>NC_060060.1:51380649-52580649 GCF_020283565.1 Trifolium pratense
CCTTCATTGACCAGGTTTGATTTTTCTCCCCACAGAAGAATAATAAATCTCATTGAAGCCTTCAAATTAAACGCTTTTGCAATCCGGTTAAACATTTCTGGATTATCCACAGCTAGTGCAACACTAAATAACAATTACAGAAGTCAGCAACTATTCAATTGAACCATCAATATAGACCGGACACTTAAAAATATGTACGAAGACATGGCTATTGAAATTTGAAACACAACATCTTCGTTAAAGAGCAAGTTTATGTAAACATTCATGTGTATTCAACAAACTCAAAGCCTCTAATGCAATTGAGAGACACTATTATTATTATTACTACTTTAGGCACAACTCAATTATTGATGTTAAATCTTTCAACACAGGTGACAAGTCATTCCTGTAAACTCTACCACCCTAAGAAAGGCAGAACTCAATCCAAAGTCTTTGTAAATATGGCATTTTACTATGTAAAACAATTCACATTATCTAGTGACATTATTTTTTTTTCATCTATTTTAATATTATTTCATCTATTTTGTAGTTATCTAAAGTTGGTCCAGAATGCAGTGACCTACTTTAATTAGTTTATTTATGTATATCAATGAAAGTAATAATCGAAGTGAAAAATCATATTTCAAATGTAAGGATAGGAATTGTGCAAGCAGCCAAGCACTAAGTATACACTAGATACAGTCTGTTTGAATGGTATTCTTCAATAAACCTTTCAGAGTGGTTGTATATTTGCAGCAGTTCTTCAATTGATGACCTTGAACCCCTAACAACATTGATTGCTCCACTCGCCATCATACCTAGACTAAAAACATAGCATGGGTGTGATTAAAAATATAAATACTATTCTAGATAATTATCATAAGCATACACTAGCCTTAGGGATATTTGAAATAATTGACATCACAATATAGATAGGGCTATTGCTATTCCTAACTGTCTATTCACACTTCTCATTGACTTTGGTTCTCAAGATAAAACAAGCACAAAGCAAAGTAACAGAGTATATTTACACACGTCACAGGAATGTAATTATTGTGAATACAAGAAATGTAAAATGTTTGCATTTGCAGTGAAGATGAAAAGAAGTCTAACTGCGAAAGCATTTTGCCAACCATTTTATTCAAAATAATAACAAAAGCGTAGTCCTTGTTCGGTATACTCGTCAGTTTTTAAGTTTTGAAACTTTTAATAACAAAAACCAATTTCAATTTTTTTTTTTGTTTCTAGTTGACGAGTCTCATAATTTCTCAAGCAATGCGCAGCAACACCGCTGGCAAGTACCCTCACCTGCCATATAAAAGTAGGAATTGTATGTGCAACTAGTAATTTCCCATACGCAATACATTGAGAACTCATAAAAGTTCAACTTAGATTATTCCCATACGCAATACATTGAGAACTCGTAAAAGTTCAACTTAGATTATTTAGGTAAAGTCATAAATAATACATAAAGCTTTGCACACCTTGATCTGCCACAAGCCAGCGACATGAATTATCGGCAAAAAGTGCAATCTTCTCATCAGGATGTACTCCAATAACTCTCAAGCCCTCAGAAAAATCCAATATTGCATCCTCCAACTAAAATTTTGAAAAGAAAGATACAAAAAATTGACATATTATACAACTGAATGACATTTGATCTGATAAGTTTCATACACAATTCAACATTAGAACAAAATACTGTCACTGTCTACCACAAGCTCATAAACATTTAAACAATTTATTGGTTTTCACTCCAACAAACAAATCTTGTAATTAACACACAAGTCCACAAATCCTATCTCAACTGGCAGAAATGCCGAAATTGCTAGGTTAGATGCCATGACCGGGGTTCGAACTTCAGTCCCTCCACTTTGTGTGTGTTTTTCCAATGGCTTGTCATTTCGTCTATGTACCAAAAAAAACACACACACACACACACAATGACACAATATTCTTTACAAAATCACATGCTTTATTAATATACTGCAGCACATAGCATCAACGTGACTACAACATACTACAATCAAACAATGAAAGATTCAAAATATAAATGCATTGGACATTATTCACAAAATTATCAGAGACAATGGTTATTTGCAAATAAAATGTAAAAATCAATTGAAAATAAAAAATAAAAAACCTGTTTGTATGTGATAGTTGAAGGAGGATGATGATATGGATCTATGAGAGCAATTTTATCACCAAATTTGTCAGCAGAAGTTCTCCAAATATCAGGAACTGCTTTCCACTGATCTGAAGCCACACCGACACCACCACCATCACCATTATGAGAAAGCAATGAACTTTCTAATAAAGGAGAAAACCTTCTTGTTATGTTCGTTTTCTGTGTCTGCATATATAATAGTAAAACTTTGTGATTTGAAGTTTGAACTGGAATGATAAATTATTTTCCCCAAAAAAATTGCACTGATGACTAATATGCTAAAATGAAACAGCAAGAATTCAATTTGAATGTATGAGAAAGAAGCTAGAGAGCGAACCTTGGATTGAGATTTGCATAAGACGCGAAAAGAACGAGTTGGAGAAACGTTGATTGATCTGGTGAAGTTGGTGCGAGGAAGAGCGTTGAAACTGAAGATGAAAGGAATCGCTGACATTTGACTCACTAATTGGCGGAAGCAAATTGAGAAGAAGAAGAAGAAGAAGAAGAAGAAGAAATGGATTGCGGTGTGTGTGAGGGTGGTGTAAATTAGTCAAAGTCAAATGAGACAATGATACGCAAATAGAAAGTGCTAGAGTTTGGTCCTACGTCAGTTACCATTTTTGGAATTGGATAGTGTGGTGGGGTAGTTGAGTTCAACAATTTGTTTCATCATATACAGTAATGGAAAAGGATAGCAAGAATCTTGGTCCAATAACCAAATTCAAAGTTTTTCCTGTGATATTGGTAGAAAGTTTCAAATGCAGTTAAGAATCACCGATCTTTGTTGAGAAACATGTTTGTGCGGTATACAAGATAAGTTATTTTTTTTCAACCGAAATTTTTTTATATGTACGAGTCATGAATCGAATTCATAATCACATTTTTAAAAAGACCATAACCGCTACCACTTAGATCAATTCATTATTGGTTACCTCAACTCATTATATTGGAAAGTGTGGTGGGGTGGTTGGAACTCAACAATATGTTTCATTATACTCCGTTTGATAAAACTAACATATCATGTGTTAAATCTCTTGTTTGTTGCACCAAGAGGAAAATATAAATATAACCTATTTTAATCCTATCATATTACTCCTTTGTTATTTTAATGCTTAATTTTTGGTGGGTTAGCGACATGATAGGATAGAGCTACGTATCCATGACGGATTTTATCTGCATATATCTCCAGCACTAAAAGGAAGTTTCTTTTGTTTTACAAAGTGACAAATGTCACAACTAGCTTTATTATGATTAATGGAAATATGAGGATACACTTTATTCAATCTAGAAAGTCTGGAATAAGACAAATGCCCGCTCCGTATCCATGACGGTCTTATTCGGCTAATGTTCGGGTTACACCGGTTCTTAATGTTCCTCTAGAACAATAATGGTTTAATTTAAATTTAAAATCCGTCATGGATAATGGTAGACACTGACTCCGTATCCATTAAGCCTTCTTTAAATAGTATTTTATCTGCATAAATTACTGCTATTCCTCTCAGCAAAGAGTTTCAAAAAGTCTTTGTTAGAGGTAAGGAAATTATCTTCTCTCCCTCAATCATCAACAAATACTTGGGAAGAAGTGAAGAAGACAGTGCTGAGCTGAAAATCTCTAACAATGCTCTATGTCAAGCAATTACTGGTGGAAAGGTCAAGTCTTGGCCTAGAAAAGGATTTAGACTTAACCTTTTTGTTATAAGCTTTAGCAACTCTTTCTTTCTGTCGAGATAACATTTCTAAAGCTTTTATCCTCTCCTCATCTAAATCAACTAATTCATCTAACATCATATCCCAATGGTGATCTCTTGGGATTTTCATCTGCCTTTGAATTCTAACTGATTGTAGATGTATTTCGACTGGCAAGACTGCATCGTGCCCATATGTTAGTCGAAAAGGTGTGGTGTTAGTTGATTCCTTTGGAGAATTTCTGCATGCCCATAAAACTTGATCTAAAGTCTTATTCCAATTTCTAGGCCTTTGGGCAATATGCTTTCTAATCAAGCCAATAATAATTTTATTAGCTGCTTTCACTTGACCATTTGCTTGTGCATAATATGGTGTAGAAGTTAAAAGTTTAAAACCAGTCTGTTGGGCAAATTCCACCATCTTTCTTCCACTTGACCACTTGACCATCTGCGGATAGTTTTCAGTATATGCTCAAGGTCGATAAGATCTGAGGGAAGGGGTTGAGGAAGAAGAATGATGTTTTCTTCAGCAGCAGATTGATCCTACATATCAGTGTCAATCTGAGCTGTTGTTTCAATGTGAGGTGGTTGTTGTTGTTGTTGTTCACAATGGTCCTGTGGGAGTTCAATACTGCACTCTTAGGTAAATGGTGTTGGAGGATGTCAGTGGATAGTGGGGGATTGTGGTTCATGGTGTTGGCAGCTCGTTATGGGGTTGAGAGAGGATGCGTGAGAAGGAGAGGGAGGAGTGGGTCTTCATGGTGGAGGGGGATTGTGAGGATTCATGATGGAGGAGACAGTCTAGAATGACGGTGGTTTGAGGAGTGTGTTATGAATAAGGTGGGAGATTGGACTGGGACATTCTTCTGGACTGATCTGTGGTTAGATGGGACCCTTCGTGCGTGCGCTTTCCACGCTTATTCGATTTGGCGGAGAACGGGTCGAGTACGGTGGCTGAGTTGTTTCACTTAGGGTGCGGCAATTGCGGGGAGGCGTGGGTGTGGCAGAGACAGTTGTGAGCTTGGGAGGAGGGGCTGGTGAGGGAGTGTCAGACTTTACTTCACGATTTCTTCTTGCTGGCTCAGCTCCCAGATAGGTGGCTTTGGCGACCTGATCATGACAGAGGCTACACAGTCTGGGGTGCTTATATGCTACTGACTTCCCATCCACCTGATATTTTGGATACTGCAGCAAATCTTATTTGGCACAGGAAAGTTCCTTTGAAGGTGTTTGTTTTGCTTGGATATTGTTGAGGGACAGGTTGCCAACTAAATCAAATTTGAGGTTTCGGGGCATCATCTCTCCGGAGGCTCAGTCTTGTGTGGCGGGTTGTGACGAGGTTGAGTCTGCTCAGCATATATTTCTCTCTTGCAGTGTTTTTGGCTCTCTTTGGACATTGGTTAGGGCTTGGATTTGCTTATCTTCGATGGAGCTGACCATTTTATCCTTTAAAATCTTCAAAATTTTTTTAATTCTATTAAAATGATATGATATTTTATAATTGATCAATTTATTTTTAGCAAAAATGCGGGTAATGGGTACGGGTATGGGTACTTAGATACTCATAGGGTATGGGCATGGGGACAAAGATTGTCACCCACATGGGTATGGGGATTGGTACGGGTATTTTTTTAAACTGCGGGTATGAGGACTATAGTACCCTACCCATACCCTACCCATTGCCATCCCTACTTCTATGAAGCATAACACAGACATCGGATATGATACAGATGCTGATACATCGACACAGATAATAATTTTAAAAAATGACACAATTTAATATAATTATAAATATCGGCGCCGTGTCAGTGTTTGATATAGATAGTGTCTGACCCAGGACACATCTAATCCAAAAAATATTTGTACTTCATAGATTATATTATTACACGCAGGCGAATGATATTCATGGTGTATTCTAATTTTTTTTAAGGTGAATAGGTGGTACTAGAGTTTGGAACTCCAATTCTACCAATTAAATTATACTTACATTGGCAAGATTTTTTAAATGTTGTGAATTTGATTTTTTTTTTTTAACAAGTCAAAATGATATATATATATATATAGGGAACACTTCAAGTGAGAGGATGTCTTATAATGAGAGAAGTGAGAGGATGTCTTATAATGAGAGATGAGAGGAATAATTAATATCCATTGGATTAAAATATATGGTTAAGATTTAATTACTCTCGTATATTCTTTTAGTAGCTTATGAGTCTCCTTCTCTTCCACTCTTGTTATACTTATTCTCCTTCTCCTTCTCTTCTCTTCCACTCGGAAAACCATTAACTTCAAAGATTTATTGGCAAAAAATGTTATGGATCACTATAATAATAATAAAGAAAATCAGTCACCATGCATCTAATTAATCCAACCCCTTTTGAACGGTTTCCAATTTTCATTTTTGCATCTACTTGATTAGAAAACCATAGCTTTCTATTTCCTAAGTTATTGTTTTTTGCCAGATATGGATTTGAAAGCACAATATATGGGTCTTAAATTGAGATTGATATAGCCAAAAATATTGATCATCTCTATTGATAGAAATTACTAGGAAGAATCAATAATTGGTGGATCTTACAGCTTTTCCAAAAAAGAACGAGGAAGGAGAATTTTGAGGGAAAACAATCATGTGCAATTAATTTTATTTGGAACATTTAATCTACACCGTAAAATTTAATCTAATGGTTATTATTTGCTCCTCTCATCTCTCACAATAACACACTCCTCTCACTTGAAGTACTCCCTATATATATATATATATATATATATATATATATATATATATATATATATATATATATATATATATATATGGAGAAAAACAATCGTTCTAACACAAGATGTGCCAAGGAAGACTACCAATATTTACAAAGAGTCACAAACAGTGCAGGAACAAAAACAAAGTCAATCATACAAGATCCAAACAGAGCAAAAGACGAGACCATCAGCTATGGCAGTTAGAAGCTAAAATAACATATGTTGGCTTCAACCACCTAAAAGAGAGGAGCTTGATTTTGTCCAACATCTGAGAAGTAGTCCTCAACACCCACTTTTTACACTCCACATCATCTTCTTTCTCTTCCACCTAATAATTCAACACCCCATTCAACTTTTACCTCTCCAATAGTTTTTTCATTCAACACTCTACCCCACCACCTTCTCTACCCCACCATTTTTTATTTCATATTCTTTTTTAAATTTAAGTTTTTATTTTTATGATTCAATAAAATTATAATTATCGATTAAAATTAAATTAAAATAATAAACACTTAACAAAAAATTATTAAAATAATTTTTTTATTATATTCTTAATTTAAAATGCAATAGATCACACAAATAACGTAATTAAAACGATACAAATTAACTTAAAATGCAATACAACACACAAATAACATAATTAATACGATGCAAATTAACTTAAAATGCAAAACAACACACAAACATAATTAATACGAAACAAATCATCTTCAATTCTGAAACATTCCAAACTTTGTCCATATGTGTTTCACAAGATCTGCTTGCAATTCATGATGAACTTTTTGATCACGGAGCTCGGACCTAGCACGCACATGATTTGCAAAAGCGGGTAATATCTCTGTTGAATATGGTTGCGGTGCACTAGATCCACTTTCCTCAAACTGCTCAAAATCGGTCCAACGTTGAGAATATGAATCTCGTTCATCCTCAACAATCATATTATGTAATATGATGCAAGACCTCATGATGATACTCAAATCGGCTATGTCCCACAAGCGAGCTGGTTCACGGATGATTTTAAATCGAGCTTGAAGCACTCCAAATGCACGTTCGATGTCCTTCCGACATCCCTCCTGATATTTTGCAAATAACTTATCGGCTTCACTTTGAGGAAGTCTAATTGATTTGACGAAAGTTGGATAAGAAGGGTAGATACCATCAGCTAGATAGTATGTCAAAATCATCTTCTGATGAATCCATTGTTTGTGATATTGGAAGTATATTGGATGAGATTTAGGATATTGGAAGTAGATTGGATGAGATTTGGGTTATTGGTACATAAATGGATGAGTCCCTATATATAGATTCAATTTGGTCCACCGACGGATTTGAAATAATTATTGTATAGAGTTAATTATCAGATAAGGATTGAGTGGTGGACTGAATAATTAAAGCAAGTTGGGTGGTGGACACAATTATTAAAGCGCAACACTGACATATTCGAATTGGGTGGTGGACATGTTGCGGATTTCAAATAAGTATTGTATAGAGTTAATTATCAGATAAGAATTGGACACAATAATCAAAACAAACATGTAGCAAAGACTACACTGATTTATTCGATCACAATAATTCAAGCAAACACTACAGACAAATACTTAAAGCAAATAGTAGACTGACATATTCAACACAATAATTCAAGCAAACACTACATGCAAATACTTGATTGAAATTAATTAGGAAACAGTTCTTGAGCCAACGAGTCCAACATGGCTTTCTTCCGGTCATCCAGATTCTCATTAGAACTTAACTTCAGATACAAACTCATTTTCTTAAGTTTGTTTTTCTCTTGTTGATTGGAAACTATCCTTGCCAATTGTTCCATCTCTTTCTCCTTCATTATTCTGTAATTATCCCAATCTTGGTCCACCACCTCCATGGCAGGTTTCTTTTTACCCTTCTTTTTCGCCGCCTCCCTACCTATAGGACGAGTACTAGATTCTACAGAGTTTTAGCCACAAGCATCATCGTGAGATCTCTTAGATCCACTACTTCCCGAGCCAATAGTTCCTCCTACTTGACTTGAATAACGCGGCTGATCACGGAGAGCATGTGTTGCGTTAAAAACACACTTAGAGCAAGTGTACTCTAGCGCAGAAGTAGTATAAAAGATTATCGTATCCACAGGGATTAATTAACAAACACCAAACTAGTTAAGATTATTTATTATTTAAACTAACGAGTAGTTGAATTGTCATGATAAGTAAAGAGAAAATAATGACGTGTAAGAGTAAGAACAAGAATAAAAACGTGAAGTTTGTAAACCAGTAGAGAGAGGTCTAGGGTCATGGTTTCACTTGCAATATTCGGTTCCCTATGTCTAGTTCCATTTGAATTCCTTTATTTTAATTCAATTACCAATCCCTTTACTAAAACTATTAATCCGTTTGGTCATTCGTGATTAATATTCTTTTTCCTAAATTAACCTTTGTTTGGTCATGCAAAGAGTTGAAATTTAAGAAAAGCATAAAGCACAAAAAGGTTGAATGATTGGAAGACTAAAATCAAAGTTTGGTCATGCAATAATTATAGTCTCATTTATCGTATAGGTCCATCAATTAACTGCAGTACGGTCGCTGATCAATCAATTGATTATAAACATTCATAGGTTGA
Organism: Trifolium pratense; assembly: GCF_020283565.1. Classification (NCBI taxonomy): domain Eukaryota; kingdom Viridiplantae; phylum Streptophyta; class Magnoliopsida; order Fabales; family Fabaceae; genus Trifolium; species Trifolium pratense. The sequence continues at coordinate 51,389,851 of NC_060060.1, forward strand.
TCATTCCTACTTATGTGATAAAATCAATAGGATAAAATTAATTGAACAAAATACTGAAATTCAAATTAGAAACTAGAACATATAGCTAAGACATAGCAAAAGGAATTTTAATTGCAAGATTCACCATAAACCCTAGAATAGTATTTAGCTATCCATAATCAAAAAGAACACCAACATAGAAATTGAATTCATGAAATTAAGAGTAAGAAATAACCCTAGAATGAAGAAAATATGTTGTTCCAAAGTTCCAATCTTCAATCCAAAGCTTCTCCAATTTTCCTCTCTCAGCCGTGTTACAGAACAGAAGAAAGCATGATTTTCAATTGAAACCAAGAAGCTCTATTTATAGCTTCAGTTACCGCCTCTGATGTTTTCTTAAGTTTTAAGACTTTCCATTGCTTCACCGCCTCAGCCACTTGTGTTTGAGTTCTCAGACCTTTTAATTTGTAAAATCCCCTCAATTGTCTTTGCAACTTGTTCTGCATTTTGTTCTTTTGATTGCCGCCTCAATAACAACTTGTTTGGATGCCAGCTTTTTTCCAATGCATGTCTCCTTTCTTTTCATTGGGCCAGCGTGAGATTTCATATGTGGGCTTGCATAATTAGACACAAAATGGTAAGTATATAATAATAATAATAATAATAATAATAATAATAATAATAATAATAATAATAATAATAATAATAATAATAATAATAATACAGTAGTAATAATAAATAGTATAATGTATATAATATTTATTTTAAGTGATTCAAAAAGTGGATTTGCATCTTTGTAGCTTTTCTTCTCTTTTGTATAATATAATGCAAATTAAGTGAGTAATCTATATAATAATAAGTAACTATTCTAAAATACCACAAAAAGTATCTACATATAATACACTAAATTGGAGTTTATCAACTCCCCCACACTTAACCTTTGCTTGTCCTCAAGCAAATTTCCTGGCTCAATACATTTTCAAAAAGGATAACAGAGATAGCCAAATGAGAGACCAAAAATCATAAGCAACAATGACAGACGATATAAAATATATGGAGTAGTCAAAAGATTGCCCAATTAGAGTCTTATGTCCATGAAAACTACCTTTAAATGAACAGGAGCGCTCACAATCTCTCAACGTGTTTAGGGACTTTGGAAAATAAGCACTCAAGATTCCACAAAATGCACATTACCATAAGCTTGTAATTCGACCGATATCTCCACTAAATAGTCTACATACATGCAAAAGTTGAGGTCTTACGGGTTGTAACGGGGCCATGGTTAATTCATGCAAGGTGGGATATAAGAAGAAATGGATAATCAAAGGGGTAGGAAAACAAGAAACAAATAGTAACCTTTGAAACAAAAATGAAGCTCCTATATATTTTCACAATTTTGATCTACTCCAAAACTATTACTTCTTTCATTTTTTCTTTCAGACAAAGTGTGGTCCTAAAAACTTTTTTTTCTTAATTTCTCATTTTGCAATTTTTTTTTTCTTTTGAAGGAAGTATTCACAATATTCCACACAAGCTACTTCTTTTCTCCTTTTACTATCATCATCTTTTATTTTTTTCATCTTTTTTTTTCATTACAAACACCAGAGCCTTTTTTTTTTTTTTTTTTCTAGTTATACATAGAGTACACATGAGCAACTCAAATTTGGAATTTTTATTTTCAGCTCAACAAAATACATGAACATCTCAAATATATGACAATTCTCTTTTATTTTCAATAGTTTGCTCCATTTTCAATTCCAAGTGATTACCAAAAAAAATATATTTAATCATATCAAGGTACCAAGGAAATGCATAATAAATAGGCTCAAAGTGGGCAACTAAGGATGATTTCAAAACAATAAAATTAAAGGCCAGAAAAAATACCTACAAATGCCCCAACATTTTTCACATGATGCAGATCAATTTTCGCTTTAGCACGGTCACAAGACAAGTTCTAGAATGTGACAAAATGGGAAACACACTCATAGAAAGAGAAGGGGTAAACATTTATAATTGAAGATAAATCCCCTTATAAAGGCTCAAATCTCACATATAGAAGTTGGTTCACAAAAAGATAGTCAAGACGGAACATTATGCTAATTATTAGCTACCTAAAGACAACCCCATTATCTCAATTGAACAAGTCTGTCAAATAAAATTTTCAAAGGCCCCTCAAAGGTATAATCTCTATTTTTCAATTGTTTAGCATAGTTCAATCAAAACAAGCCAGAAAAATGCAATCAACTGGAACTAGCAAATGTCAAGTGCTAAAATATAGATCCTCCCCCACACTAGTTCAAAGTATAGTCCTTAATGCAAATTATTCAACTAGGCAAAAAACTAAATAAGTGAGAGAGTAAAAGTGACTTCCCTGAGAGATCTTGCAGACCTTGCAAATCAAGGATGACTTTCCTAACAACAAAAACAAACAAGCATACCAACGCAATAAGGTTTATTAGAATAAACTAAAATATAAAACAATAAACACAGGTTGCCTCCCGCGAAGCTCTTATTTAACGTCCTGAGCTTGACGAGAGCCAAATAATCAATCAGGTGGCTCTCCCAGGGCAAATTTCACCTTTAAGGCATTGCCCCTTCTTAATTTTCTAACCATGTGGTTGACATTATTCTTTCTTTTTCTATGTGGTGGATGAGCTTCAAAGTAAAGCGAAATTTTTATCTTGACTATATCCACCATTATGCTAGGATCCTGCAAAATAGGAAATTTTTCCAAAGAATCCTGCATTCTTAAATCACTGAAACTGTTGTGAATAACCACATTGTCAAAATAGGAAGAAATAAAATGAGAGAAATTTTCAACAGAATTTAAAGCTTTCAAAACATCATCTTCCTTACCACACCGTAAATTTACCTTTCCCTTGTGAACCTCAATTACAACATCACCAATTGTTAATATAGTTTGACCCAAAATGATTGGTGATTCTTTAATTTCTTCCATATTGAGAACCACAAGGTCTTGTTCTTCATCATTGCTCTCTTCAGTAAGAGCTTCTTCATTTTCTATGGACACTTGCTCCTCATGCTTCAATTCTTCACTTAAGTCTACACCACTAACGAGAGTGACATTTTCGTATTCTTCCTCTTGCTTGGGCTCATCATGTGTGGATATTGAGTCTTGAGGTTTTTGAGATAACAAGGTAAGGATACTTGAGATATGGCCTTCCAAGATTCCAAATTTGCCTTCCAAGGTTCTAAATTTTTCATTTGTCTGCTCCATAAACTTGACCAAAACATCATTGGCTTCCGGTTGTTTTTCATTTTGAGATAACTCAGTAAAAGTGTTTTGGTTCAAGGTTGTAAGTGTCTCATTGATATATGGCTCTTCCGCTTGTTCTGGACACCGACATCTCAAGCAAGGCGGTATGTAGTTAATGTCCCTCTTGAAAGGGTAAGTATGGTTTTGCTCCCCATTATGAATAAGCTCACAATCATCCCAAAGATTTCTTGTTGGACATTCTTCACTTTCATGCCCCACCAAGCCACAACATTCACAAAGAGGAGGCGTCAATAGCTCTAATTGCCCTTTGAGAGCTTCCAATTTAACTTCAATGATATATTCTCCCATAGTTTTTCTTTTAGGTGTGGTTCTTTGTTGATTACCCATGATGTAATCTCTCATAGTTTTCCTCTCAACCATGACTATTCTTTTTCTGTAAAAGAGAATCAGCTACAAACAGGCTCTTTGAGAGCGGTGAGTACACACAAGTGATATTAACAATGGAAAATAAAACAAAATAAACTTGACAAAAACTGTACAATGTCTAAATTAATAAAAAAAATCTTTTTCGTCTAATATTGTTAAATTAATCCCCGGCAACGGCGCCAAAAACTTGTTGCGTTAAAAACACACTTAGAGCAAGTGTACTCTAGCGCAGAAGTAGTATAAAAGATTATCGTATCCACAGGGATTAATTAACAAACACCAAACTAGTTAAGATTATTTATTATTTAAACTAACGAGTAGTTGAATTGTCATGATAAGTAAAGAGAAAATAATGACGTGTAAGAGTAAGAACAAGAATAAAAACGTGAAGTTTGTAAACCAGTAGAGAGAGGTCTAGGGTCATGGTTTCACTTGCAATATTCGGTTCCCTATGTCTAGTTCCATTTGAATTCCTTTATTTTAATTCAATTACCAATCCCTTTACTAAAACTATTAATCCGTTTGGTCATTCGTGATTAATATTCTTTTTCCTAAATTAACCTTTGTTTGGTCATGCAAAGAGTTGAAATTTAAGAAAAGCATAAAGCACAAAAAGGTTGAATGATTGGAAGACTAAAATCAAAGTTTGGTCATGCAATAATTATAGTCTCATTTATCGTATAGGTCCATCAATTAACTGCAGTACGGTCGCTGATCAATCAATTGATTATAAACATTCATAGGTTGATCATTCCTACTTATGTGATAAAATCAATAGGATAAAATTAATTGAACAAAATACTGAAATTCAAATTAGAAACTAGAACATATAGCTAAGACATAGCAAAAGGAATTTTAATTGCAAGATTCACCATAAACCCTAGAATAGTATTTAGCTATCCATAATCAAAAAGAACACCAACATAGAAATTGAATTCATGAAATTAAGAGTAAGAAATAACCCTAGAATGAAGAAAATATGTTGTTCCAAAGTTCCAATCTTCAATCCAAAGCTTCTCCAATTTTCCTCTCTCAGCCGTGTTACAGAACAGAAGAAAGCATGATTTTCAATTGAAACCAAGAAGCTCTATTTATAGCTTCAGTTACCGCCTCTGATGTTTTCTTAAGTTTTAAGACTTTCCATTGCTTCACCGCCTCAGCCACTTGTGTTTGAGTTCTCAGACCTTTTAATTTGTAAAATCCCCTCAATTGTCTTTGCAACTTGTTCTGCATTTTGTTCTTTTGATTGCCGCCTCAATAACAACTTGTTTGGATGCCAGCTTTTTTCCAATGCATGTCTCCTTTCTTTTCATTGGGCCAGCGTGAGATTTCATATGTGGGCTTGCATAATTAGACACAAAATGGTAAGTATATAATAATAATAATAATAATAATAATAATAATAATAATAATAATAATAATAATACAGTAGTAATAATAAATAGTATAATGTATATAATATTTATTTTAAGTGATTCAAAAAGTGGATTTGCATCTTTGTAGCTTTTCTTCTCTTTTGTATAATATAATGCAAATTAAGTGAGTAATCTATATAATAATAAGTAACTATTCTAAAATACCACAAAAAGTATCTACATATAATACACTAAATTGGAGTTTATCAGCATGCCATTCTTCCATTAAGGTGAATTGAATATTCTTCCCACAGGCGTATAACTCCTGCGCTTTTGCCAAAATATCATTCTCCGACCAACCGCTTGCTTGCAAACGCTTAGCGCTATCATAAGCGCCAATCCATTTATTCAATATTTTGTTTATATAATTATAACGGTTTCGGCATGCAATTGCATCACGCAGAGGATCAAATGAGCAATGCTCATTACAGTTCTCAGCAATTTTGCCCCAATATGTTTCACCTTTTTGGTTTCTTCCGACAATACTGTCTGTGCTAAATTTTATCCACCCACTAAATAACACCAAATTGTGTTCAGTGTTCCATGGTTGTTCCTTCTTTTTCTTGCTCTTAGGAGTTGAATCATCTGAATTAGAAGTGACCTGATTAGCAAATGTCGTGCCATCTAAATTAATATGTGTTGAAAATTCGGTAATTTCAGAAGCACCACCACTAGAAACATTTGCATTCACCATTGGCATATAACCATTAAACGGGGGTGTTTGAGATGGATTTGGCAGCATAGATCCATAATATGGATGAAAGCTTGGAACAGATGATGATTGGTTGAAATTTGGTGCATAACCAAAATTAGGCAAGTTTAGAGGATGTTGGTTGGAAAATTGATTTGGATTTGGATAATTGTTGGAATTTTGATAACTGTTAGGATTTGGATAATTGTTGGGATTTTGATAGCCAAATGGAAAATTAGAAGAATTTTGGGTGTTGAAATTATTATTGGGATCCATTTCACACAAAAAAAAAGACTAAAACTTCAAATTAAACACTAATAGAAAGATAAACAAGATTAAGATAGTGAAAAACTTGATTTTTTTTTCTGTGTCCAAATCAAATGAACCAAGTCTCTATTTATTGAGAAAAAAAAATTACGAATTTTGGTGAAAAAATAAAAAATAAAAAAATTAATTTGCATTGAAATAATTGAGTTCAAAGATTAGATGAGGTAAAAATCCGGCCAGCCAATCAACGCGTGCCACTTGTCCATTTGCGATTTCTCTCTCCGCGTCCCCTGCTGGCCAACGCGCCCTGTCGGGCTGTGTGTTGCACGCGCCTGCGAGGGCGAATCTCAGGGCGCCACGTGGCTCCGTCCGCAGCATTCAACACAGTTTACTCAATTCATCTTCTCTTTCATCCAAGTCACATTCAACACCACCATTGCACCATTGCACCATTCACTTGTGTTTAATCTCTCATTCAACACCCAATTCAACACACATTGCACTTGGTCTAATATTAGATAATGTGGTGAATTTTCTTTGTAGGAGAAAACATTTTGTTAAGAAATATGACATCTATGGAAATAAGAGAGAAAAATGCAGCGGAAATTGAAACCGAAGGAAAATTAAGAAATCATAATTTTCTGGAGAAAAAAAAATGCAGCGGAAATTGAATATTAATTGGAAAAGAAATTGGGGAATGAGAAAATTAGATTTTTTCAAATGAAATGCAGTGGAAATTTTTTTTATGGTGGATACCAAATTTATTTTGATATTATGTTAAGAAACATAACATCCATGAAAATACGAGAGAAAAACTTAAAATGCAATTAGTGAAAATGTTACAAAATGAGAAAAATTACCTACTAATGAGATGGTTACATCTATACATAGACACTACTAAGTACCAATTACTACTATTTCACTAACATTATCTTATAACTAACTCATATCTTCAACACACGGTTGAAGAATAAACCACAAAATTAGTCTTTAATTTTATAGGTGTTTTTAAAATTTCAGTATGTCTCATAATTTTAGAAACCTATTTTAGAGCATCCCATAAAATTAGAGACAAAGTACAATAGTTTTAGGCTTTGTTTGGTAAAAATAGCGGTTGGCTGATAAGCTAGCTTATAGCTTATGGCTGATAGCTGATAGCTTATAGCATATGACTGATGGCTGATAAGCTAATTAAAGTGTTTGGTAAAATTAGCGGTTCAACTAGCTCATAGATGTAAAATGACATAAAAGGACATTCCAATTTGTAATAATATTTAAGATATTTAGTAAATTAAATTTATTAATTTAATATATCTTTTATATATTATTATATTAATTTTTATTTGTTGAAATTTTATTTAAGTTTATTTTATGTTATTTTTATAATTTATAAAAAAAAACAATATATTCAAATAAAAATGGACATGGTTCGTTTCATTTTGCCTTTTTTCATGGATATTAGACTTATTTTGATCTATTTTGGGTTTTATTTAAATTTAAAACAAAAAGTAGTAGCTTATAATATTTTTTTACGGGACTAGTATCAGTATGCATCATGTTAAAACAGTCTATAAAAAATGTTACACATTTTTTTTGACAAAAAAAATAAAATGTTACACATTGTTTTAATGTTGTTAATATTGTTAGAATTTTTTAGTCAAAAATCGTTATTAGTAAGTTTTAGTTTTTTCTATGGGTACGAAATAGTAAGCCGATATTAAAATATATCTAGTTTATTATAAAGGGTAATAGTGGATTTTAGTAAAAATAATAAGGGTAAAAATAGAAGAAAAAATGAAAAGCTACAAGTTATAAGCTCATAAGCTACTTGAAATAGCTTATGAAAAATAAGCTATAAGTCAGTAAAATAAGCTATAAGCTCATGGTGAAAAGACCGTTACCAAACAGGTCTTTTAACTTATAAGCTATAAGACATAAGCTATAAGTCAGTTTCTATGTCTTACCAAACAGACCCTTTATTCAAGATATGACTAATAAGAATGTTGATATAAATTTAGTGTACATAAATAAAAGTTTTAAGATCAATATGACTAATTATTACTTTTTTTATAAAAGCAAAATGTACGGCTAAAACATCCTAACTATATTGTCATCTCAAAAAAGACACATCTTAATGAAATTTATTAAATTAAAATATTAAGGTTGTATAGAAACCTTTGGAGAACTAGATCGAAATTAAAGGTGTGAAAATCTCCCCGCCTAATTAAAAACCTTACCAAAGAAAATCCAACGAAATAAAACTTTGTGAAAAAAAAGAGCATAAAGATATATGACATAAAAACATAAACAACCGAAATCAACAATACTTAAACAAAGATAAACCTAATGCATATAATAATTCATTGTTCACTACACCTAGTTATCATCTCTCTCATCAAACCCATCAAAATTGAAATAAGTTGAAACATCAAAGCTAGTTGAGTCAGCATTGTCAACAAACCCATCAAAGTTGGAAAATTTTGAAACATCAAAGCTAGTTGAAGCAGAAGCAGCATTGTCTAATGAACCAACATCAATTTTCAATAATTGGGCTTGGATTTGTGGGAGTGTTTAACCCAACATATGCCTCAACATGTTGTGAGAAAATTGCTATCTAGGCCCCCCCATTTGCTCTCAGGTCCCCTAAAATCCCAAAATACCCCTGAGGTAGTGGTCAAAAAGTTTGTCGTCTACTTAACAAAATTCTTCGTTGGCACAATATTATGTCAAATAGACAACGAAATATAGGGATAAAGATATTGGCACAAGATTTTGTCAGGTAGACAATAAACCTATAACGTTGGCGCAAGATTTCGTCAGGTAGACAACAAAACTATGGTTCAGTAGTTTCAAGAAGAAAGTAGTGGTTCTTGCGCAAGAACCAGGTTTTGCCAATGTTTAGACGTATTTTCGTCGCGTACTCAACGAAATTGTTTATCAAGGGCATTTTCGTCACTTTGAGGGGCCTGAGAGTAAACATGGAGGGCCTAGATAGCAATTTTCAATAAGTTATGAGCCTCTAAAAATTGTGGGCTTTAGCCCATCACACCCATTACCTTAGCTCAGGATTAAGCCTGATAAGCTGGAAATTTGATCTTACCTAACAAAAGCCAAAACATTAAATCCTTAAACCAAAAGAAACATAAGCACTATAGATAAATCATCTCAATTTTATTTTAACATGAATGAAACACGCCACATAACTGGCACAACAACAAGTATCAATCTAAAAGGTTGAATTCATAATGAAACTTTATGGTAAACAAGTCGTGATCACAAACTCGTCCATGACTAGAACTGCATTGCTTAATAATTACATATAAGGTGAGGGCTCTAATAAGTTCCTCACCGATGGACTATTGTTATAACAATTAAAAGCCATTAGATTGGTCAAACACACAATTCTTATTATATATATATACCATATACATTGTATCACACCTCTTATTTTTCCATGTTTTCCTCCGATTTGGATTCTCTATATTTGATTTTCCTAAATTCAACTGCATTCAAGCAAAAATTAACTAGGAAAGATAAAATATTATACATTTAAATGCTTTAAATAAGTGTTGTAAAAACCAAAATATCCTAGATTTTTGTCTAAATGTAGGAAATGTAGAAAATTACGACTTTAGAAAATTCAAATCCGTCTTCCTATACGCAAAACCAAAAAAAAAAGTGTATACAAAGAAAGGTTGAAGATGAAAGGATTGAATATGTATTTTATTTATTGATTGAATGTGTTGTGTCATGTTTTTATTGGTTAGAACCAAACACGGCTTCTTGGTCTAAAGACCATACAAGAGTTTCTCGTGAAAGGGAACACGTAAACTTGATTAATTTGTTTATGATGGTCCACCGATGAGGGATTTGTTCGAGTCCTCATCTTAGAGCATCCACAATGGAGCTACTCATTTTTTAGTACTTAAATGAGCCTCATGTGCACACATCATTTATTTATAAATTTTTAATAATAATACCTAATAAGCACTCAATCCCTCCAACCCAAGATCTCTTAAAAAGTTCTAAAACGGTCACACTTATAACACATTTCACCAATAACTATACATAATTGTAAATGGATCCCACACAAATAAAATAGGTACTGGTGCTTAACTTAGAACCAGTACCTATTAGGTACTCATTTATATTTTGCTCCAATGAGGATACCTATTAGATACTGGTACTTAAAAAATAGGTACCCACCATTGGAAATGGTCTTAGAATCCACATATTTTACAGTAAAAAAACAATTAAATATATTTTCCTTAAAAAAAACTATTAAATATATATTTCTTGCACATTGTTTTAGCTTTATATGCTTACTAATTTTATGTAATTTTAATGGCTATTGCAGGAAAAAAAAAAAAAGGATTAATGTAGTGAAAAACTTGTGCTTGTTACGACACTTATATCCATCCAACTCACTCAAATTCTTTAAATTGACCTACAATCTATCAAATACTCTTAAATGGGTCTCACATTACCCTACAATATGAGGTTGTCAAATTTTTTAAACGAAAAAAAATCTCAACATTGAATGTATTTCAAATTAATTTATAAGAATAAGAAATTTCTATTTATGTTTATAATTGAGCATAAAGGTATTTGAGAATTTGTCAAAAAACAAAAGGTATTTGAGAAATTCTTAAATTAAGAAAACATAAAAGGTTTGGCAAATAAAATTGTCTTAAAAAAAATAAATTATTGCAATGTATATCTCAGGCAACATGCAAAGCAGTAAAATTCAACAAATATAGTGTGACACAAGTGGTAGATACTTGAGCGTCTTAACCATTTGATCTTGGATTCGATCTTTGGACGGTGCGTATGGAGAAATATTTGTTGGGAGAGGTCAACCCCTTAAATGTATCTCAATTACCTCGAGGAGATTAGTCTCCGTAGTTGCGCGTGGAGGATACCTTTGGTTTACGAAAAAAAGCATTAAAATTCAAATAAAATAAAAAATGTGGCTAGTGGGAATCGAACTCGTAACCCCTTGCACATAATGAAGCAAGTCTTGGTTGGATATTCAAATGCCTCATAGTTAGCCACATAGGAATTGAAAAAATAAGAAGATGCCACATAAGACATGGATCATTGAGAGGGTGCGACATATGAATTGGACCATGAGAGAGAAACTCTAAAACATATAGATAGATAGTGTAACGACCCAAATTTATTATTCACTATGTAAGTGTTTATTTATTTGGTGACGTGACTTTTATGTAAGATAGTAACTTTAAGTTATTTATCGAGAAATTTAATTAACGCGCGAGTTAGTGAGAGTTAATGCGTTATTGGGCCAGCCAATTGGGCTTGAGGCCCAATGGGCCTTGTGGACTTGTGAGGGGGCGCCCATATGGCCTAAAGGGAGAGAGAAACATTTCATTTTCTCATGTTCTTGTGAGATTCTAGAGAGAAGGAAGAGAGGAGAAGCTGGGGCAAGGGAAAAGTGAAGAGATTCAAGAGCAATCTTCGAGTTTTCTTCGAATCCAGGTAAGAGAGTAGATTTCATATTCGTGGGTGATACGAGAAAGGGGAGAATGTCGATTTCTCCGTACCCGAACTTTCTCCACCCCATTTTCGTTTGGGTTTTTGGGTGATTTTCTTAAAGAAAATGATAGAGAATGTTCATAACATGTTTAATATACTTTTATCATGTAGTATGAACGATTTTGTGGGTTAAAATTGGGAAATTGTAGATGTTTGATCAAGAACTTTGTGGTTTATGAGTTTTTGAGTAAAAATGATAAATCCTTACTTTTTCGTTGTATTTGATGTAGATCTGAGAATCAATCCGTCCTTTTATGTTTATATATATGTTATGTACATGAAGATAAACTTATTTGGGATTTATAACATGAAAAATGAGATTTTTGGGTGATTTGGTGTGAAAAACACGAAGTTTGAACATTGTTGTCAGAAGGCTGTCGCTAAGCCTTCGCTTAGCGAACAGGTGGCGACTGCTGCTATCCTGAGGCCCTCGTTGAGCGACCATAGGCCCTCGCTAAGCGACCAGCTCGCTGTCGCTCGCCAGAAGCTGTCCATGCACTGACTTTTGCTCGCCATCCCTCGCTAGGCCGTCGCTAAGCGACCAATACTGTGCAGAACATGTTTTGTTGATGTTTTAAAGTGCAATTAGGCACTTGTAACATGTATTTAAGGTATCCTAACATGCAATTAAGTGTTTGTAACCATGATTGATTGCTTGTTGATGAATAATGATGTGTTGATGAATTGTTGATTATATTTGTGGAATATAATTGTTGTTGATGATGTTTGTTAAAATGTCAAAGAAGTATATTAAGGTGTTAATTAACTTAATAAAGAAGTATATCGAATTATGTTATTCGATAAAGACGTATATTAAGGTATAATGTTATCTTAATAAAGAAGAAATGTTGGATAGTGTTCCACATTATAAATGAAGAGCTTAATGCTATTGATTGTGAGTGAATTCATGAAATACATACATGCATTCATGAATATATGTGATATTGGATATTCCAATAAAGAAGGATATCGGATTATATTTATCCGATAAAGAAGGATATTAGAGGTGAGATACTCTAATAAAGAAGATGGTACCACATGCATTAGAAATGTCTAGGATGACATAGCATGAAGTTGAAGCATTAGATTTGCATTAGGTTATGTGTACATTATATGATAATTGGTATGTGACACATAATTGGAATTGTTTGATGTATTTGTCTACATGATGATGGATAAGTGACATTATTTGTACTTGTTGATGAAATGTCTTTATGTGTTAGACATTAATTGTTTGATGATTATGAATGAAGTTTTATTTCAATTATGTGGTATTCATAAGTAATTGAAAATGAAGCATGCTAATGAGTTAGAATATGATGAAGTGTTAAGTTTATTTACTTACACTATTTGAGTATGACTTCTAACTCTCTTTTATGTGTTATGTGCTGGACCGTTGGGGGTCCAGATTTTACAGGATATGTGTCTTTCGTTGTTCGAGTCTTTGGTGAAGCTCCGCTCTGATTGTGACACGGGAAAGGGGGTTGTATATAGTATATAGAGTCATTCATGACTCATGTATTTAGATTGGAAAAATGTATCTTTTATAAGGGAATTTATATTGTATAAAACGAATTTTTATTAAGTAATCATGTTAGTATTATTTTGTAAAGTGGAGTGTAATACCTAGAACTAATATTCTATAAATTAAATTGAAATTTTCCGTTGCGTATTTTGAAAAAGATTTAATAAAGGTAGAATTACTTAAATAACGGGTTCGGGTGTTACAGATAGACATGTCTTCCCAAACAAACACAAGCCTAGGGGTGTTGGACCGGTTTGGATCGGTTTTTGATAAATCCAAAGTCCGAACCAATGTGTACTCAATTGGTTCGGTTTTTCCTGTTTTTGAAAAATGAAACGATTAGTTTGGTTTGGTTTGGTTTGGTTCAGATACTTTGATCAGTTTTGTAACGCTTTTTTTTTTGCAATATATTCTCTGCTATTATGTTTTTCCGATGTATTTCCTACTATTATTTTTTTGATGATACGTAATCAAATATTATCGTACACAAGAAAAAAGAATCATAGTTCATAACATCATAACTCATATGTTTGAAACTCATAAGGTTTTCAAACAGAGTAGAGAACCTCTTTACTTTTTATCTTTGCATTAAAAAACCCTAAGAATGTTTGTTTAAACATCATGAAAATTATAACTTCAGAAAGAATAAAAGGTTTCCATTTAACATCAGCGCCAATGACATTATAAAGAAGAGAAAACATTTTGTATCTTCACATGTGAAAATGTGAATTAGAATAGGTTGACAACCAGATAGCAGTTATCTATCAACAATTACAATAAATAAAAGTACAGGTTGAAAATGTGAATTGAATCAGTACATAGTAAAAGTATCGTTCAGAGGGTTTGAGATGAGAGATGAGAGCAACAACTTGACATGAGAGTGTTGTTTGGGTAGTGTTGAGAGCAGCTTGAGGATGAGGTGAGGTGAGAGCGGCGTTTGTTTGCGATTGTGACCTGTTTATGTTTCTAAGTTAGGGTTTCTAACTTCTAAGTGAGGCAGATTTTTTTTTAGTAGTTGGGCTTTGGCCAGATGTAGTTTTTGATAGACGTGGGCTGCCTAAAAAAATATTAACATAAATTCTATATATTGGTTTGGTTCGATTTGTCCATTGGATCTGAAAACTGGATCCGAGAACCGAACCAAACCACATCGGTTTTTTATTGGTTTGGTTCGGTTTTTGATCCGAACCATAAAAATCAATTTTTTCGGTTTGGATTGGATTGGATCATCAGTTTAATTGAATTTTTCTGATCCGCTTACACCCGTACACAAGCCAGCTATATGCGGTAATAAGTTCTATTGGGCTCATGAATTGTATGATGGGCCATAAAATAAGTTAACTTATCTATCACCCATGTTGAGCGAAGCCGATTTCTAAATCTAAGAATCCCTACAATATAAGAGTGAGTTCGGCACGGCGCTAACACTTTCAAACTCAAACATCACAGACCGGAAGCAGCAATCGACGGCTACCTGCAAGTAGTCGGAGCCGTTGAATCCCGGCGTTTTCTCATATACTGAAAGCTGTGCCTAAGCCCCAGGTACCTTCTTGTAGATTTGCAGTTAGCTTTAATGAAACCGGTACTAGGTTTCGTCACTTGACATTGTTGTCTTGTAATTATCTATATCAATTTGTTTGCCAATTAGTTTCTTAGTTCTCATATTTGTTTAATTCAACTTGTAATTTTTAATATGAAATTTTCAATTTTTTATTGAAAGTCATAGTTTCTCCTTCGTCCTCTACGATGTCATATCAGTTTGTTTGCTAATTGGTTTATTAGTTGGTTCAAGTTGTAATTTAAATTTTCAATCTTTTATCGAAAGATATGAACTTTTTGCCTTCTCGTATTTGATTTTCATTGTTTCTCGTTCGTCCTCTAAGATATCGGTCAAATTCTTATTTTCAATTAAAGTTGTTATATTTAATATGAAATTCATACTTTTGATGTGTTCTAATTTACATATTTTACAACTTAGTGTAGTCATGCAAAGAAAAAAGGATTCAATTGTCTCTGCAAAGGCTACTAACCAAAGATGCAATGAAGCAAAAGGGGAAGTTGAAGGGGCAGAAAGTCATGAACTTTGCCCTTATTTTGATAATCTTCCATCCCACCTCGCTGCCAACATTTTGCTTCAACTTCCCATAAAATCTCTTCTTGTTTGTAGATGTGTGTGCAAAATCTGGAAAACAATAATTTCAGAACCACATTTTGCTAAATTGCACTTTGAGCGATCACCATTTAGTCTCATGATTCGGACCCATCGCTTCAATCTAGTGTCAAGAACCATGCATCTTCTTGATTGTCAGCCTGAAACATATGATTTTGGAAACAAAAATCTTGTTAAGCTTGACTGTATGACCAAGCTTCCACTTCGTGATGGCAAATTATTTAAGGAGAAAAGGGAAAAAATCAAGAATAAATCCATGCACCCATTTCATGCTGATACATTATTTTTTAACAAATATAGTCTTGGTATTCGGGATGATAGACGACGGCGTTATTATGCTGATTGCAGGATATCTCATGATAAGTTTAATATTATTAATTCTTGCAATGGTTTGCTTTGTTTGTCTGACCCATCTACCGAAAACCCTTTAGCGATTTGCAACCCAGTCACGGGGGAGTTCATAAGACTTCCTAAAGCTACTAAGGCTCCTTTCAAATTAAACACAAATGGAGTAAGAATGAAAGGACACTCTGGTCTAGGTTTCCAACCTAAAACTAATGAATATAAGGTGATAAAAATGCGGATAAGACATGTTGAACGTGCCAAAGAATGGGTGTTTGAGCGTGTTATCCTTGAGGTAAACACACTTGGATCACCATCATGGAGGAATGTTGAAGTGGATCCTCGTATTTCTATTTTGAGCCTTGAGTATCCCACTTGTGTGAACGGCGTGTTTCATTGGATCAAACTTGATGGGCAGCAAAGGTCAATATTATGTTTTTGTTTTGAAAGTGAGAGGTTGCAGCCATTTCCTTCTCCTCCACATGTGTTCGAAAATCATAATAATGAAATTCATGATAACAGACGTATCAGCATGGGAGAGCTAAAGGGGTTTATTTACATTTGTGACTTGAATTTTTCCCTTGTTACAATGTGGGTTATGAATGAATATGGCATTGAAGAATCATGGACTAAGGCTTACAACATCGAGACTTCGTTCAATTCTCGGAGCTATTCTTTTTCATGGCGTCATGGTTTCTGCTGGCCGGTAAAACCCTTTGAAGAAGGTGCTTCCATATTTTTATATCATTCCCACAATTGTTTAATTCACTGTGAACCTGAGAAATATCGACGCAAGGTTTTTCAAATTCGTGGGGCTTGTTCAGCACTTATTGATGTAATTCCACATATTCCAAGTCTAATCTCACTTAAGGATGTCGTGAAAGGAGACAATATTGAGGTGCTGAGCATTCATTCAAGGTAAGACTTTTTAGCTTTTAATATTTTATTTTTGTCTTAAATATACATTTTGTCCGTCATGCAAATATAGAGAATTTGGATTTTTGTCCTTGTAGATTTTTTCTTTTAAAATATGCCCGTGCAAAAATAAAATTGTTTTAAAAAAGTCACTTTGGTAGATCTCTTGCTTATTTGGAGAATTTGAGCCCATGTGTTGTTAACAATAAAGAGAGTGAAAGCAGCTAGGGTTTCAATAATATCAGAATAATATTACTTAGATAAGGATTACAAAGAGAATATATAATAATATCTAATGGACTATTGCTAACATAAAAACCCAATAACAAAAGTCTTATTATCCACTAGGTTTGATCTAGTGGTGAGAGATTTGGGTAGTATGCATGAGGTTCTGGGTTCGATCCTCTGCTCTGTTGTAAACCAAAAAAAAAGAAGTCTTATTATCCAACGGCTGTCAAGCTGTTGCGTGTTGACAATGTACTAATGATATATGTGGCATTTGTGACTGATTTAAACAATTTATTTAAAAATAATAAGAAATTACACAAAAACATTATATATTTAATTTATATTTAAATATATATTAATGAAATTAAAAATAAAAGGTGGCATTTGTGACTGATTTAAACAATTTATTTAAAAATAATAAGAAATTACACAAAAACATTATATATTTAATTTATATTTAAATATATATATTAATGAAATTAAAAATAAAAGGAGGAATTTAGGGTTGCAACATCACTTTCAGCAAGAAATTAGATCTGGGTTTGATGCCCCCATCCTGACCATTTTATTTCACCTTACTTAACAACAACAACAAAATCCCCTCTTTACTCAACCTAACTTCCACCCTATGTGACCCAACCAACCTAAGATTTCATCTTTTCACCACTATTCAGAACCAAATTCGATTTCGAAATGTTTGCAACCGCAATAGAGACAAGACTTCCGGAGATTAATATCAATGTTATGGGGGAATGCAACGGCGAGATCGCCGGGGATGAGGATTAGACTGTGGTCGGCCAAAATGTAGAAGGTGAATTCGACGGAGGAGTTGTGGTCGATGAATGTGATGGGATGAGTTTTACTCGAAGATGGTGATGGAAAGGAAGAAGAATAGAAACCCTTTCTATTTTAATCTTTTAAAAAAAGATCGTTTAAATTAAAATAAAAAAGAAACATTTTCTGATCTATTATTTTATAATTATTTAAATGCCACATGTATTAGTCCTGCACAGTCAACATATGCTACCTAGGCTCAAATTGGCCAGATCAACAAGAAATTTACCAAAAGAACTTTTTCAATTTTTTTTTTAATTTTTAGTAAAAGAAAAAGAGAAATTATTTTATGAGGACCAAAGTCCAAGTTCATTATATCTTTAAATGTATACTAGTTTAGAGACCCTTGCATTCGCAAAGGTCCATTCACAAAATTTGTTATAAAATATTGCTAATTTTATTGATGATATTTACAGTAATTTAGTAAATTTGAAAGTAATTAACTTTTTTTTTTGGTCTAGTAGCCTAGTGACTAGAGAATCCACCTCAAAGGTGAATAAGTGGAGTGTTCGAAGTTCAAACCCCGGTTCCCGATGTCTCTACTAATTGAGCAAAGCTCACGGGGACAAAAATAAATAACTTTATTATATTACTAGCGTCCAGACGGGCACGCGTCCGCTCTTTTTTGTTTTGTTATAATTATGTGCCCGTTTGTGTGATATGTATTTTATATTTTGAATTAAATGTAAAAACACATTAAGTGAAAAAACACCCTAAATGACAAAATGAGGATCAAAATTTGCAATAACGATATGGTTGGGTAGCCATTAGTGTCTATTTTTTTTAAAAAAAGAAATGAGAACTAAAATATCAATTATTTTAAGTAGGAAAAAAAAATGCACTTAAACATATTTCCATGGGAAGCATATAGTTTAACAATCCTGCAATGAAGAAATGTATAAACTTCGCAACATAATGTGACAATCAATCCTGCCCACCTTATTAACTTTGACAAACACAAAATTTAAAAATGTTTATGATATTACTAGCGTCCTTATGCAAGTAGTATTAACTTTGACAAACACAAAATAATAGTTATTTATTTTGCGAAGTTATTAACTTTGAAAATCCTGCCACCTTATCAATCGACGGCTGCCTGCAAGTAGTTGATTTTTATTAGAGTAAAATTACATAGATGATAGGAAATTTGAAATATTACTAAAACCGATAATGACAAATTAGTAAACTTGGTAGTAAAATTGTTTATGTTTCTATGTTCCTATTTTTATGCATATTATTTTTTTATTGTATTTTTTTAATATTTTTTAGTGCAATTACAATGAAGGATATAAAACTTGGAATACGGTTAGAACAACTAAGGGTAAACTAGTAAATTTAGTAGAAATTAATTTTATATTATTAGAAGTAGATTTAAGTCTTTTTATTATAGTGCATTTGTATCTAGTGTTTCTTTAAAAACCATTGTAATAAATTTTAGGCTAAATTACACTTTTACTCCTTATGCAAAAGGATGGCCCCACTGGATTTGACCAAGTAACGCACATGTGACAAGTGACTCACATGACATGTCAACATGGCTTGCCACATAGATTGATGTGACATGTGAATCATTGTTTGGGTGACAAGGTATGCTGATGCGACATGTGAGTCTTTTGCCGCATGTGCGTTGACTTGGTCAGGGGCCAAAATTGCAAGCTTGTGTAAGTTAACAGGCCAGAAATGCAATTTAGCTTAAATTTTAATCACAAGACAAGTAGTATTCAAAGAGACATGTGAGTTTCCCTATGTTATCACTTATATTTATCACTTATATTTATCTTTCTATTTTGACATTCTATACGGAGAAAAGAAGACTTGTACGTACAAATCTTCTCACTTAAGATAGTAAATTTTCATATATCAATCAATTGCTTAAATAACTAATCTCTTTATGGTATATATTATAAATTTTAGTTTTTTGTTACCTCCATATTTAATTTCATCCTGGGCTTTGATATTGAATGTTAAAACAATCATGTGGACACAATCTTTCATTACTAATTACCTCTTAGGAATTTCCTTTACATTTTCCCTAGAGGACGAGAAAATGGACAGTTGTTGTAATGTCAGCTATGAAGTACGGACACCTCTATGATTAGGCGTGTTGCGGTGTCTGACATTCGTACGACACCGTGTCGGATAGCTCAGATCGGTGTCCAAAAAAATCAATTTTTCTTTTACTGTGACACTCCTTTGATCGGCGTCGGACACCTGTAAGACACTCGTAAGAACGTGTTGGACAAGTGTCCCAAATTATTATTTTTTTGCTTATACTCTCCTTAGACACATATCAGACACATCCACAAAAATTAAAAATGTGTCGAAACAACATTATTGATCAATTAACTTCCCCAACTTAGATTTATATGTATATGTATATGTATACATTTTGATTCTCAATTTATATATTTTATATACATGGTAGCGATGTCGGTGTCCTATATTTTTTAGGTTAGTGGTGTCTTGGTGTTTGTGTCAGAGTGTGTGCTTCTTATAATGTCAGTTTATGTATCTAATTTATTTTCCAAGTAGTAAATAGTTTCCGGAGACTATTCCATCCCCTGCAAATTGTAGTTTTTAGCTAACTTATCCATTGTTCCCTAATACTAATACTGTTGTAATTTATAAAGGTATGCTGAGTATAAAATGTCGGAAGAAAATGAAGTTCTTTTCTTGGCGAAATGGTTTACTCAAGACTTGGTAAGTAAACGCTCTTCGTCATCTTATGTGACTTTATTAAATACACTTTCTCATCTTATGGTTCCTAGGATTTTAGCCACGTTACTTAGGCATTGTTATTTAATATTGGTGTTATTTTGTATAGGTGTCCAAAGTTGAAACGGCATGAAGAAAATGAAGATCTTGACGTGATAAGTAACCCTCCCTCCTCCGGTAGTGAGGCTTTTGGCGAAGAGTACAACTACTAAGAATATTTTCCATACAGTAGGAATGGTTATGCTAAATTATAAACTTATGATTAGGCTAGTTGTCATTTTTGAAAAGAAATAGATGTTTTAAGTTGCAAATGACGTACTTTTTGTAAACTTTAATCTAGACTAGATGTTCATGTTGCAAATTATAAGTTATGATTTACGAGATTAAAATGTGTCCAACTTTAATCTCAAATAAAGTTATGATTAGGATTAGGCTAGTTGTGTCCGACTTTAATCTACCACGCCTCCAAATGACGCTTCATTTACCGATCAGCTACTTCCAATGTCGGATTTAGATTAATGGCAGTCGATAAAAGCCTATGTACAATCACTGAAGTCAAAATTTATCAACCGCTGGATTCATCCAACCATCAAGAAGTTTTCATCGCTTATTAAAAAAAAGCATTCACTAGGCAGAAACACTATGCTTACTTAAATGGTTTTATATTGTGATTTGATTTCTATTTGTGAATTAGAAAAATTGGCTGCTATAAAATACTTGGATCAAGGATTTAATGGTTGAATATGAAACTTGAATTTATAGATATGGACAATGTGGAGTTTCAATAGCATGAATTTAAAGTAAAGTGGTTTGGTGGTTGCTATATGAAGAGAGAGATGCTCTTATGTGGTCACGTGACCAAATAATTTGGATTTGATCACACTCACAAAATAATATAAAATTATTTAATAATTTAAAAATAAAATATTATTTAATTATATTTTAAAATACTTATTTTACTTTTGTGAGTGTGACCAAATTCAAATTATTTGATCACGTGACCACACAAGAATATCTCTTGAAGAGATTAAATATTCATATCAGTACTGTTTATGAATATTTTCTCTCATCCCTTTTATAAATAAACCAACAGTGGTTTAAATTGAGTTGTAACTGCATGATTAATTTCTCTTGATGGATTCATGTTGGTTTTGACATGAATATGTAAGCCTTTTTTATCGGTTGAATATTTCTTCAATAGTGGACAATGACTTTCTTGAAGTTTGAGTTCTTAAAGTGGTTGCAACTATTTTGTGTAGGTATATATGAAACATTTCTTGCAAATTGCAATAATGATATATACTTATATTGTCTGGAGCATTAGGCTGCTATGGTAAGATACTATCTATATATTCTTTGGTTTCCCTTATGAGTGAGTAACTATCTCATGGTTTACAATTCATCAAGTCAGTTATTTTATTCTCCATCAATTGTTTATATGTCTCCTTTTATTCATCAAATTATGTAAAGTAGGATTGGAGAATTCTTCATCAGAAATGTGGAAAGTTTCTTGCAAAACTGTTAAAAACGGTTTACTGACTTTGTAAAAAACAGAAAAACGAATTTTTCAAAAACGGCAACGAAATAAATTATTGGCTGAGTCGCGTACTAGGTCGTTTTCTTTAAGACGTTTCGCGGAACTACTCGAAAAGTGCACTGTAGTATATCAACCGCGAAGTCCCCAGGATAAAACAGCCGTTTTCAATTAAATACCGATGAACTACTGCACTATAGTATCGGCCAGAATTACACCAATTAATTGATATGCAAATATCAATTCTACGGCAACAACCGTTCGATATTGAAACAACAATAATTTTATGCGAAGAAGGAAAAATAGAGAGAAGGAAAAGCAGTTTCTCAGAATGCAGAGAAAAGAAATTGATTTTGAAAACTGAAGAATGAAGTAGTATTTATAGGCAAGTAGGGAGCTGGAATCAGAGGAAATCGTGGAGCTGAAATTGCCACGTAATTTGACCGTTAACAGATGTACATCTGTTCAGACTTGGTCTAAAGCACATTTAAAATGTGCGAATTAAGGGGACACGCGTAAAGAAAATTTAATTCAAAATTTTCTTTTTCTTAGTATTAAAAAATTAATATATCACCCAAGCCCAGGCCCGAACCGAGTCTAGCCGGCCGGACGGCGGCGGCGCGCGCGTGTGTGATATTCGACATTGGGTGCGGTCTCCCTTTCTTACAAAAGTGGGTACCCCAAGGGCACACCCTTGGTTGCCACTTTGTGGTATATAAACACTACCAACAAGTGTGATCTTAGCAATGCGGGACTTAAAGAGTCTTTTTTCCAATTCACACTATACATGGTTCTAAAACTATGTGTTTACTTCAATACCAAGTTTCCTCCAATTCTCATCATGTTCCAACAGTTACCTTTTGCTTCTCATTGGTTCTGCACACTTCCTCACTTTTGATACACAGTTCTTTGTAACTTGCGGCTAGTTGCTCAAAAGTGAGTTCTTCATCATCAGAATCAGTGTCAGAAAAGCACACACCAGTTAAGGCACTTACATGATTTGCTGCTACATTCTCTAACTCATTGTCAGAGTCTTCATCAGACCAGGAAACAGTTAGGCCCTTCTTATGTTTCTCTAGATAAGTACCACACTCAGTTCTTATGTGACCATAACCTTCACACTCATGACATTGAACACCCTTGCCCTGATTTGGTTTGTCATCAGTCTTGACTTTTCAAGTGTTTCCTTGTTTGCTGATGTCTGTCTGGATGTTCTTATCATTCCTCCTTGGTCTTCTATCCATCTTTCTCAAGAGCTTATTAAACTGTCTTCCTATTAGAACAATATCATTTGAGAAATCCTCATCTGAGTAATTATCTTCTTCCTCTTGATCAGTACTAGATGCGAAAGCTATTCCTTTGCTCTTCTTCTCAGTTTGCTCAGTTAAATTCATCTCAAATGTTTGAAGAGAGCCCACAAGTTCTTCAACTTTCATGCTAGAAATATTTTGGGCTTCTTCAATGGCTGTCACTTTCATATTAAACCTCTTAGGTAGAGATCTAAGAATTTTTCTTACAAGCTTTTCTTCAGACAACTTTTCTCTCAGAGAATCAAAAGAGTTTGCTATTTCAAGGACATTCATGTGAAAATCATAGATAATCTCTTCTTCCTTCATTCTGAGAGCTTCAAACTTTGAGGTGAGGAGTTGAAGTCTTGAGCTTTTAACCTTGGACGTGCCTTCATGGGTTATTTTAAGTATTTCCCAAGCCTCCTTAGCAACTGTGCACTGTTTGATTAGTCTGAACATGTTCTTGTCCACTCCATTGAATATAGCATTCAAAGCTTTGGAGTTTCAAAGAGCTATAGTGTCTTCTGCAGCAGACCATTCTTCTTCTGGTTTGAGTTCATCAGTATCAACACCATTAGCATCCTTAACCTTGGGTGCTCCCAACCTTAGAGCACAGCTTTCCAATTCCTACTATCAAGTGACTTTAGGAAGGCAATCATTCTTGACTTGCAATAGTCATAGTTAGTACTGTTGGGTTTTTGTATGTTGGCTACATTTTGCAAAAACATCTTTTAGCCAAGTGTTGAGACATATGTGCTTACGCCAAGTGTTGCGACAGATGTAACAACACTTGTATGTCTGATTGTTCGCGCCAGCTAGCGTTATTATTTTCTACTCAATCTTTCGAAGATTTGATTGAAGAATTATTTCGTGGTTTCTTATACAACAAGGCGCACGTGATCAATGTGTTTCAGAAGGCAGCTGAACCCTAGTTCTATTTTCCAAAGGAATTATATTTTTGGAAAATATATTTTTGTGTTTCAAAAATAGAACTATTATTTTCAAAAATATATCTTGTGAAGATTGCTGCAGAAATTATAAAAGATTTATTTCAAATAAATCTTTGTGTTTCCAGAAGATTAGAAGATTTAATTTTAAAATATATTTACAACAAATATATTTATGGAAGGAATATTTGATGCAAAGAAAGATTTGATAAAAATATATATTTTGCATCTAGAAGATTTCTTGGAGCTGAAGCATTATGAAAAGCCCACGAGGCTATGCTATTTAAAGGGTGCTGCTAACCCTATTTTATGTACCGAAACTTGAAGCAAAAATAGAATATCAAAGATGTAGTCTTTTAAGGGTTTCGTGTCTTTAAGCCACTCTCTAGGAGAGTTGGTGTAAAGTGAACCACTCGGGTTGTGAGATGGTCACCATGTCCTCACTCAGAAACCTATAGGTAATGAGTTGAGTATTGTAATTGGAGGAAGCTTTTAAGCAACTCCAAATTGTGAACTTAGTCGTTGGCTAGGTGGTGATGTTATTGAAGCGTTTCTTCATCTTTGTCAAGGAGAGTGTCTCCATTATGTTGTTATTGAAATCCTTACTGGTTGTAAGGTTGAGGGGAGTGAGACGGGGTCTCATATCTAGGAGTTCCTAGGTAGAAGTTGCATTGGGTAGGGATTAAGTGAGGAGTTGTAAACGGGGGAGTTTAGCTCCGAATTAATACTGCTGATAGTGAATTTCCTCCTGGATTGGTATCCCCCAGATTAGGCTGTTAGGCTGAACTGGGTTAACAATTATGTGTGTCGTTTATGCTTTTCAGTATATGTTTTTAATGCTCTGTTTTATTGTTCTTACTGCTAAGACAAGTGTTGCGACAAGTGTCTGCACATCGTGGACAACACTTGTCTACTGTGTACCAGAATTTTAATTGGTATCAGAGCAGGCATCCTGTTCTGTATCTGGGTGAGATCCTAGGGAAGATACTTTCTGGTTATGAACAAGTAAGGAATACTGAAAAGTTGTTTGGACTTGAAGAAGTTCATATTTGTTTGAATGGTCCCTAGAAGTGGAGGATGGACTATTCATGGCACGGTGTATAGCTTTGATGTTTGAGCTTCTGTATGGTTTGATTTATTTTCAAACCTATGTTAACCTGTTGCACCTGGAGTGTGGAATTTGTGCAAAGGTCATTATGGTGTGCCTGAAGTTTGTTGAGGAGTTTATTTTCTGCTTTGAATTCCGCTGCATATATATGATGGAAAACTCCTTGTGGTTTTGAGTGTGCAACACTCTGTTCTCCTCTGAAGAGGTTCAACTAACTTGTTGGAGATGCCAACGATACTTGAGGGTGATCTCAAGTCCACTCATAAAGGCACTCATATATGAGTTTGTTGAAGTGAGATCTGAAGGAAGTTGTGAGCAATTTATTTTTGCTTCTAACCCTAAAAGCCAACCTCCAGTGGCTTTGATAAAGGATCTCTTGGCGTGTTCCTTGAGAAGGGGACTGATGTCCTCCCAGATGTTGCTACATCTGACCAGCAGTATGCAGAATCTTGTTGGATTTATTTTGACACTAGAAACTTATGGTTGACTTCTTGGGTGAGTTTATTTCTGATCCAAGTAAGTGGTAGTGCAGATGTGTGTTTTGCTTTTCCTGTGTAAGCTTGATAAAGGATCTATTATTATGGTACCTGAGAAGGGGACTGATGTGCTCCCAGATGTTGGTACATCTGACCTGCAGATTATGCAAAATCGTGTTGGATGACAGTTGGGCCTGTAAGGTGCTTGGAATTATGCATAGGAGTGCTCAAGTTGTATGGTCAGAAGAAGCTTATCTGCCTATGTGAATCAGAATGTGGAGGTTCTGATCTTTCTTTAATAGTATGCTCTAGCAATGCATGACTATTGATTCCACTAGTAGTGGATGTAAGGGCAGCAAAATATTGTCAGATACTGAGGTCTGATAATTGTCTTTGGTTATCTACTGCAAGTCACTCGAGAAAAGGGCTGATAATCAGAATCTTAGTCAAGCTTTTAAGCAAACTAAGAAGTTTTGGAGTTTGTGAGTGACTTCACACCTATCAAGCATGACATCTTGCCTATTCAAAAGGTCATGATACATAGTGTGGTTCTGCAAGGACAGTGATCAAGATGTGTCCTTGTTAAGTAAAAGGGTTAGAGTGTTGTTCAAACATGTGTGGATGATCTGGTATTGAAGGTTAATCAACTACTGATGGTTGATCCTCTTGTGTCCCCCTGCTGTTGTTAATTGTGACTTTGGTGCTTCCACTAAGGCCACAAGTGATTGTGTTGGTGAAACTCTCAAGGAAACTATCCCTGAGACAAATGTTGTACCAAGTGTAGGTACATTTGTGGCACCTGCAACTGCCACATATTTTGATACATCTGCAGCACCTGAAACTATAATAGATCATAATGTTTCAGATATTTCTTACCAGATGAATACTACTGAGAAAGAGAATACTACAAAAGTAATTATGACTGGTAATAATTCTGCTGATCACTGTGTTGTGAACTATAAATCTGATGAGAGTATTAGGTCTTTGTTTGCTGATAAAGAACCTTCTGTTGACAAAAGTGTGGGTGATGATCCTGATGTTGTCATTGTGAATGATATAGTGGCTGGTAACAAGTCACTAGATAAGACACCTAGTGCTAATGTTGTAGGAAGAATCAGAAGTAGGGCTGGTAAAAATGTGACAACTTTCAATACACTTGTCCAGAAATCTAAATCATGAAAGGTGACAAGATTTGTTGGGAAGAAACCTTTTTATGGTCCACCAAGGACAAAGAGTAATAATGTATCTGTTACTGGGAGAAGAAAAAGAGTCTGAAAAGAAAGAACCCCCTTCTAGTAAATCAGACTTTGAAAGGGAGACAAGTGTAGCTACATTTGGTGACACATTCAGAAGAAGTGTGAAAGGAATGAAGGTCTGATGAGAACAGTGTCTGATCTAGGTGACTGTTTTGATAAGCTGGTAAGGGGATTTGTAGTGAATGTTGGTGACAATTGTGATGATCCTAAAAACCCTGAGTATAGGCAGGTTTTTGTGAGAGGAAGGTGTGTTCACTTCTCACCCTCTATAATCAACAAATTTTTGGGAAGAAGTAATGAGGAAGTAGCTGAGCTGGAAGTCACAGATAATGAAATTTGTAGAACAATCACTGGGAATAGGCTGAAGCAATGGCCTTGTCAAATGAAACTTTCTGCATCTCAACTATCTCCTTTATATGCAGTTCTGAATAAGATTGTTGTTAATCGGGTTCCTACCACTCATTCTAGTAATGTAGCCAAAGAATTGGCTAGGTTCATTTATGTTGTTGGAACTAAGGCCAGGTTTGATTATGGTGCTTATGTCTTTTATGCCACTTTGGAACATGCTAAATCTTTTGCTCTACAACTACCCATAGCATTTCCTACTTTACTGTGTGGTATTGTTCTTGACCAACATCCAAATATTCTTGTGGACACTGATGTCCCTTGTAAAAGAAAAGGAAAGCTGAATATTGAGCAAAGGCTGCTTGCAGGGACAAATGTTGCAGCAGGTGTTGGTACATCTGTCCAGCAAAAGCTGGTGCTCTCACTAGGCAGCAAATGATAACTGACTTTATTGAGTCTAGTACAGCTCTTGAAGCCAGGAAACTGAAGACTGTGATGATCCTTTGAGCAAAGAATTCATGAAGACTTTTTTGATGTGTTGAATTTTCACCTGCTGTGATTAATAAGTTTTTAGGCAGGAGTGGAGAACCTGAAGCTGAGCATGCTAAGTCTTTGGCTGTGAAGATGCCAACAACATTTCCCACTGTGCTTTGTAGTATTATTCTTGATCAGCATCCAAGTATTTTGATCAGCTCTGATGTTGTCTGTAAGAGGGAATCTCCACTCACATTGCACTATAGACTAGTTGAAGGGACAAATGTCTCACATAATGTTGCAACATCTGGCACGAAAAGTTCTGGGATCATGACCAGAAAATAGATGATTGCTGATTTGATGAGACCTATCCAAGTTGGAAATCTTGGTTGAAAGAAGTATGTCTTTGTAGTTGTTGATGATTCCTCCAGATTTACTTGGGTAAATTTTATTTTAATGTCTTCAAAGACCTTTGTCAACGCCTCCAAAGAGAGAATGAGGGTGTAATCATCAGGATCAGAAGTGACCATCGGAAGGAATTTGAAAATGCTAAATTCTCTAACTTCTGCTCCTCTGAAGGAATTAGTCATGAGTTCTCATCTACCCTCTCTGAGCTTTGGAAGGGGAGAAAACCAAATGTTAATTATTTCTATGTCTTTGGGAGTAAATGCTACATCTTAGCTAATAGAGAACAAAGACGAAAAGATGAATCTCAAAAGTGATGGTAGGAATGGTGATCCTTTTGTTGTTGTCAATAAATCTCATACTATGACATGTTTCTATCTTGAACCTATCAAAACCCCTAATGTCGAATCAAATGTTGTTACTCATGTTAAAGATTTTGTCAGTTCAAATGTTGTGGGTAGTGTTGGAACATCTGTCAGATGTACCTCTCAAACTATCAATCTAGTATGAATGTTGATGTTGTTGATGACATTGTTGTTGAAATTGTGCATATGTCATCTTCCAAGGTTGTTGGTTCTGACACTTTGTCATCCCTCACTAAAGTTGTGGTTGAGTCCCCCAAAGGAACCTAACATAAGTCTAATGTCATATCGGATGTTGAAACATCCTAGACCAACCAGTTAGTGTTGTTGAAACCTGTTCTGCAATCCCCCAAACTTATGCTGATATGGTTCTGAGAGTCCTCAATCTAATGAGGTTGAAGATCAACTAATGGTGGTTTGGAGTATTGATGTTTTGAATGTGGTAGAAGAAACTGATCTTGATGATCTTCCACTTGACCAAAGTTGTTGCTCAAAGTGTGACTAAAAAGAGAACTAGCATGGTACGATTGTTTGGATGTGCATTCTGCTGAGAAGTATTATATGTGTTCAGATGTGTTATGATCATATGCGATAATGTGATGATCAAAGGTGATTACTACTATGGTAAGTGACTATTTCAGACCTGTTTCTGAAACCTCTAGTTTGATGTTCTTATGTGATGACAATATATATATTGTTGAAGATGCTTTTGGTATACGTCTCTTGAGATTGGAACTGAATAATACTCATCTGTGTTGAATAACTTGTCTGTTCTGGTACGAGATGTTGTAACATCTGTCTCAACATCGTGTTATCTCAAGTGTTCCAACATTGTGTACAACATCTGTCACCAAAATGCCAGAATGTGGTTGACTATGAGCCAAATATTGAGGATGTTGTTCTGGGCATCATGTCACTTGACAGGAAGAAAGTTGACATCTCTTCTGTCCTCTTAGAGAATGTTTCATTCATTTTGAAGAAAATGTCTAGAAATAGAAATTTGTGTTTTAAAGGAGATAATGCTACGAGAAGCTGGATTTTTGAACAATGTTCTCTCATGCTCTTGTCATGTTGTGGAAACAAGGGGAAAAAGTCTGTTTTATGAGTGTTGACTATGGAGTTTGATGTGGTGGATATGATATGGTTCCTCCATTTCTGATTTATATCCCATGGTGTTATGTTTGGTTGTAGTAGCTCTGTGCACTATGTGGTTGATGTGATGAAGATAGTATAGGTTTATGCCTTGTTACTTATGATCTTCATGCTATACTGTTGGAGTTTGGTCATGGTATTGTGGGTGAAAGTGCGCATGTTCTCTTCCCACTACTTTTGTTCTCCGTATCTTTTGTGGGCTAGGCCATGGATTTCTAGCACCTCTGTGTGCATTATGGTCTGTATTGTGTGCACTCTGAAGCGTTTGTCTGCTACTCTATGTTCTGATATGTATGATGTTTGTCAAAATTATGACTAAAAAGGGGGAGTAGTTTGTGTGTGTGACAAGTGTGTGGACAGATGTTCTCACATCTGGTGACTGTTTCTATGCTCGTATTGATGTTCTTATGCTTCTATGCTCGTATTGAGGGGGAGTGTGAGTTATCTATATATGCATGTGTTGAGGGGGAGTAATGCTATTCAGGAGGAGTAGTAGTGTGTGACTAGCATGATAATGTGTTCTGATAGCTTATGCTCTGATAGTGTGCTTGATGGTTGTGGGAGTGCTATGTTCCTAATGTGTGATGTCATGCCTGATATCTAGACGTCATGATCTGATGTGTGAGAATTTATTTTTCTCAGTATGTGGGAGTTTATTTCTCCCTATGTGGTTCTTTGGTGAGAGTTTATTTCTCTCTGTTATGTAACTTGCACTTCTGATACTGCTATGGTACCTCTATGCCTCTGTTCTGTTGTTTAATGCACACTGACTTTATTTGTCAGAATTTGTGGCTAAAAAGGGGGAGTAGTGATCTGTGATATGTAAGATGTGATATGTAAGATCTATCTGCGTGATGTGTGGACAGATGTGCTGACATCTGGTGTGTATGTTGTTGCGGTTCTTTCTGCGATGTGTTAATCTTCTAGGCCTATGTCTGAGTGGAGTAAATGTTACCTTCAGCTCTGTGTGATGTGTTGCAAGAATTCCAAAAAGCATTTAAATTTGTAGCATAGGGCATGATCATAATCATAGTCATAGAAATATGGATGATTCATCGTGCTTAGTCATAATCATAGAAATATGGATGACTTTTATGCTTAGGATCACAGTCATAGAAATATGGGTGATTTGGGTCACATTCATAGCAATATGGGTGACTTAGTTAGTTACATTCATAGAAATATGGGTAACTTGTACATGCTTATTTATGAATGCACACTGATGCGATATTTCTGCAAGTGCACAGACTTATCGTGTAGTTATAAAAGATTATCGATCCCACAGGGACTATTAGTTAATATTTCGCTTATGTTTTCAATATAATGTAAGGTTAAGGCTAATAATAATTAAAAAGGGGTTTGTAAAATAATTACCTAGAAATGAAATAATTAAATTAAATAACAGTGACTATTAAGAATTGGTTTTAAATAAGTTGGATTTAACTAACTGGAATGTTACTTTAGGTACTTCAATGGGTTCGGTAATAAACACTGTGTTTTGAAAAGTTTAGTCTTTTTAAAATTGATTTAAAAATACTCGTCTCACACTTTCGCGCTATTGAGTTATATTATATAATGATAGAATAAATGTATCACTTTCACTATAACATTTACTTATAAAAATATTGTTTGGAAATCAATTAAATTTTACTAAAGGGTCTAGTTTTCATAAAACGATATTAGTTTAAAAATATAGAACTCATGTCATCACACTATTGGACTATATTATATTATATAAATAAGATGTTTTGCTATCGCTCAATCATTAATTCATAAAATACTTTTTGAAAACTAATATAATTTAATTAACCTTAAAGAGCTGTCGCGATATTAAAGTTAATGTTCAGTTTTTACTATCTAGTATGAATTTCAAACAATCGTTCTGTTAATTCATACTTTAATTAATTTTCACTGATCGTGCAAAATTATAATCTATTGTTTATTTAAAAACTGAAACAGAAAACTAGACTTGAAAATTTAGTTCACAGTTTAATTACCGAACTCATATCAGACACCTATTTCACATACCAGTTATATTAAATTAGTTGGACATAATTACAAATAAAGGCATGATATAACAATAGTAGTTACGGGAAAAAGAAAACATAGATATAGATACTGCAATTTATTGGTGCTGGAAAATTAAAGAACATGCAATAACAGTAGCAAATAAAACAAGACAGGAATTAAAATAATTAAAGTAAGCAGTAACTGGAATTTGGAAAATAAAACTAAATATATTGATTAATGTAACTTACAAAACCGAAACTGGAATTGAACAGGAAACAAAGGACAAGCTGTAGCTCTCAACACGTAAAGCAGTAAACTTAATTCTAAGAATAAGTGTTTTTTCTCTTAAGCTCTAACTTGTCGTAGTGGAAGGTCCTCAATTCATTCTGAATGCATCTATATATAGGCTGTGAGTGAGGAGTTGAAGTCCTCCTTTTTCTCCTTTCAGTTCCTTTACTTTCTCCCCATGATTCGTAACTGATTTCATTCAACGAAGATAAGGATTCAACGAAGATGAGGACTGATATTTTTTTCCTGAAGAATCGCTCACGACTGGCGCCACGTAACACATGACTGGCGCCATGTGTTGTTTAATATTTTTGCATGTGCTCCTTTAATTTAGGTGTGGCTGGCGCCACAATATGCATGGCTAGCACTTTAATTCATGTGGCTGGCGCCACTTCTTTTGCTTTGTGGCCGGCGCCATAGTTGTGTGGCCGGCACTGCTGGCCTCAACTGTGGGCTGGCCCACTTGTTTTGTTTCTTTGATATTTTTTTTTTGGTCTCGGTACATATCTGTAAGTTTCATAAAAAAAACAATAATTATTTTATTAATACTAGGATAACTTAGACAAAAATATTAAGATACTTAAAAAATAATAGTGATAAAATAGTGCATTTTTCGGTGTTATCAAACTCCCCTAAACTTGAACCGTTACTTGTCCTCAAGCAAAAAGATATAACACTTAATGATAGAGAAAACAAAACTAAAGACATCCTCAAAGCCACTTATTTAATTTCTACCGAATCATTCAAATCTGCTTGTTTATCCCCACTAAAGATATCATGGAAACACAAACCAAAAGTGATCATGAATTTCTTCCTTATATAGACCGTTCCGATATATTTTGCCATTACCCGAACTTAACTTTCATTTCTTCTTTCGTCATCCCCTTTTAACCCGTGGTAATCACATTAAGCCCGTTATCTATTCACACACACATGATAGCGAACCTGTTAGTGATTATGATTCGATTCTTTTTTTTTTTTTTTTTTTTTTTCATTTATTTTTCTATTTCAACCAATGATAGTTTTGCATCTTTTAGGTGTTTCGCAGTTGGGCTAAATGACCGGGTGAGAGTCACCTAACTTAGAATGCGTAGTCCCTTTTAGATTTGTACTATCTTTATTCATATATTTTTTTCGAAATCATTCACTTATTTTCGTCGATTCTACTACTTAGATAGTGATCGTAGATGGTGCCGACTACCACTGGGTTTACTCAAGAATTAGTAAAGTTTAAGAAATTTAAATTCGGGATTTGGCAAGTATCAAAATTGATCTACATAACTAAGAAATTTATGGTGTTAAAATGATATAGCTAGTAGGAAAACATACTGATAAGAGGATTCAGTTTAATTACGTCAATGACTTAGGAACATCTAAAGTGCATTGTTTCTAAAAATTTTTTTGTTATGGCTCAAGATTGGAAAAATTTAAAAATAACCCGAAAGTTTTATTTGCAAAGATAAATTAAAATAAAAACTGGGAAATAAAATGATAAAAGCGATAAAGTCCTCCCCTAAACTTAAATCCAACATTGTCCCCAATGTTATGACTTAAAAGAAGGAGAGGAACGTGAAACCTGGGAGTATTATCAATCATGGTGGAGGTTGTTGGTATCGTTGAAAGTTGTCAAACTGCATCCTGAATTCGCTTAAGTTATAAATGACACGTTCAAGTTGCTGTTGACGTTGTGCCTCCGCAGTTTCCCATCGGTCAAAACGGCCTTGAATTTGTTCTTGATTTTGGAGTATTTGATTTTGTTGGGCGTGCATTGAGTTTATTTGTCCCATCATCTCCGCTTGTTGTTGATGCACATTATATAAGAGATTATCGCGCTCATCATCGGTGTAATGGCGAGAGGAGGATGCACTTCCTAGTGGGAACAAAGTCCCTTTTGGTGAGAGCTTTAAAGATATTTCTTTGTGTATAACCTTCTTGTCCCGGCCGATACATGAGGGGTGCTGGTTGGTTTGCCATGGAAATTGAGTGGTGTAATAAAGAGAGGGAAATTATATGGTATGTTGATAAACTTAGGAGAATAGAAAAAGTAATGAATGAATTGTTTGTTGAAATGGTCAAAAGTGAATAAATAGGAGATAGTAATATGTCAGGCATCTCAAGAAAGCTTCACATGAGGTAGTATTTTCAAGAAAATAATAGCATGCATCATGACAATGACAATGACACATGAAGAACTATTGCATGCATGACTACTCACATGTGAACTTTATTTATTTTGACCAAATAATTGTCTCTAAGGCGCCAGCCATGTTGATATTACATGGTATGGCGCCAGTTTTAATTATATGGTGCTGGCCGTGGCCTTGTGTAGCGCCGGCCGTGGCTTTGGTACTAGTCACAATTGAAAAATGTTTGAAAAAAAATTCGTTTGATAAATTTTTGTGACCGGCGTAAATGCGTAAATAAATATACTTAATAATTTGCGTTATATAATAAAGTGGTACTAAAAATAATAACTATAAAAAAGAAATATGATTATCCAAAATATAAAAATATGCATACGAAAAATAAAATTTGTCTTTGTGATGCATGTGATGATATCTAACATGAAATAAATATCTTCTTTCACGATTTATTTAAAGCAATGTCTGGTTGTGAAAGAAAAAATAAAGTAAAATTTTGCGATCAGCTACTTGGTTGTGGCGCAGCAGGAGGCACTTGGATGGCGCGAATCTGGTCCGAACAACGATCGAACTGTTCTATGACCAAGTCCATGAATCGATAGAAATCTTCTTTTAAAGTTGCAGATCCGTACGAAGAGCAACGAGTTCTTTCTGCATGCCGGCAATGGCAACTCCACAGTCAGGTGGTGAGGTAGAAGCAGCTGTAGGGGTAGGTGATGGAGGTGCAGGTGTGTAAAAGAAAAGTGGTGGTTCTGGGTCATTAAGAATGTAGTAAAATGGTGGTGTTTCGGGGTCAGTTTCATCTTGTCCCTCCAAGTTATAGAGCCAGTTCTTTTTATCGTGTACACTAGTTTTGGTATTGTATGGCAGAGTGAATTCATGAACAGGCTCAAGGTTGATCAATAACTGGAAGGTATCAGGGCCAAGGTTTCCAATCAGGTGGTTGTTGAAGCAAAACTCAATTCCCATGGGTTCTACTCCTATAGAGAGGTCAATCTGTGACAGGGGGGTGTAGAGGTCTAAGGCTCTAGCTATGATGGTGACAAAACCACCAATGCCTATGTGGCGAGTTGGGTCTTTGGTGAATTTGGCTATGCTGTCAAGTAGGAAGGATGCAGCATTGAGTGGTCGACTTTGTGATCCACAAAACATTATGAACAGTTCTTCCCTACTGACGGTTGTGACGTTGGGGGGTTTTCCAAAGAAAGTGTGAGCAATAATCATGTGGAAATATCTTATTGCCGGGTTATGGATGGTTGTGCTTAGTCTTTCATCGGGGGGTGAGTTAGGGTTGCCCGAAATGCTGCCCCAGAAGCGTTGAAGCTCACTTTCCATAAAAGTATCTTCTTGTATCTTAGTGAAAGCATCTGGGCCACAAGGCACTCCTAGGTATTCAGCTATTTCTCGGGTGGTAAGATGGTAGGATTTTCCGAACAATCTAAAACTGACAAGACCTCCATGTATGGGATTTCCACGTGTCGGCTCATACCTAAATGCACTCAGGAATTCCAGAGTCAGATTTCGGTAGGTGGGTGGGTTGGAAAAAGTGAAGCGGTCCCAACCTAGTTGGTTAATCAAGAATCTCACACTCTCAGAAATTCCTAAAGCTACTAAGGCGTAACTGTCTGGAAAAGCATGGAATGATGTCACTCGGTGGGAAAGGTCTTCGTAACGCTGCTTCTGTGTGGCGCTTCTGAACTTAACTAT
The DNA here is from genome assembly GCF_020283565.1 of Trifolium pratense. Classification (NCBI taxonomy): domain Eukaryota; kingdom Viridiplantae; phylum Streptophyta; class Magnoliopsida; order Fabales; family Fabaceae; genus Trifolium; species Trifolium pratense. The sequence goes on from NC_060060.1 coordinate 51,425,646, forward strand.
CATTTTGTCCTCCATTTCGTTTAAAATTAATTTAGTATCTGCTATTTTCAGTAATAGAAAACAATCATACAAGTTAGTGCTGATCAACTAAAAATAAAAATAAAAATAAAGCATATGAAAAATGGAAAATACAAACATGGGTTGCCTCCCATGCAGCGCTTCGTTTAATGTCGGTAGCTCGACAATATGGCGGTCAACGTCTAGGTTTCAGGTGGGAGATCATCTAACTTTAAACTTGAGTAGTGATCTCTATCGTTAGGGAAATAGTAATGTTTTAAACGTTGCCCATTAACAATGAATGTCTCGTTTGATCCGTTCTTGACTTCTACGGCCCCATTTTTAAAAACTCTAGTTATTTTAAATGGTCCTGACCATCTGGAACGTAGTTTTCCAGGAAATAATCTTAGCCTAGAGTTGAAGAGAAGTACAAGTTCCCCTTCCTTGAATTCTTTTCTCAATATATGCCCGTCATGCCATTTTTTAGTTCTTTCTTTGTAAATCTTGGCATTCTCGTAAGCATCTAGTCTAAGTTCCTCTAGTTCATGTAATTCTAAAATCCTTTTTCTTCCGGCAGCTTGGTAATCCATATTAAGGGCTTTAACTGCCCAATAGGCCTTATGTTCTAATTCTACCGGCAAGTGACATGACTTTCCATAGACGAGTCTAAATGGGGTGGTCCCTATTGGTGTTTTGTAGGCTGTTCTATATGCCCATAGAGCATCATCAAGCTTTGCGGCCCAATCCTTTCTAGAAGTGGAAACAGTTTTTTCAAGGATTGATTTGATTTCTCTATTAGAGACTTCAACCTGGCCGCTTGTTTGTGGATGGTATGGTGTGGCAACTCGGTGTTTCACTCCACATTTCTTTAATAAATTCTCTAATTGTTTTGATATGAAGTGAGATCCGCCATCACTTATGACTAACCTGGGGACTCCAAACCTAGGGAAAATGATTTTCTTAAACAACTTAGTGACTACTCGCGCATCATTTGTAGGTGAGGCTATAGCCTCTATCCATTTTGACACATAATCTACAGCTACGAGTATGAATTTGTTGCCCATGGAGGATGGAAAAGGTCCCATAAAATCTATTCCCCAAACATCGAAGATTTCTACTTCTAGGATGTTTGTGAGTGGCATTTCGTTTCTTCTTGAGATGTTTCCTGTACGCTGACATTGGTCACATTTTGCAATAAACGTGTGAACATCTTTAAAAAGGTTAGGCCAATAGAGGCCGGCTTGTAGAATTTTATAAGCGGTTTTAGAAGTGCTTGCGTGCCCTCCATAAGGTGAGGAATGACAATGGGTAATGACACTCTCCATTTCTTCTTCGGGGATGCATCGACGAAAAATTCCGTCGACGCCTCTTTTAAATAAAAGGGGCTCGTCCCAATAGAATTGTTTAACATTATGGAAGAATTTCTTCTTTTGTTGATAAGATAATTCAGGAGGTATTATTCCGGCAGCTATGTAGTTAACATAATCAGCATACCAGGGGGCTGTAGTTTGGACTAGAGCAGTTTCTATTTCTTCCTTGCCAGCTTTTTCTTCGCCGAAGGAGAAATCTAATTGAGCGATCAGTCTATCACAAGGGAAGTCATCGTTAATTGGGATATGTTCTTTCCTAATGTCATCTAGTCTAGATAGGTGGTCTGCTACCGTATTTTCTATGCCTTTCTTGTCTTTGATTTCTAGGTCGAACTCTTGTAGCAGCAGTATCCATCTTAGCAGTCTTGGTTTTGCATCTTTCTTACTCATAAGATATCGGATTGCTGCGTGATCGGTGTAAATGATGATTTTAGATCCCACCAAATATGAGCGGAATTTGTCGATTGCAAATACGACAGCTAAGAGTTCTTTTTCGGTGGTAGCATAGTTTAGTTGTGCCGCATCTAGAGTTCTACTTGCATAATAGATAGCGTGTAGCTTTTTATCCTTTCTTTGTCCTAGAACGGCTCCTACGGCGTAATCGCTGGCGTCACACATAATCTCGAATGGTTCACTCCAATCAGGAGGTTGCATTATAGGTGCGGAAATCAAGGCTTGCTTGAGGAGTTGGAATGCTTCCATACATTTGTCGTCAAAGATGAATTCGGCGTCTTTCATTAAAAGGCCGGTTAAGGGTTTAGTTATTTTAGAGAAGTCTTTTATGAATCGCCGATAGAAACCTGCGTGTCCTAAAAAACTTCTTATGTCTCTAATGGTTTTGGGAGGTTGAAGGTTTTCTATTACTTCGATTTTAGCTTTGTCCACTTCTATTCCTCTATTAGAAACTATATGTCCTAACACTAACCCTTCACGGACCATGAAATGGCATTTTTCCCAATTTAGTACTAGGTTGACTTTAACACATCTTTGTAATACCAATTCTAAATTAGCAAGACATCCTTCAAAACTTTCCCCATACACAGAAAAATCATCCATGAATACTTCCATGATATTGTTTATAAAATCTGCGAATATCGCCATCATGCAGCGTTGGAAGGTCGCAGGGGCATTACACAATCCAAAAGGCATACGTCTATAGGCAAAGGTACCTACAGGACATGTGAAGGTGGTCTTCTCTTGGTCGTCGGGGTGTATTGGGATTTGGAAAAATCCAGAGTATCCATCTAAATAACAGAAATAGGAGTGTTTAGCTAGACGCTCGAGCATTTGGTCAATGAAAGGTAGAGGAAAATGATCTTTCCGAGTGGCTTTGTTTAATTTTCTATAGTCGATGCACATTCTATATCCTGATTCCACTCGCTTAGGTACAGATTCTCCCTTCTCGTTTTTGACTACTGTTATTCCTCCTTTCTTTGGTACTACATGAACAGGGCTGACCCATTTGCTATCAGATATTTGATATATAATGCCTGCGTCTAAGAGTTTCAACACTTCTTTCTTAACGACTTCGCTTAAGATAGGGTTTATTCTTCTTTGGTGTTCTCTCGAAGTCTTTGCATCTTCCTCTAATAAGATTCGGTGCATGCATACAGAGGGACTAATTCCCTTTAAGTCTGAGATGTTGTAACCTAAGGCAGCAGGATATTTTCTTAAGACATCTAATAATTTTTCTGTTTCTATCGGGTTTAGGTCAGCGTTCACTATGACTGGGCGACTCATATTTTCGTCTAAATATTCATACCTAAGGTTCTTAGGTAGCGGTTTGAGTTCCAGAGAGAGTTGTTTAGGTTCAAGCGTGGAATTAGGTTCGAATGGAGGTTCTTCTCTCAAGTTATCTTCTACACTAAGTTTTAGTGAAGCTTGTTCTTCATCTATAGGAGGTTCTAGGATTTCTATTTCTTGAGGTAGTTCTTTCTCTATTTCCTTAACACACTCATCAATTATGTCTATGGCATAGCAAGTGTCTTCGACAGCTGGTGTTTGCATGAATTTAGAAAGAATAAATTCAATTTTCTCTTCGCCTACTTCTAAAGTAAGTTTTCCTCGCTTAACGTCTATTATTGCTCCTGCAGTGGCTAGGAATGGTCTTCCTAAAAGGATTGGAATACATGAATCTTCCGTAATGTCCATTACTACAAAGTCAGTAGGGATATATAGTTGGCCAATTTTTACTGGAATATTTTCTAGGATACCTACAGGGTATTTAACTGAACGGTCTGCTAGTTGAAGAGACATCCTGGTAGGTTTTAGATCACTCAATTTTAACTTTTTGCTGATTGAGAGGGGCATGAGACTAACACTTGCTCCTAAGTCGCATAGTGCCTTATCTATTACGTAGTTGCCTATTACGCAGGGAATTGAAAAACTTCCTGGGTCTTTAAGTTTAGGTGGCATTTTGTTTTGGAATATGGCACTACATTCTTCGGTAAGTGCGACTGTACTATCCTCGTCTAATTTCCTCTTGTTTGATAAAATTTCTTTAAGAAATTTTGAGTATGTGGGCATTTGTGTTATTGCTTCCGAGAAAGGTATGGTTATGTTTAGTTGCTTCAGAAGTTCTACAAATTTCTTAAAATGCCCTTCAGTTTTAGTCTTAGCCAATCTTTGAGGAAAAGGGATAGGTGTTTTGTAAACAGGTGGTGCAGCAGGTGTAAGCTTTTTAGTTGTCCCCTCCTTATCTCCTAATTGGGGGTTTTCGGATTCTCTCTCAGGCTCTTTTGGTGGTTCACTACTCTCGGCTTCCTTGTTGGTTATCTTAGCGCTTTCTGAGTTTTTTACTCCAGAATCAGGTGGTCCTTGCAACTCCTTTCCACTTCTTGTGATTATAGCATGTATGGCATTCGCATGCCCTTTGGGATTAGGCTCAGGTTGTCCTGGAAATGTGCCAGCTGGAGCGGCAATAGTTGCTTGTTGTTGTGCCACCTGGGAAATCTGTGTTTCTAGCATTTTGTTATGGGTGGCTAGGGCATCTACCTTAGTTGCTAATTGTTTTACCAACTCATTAGTGTGAATGTTTTGGTTTAAGAATTTTTCCATCATAATATCGAAGTTAGACTTCCTTGGTGGATAAGGTGCGGCTGGTTGTGCTCCTTGCTTTTGGTAACCTGGAGGTGCTTGAGTAGGATTGAGTGTATTATTGTTCCTATAAGATAAGTTAGGATGGTTCTTATAGCCAGGATTATAGTTATTGGACAGAGCGGCATAGTGTACTTGGTCGAGTCCGGCTAATATAGAACAATCAGATGGTACGTGACCAGGGATTCCACATACTTCGCAATTTGGTTGGATTGCAGCTACGGTGGATGTGGTTGGCAGGGTTAAACTCTCCAACTTTTGAGTAAGGGCTTCTACTTTGGCGTTGACATGGTCTATGCCACTTACTTCGTATATACCACCTTTTGTTTGGAATTTCTCTATAGCAGCGCGTTCGCTTCCCCATTGATAATGGTTTTGGGCCATGTTTTCTATAAGCTGGGTGGCTTCTTGGTATGGTTTATCCATCAGTGCTCCACCGGCGGCTGCATCTATGGTTAGTCTTGTGTTATAAAGCAGCCCATTATAGAAGGTATGGATTATGAGCCATTGTTCTAGACCGTGGTGTGGACAGAGTCTCATCATGTCCTTGTATCTTTCCCATGCTTCGAAAAGTGATTCTCCTTCTTTTTGCCTAAATCCGTTGATTTGGGCTCTTAGCATAGCTGTCTTACTTGGCGGGAAGTATCTAGCCAAGAATTGTTTCTTCAATTCGTTCCATGTAGTGATGGAGTTCGAAGGTAGAGCTTGGAGCCAAGCTCTAGCTCTATCTCTTAAAGAAAACGGAAAAAGACGGAGTCGTATTGCTTCGGGTTCGACACCATTGGCTTTTATCGTGTCTGCGTACTGCACAAACACTGATAAATGGAGGTTAGGATCCTCCGTAGGGGAACCAGAGAACTGGTTTTGTTGCACGATTTGCAACAAAGCGGGTTTCAACTCGAAGTTTCTTGCTTCGATGTTAGGGGGCGCGATGCTCGAATGCGGTTCTTCTTCGGAAGGAACGGCGTAGTCCCTAAGAGGACGTGCGTTGTTAGCCATGGGTAAGAGGTTTTGAAGTTCGCGGATTCGACGTTTAAAATGAATAAAACGTTCTATTTCGGGTATAGGTTGTTGTAATGGTTCCTCGGAGGTACGAGTACTGGGCATACAACCTAAGAAAAAGGGTTTAAGGGTTTGCCTTAATCGTCACAAATTAAAAACTAATTAGCGAAAATTGACTAAATTAGTCCCCGGCAACGGCGCCAAAAACTTGATGCGATATTTCTGCAAGTGCACAGACTTATCGTGTAGTTATAAAAGATTATCGATCCCACAGGGACTATTAGTTAATATTTCGCTTATGTTTTCAATATAATGTAAGGTTAAGGCTAATAATAATTAAAAAGGGGTTTGTAAAATAATTACCTAGAAATGAAATAATTAAATTAAATAACAGTGACTATTAAGAATTGGTTTTAAATAAGTTGGATTTAACTAACTGGAATGTGTCGCGGCGCGAAAAATACTCGTCGAGTGTGAACACTCGAAAAGAAACAGAGTCGCCACCGAATTTTATTTATCCCAAAAAAGGGAAAGGAAAATATCGAGAAAACCTTGGGGTAGAGAAAGAGGGTTCGGGAGTTGGTTATGCGAGAGGAAGGTATTAGCACCCCTCACATCCGTTGTACTCAACGGGAACCTTTTAGAGGGAAATGTTTGTTTGCTTTAATGTGTTTTTTAATGTTTGCTTGATTATTCGTTTCTTGCTTCATCGATAGAAAAAAGTTTGTTTTTTATTGTTATTATTATGATTATGGATACGAGGAAAAATGTTTTGTTTTTTATTATTGTGCCCGACAAGATGTTGAATCCTGCTCCTACGTATTCCCAGGTGCAATGGGAAAATCAGGGTTTCGTAGTTCAGGGTAAAAAATGTTTGTGGGTTGGTTGTTTTTAGACGCATGACGTCTAAGTCGCATTCTCGTATTTAAACGCTGCTTGTATGCTCGCACTTTGGAGGCTTAAGCGTAGTTTGTATTACGGAGAAAGGACGAAAACGTCACCCGTTTTGTGAAAATAGTTTTACTTTTACTGCGCGCGTGGGCAGAAAAAAGGTTTGAGTGTGTTGATTTGAATTTAGGAGTTTTAATGAAAACGTCCGAGAATGAGGATAATTCGAGTCACGAGCCATACGTCAGGGTCTCGAACTATCCGGGGAAGAAAGCCATACGTCAGACTAGCCCTTTTTCACTCTAATTATGTTTAAGTTCTTTTATTTGATTTAAAAAAATCAAAAGGAAAGATGAAGCGGATGACGAAGTGTTTTAATGTTTTTTGGCGTTTGGGAATGAGAATGATTCAAGTCACGAGCCATACGTCAGGGTCTCGAATCATTCGGGGAGAGAAAGCCATACGTCAGACTAACCCTTTTTCATTCCAATTATGATTTGATTTGATAAGTTTAAGCAAGATGAACAAAAAACAAGCCAAGCAGACATAATATAACAATAGACATATGCATGGACTGAAGCTTTTGTCAACCGGTCAATTTTGCTTAATCGTGATTGTTTAGAAAAAAATAAGAATGAGAATAATTCAAGTCACGAGCCATACGTCAGGGTCTCGAATTATTCGGGGAAGAAAGCCATACGTCAGACTAACCCTTTTTCATTCCATTTATTTTGATTGTGGGGGTTTTTTCAAGTAAAGAAGTGTTTTTGAGAAACAAACTTCAGATGAAAGTATCAAATCAAGTAAATAATCCAAACATGAACTTATTCAAATAAGCTTGAAAGTTTTTGATTAATTAATCATTTAACTGATAATCACTTATTTAAGTATTTAACCATTTAAGCACTTAGTAACTTAAGCACTTTTAATCAAACAACTTAAATGGTTACTCACTTAATCATGTGTTTAATTAATTGACTAATTAATCAACAACTCAAATAATCATTTCCAAATGATAAGCACTTATCTAAATAAGCATTTATGTGAATAAGCTCTTATTTGAATAAGCACTTATATAAATAGGCACTTAAAAATGGACAAAAACGCCACTGGGGTGCAAAACTGGGTTCTGGGGGTGAGGCAACAGCACTGCAACACCAAGCCCAGGCCCAATTCGTCCAAAAAAATGAACAGAAAAAAAACAATCTAGCGCAGTGTCAGAACTAAAGTGTACGGTAGGCTATCACGGATCTGGGCCTTCTGATTCAATCAAGTGGCTTGGATTTAATGAAATCCTAGAACAGATCTCGGCCTTACACTAGATCTGACGGACGCGTTTTAAACTTGGGAGGGAGCCAATGACGCGTCGCCACGTCATCGTCTTCAACCTCCCATCATCTTCTTCACGTGAAGAACAACAACAGCGGCCATTAAAGCTTCGAATGAAGCTCGGCCCTGCACAACATCAACAAAACTTTGCCGAAAATTAAAAGTTTATATACCGTTTTGCTCGGTTTTTCGCACTGGTCATGAATCTATGCTTAGATTTCACAGTGGAGGCTTATATTTTGAAAAAACGGAACAACAACTTGAGAACTCAAAAAAACAAAATATGATTTAAGCAAGCTTAAGAAAAATTAACGAATGGAAAAGCTTCAGTGGGTGTTCATGAGTGAAAAACGTTTAGAAACTTACTTGTTTTGAGCTTTGTATCAGTGGGTTTGTTAACCCCTTTTTCTTGGCAATTTTGGAGTTTTGGGTAGGCTTTTCTGGACGGTTTTCTTTCGTTTTTCGATGGTTATTATCTACTGAAAGTGTTTGGATGCTTTTGGGTGAAGAAAAGTGAAGGTTAGAGGGTGTTTGAGTCAATTTCGGATTTTGGAAAAGTGATGAAAAAAAATGAGATTTTGATTTTTTCTCTTCTCTCTGTTTCTCTGTGTCCTCTTTTGCTCTGAACTCTGCTCTCAATTTATAGACCAAAGTGATAATCTTTGTCCATTGGATTAATTGAGTTTGAATTGATTAAAGTGAGGTTTTGGAAGAAAATTTGGTTTTGCAAATTCAAAGATGGGATGAAGTGATTTGCCCTTTTGTTTGGAGTATTAGATGGTGAAGACTTAAAGCTTGTTTTGGAAAAAGTTGAAAGTAGAAATCCAGAAAACCAGGGGAGGGAGGCGCAGCACTGTTGCTGTTGCTGCTTTTCTTTTTTTTTATATTTTATTATTATAATAATAATAATAATAATAATAATAATAATAATAATAATAATAATAATAATAATAATAATAATAATAAAATAAGTGAAAAATAGAAAATAAGTGAGAAATAAAAAAATAATTGTAAAAAGAGGGTAGGACAAAATTAGGGTATGACAGCTGCCCCTATTTAATTATCTTGGACCCATGAGTATGAATGACCTTTGTCTTCATAATCTTGAGGTGCAAGGTAATTAAATACAAATGCCCTAATTTTGCTCCATGGAGAAAAATGAATTTGATGATGATAAAGAATGAGATCCACTTCCCTGGAAAAGTCGGATACTCAAGGTAGAGAAGATTCTGATTTTATTCAGCCGCCCACACTGAAGGTCAATCCCTTGATCCGTGATTCGATCTTATTCAGCCGCCCACACTGAAAGTCAATCCTTGGTTTGATCTTATTCAGCCGCCCACGCTGAAGGTCAATCTTTGAAAGTGATTTTATCCAGCCGCCCACACTGAAGGTCAATCCACTTTTGATCTTATTCAGCCGCCCACACTGAAGGTCGATCCAATTCTGATCTTATTCAGCCGCCCACACTGAAGGTCGATCCACTTCTGATCTTATTCAGCCGCCCACACTGAAGGTCAATCCTTGGTTTGATCTTATTCAGCCGCCCACGCTGAAGGTCAATCTTCTTTTGATTTTATCCAGCCGCCCACGCTGAAGGTCAATCCTTGGTTTGATCTTATTCAGCCGCCCACACTGAAGGTCAATCTTCTTTGGTTTGATCTTATTCAGCCGCCCACACTGAAGGTCAATCTTCTTTTGATTTTATCCAGCCGCCCACGCTGAAGGTCAACCAACTTTTGAATGTGTTCGCCACTTCACTTTGTAAGTTTCAAAACCTAACACTTGTTCTCTACTTTGCTTTGAAAGCTTTTGAAATACTGGATACTCCGCTTCGAGAGCTTTGCTAATAAGGTGATCTTGAGATCCCACCGGGGGTAAGATAATCTTGTTCAGCCATTTTTGCCGAAGGTTGATCCTTACTGATGAGGTGATGCTCTTCCAGGAGATTCTGCTGGGGATGTGCTTTTAAGATGTCCTGTCTAAGGATTCTTCAAAAGATTCGCTGGGGAGAAAGCTAGACATCTTTCAATTCAGACTTGCCGGGGAAAAGGTGACTCTACCTTGCTCGAGATTGAAGGCTGAAGGTTACATTCTGTGGAGAGAAACCTTTGAATCTGCTGCATGAATATCTTGGATGATGCAATGATTGTTTATGCATGTCTTAATGCCTAAAGATGCAATGCTAATGCAAATGAATTTGTTGATTCATGATATGCATGATATGTCTTTGTTTGTTGGGCATATTGTTGATGCATGAATGCATGAAGTGGAATGCATGACTAGTGCATATGATGATTGTTGGGACGAGTAGAAATTGATTTTTTTACGAACGGGTGCTAATGACAATTGGGCTTAAATGTGGCCAATGGTGATTAGGCTGCAAAGTGGGTGCTAATGACAATTGGGCTTAAACAGGTGCCAATGGTGATTAGGCTGCGAAATGGGTGCTAATGACAATTGGGCTTAAACATGTGCCAATGGTGATTAGGCTGCAAAGTGGGTGCTAATGACAATTGGGCTTAAACAGGTGTCAATGGTGATTAGGCTGCGAAATGGGTGGTGCCAAACGAGGTTGGGCTTTGAGGGTGTGCCAATAACAATTGGACTTTTGAGTGTGTGTCAATAACAATTGGACTTTTGAGGGTACCAATAACGATTGGATTTTGAGTTGGTGCCAATAACGGTTGGACTTTTGAGGGTACCAATAACGATTGGATTTTGGGTGTGCCAATGACGATTGGACTTTTGAGTGGGTGCCAATAACGATTGGGCTTTGAGTTGGTGCCAATAACGATTGGACTTTTGAGGGTACCAATAACGATTGGATTTTGGGTGTGCCAATGACGATTGGACTTTTGAGTGGGTGCCAATAACGATTGGGCTTTGGGTGTGCTAATGACGATTGAAATTTTGAGTGGGTGCCAATAACAATTGGGCTTTGGGTGTGCCAATGACGATTGGACTTTTGCTGGGTACCAATAACAATTGGATTTTGGGTGGGTGCCAATAACGATTGGACTTAGCTGGGTACCAATAACAATTGGATTTTTGGGGGTGCCAATGACGATTGGACTTTTGAGTGGGTGCCAATAACGATTGGGCTTTGAGTTGGTGCCAATAACGATTGAACTTTTGCTTGAGGATATTTGATTTACTGTCTAGTCTCGAGGTTATTGAGTTTGTGGTATGGGGCGTACCAGATGAATGAGATGACATGATTAATGTGTGATGTCGATTTGCTAGAATGAAATGACATGATTAATGCATGAAGATGATTGATGCGATGATTTGTATGTTACTATGAATGCCCCTGTAGTGGGTGAGGATTGGTTTTAGAACCGGTGAATGTTCAAGGCTTTTTGTGGAAAGGTGGCCTGATGTTGTGTCAACATAATCCCGACGCCAATTTCGGACTCAACAGTTGCGGATGTATGCTAAATTTGGCTTGGCCGCCTTGAAGGTATGAGGAGGAGTTGCCCCTGTGTAACCTGTCTTGCCCTAGTCAATTGCGTCTTTGAAGTGATTAGCCAATTCACTGATATTGGTGCCCCTTTTCTAGGAGGTATGCTCTTTGATCAAACTGGCGTTTTGGAGGTGCAACCCTGATTGCCCCATTCTTGAAATGTTTTGGTCGGACCAACGAGATCTTCAGGTGCCCCTAGTCACAAGGGTTCACTCTTGATTGTCAGGATCCCAAGGTGGTTTGCCCCTAATTAGGAACATCTTGAACCAGTTCATTAGGTTTTGAACACCTGGGTTTTGATGTAGCTTGCCATGATGTGATTTTGGGTCACTTTCCCCACATTGAATAGCCTTCCTAGGGAACGTGCCTCTTGGTTAAATGAAGTCCCGAGATAGTTGCCCCAGATTGGACCGAACTTCTTGCTGATCACTTGGTGACCGTTCATAGCTGAAACTTCCTTATTGTTAAGTGCTGATTTACAGATAAACCTGTTTATGCAAAATAGTAATCCTAATGCAATGTCTATGCTAGTTTTGAAATCAAAATTGAGATGAAATTGATGTATAATGGATGAATATTTGTGTAAGAGGTGTGAGAGTATGATATCAACACTGATGATTAACAAAAGATCTTCGGAGTCAGGTTAACGCAACCTTGCTACCGCATGCTTTCAAAATAAACCTTGCTTCAATTAGGTCTTTTGAGGGTTGTAACGTGGCCTGATTCACGTTTTTTTGAATAAAAGGATATAAGGCTCAAAATTTTATTTTAACCCACCCCATTCTCCATGATGTTCTTCAGTCCTACATTCAGTTAATTCAAACTATGCTCTCAAGTTCCAAGAGATTTTGGAATCGCGACGGTGAGGATACGATGGCTTAGAGGTCAACGATGTTCTATGACGTGAGAGTCACTTCCTTCTTTTTGGTCACATGATTTCGACATCATTGGTGACGCTCTTTTTTGTTCTCTTTTTTGTTTATGATCCCTAATTTTTGCCTGGACTATTTTTGAGTTTTTAGTCCACCGGGATGCCCTAACTTTTGCCTAAGTCAATTTGAGTTTTGACTTAGCGGGCTTTTCTCTTTTTGTTTGGAAATTGTGACTGCCTCGACAATGGTTGAGGAAAACAAATTCTCTTTTTGACTCTCTTTTATTTCCTTGACATTGTGTGATGTGTTCAAGGTAGAAAATGTGATTGATCCTCGAATGAGATGTTCTTCTCTTGAAACTCGAACGCATGGTCGAATTAACTGAACACTACCCTGCCCCGGGTTAAAAATGCGGGTTTTTTCATATAAAAAAGAAACACCAACTTCTAGGCTCAACAGGGGTGACTACGGATTATCTTCCTTATTTCTCCAGTGTTTGGGGATTTGAAACAATGCCTTACATCATCAGCAAAGTTTTATCCGAAAGCATACTATAGCAATTTTGGTTATTTCGTTTTTCATCATCCTCCCTCCAATCTTTGTTCAAACAGATTTGATAATGAAAGAAACGAAATGAGTGAAATATATATTTTTGCTTTTGTGGAGAAGAGAGAAAAGTGAATGGACATGAAAAGATTAATTCGAAACATGCATACACATTTTATTATGATTACTATTGCGAATAAATAAGTTTAAGCACAAATCAAACTTTGCAAATAGGAAAATTACAAAAATGAAAACAGTCTAAAGATAATCAGTCCTTGAGCTTGATTCTTGTTTGACTAGTCGATAACCTTTAAACTCTTAGACGGCCTTTGCAGATGAACCAGCGTAATCCGGCAATGGACTATCTTTCACATCTAGCCTGTCTTGCTTGAAGGTCAACAATTGTTTATCAATAAGCTCTTGCACTTTCTTTTTGAATTCTCGACAGTTGTCAGTGGAATGACCTTTGGTACCGGCATGGAATTCACATTTAGCCTTAACATCATACCAAGCTGGGAACGGCGGGGTCATCGGTTTCAGAGCCCTAGGAATTACCATTCCGGTGTGCACTAGATATGGAAGAAGCTGACTATATGGCACAGGAATTAGATCGAAGACCTTTCTAGCTTGCTTCTGAGTCCGCTGTGGTGTAGGATTCATAGGCATTTGCATTGTCTTCGGAAGAGAGTACCCTTGAGGTTGCTGGGAGTAGGGGGTATGAACAGGCATTGACGAGCAAAATTGAACTTTGCTGACATTGCTTAGCTTGTCCATTATTTCCCTGAGCTTCTGATGGGTTTCCCCAATATGGGCATTAACAATGTTTGCCCCAGGATCAACACTTGGCATTCCTGAATTCTGGTAAACATTCTTTGGATTTTCTTGACTCTTTTGAGGTATGACAACCCTTGGTAAAACTTGATGAGCTCTTGGCTGACTAGCAAAGAAATCAGTATTGGTACTCATTGGCGCTTGGATGACTTGGGCGGCGACAGGCCCATCATTAGACAAATGCATGTATCTTGAAGAAGTGCACCCAACTGGTAAACCGACCGGAGGCCCTATCACATTTGACGAAGAAAGATCCATTGATGAGTTTGCCCTTACTGCTGCAGCATTCAGTCCCAACACATGTTGTGGAAGCAAGTTGAGATTGGTTAACACCTCCAAGACACTGTCCAATTTGACGGCCATTTGGTCCATATCACTCCTTAGGGGGTCAAGTTGTTCTTGCCAATTTTCCATGATTTGCTTGGTGACGTTTCTTGTCCAATACCGGCGTCGGGAATATGACTGGTTATAGGAACGAATGGAATGAGATACAACTTATGAATGAAAATGCATGCGAAATTCTTTTCTTTTTGGGTCATTTTGGTTTAAGGGAACCATAGACACATGGTTATCATAAGCATTTCGGGATACAAGGAAAATTCAAACTTTTTCTTCCCATGATTTAAAATTTTATGCTTATGTAACTAGTGTCTGTTTAGTTCCTTGAAAACCAAAATATACATGCATGATTATTGTTATGGATGCATCGATGAAAATAGTATGCCATGCAGCAGATCGGGCGAACTAGGACATATTTGGTGTAAGTTTTGAAGGCCAACGGCTCAGAGTTACCTGCAACCCATCCCTTTCTCACATGTTTGTTCTAGGTTTGACACGGGTTCTAGAATCATAGATAAATCTTAGGAGATCATGTTCGTGTTGCAACGACTCATAACAAACATCCCCTAAGAATGAATCTCATCTACAAAGGTTCCTAGTAACACGTTTTGGGTTCTATGTTATTAAAAGGTTCCTAGAGTCACGGACCCCACAAGAAAACATCGGTCCTACGAGCCATACGTCAGGAGAACCGACATCGTCAAGGGAATCTACTCTAGGTGGGGTATCATGCCAACCTTACGAGCCATACGTCAGGAAGGTCAACAATGATCCACCGTTATGTCCTAAGTTTTCCTCAAGTCCGGGTGTAGGACTTTTCACTCATTAACCGGTAACCGGCCCAAGTGGGCAAAAGGAAAAAGAAAGGAGATGAAGCAGAAGGAGCAGATACAACAAATAATATCCAAGCAAGTATGCAATAAAATATTAAAAGCAGTAAAACAAAAAGCAAATATGTAAATAACATACACATTAAGGCAAACAAACGAAAAACCCTCTAAATTAGGCTTAACTCTCAAAAGGTTAGATTTCTCCCCAGCAGAGTCGCCAGCTGTCGCGGCGCGAAAAATACTCGTCGAGTGTGAACACTCGAAAAGAAACAGAGTCGCCACCGAATTTTATTTATCCCAAAAAAGGGAAAGGAAAATATCGAGAAAACCTTGGGGTAGAGAAAGAGGGTTCGGGAGTTGGTTATGCGAGAGGAAGGTATTAGCACCCCTCACATCCGTTGTACTCAACGGGAACCTTTTAGAGGGAAATGTTTGTTTGCTTTAATGTGTTTTTTAATGTTTGCTTGATTATTCGTTTCTTGCTTCATCGATAGAAAAAAGTTTGTTTTTTATTGTTATTATTATGATTATGGATACGAGGAAAAATGTTTTGTTTTTTATTATTGTGCCCGACAAGATGTTGAATCCTGCTCCTACGTATTCCCAGGTGCAATGGGAAAATCAGGGTTTCGTAGTTCAGGGTAAAAAATGTTTGTGGGTTGGTTGTTTTTAGACGCATGACGTCTAAGTCGCATTCTCGTATTTAAACGCTGCTTGTATGCTCGCACTTTGGAGGCTTAAGCGTAGTTTGTATTACGGAGAAAGGACGAAAACGTCACCCGTTTTGTGAAAATAGTTTTACTTTTACTGCGCGCGTGGGCAGAAAAAAGGTTTGAGTGTGTTGATTTGAATTTAGGAGTTTTAATGAAAACGTCCGAGAATGAGGATAATTCGAGTCACGAGCCATACGTCAGGGTCTCGAACTATCCGGGGAAGAAAGCCATACGTCAGACTAGCCCTTTTTCACTCTAATTATGTTTAAGTTCTTTTATTTGATTTAAAAAAATCAAAAGGAAAGATGAAGCGGATGACGAAGTGTTTTAATGTTTTTTGGCGTTTGGGAATGAGAATGATTCAAGTCACGAGCCATACGTCAGGGTCTCGAATCATTCGGGGAGAGAAAGCCATACGTCAGACTAACCCTTTTTCATTCCAATTATGATTTGATTTGATAAGTTTAAGCAAGATGAACAAAAAACAAGCCAAGCAGACATAATATAACAATAGACATATGCATGGACTGAAGCTTTTGTCAACCGGTCAATTTTGCTTAATCGTGATTGTTTAGAAAAAAATAAGAATGAGAATAATTCAAGTCACGAGCCATACGTCAGGGTCTCGAATTATTCGGGGAAGAAAGCCATACGTCAGACTAACCCTTTTTCATTCCATTTATTTTGATTGTGGGGGTTTTTTCAAGTAAAGAAGTGTTTTTGAGAAACAAACTTCAGATGAAAGTATCAAATCAAGTAAATAATCCAAACATGAACTTATTCAAATAAGCTTGAAAGTTTTTGATTAATTAATCATTTAACTGATAATCACTTATTTAAGTATTTAACCATTTAAGCACTTAGTAACTTAAGCACTTTTAATCAAACAACTTAAATGGTTACTCACTTAATCATGTGTTTAATTAATTGACTAATTAATCAACAACTCAAATAATCATTTCCAAATGATAAGCACTTATCTAAATAAGCATTTATGTGAATAAGCTCTTATTTGAATAAGCACTTATATAAATAGGCACTTAAAAATGGACAAAAACGCCACTGGGGTGCAAAACTGGGTTCTGGGGGTGAGGCAACAGCACTGCAACACCAAGCCCAGGCCCAATTCGTCCAAAAAAATGAACAGAAAAAAAACAATCTAGCGCAGTGTCAGAACTAAAGTGTACGGTAGGCTATCACGGATCTGGGCCTTCTGATTCAATCAAGTGGCTTGGATTTAATGAAATCCTAGAACAGATCTCGGCCTTACACTAGATCTGACGGACGCGTTTTAAACTTGGGAGGGAGCCAATGACGCGTCGCCACGTCATCGTCTTCAACCTCCCATCATCTTCTTCACGTGAAGAACAACAACAGCGGCCATTAAAGCTTCGAATGAAGCTCGGCCCTGCACAACATCAACAAAACTTTGCCGAAAATTAAAAGTTTATATACCGTTTTGCTCGGTTTTTCGCACTGGTCATGAATCTATGCTTAGATTTCACAGTGGAGGCTTATATTTTGAAAAAACGGAACAACAACTTGAGAACTCAAAAAAACAAAATATGATTTAAGCAAGCTTAAGAAAAATTAACGAATGGAAAAGCTTCAGTGGGTGTTCATGAGTGAAAAACGTTTAGAAACTTACTTGTTTTGAGCTTTGTATCAGTGGGTTTGTTAACCCCTTTTTCTTGGCAATTTTGGAGTTTTGGGTAGGCTTTTCTGGACGGTTTTCTTTCGTTTTTCGATGGTTATTATCTACTGAAAGTGTTTGGATGCTTTTGGGTGAAGAAAAGTGAAGGTTAGAGGGTGTTTGAGTCAATTTCGGATTTTGGAAAAGTGATGAAAAAAAATGAGATTTTGATTTTTTCTCTTCTCTCTGTTTCTCTGTGTCCTCTTTTGCTCTGAACTCTGCTCTCAATTTATAGACCAAAGTGATAATCTTTGTCCATTGGATTAATTGAGTTTGAATTGATTAAAGTGAGGTTTTGGAAGAAAATTTGGTTTTGCAAATTCAAAGATGGGATGAAGTGATTTGCCCTTTTGTTTGGAGTATTAGATGGTGAAGACTTAAAGCTTGTTTTGGAAAAAGTTGAAAGTAGAAATCCAGAAAACCAGGGGAGGGAGGCGCAGCACTGTTGCTGTTGCTGCTTTTCTTTTTTTTTATATTTTATTATTATAATAATAATAATAATAATAATAATAATAATAATAATAATAATAATAATAATAATAATAATAAAATAAGTGAAAAATAGAAAATAAGTGAGAAATAAAAAAATAATTGTAAAAAGAGGGTAGGACAAAATTAGGGTATGACAGAATGTTACTTTAGGTACTTCAATGGGTTCGGTAATAAACACTGTGTTTTGAAAAGTTTAGTCTTTTTAAAATTGATTTAAAAATACTCGTCTCACACTTTCGCGCTATTGAGTTATATTATATAATGATAGAATAAATGTATCACTTTCGCTATAACATTTACTTATAAAAATATTGTTTGGAAATCAATTAAATTTTACTAAAGGGTCTAGTTTTCATAAAACGATATTAGTTTAAAAATATAGAACTCATGTCATCACACTATTGGACTATATTATATTATATAAATAAGATGTTTTGCTATCGCTCAATCATTAATTCATAAAATACTTTTTGAAAACTAATATAATTTAATTAACCTTAAAGAGCTGTCGCGATATTAAAGTTAATGTTCAGTTTTTACTATCTAGTATGAATTTCAAACAATCGTTCTGTTAATTCATACTTTAATTAATTTTCACTGATCGTGCAAAATTATAATCTATTGTTTATTTAAAAACTGAAACAGAAAACTAGACTTGAAAATTTAGTTCACAGTTTAATTACCGAACTCATATCAGACACCTATTTCACATACCAGTTATATTAAATTAGTTGGACATAATTACAAATAAAGGCATGATATAACAATAGTAGTTACGGGAAAAAGAAAACATAGATATAGATACTGCAATTTATTGGTGCTGGAAAATTAAAGAACATGCAATAACAGTAGCAAATAAAACAAGACAGGAATTAAAATAATTAAAGTAAGCAGTAACTGGAATTTGGAAAATAAAACTAAATATATTGATTAATGTAACTTACAAAACCGAAACTGGAATTGAACAGGAAACAAAGGACAAGCTGTAGCTCTCAACACGTAAAGCAGTAAACTTAATTCTAAGAATAAGTGTTTTTTCTCTTAAGCTCTAACTTGTCGTAGTGGAAGGTCCTCAATTCATTCTGAATGCATCTATATATAGGCTGTGAGTGAGGAGTTGAAGTCCTCCTTTTTCTCCTTTCAGTTCCTTTACTTTCTCCCCACGATTCGTAACTGATTTCATTCAACGAAGATAAGGATTCAACGAAGATGAGGACTGATATTTTTTTCCTGAAGAATCGCTCACGACTGGCGCCACGTAACACATGACTGGCGCCATGTGTTGTTTAATATTTTTGCATGTGCTCCTTTAATTTAGGTGTGGCTGGCGCCACAATATGCATGGCTAGCACTTTAATTCATGTGGCTGGCGCCACTTCTTTTGCTTTGTGGCCGGCGCCATAGTTGTGTGGCCGGCACTGCTGGCCTCAACTGTGGGCTGGCCCACTTGTTTTGTTTCTTTGATATTTTTTTTTTGGTCTCGGTACATATCTGTAAGTTTCATAAAAAAAACAATAATTATTTTATTAATACTAGGATAACTTAGACAAAAATATTAAGATACTTAAAAAATAATAGTGATAAAATAGTGCATTTTTCGGTGTTATCACACACATGTGTGTCTACAACAACCATTAAGCGTTAATCACTCCGATTGAATGCTTCTGCTATTACAAGGATGTTGTAGTTCCTATGGTTGACTACATTGTATGCTTGTGCTCTATCATGCACAAATTCAGGGGGAGTGGTAGTATGAATAAGTGACAAGTGTGATGCCAGATGCTGAGACATCTTGGCTTTATTCTCTGGTGGCTGGGAATTTATTTTTCCTAGTTCTATGTTTGTGGGAATTTATTTTTCCCTGGTGATCTTTTGTTGAATGGATGTACTCTGATTATAGGAGTTTATTTCTCCTATCTTTGAATCCACTATGAGAGTTTATTTCTCTTTATCTGCTCTGTGAGGCTATATGTGTTTATTCCTGCTATTGCATGCCTCTGATGGTACTCACCTCTCTTGGAAGTAGTCTTATTATGTGTTACTTTCTTTCCAAGTTGTGTGATCATGTTGACTTGAAGGAAAGGTAATACTGTATCTCTCTATATACTGGTCTAATATTGTTTTAGCCAAAATTTGCCAAAGGGGGAGATTGTTGGGTTTTTGTATGTTGGCTACATTTTGCAAAAACATCTTTTAGCCAAGTGTTGAGACATATGTGCTTACGCCAAGTGTTGCGACAGATGTAACAACACTTGTATGTCTGATTGTTCGCGCCAGCTAGCGTTATTATTTTCTACTCAATCTTTCGAAGATTTGATTGAAGAATTATTTCGTGGTTTCTTATACAACAAGGCGCACGTGATCAATGTGTTTCAGAAGGCAGCTGAACCCTAGTTCTATTTTCCAAAGGAATTATATTTTTGGAAAATATATTTTTGTGTTTCAAAAATAGAACTATTATTTTCAAAAATATATCTTGTGAAGATTGCTGCAGAAATTATAAAAGATTTATTTCAAATAAATCTTTGTGTTTCCAGAAGATTAGAAGATTTAATTTTAAAATATATTTACAACAAATATATTTATGGAAGGAATATTTGATGCAAAGAAAGATTTGATAAAAATATATATTTTGCATCTAGAAGATTTCTTGGAGCTGAAGCATTATGAAAAGCCCACGAGGCTATGCTATTTAAAGGGTGCTGCTAACCCTATTTTATGTACCGAAACTTGAAGCAAAAATAGAATATCAAAGATGTAGTCTTTTAAGGGTTTCGTGTCTTTAAGCCACTCTCTAGGAGAGTTGGTGTAAAGTGAACCACTCGGGTTGTGAGATGGTCACCATGTCCTCACTCAGAAACCTATAGGTAATGAGTTGAGTATTGTAATTGGAGGAAGCTTTTAAGCAACTCCAAATTGTGAACTTAGTCGTTGGCTAGGTGGTGATGTTATTGAAGCGTTTCTTCATCTTTGTCAAGGAGAGTGTCTCCATTATGTTGTTATTGAAATCCTTACTGGTTGTAAGGTTGAGGGGAGTGAGACGGGGTCTCATATCTAGGAGTTCCTAGGTAGAAGTTGCATTGGGTAGGGATTAAGTGAGGAGTTGTAAACGGGGGAGTTTAGCTCCGAATTAATACTGCTGATAGTGAATTTCCTCCTGGATTGGTATCCCCCAGATTAGGCTGTTAGGCTGAACTGGGTTAACAATTATGTGTGTCGTTTATGCTTTTCAGTATATGTTTTTAATGCTCTGTTTTATTGTTCTTACTGCTAAGACAAGTGTTGCGACAAGTGTCTGCACATCGTGGACAACACTTGTCTACTGTGTACCAGAATTTCAAGTACCATCCAGAAGAGGTGGCCTGTTGACCATTGTTCCATCCTTGTCCATGTTTCCAGAAAGTATCTTTCCTGGAGCTCACCCTTAAACAGGCAGGGTGCTTGCTCTGATACCAATTGAAATTCCGATAGCAAGTGACAGATGTGCAGCACGATGTGGGCACTTTAGGATAATCTAGGTACGATGTGCAGCCTAATGTGCCAACATCATGGTCACACCTGACTTGATGAACAAGGTAAAAATAAAAGTGCAGAAAGCAATAAACAAACACAAACACACAGAAGTTTGTTAACCCAGTTCGGAGCAACTCTCCTACTCTGGGGGATACCAATCCATGGATGAATCCACTATGATAGTTTTAATTCAAAGCCCTCAGCAAACGCCCCGTTTACGACTTATCACTTAAACACTACCCGTGCTAATTCTACCTAGGAACTCCTAGATATGAGAACCTCTGCTCACTCCCCCTCAACCTTACAGACAGAAAGGATTTAATAACAAACTTTATGATAGAGACACTCTCCTAAAAATTACACACTCGTACCTACAGGTTTTGAGTGTTAAACAATCTAACTCCGTGCTTCAAAGCTTTGGAGAAGATCACAAGAGTTTACAACTCAATAAACACAGTCCTTACACTTGTATCAAAACATGATCCAAGAGAAGGATAACAATTGACAAAGAATAATAAAAAGAAAGACTAAAACTTAAAGACTCAATTTGTAAACAAATGCTTTAGTCGATGATTATACTGAGTCCTCTGTCTTCTTTATATAGAGTTTCTTCATGGGCTTGGATCTTCAATAAAAACGAACTTGATCTTTGAAGATTTGTTAACAAAATAAATTTGATCTCAATCTAAATTTATTTGTTTTAAATCTTTTGTTAAAAATGAACCAATAAAATAAAACAGAATCCATGAAGATTATCTCTTTACTTTGCATGCAAGTTAGCAAGATTATTTTTCCAAATTAAATCTTTTGAAATATTCGCGCGTAAAAAATTAACACAGACAAGTTCTGAAGAAAACACGTGTTTCAGAACATGTCTTCAGAACTTGAGTTATTAGAACCTGATTCCCCAGAACCTGAAAATGAGTGTTTCAGAACATGTCTTCAGAACCTGAACCTTCAGAGCCTCAACCAAATTCTTCAGAACCCGAACCTTCAGAACTTTGATTCTTCAGAGCCTCTGAACCTCTCAGAACTTCTGATTCCTGTTGAGCTTCTCAGAACTTCTCAGAACTTCTGAACCTTCATTTAACATCAGAATTCACACCATGTTTTTAGGCTTATTTTAGCAAATAAAGCCAAGACTCTAAAAATCTAACAAAATGTTCCAAAATATCAATATTAAACGGCTATATTAAATGTCTGTAGAAAAGAATAGTATTTCAAACTTATTAATTTGACCAAATTTTATATAAACGACTATTTTTTATAAAAGATATTTCACCTTTCTAGACTCATTAAATAATTAATGTATCCGGTCTATATTATAGACCAAATATATTAATTATTCAATGAATCAAAAATATATTATAATACCTTTAAAAGTATATGTACGTTTAATTTTTCAAACTTATTAATTTGACCAAATTTAATATAGTAACATTATAATAACTTTTATTTGACCATGTCGCATTAATGTTTAAATTATATTTTCTTCGTATTTTTCTTTCTCTCTTCCCTTCTCATAATAATCATTATAAATTGAGAACCCAAAGCTCCATCTTTTATTTGTATCATTATATTGATCAAATGTTAACTAACTTTCTTATTGGTTTTTAATTTTTATAATTACACTCTTGAAAGATGAGTTCTCAAAATTTGAAGAGTAACCAACTAAGAAAGGCAATTTTCCGCCTCATGCGGATGCCTTCATCCTACGATTGATTTTGAAGAAAATAATGATGACGTCGTTGAATCTTCACCTAAAATTTTCATTGAGGTTAGCATATCCTTTCGGTTTTTTTTTCCTTTATTAATTTAAATTTAAACCATTTTTGTTCTAGAGGACTAGAACAATAATGGTTTAGCGTAATGCTTATTATCGTAAAAAAAAAAAAATCATGCTTATAATAATAATTATCCTTACTATGTTTTTATCCTTACTTGGAGTTGGATATGAGTACAAGTGCACTTACAGATCCACGTTTACACGAGGCTTAAGGTAAAAATGACAATAATATTTTCATATATATATATATATATATATATATATATATATATATATATATATATATATATATATATCGGGTCAAGATCAAAATGATACCAACTAGTTTGACACAAAATGTTACACCTCTCAATAACGTTTTAACCGATATAAATTTTATAAAATCTACCGTTGGATTGAAGTTGGATTGAAAGTTTATATCATATATATCATTTGTGTAAAATTTCAGACAAATTCAAAATCATTTGATATGCTATTGCGACACATAAAGATTAACGGCATATAAAAAAATACTTAAACCGTTAATTTTGATGTATCTCAATAACATATCAAATGATTTTGGATTTGTCTAAAGTTTTACACAAATGATCTATACGATATATATAAATTTTCAATCAAACGGTGAATTTTATAAAATTTATATCGGTTAAAACGTTATTGAGATGTGTAATATTTGGTGTCAAACTATTTGGTGTCATTTGATCTGACCCATATATATATATGAGTAGGGATCTGTTGACTCCAGGAGTAAGTCTCCATTGACTTACTCCGCTTAATAACTCGATATCAGCATTATATTTTTTTCAATCTAACTGTTGAATTCAAAGATCTCATTGAGTAGATCAACTCCCCAAATTTTAATAAAAATTCAGAAAATGTAGTTATGTATATTCGGATTATTGAAATTCAACGATTTTTAAAAAAGTTTATCGTACGTTTAATTGAAATTATCAGAAAAATAATTTATGTGAAATAATAATTTATGTGAAATATTTATATTAATTTTCAATTTGGTTATTGGACCGAGATTCCTTACAGCTCAGAAATAATGAATGAGTATATATATATATATATATTAATTTATGTGAAATATTTAACCGTACTCAGAATAATGATTAAGAAAATAAAAATTATATATATAATAATATACTTTAAAAATAATATATTTAATGTTTTGAATTTTTTTTTAAAAATATTTTATAATTATATTTTTACTTTTATTTTCATTTTTAGGTTTTTAATGATTGTTTCCGGTGTACTGTTTAGCATCACTCATATTTTATTTGAATAGATACTATATTTTAACCACTAAAATACTATAAAAAAAACTAATGTTTAAATTCCAAATAGTTCTTAATCTTGTGGTAAAAGATATTCATATTTACATTGGAAATAATTACTTATAGTTGATGGAATATATGTGAAATTTAACAAAAAATCAATATTTGTAGATACAGTAATCAATATAAAATTTGATTAAAGTAGTTAAAAAGAATAAAAGAAATCATAATTATAAATGAAAATATAATGAAGGGCTTTTTATTGTAAACACTAACCTAATTAACAATAGTTAAGAAAATTCGAGTTTCAACTTAGTGTTGAGGAAAATACTAACCTATATTAACAAACATTTTACTTATTAAAATTTGTTTATAAATGAAAGATATTTATAGTAAATTTCATCAATTGTCACTAAATCATACATTTATAAATAATTATCCA
Source organism: Trifolium pratense (assembly GCF_020283565.1). Taxonomy (NCBI): domain Eukaryota; kingdom Viridiplantae; phylum Streptophyta; class Magnoliopsida; order Fabales; family Fabaceae; genus Trifolium; species Trifolium pratense. The sequence continues at coordinate 51,450,131 of NC_060060.1, forward strand.
ATGCTTAAATTGTCTACAACAATTGTGTCGGGTATTTGTTCTTTTACAAATCAAAATGGATCTCACTTTGGTTTTGCCTACTTATGTAGAAGACTCCAAGTCTCCAACTCAATTTGTGAATAACAATATTAAAAGGAAAATTGGCCTTTGCCCCCTTTTATTATCAATAAAATGGAAACCAATAAACTTAACCGTAACTTATAAGTACTAAGAAGAGAATAACACGTTCAAAAAACCTAAGCATATTACAAAGACACGCTATATGTGCATGATCTATAACTATTGATGTTGAAATGGTGTAATTACATTAACTTCATATTCAATTGGTAGGGATATCGCACTATATGTGCAGAAGTCCGGTTCAAAGTCCGGTTCAAATTACTTATTCAAACTCTGTCTACAACAGCTACATGTAGATTGTGGGGATTATCTCCATATAATGCAAGAAACACTTTATCCCCTTTCTTCAAATGTTTTGCTCTAACATATTGGTACCACCCTTTATCTATCTATCTATTCTGCCATATTTTCATACCAAAATGAATATCATCACAAGAATTTTTTTCCCCATTTTCATGATCAATGAGCATAATCTGAGGTTGGTTCCTATCAAAAAATATGAAAGAGTATTGTGTAGGTATTTCATGATATATTAGTTAATATTTCGTGTTGGACTTTTCTTATACTACATATTGGCCCAATTCTTTAAAACACACAAACAAAATTATCCATCAATCAATATCTCATACATATGACCTTCACACATTTCTATATCATTAACAAATATTACATATTTCACTCACTTTTTAAATTTAAACTTTCATGACATTTTTTCTTTCGTCTTGATTGTTACTCCCTCTGTCCCAAATTATAAGGGAAAAATTCTCATTTTTTTATCCCAAATTATAAGGGAAAAATCATTTTCAAGAATTTTTTTTTAATCTCATAAAATTAAATGCAAATTGTATTTAATTTTCTCTCTCTCTCTCTCTCTCCTTTTATCAATAAACAACCATCAATAAAAATTGTTTTTACATCTTCCCATGCAACTTACTTTAATAAAAAATCACAAAAACATATTTCAAATTATCATGTTTTACTTTTTCTTAATAAGTGTGATTTTTGTTTTTTTCTTATAATTTAGGATAGAGGAAGTATTTTTTACTATCACTCATTTTTTAATTTAACTAAATGGGAGCGGCAAACATAACAATAATATGAATAGGTGACAACCCCACCATCCATGATTGATCTTGCCAATCAATACCCAATGCATTAATAATTATCCTAACATAGTTGAAAAAAGAGTGTCCTTGAACATTTGTTAAAGAAGCAAAAGAGAAAACAAAACAAAATTTTATGATTGAATAAAAGCCGAACAAGCAATAAATTGCACCACTAATTCTTTCAAAATTAAATTTTATTCCATTCGGTCCTATATATAAGAGAAGTTTTGCTTATTAGGTTCATTGTAAAATTAATGTATTTAGATTATATTATAGTCTAGATACATTCATTTTACAATGAACATAGATTTTAGTAGCAATTTTAAGAGAATTTGTAGGTATGTAATTTATTGTGGGACAGAGTAGTCCTACATACATTTTAGTAGCAATTTTATTACAGTAATAACTAAATTAATCCCATCCCATCCCATCCCATTTTTATAATACTACTAGTATGCGTGAATTAGGTAAATAATAGTGTCCCTAAACACCAACGAAGGGTTAGATTAGTAATCCTGAATACTTAATTAGTAAGTAGTCCTTTTCATCAGATATCTCATATCATAAATGTACATCTATCAACATGCAACCCAAGTAATACCTTATACAAAGTAGTGAGTAAAGTATTGACAAATAGAATAAAAGATACTATCAATAAAGTTGTGTCTCCACACCAGTCAGGTTTTGGGAAGGAGTATTCATGAGAACATTGTTGTTGTTCAAGAAATGGCCCACAGTATGCGGAAAATGAATGGTAAGGTGGGGTATTTTGCTGTTAAAGTAGATTTGTCCAAAGCGTATGATCGTCTCAGCTGGAAGTTCATTTACCATACCCTTATGGAGGTGGGATATCCTATGGAGTGGATTGATGTGGTTATGACATCAGTCACTAGTTTCCGAACGAACGTAAAATGGAATGGTGATAGAGCAGAGTATTTTCATCCTCAACGCGGTATAAGACAAGGTGATCCTATATCCCCGTATCTCTTTGTCATATGCATGGACAAGCTGTCTCACCTAATTACTCAACGTGTTCAAGAGGAAGCATGGAAACCAATGAGGGCGGGTAGAAATGAACCTTTTATTTCGCATCTCATGTTTGCTGATGATTTAATTCTTTTTGCGGAGGCAAATACTACTCAAATGAGGGTTGTTCTTGATACGCTCAATCAGTTTTGTCAACTGTCAGGTCAGCAAGTATCACATGAGAAAACTAGCATCATGTTTTCTAGAAATGTATGCTCTCAAATGAGGGAGGAGTTGACAGGGTTGTCTGGTTTCAATGAAGCTTCTTCTTTAGGGAAGTATTTAGGAGTTCCTCTTGTGGGGAGAGCGCCAAAAAGGTCGGACAATAATTATTTGATTAATCAAGTTAAGACCAAATTATCGGCTTGGAAAGCTAAACAATTATCTTTCGCCGGTAGAGTTACTCTTTCAAAGTCTGTGATAGAGGCTATTCCCATTTATCCCATGATGACAAATCTTATTCCTAAAGCTTGTTTGAATGAGTTACAAAAAATTCAACGTGCTTTTATTTGGGGTGATGAGGATGGAAATAGAAAATATCATGCTGTTAGTTGGGACAATGTTACTAAACCAAAAGCTCTTGGAGGTTTGGGAATACGAAGGTTAGTTCACATGAATAAAGCTTGCCTAATGAAGTTAGGATGGGCTATTAGAAGTGGTCAAGAAGCTCTTTGGATTGATGTTATGCAAGGAAAGTATGTGAGACAAAATTCCAGCTTTGCGAATCCAATAGTGAGAGCACAAGATTCATGTTTGTGGAAGAGTCTGGCTGGCGCGCTGCATAGTTTGAATATTTATGATTTTTGGGCAATTGGCAATGGCAAATCAGTAAGTGCTTGGCGTGATAGATGGTTATTTCCAGGGAAGTCAATTGAAGAAATTGGTATTGCGATACCAGACAATATGCAGCGGTGGATGGTGAAAGATTTAGTTAATGATAATGGCTTTTGGAAGCTGGACATTTTAAGCACTTGGCTACCTCAAAACATTATTAGTAAACTCTTTGCAATTGTGCCTCATAATAACAACAGTGGGGCTGATAGGAGAGCTTGGAGTGGAACCTCGGATGGTAGCTTTACCATTGCTTCAGCCTACACGTTGCTTTGTCATTTTAATGATGAGGCGTGGGATGCAGTGTGGCTACATATATGGAGATTAAAAGTTACAGAACGAGTTCGAAGTTTCATTTGGTTAGTGCGACATAATCGATTACTAACGAATTATCGAAAGAGTAAAATGCAACTCTGCGACCCTTGGTGTAATCATTGTGTGGATGTTGTTGAAGACACCTTGCATGTTCTTCGTGATTGTCCTCTAGCTAAAGGAGTCTGGTGTAACTTGTTGAATGATACAGTAAGGGATTCCTTTTATCATACAAATTTGGAAGATTGGATATGTATGAATTTGTATAAGGACCTTGGAAAAGTGACAGATGTACGTTGGGGATGTGTGTGGGCTGTTGGTTGTCATGTTCTTTGGCTTTGGAAAAATAGAGAATGTCATGGAGATTTGCGTGTGAGGCCAACACATCTTTGGCAAACTATCTTGCATATGGTTCAACAATATAAACAGGCTAATATCAATAGTATTACTCTGCCTGTTCAGCAGAAAGTGGAAGCGCAAATTTGATGGAATAGACCGGAAGGAAATTGGATTAAATTAAATACCGATGGGGCGAGTCGCCGTAATGACTCAGCCAATTGCGGAAGGCTCCTTAGAAACTCAAACGGGCAGTGGGGAGTTCTTGATGGCCTTAAGATTGCTAATGAAAAAGGTTTTAAAAAGATTGAGCTACATATTGATTCTAATGTAGTGGTGCAGACACTACATAGTGCGAGAGATGGAAGTGTTGTTGGGTGGAGAATTATTCAAGAAATTCGTCGTCTACTTGCAATGGATTGAGAAGTCAAGATTTGCCACTCTTATCGTGAGGCGAATGCTTGTGCTGATGCCCTTACTAATTTGGGTTGTGATCATGATCCGGGATTACGTGTGTATGAGCAATGTCCGCCTAGAGTGAGTTCATTGATGTTAGCTGATGTTATGAGGATAACTACCCCTAGAATCATCTCTTTGTAGTTGTTTCTTTTTTCGGGCTTTAGCCCCTTTTTGTATCCAAAAAAATAAAAAAAAATAAAAAAATAAAATAAATGCAACCCATATAATAGGGATCTCATCATCTCAATTATTGTGAGAGTGACTAAAAAATATAATTTCTTGGTCACGTGACCATTCAAGAATATGTCACTTTATAAATGGTAGATGCGTGTAAAAAACGGTAGTTGCCTGTAAATGATATCCGGTTGTAAATTCATTCAGTATAAAATGAGAGTGAGAGACTGTGAGAAGAGAGAGGAACCACAGTCCACAAACACTCAGTCACTCACTCACACACACAAACACACTGCTGTCCTTTCTTGTTCCTGCTGCTGCCAAGTCCAACCATTGTCAAATGTTGTCGTTTTGCTCTGTGGTGATCCCCCAATCTTTCTTTTCCATTTCACTTCCACACTTTCCACTTCCCACCTTTCAATCTCATTCCTCTCCTTCATTTTTCCTTCGGTATGCTTTCTTCTTTTTTTATCATTATTACTCCATAACTATACTCTATTTCTTTCCTAACACATCATTATTTAGGTAAACTAAACTTCACATTAATGCAAACACAATCTCTTTCATGTTATATAGTTTCTCCGGACATAAATATACCAGATACTAAGTTATTTAATGAATCTAAAAAATAAACTTTTGCTTATAATTATGGATGACCGAAGGAGGAAGTACTTTACATTAAGTATATATATTCCCTTGCATTTTCCTTTTATTTCTCATTATCCATTTAGAGATTTCATTTTCTTTTGAGAATATTTATTTGTTATTATTTTATATATTTATTTTCATCTCAGGAAGAGTGTTAATTTAGGATGTACAAGAGAGTCACCAAGCATCAAGATACACTCTTCACTTACAGGTTAATATTTTACTTAATTTTATATACAAGAAAAAACTATTGCAATTTTGCAGAATTAGATAATTTATTTAATTAATTAATTTATGTTTTTATTAGATTTTTCAGTAGATGTAGCTGTAGAAGAAAAAAAGCTCCCAAAAGGAGAAACTTGGTCTGTTCACAAATTTGGAGGAACATGTGTGGGAAGTTCAGTGAGAATAAATAATGTTGCAGATGTAATAATCAATGATGATTCTGAGAGAAAATTAGTGGTAGTATCTGCTATGTCAAAAGTAACAGATATGATGTATGAACTCATTAACAAAGCTCAATCTCAGGATAAGTCTTATATATCTGCACTTGATGCTGTTGCTGAGAAGCATAGTTTAACTGCACATGAATTGTTTGATGGAAATGATCTTGCTAGTTTCTTATCTAATTTGCATCAAGATGTTGGAAATTTAAAGGCAATGCTTCAAGCTATAGATATAGGTATACTTACATTTTGTTTCTCTCTTTTGTTCTGTTAAAAGTTACGAGTGAAATATGTTTTTAGTCCCTGTAAAATGTTTATTTTTATTTTTTAGTCTTTGTATGAACTTATATGCTATAAAATATCTGCTATAATTAAGCTAATAGTTCAGATATCATGAATTTTTTGTGATCAAAGAGTTTGGAGTATTGGATGATGATAATAAAATATTTCAGTACTTTTGTTTAGATTTCATGAATGATGCAACTTTTTTTATTTTCATCTCTCTAATCATGTGTGGAAACAAAAATCATTAAATATGTTGAGTTGAAGTACCAACAGTGTTTTTTGTTCAGCAAATAACAGACATGTTCATTTGACTTGGAAAAGCATTACCAACAGGAAAAAATAAAAGACAAATCTTTGTGATATGGCCTAAAAATAATCCCTTTTTTATTCACCTAAGATGCTTTTTAACATGGCCATTTCTGTTTGTTTTCTTGTCCTAATTGTGATCGTACTTGAAAATCTTTGGCTGAGGATTGCAACTGTAAGTGCTTTTATTTGATCTGTTACTATTTTAAGCTTATTTTTTTTAGGCTTAATTAGTATTTTGATCTTACGTGTTGAATTGCGATTCTGACTACCATGTTTGATCCCTTAAAGAATTTTTTGGTTTCACATTGGTCCCATAATGAATAAACGTTCCGCTTTAATCCCTTAAAGATATCTCTGTTTGTCACATTAGTCCCTTCTGTTAGTTTTTATATAAAGAATCATTTATCATGAATGATAAGGAATGCATCTGTACTGTTGCTTAAAAGGAGTTTCTGAGCCTATCATCCTAACTAATAACACAATACATTGCAGCTGGTCATGCTACAGAATCCTTTACTGACTTAATTGTGGGACATGGGGAGTTATGGTCTGCACAGATATTGTCTTATGTTGTCAAGAAGGTTTGTTGTTTTACAAAGAAAATATGTGAATTTTTTTTAATATTTATTTTTGTTGTGATGATTGAATCATGCATGCTTTCTTTCTACTTTGCAGAAAGGGACTCCATGCAACTGGATGGACACAAGGGAAGTACTCGTCGTAAATCCTACTCGTGCTGATCAAGTTGATCCTGATTACTTGGAAACTGAACAAAGACTTAATGAATGGTATTCTCTTAATCCATCTAAGGTAATCATTGCTACTGGATTTATAGCAAGCACACCTCAAAATATTCCGACTACTCTCAAGAGAGATGGAAGTGACTTCTCCGCAGCAATTATGGGCGCTCTATTCAAGGCTCGTCAAGTTACCATTTGGACAGATGTTGATGGTGTGTATAGTGCAGATCCTCGAAAAGGTTTGTTTTGCTCCTTATTTCAGATGCTAGTTTAACCATAAGTGGATTATATGATAGTCGTCGAATTTTAATTCTAATAATACTTATCAACACATACCATGGCCTTCGTTCTTCGTTTACTTCAATCTTGACATATCGATGATGGTTGTGTTTTGTTTTATGTGCTGATTCTGCATAAATGATATCTTGTCCAGTTAGTGATGCTGTGATTTTGAAGACACTGTCTTATCAAGAGGCATGGGAGATGGTAAGTTGCACACTGGAAAGCGTCAAAGCGTCTTTTGTCCTTAAATTCAGGAGATTAACTTTGTGTCCTTAAAATTCAGGAGATTAACTTTCAAACTGCATCTTTTGCAGTCGTATTTTGGTGCAAATGTCTTACATCCACGCACAATTAGTCCAGTTATTCGATATGGAATACCAATTATAATAAGGAATATTTTCAACACATCTGCTTCTGGAACAAAGATCTGCCATCCTTCTATTATTGAAAATGAAGATAGGAAGATATTAACAAATTATGTCAAAGGCTTTACAACGATAGACAATTTGGCGCTTATAAATGTGGAAGGGTGAGACACGCAGATATTTTATTTGATCAATGATTTTGTTTTCTTTCTGTTTGATGCTTTCTCTTCGATTACTCTTAATTACTACTCTCAAAAAAGTTGTAGACTATACTGTTTTCTCATTGTTTTGTTTTGTAGAACTGGAATGGCCGGTGTTCCAGGTACTGCCAGTACTATTTTTAGCGCAGTAAAAGAGGTTGGAGCCAATGTTATTATGATATCTCAGGTGCACTCACCCGCTTTTGCTGCTAACCTCGCTTTTCCACAGTTGCATTTATGTAACTGACATGTTTAACTGTTTCTGTGTAGGCTAGTAGTGAGCATTCTGTATGTTTTGCTGTACCTGAAAAGGAAGTAAAAGCTGTATCTGAGGTGTTGCAATCAATATTTCATAGCGCTTTGTATGCTGGGTGTCTTTCTCAGGTGCCAACTCCAATTCTGCTATAAAAACATGCTTATAATTTCAATTTGATTGCAACCAATTTCTTCTTCTGTTCAATTGTGAATTGAAATTAAGGGTATAAAGCTTATGGTAAATTACATACTAATTCCAAATAATTTAAGCCTTTAAGGGTATAAACTGACCTAGTACTGATATAATTTTTGTTCTTGTGCAAGTGTTTCTTTTATTACACCTCCTTAATTAAGGGGAGACTACGCATACAAATAAATGTTGTCTTGTTGTCAAGAAACAACAAACTTTTATAACAATCTAAAGTATGTAGCCACTTCTCAGGTTGCAGTCATTCCAAATTGCAGTATTTTGGCAGCTGTTGGCCAGAAAATGGCAAGCACTCCAGGAGTTAGTGCCACCCTTTTCAATGCATTGGCTAAGGTATCATACTTACTTGTATGACAGTTTTTGTCAAGGTTTATAATACTATTTTTATAAGCAGCACACTAAGAAGCCGATAAATGAAGCTAAATCAAGAAAATTTGATGGACTATACCGGTCCCTAGACATTAAAAAAGGGAATGAGGTAGCTATAAACTTGCTACCAGTAGTGAAAGAAAAACAAAACTAAAATGAGGTGAAATACATTAAGGAAGAAGAGGGGAAAGTATTGATCACAGAACAAGATATCGAAGAAAGATGAAGCAGTCGTTCATTTGTTTTATCTATTTATTTATTTATTTATTTATTCATTTGTTTAACTTGTTTATGTTCAAACTTGTAAATGAAACAGGCCAACATAAATATCCTTGCTATAGCACAAGGTTGTTCAGAGTACAATGTTACTGTTGTTCTTAAGCGAGAGGATGCTATAAAGGCTCTGCGGGCGGTCCATTCCAGATTTTATTACTCAGAAACCACCATAGCAATGGGCATAATTGGACCTGGATTAATCGGGAGCACACTACTTGATCAGCTAAGGGATCAGGTACAATTTCTGCATATAAGTTTGTGTGTACGCCATGCTTCTTTCAGCATTTATAAGTATTATAAATTTATTACAGTTCCATTGTTTTATTAGTTGGGTCCATAAGTATTATGTTTATGGGGATTCAACAAGCATAATGGCTCCCCAGTCGATAGAGTAATTGATGTAACATTTGTTAACGCAGGCATCAACTTTGAAAGAAGAATCAAACATTGATTTGCGTGTAATGGGCATCATGGGTTCAAAGTTGATGCTCCTTGACGATTCGTAAGTCAAATTGTTTTAGGCTTAATCCCTTAAAAGCTAAGGAATTAATTTTAATTTTAACTGTGAAATCTCTTAACCAACAATGAAGGCTCAACCTTGAGCAACTAAGCACAGTTCAGTATAATAATAAAAGGATATACATTTCTGTTATCAGTGCCCTGATCACTGTGAGTATTAGATCTCCAGGTGGTATGATACAAACACATTTTCGGAAAGTTATTGATTTGACGACTCTCCTTACTCATGATATTCATCTATCGTTGAAAAAATTTATTTGATATGCAGTCTGCATCCTGGAATTTGTTTGCTGATGCCCTTGGCTTTAATTTGGTTCTATTTCGATTATGATAAGCTATAGTTTTATTTTTTTTATTTCAGGGGCATTGACTTAGTAAAGTGGAGAGAAATTCGAGAAGAAAAAGGTGAAGTGGCTGATATGGAAAAATTTGTTCAACATGTGCATGGAAATCATTTTATACCAAACACGGTTTTAGTGGACTGCACAGCTGATTCCGTCATAGCAAGCAATTACGATGACTGGCTGCGCAAAGGAATACATGTTATCACCCCCAATAAAAAGGCCAACTCGGGACCACTTAATGAGGTAAATAATCCGCCATATTAAAATTTCTCAGCTGAAATTTGAGATCCCATTTCAGTGGCAAATGTTGTTGGTTCCTTAAGTTTTTATCATTAATGAATGCATTAAACGGCAAGATAATCGCTTTTTTTATTGTGAGAAATACAAACAATTCACCTTCATTACACACTTTATGTGTTACTATTTGATTCACAAGTTGCCACTTTTGGGACTTTCTCATCTTTACTCTTTTGCTTCTAGTATTTGAGGTTAAGAGCTCTTCAGAGACAATCATACACACATTACTTCTATGAAGCTACTGTTGGAGCCGGTCTTCCAATTATTGGAACTTTACGAGGGCTTCTCGAAACTGGTGACAAAATATTGCAAATTGAAGGCATCTTCAGGTTCACTTCAAAACTACTTTTCTCCCTCCACTTGTCTTTTATGTGGATCAAACTCACATCTCCGACTTTTAAAATTTCTGATCTAGCACTGAGTCCATCCGTATAGCCACAGTTTTCCCTCTTCGAAGGCATAAATAAATTAAAAGTATTAATTCAAGGATTATCTCTAGGCACTTTTGAAAGTATAACTTCTGATTTTGCAGTGGGACTTTGAGTTACATCTTTAATAACTTCAAAGATGGCCGAGTTTTTAGTGAGGTAGTTGCTGAAGCAAAGAAAGCAGGTTATACTGAACCAGATCCGAGGGATGATCTGTCCGGAACGGATGTTGCAAGAAAGGTGCAATGTTTTAACCTATCTGCCACATTTTATTCTCACATTTTGAATTGAACCAAGTTAAATGTCTAGATGTTTGTTTTTGATTCACAAAACATTGAACCTTAAATTTTTGTACGAGCTTGATTTCAATTTTGGTTTTCATGTATAAACTTGTATTTGATTTCAAGATTGAAATTGAATGGTTAAGATGTTGAGATACTAAAACCATTGAAAGATTTTGAATACACAAGTTGATTCAAACTAATATTTTTACAAACTATTTCAAATGTCATGCTGCTAATTAACCTTAAAATATGCACATTGCATGATATCATGTGAACTAGCGGGAAGATGTACCATAATGAAAATTTTCTCTTGGTTCATGATAATTTACTGGTTAAGATCATTTGACTCTAAAATTCCCGTGGTTCTATAGGTGATAATTCTTGCAAGGGAATCTGGCTTAAAGCTAGAGCTTTCTGATATTCCCGTTGAAAATCTTGTGCCGGAACAATTAAGAGTAAGAACCAATTCTTTAATTATGCAGTTCTGATCAATAGTATGTACTCTTGTACTTAACACGTATACCTTAATGATTTTATGCAGGTTAGTGCATCAGCTCAAGAGTTTATGCAGAATTTACCAAAATTTGACCAGGAGTTATCAAAGAAACAAGAAGATGCTGACACTGCAGGGGAAGTAAGTAATAACTAGACAGTACTATGGAACCTACATTAAACTATTAGAACAAAAAGCTGCATTAATTTGCTTCACCCTGGCATGAAATATTCAGAATGATTTAAAACGCTATAAAACCAAGACATTTGGCTCGAGTGGTTAATGAGCTACCCTTAGGACGAATTGTTCGGGAGAACCCCAGTGCGACTCTTGGTGGGAACAATTCTTGGCCAGACTTTACTTACCTCACGGCTGAACTCTGGATTATCGGGGCCTCCTTCCCCCGGGAACCAGAGGGTTAAAACCCAAAAAGAAAAACGCTATAAACTCGCTCTTCATTTGATAGAAGTTTTAGGCTAGGTATAATGGCCAAAACTGCAGGCTTACTTTCTATTTAAAGTTAAGATGAGGGACATGGATCCCCTCATGTAAAAAGTTACACATGAGGGGGAGAAGTATGACCTCACACTTTCTTCATAGTATATGCCATTAACAAAGAAATAGAAGAAAAAATTTCATGGTTTATTATTCAACTAACTGTGAAATGATTACTAGGTGTAGCTTATATACATTGATCAAATTCACAACTAACACTCTAAAACAAGTGCCAAGTCAGCATAACTACTTCTAACTAACAAAGTTAAATACATAAGTTAGTTAATCAGTTCAGAATTACTTGCTTAGCAAGTAATGTATACAAACACATATTCTACGCTAATTTCAGCTAAGTTTACATTATCAGTTAGTTTTTCCACCATGACATTTTCTTCATAGTATTGCATTTTTACTATTTAAGAGCATATGTAATGTTTGAAGGTCTTGAGATATGTCGGTGTGGTAGACGTGATTAATCAAATGGGATCGGTAGAGCTTCGACGATACAAGAAGGATCATCCATTTGCACAATTATCCGGCTCGGATAACATTATTGCATTCACAACAAGAAGGTATAGATATCAACCTCTTATAGTTCGTGGACCGGGAGCTGGTGCACAAGTCACAGCTGGTGGAATATTCAGTGACATTTTACGACTTGCATCATATCTTGGTGCTCCATCTTAGATGTCGTTTTGCTAGCATGAATTCTGTAGCATTTAATCTCATCCTTTTCCTCTTGCTGTTACAGTATTAGCTTGGTAATTACTAGTCAGGGACATTATTGGTGTTTAAGTGTGTGATTCAAGCAATTGGGCTACTTTACTAGAAAAAATAATTAATCAAGTAATTAAACCTAAGTGGTTAATGAATTTACTAGATAAATTGTTTGGAATAATGAATTTAATTTCTTAAAATAATAATTTTTTTTTAGACTTTACTTGCTACATAATTATACTAAATATAATTAAAGTTAACTCTTAAGGGTTTGATTTAATGGTAAAACATACTAGGCTTAATTAGTCTATTGGTCCCTTAAAGACATTTTAGGTTTTACAATGGTCTCTTAAAGAAAAAAAGGTCCGGATTGGTCCCTTAAATAAAAAAGACCCGGATTGGTTCCTTAAAGACATATATTGTTGTCATATTGGTTTTTTCCGTTAAATTTTACTCCAAATATAACAAAAAATTCCAATGGCTAAAATTTTAAAAATTAATAAGGTTTTTGGTGGACCACTTACACCTAATGACATCCACAATTCAGTCTACTAAAATTAACATTTTTTGAAAAAAATTGACGGAAAGGACCAATTGAAAAACAAATGTGTCTTTAAGGGACCAATCCTGACCTTTTTTTCTTTAAGGGATCATTGTGAAACCTAAAATATCTTTAAAGGACCAAAAGACTAATTAAGCCAATATACTAAAAGCTTCACTAGATTGAGACACCATCTCTCCATCCAAAAAAATTCTTCTAAAAAAGTATTAATTAGAGTTACAATTATTTTTTAACTTTTCCATTGATAATTATAAGAGTTTAATTGTTGTGTACTGTCGGTGTAAAGATTCTTTACACATATATCCAATGATGCGTTGCCACATCATTTAATGAATGTGACACATCATGTGTTTTTAAATACCATACATGATGTGTCAGTATATTATTGGATGCATGTGTAAAATAACTTTACACTGACGGTGCATATAAATTAAATTCTAATTAATTATAATTCCATTTTTTCTTAATGGGCCAAATATGTTTGTTAAGTTCCTGTATTTATTTTCTATTTTCATTTTTAATCATGACATATCAATTTAATTCACTTTATTTATGTTGATAAAATTTTGTACCAGAAATGCTACAAAACATCATTGTCTTCTGTCTAAATTTTACATATAAGGACAAAAAAGAAAATTAATATTTTTATTTATACTTAGAAGTAAAAATAAAACAGCAACTTAACATTAGCAAGTAAGTAGTACTAAATTTTGCTTCCAAGTTCCAGCTATGAAATAAGTAACCTTCTAATCTTTATCTTCAAAACAAACTGAGGCGACAAAATAATTATAACAATCGAAACTTTTCTTTTTTGATATAATCACATCTCAATCAACAACTTTCAATCATTTTCAACTGCTCGATTTGTCCTGTCTATAACGACAGCTCAAAATCACATTTCTTCTCATCAGAGGCGTGTTGTGTGATTATTACTCTATTGTATTTCTATTCATTTGAAAGGATATAGATGTTGTAGTTGATGTTTATAAGTCTCTCCTCAAATTTTTGTTCCTTTTACAATTTTGCATATAAATTTATTTAATAAATGTTTTAGTTTTTGTAAGGGACAAATGATAAAATGTAATTAATCATATCTTGGTTTCTTAAAAGAACGAAAGTTTTTGGACAAAAAAATTGAGACGGAGGGAGTACTAATACTATGATTTGTAGGGGCACGCAAGAATATTTAAACTGACTTATACAAATTTGGTGGATTGAGCGTGTTTATATGGATTTTTGAGTCTATTGTGAATTTGTTTCGACTCGCACTAATATTATGAAGTGCGGAGCAAATTAATGACAACTGAAACTAAAGAAACACAATAATAATTACGAATAAAAAATATACTCCCTCCGTCCCATTTTAAATGACCTTTTTTTGACTTTGATTTGTCCCAAAATAAATGACTTATACAACTTTAAAAATCATTTTTTTCCAATTTTACCTTTTATGTGGGCCCCTATTTATGTGTGGCATACTCAACCAATTTAATCATTACTACTAATAATGAAAAAGGTAAGGGCAGTTTAGTAATTGTACAATTCCCTCTCCTTTATTTATGCATTTTTCTTAAAGTGTGAAATGGTCAAAATATTGCTCCTTTCATGTCGTTGGTGCAGTCTCTCATAAGTGTCCACCGAAAAATTAACTTATAGTCATATAAACTGAGATTCGACAAAAGCAAAGCTTAAAATGGTCAGAGATGGACCAAAATTTTACACTCTAGATCTTTCTTAGGTGAGTTATTTAATACTTGAATCCGTCTAAACTCACCCGATGCTCTACCCTAGTTTTACACTCTGGATTTTGTCTTTGATTGTAATTCTAAATTTCTAATGCTTATATTACTTGGATTCCATTCCTTGCACACTTGTTTTTGGTATAGAGTGTCTAATATAATTTGTCTTAAAAAAAAATTATATAGAAGATAAGAAGAAAAAAGAAGAGGTCAAAGTTCCTTAGTTTTATTTTGTGAGACGTCTATTGAAGAAAGAGAAGCGTTAAAAAATACTTTCTTTTAACTCTTTCTCTCTAATGAGTTAAAATTAATTAATATGGATTCTTCACGACTTATATAATTTTCACTAAATTAAAAAATAAATATTTTCATTATTTAACTACAGGTTGATTTCAACTATCGGGCGGCTCCGTGATATAGTTCTTATTTATTTTATGAGCTATTAATCTACACAGTCCAATTTCAATTGTAAGATCTACAACAATCTCACTGTGGGACTACATAGTTCCCTGACGAGATAGAATCTAGATCCTTTAGCAAAACTTCTCAATCAAGAAATTCATGTGCAAGTGCAACTACAAACTATTATTGCCACAAACTAGTCCCGGCGGGTTGTATATACACTTAGTCATAGTCACTACGCCGTGGTTCCAGTCCCAGATTTGAAGGCATCAGGAATCTAGAAAGTCAAATAATTGCATGTGTTGTTTTGTTTCCAAATGGAGCCCGCAGCAGCATGTGTTTTGTTTCAAAAGTCACCTATCAGCGACCATATTTTAGTCTAGTTTTTTTCTTGTCCAGCTCTAACACAACGTGACATGCGCAAACACAAACGTGTTGAGTTGTAGTCTCTGTCTCACTCATCAACTGAGATTTTGAGGTAAGAATAGATAAACCGCCGCACAAATGTCCTATTATGGCGTAAAATACGGACCCACGAGAAAGAAGAAAAAGTAGACAAAATAATTGTTAATTTAAATTAGAAATTCTTCATTTTGTTAATTGATGTTGATTTACGCGGTATTGGAAACATTGCAAATTGAGAAGTGCTAGCAACACACTCTTTAACAAACACACTCTAACACACTTTCTTCTATTGGTTAAAATTTATATGGGTCCCATAAAAGTTATATGGGTCCACATTTTTTTATGGACCCATGTGAATTTCAACCAATAAAAGAGAGTGTGTTGGAGTGTGTTTGTTAAAGAGTGTGTTGCTAGCATTATTCTTGCAAATTATACTATATAAATGCTTGATTGAAAAGACAAAGGGATGTATAAACATCATTATCTGCTTATAAACAACACAACAAAATACAGCAAATATTCTTCTGATAATAATTAAAAGATGTTAAACAGTATATCATTCAATTAACATTTCTATAATATTTTCTATCTAATAATCCCAAACACTAAAAACCCAAATCGCTAGCTTTAAAAAATCAATAAACAACATCAGGAAAATTGACATTTTAAAAAATAAATAAATGAAATTTGTGATACAATTTCGCAATGATATGCTAGATCAAAACAGCTTAACCTTCTCAATCCCCACTGAGAAGCAATTAGAAAGTTGTCATTTTTGTTACCGGCAATCCATTGAATCAAAGGAGTTTGCAAATCCTGAAGGTTTTGATGGAATACTTGATTGGGTTTGTGAGAAAGACATGTCATTAAACATTGTGGAAGTGCCTTCATTGGCTTGCCATCTTTGCAGAGCTTGAGGAAGGCTCAAGTGAAGGTCAATACCATAACCATCTTCTTCTTCATGGTTGCTAGGCTTCCATTGCTCTACTAGAGGAACAAGGACATTCACTGCATGTCCCATATCTGGTCTCTGGTGTGGTTCGCGAGCAGTGCAATGGCCTGCAAGCTCAGCGATTTTATATATGCTCTCCATGGTTTCTTCGTCAGGGTTCAGTGTTTGATCAATTGCCTTAGGGATGTTCTCCTTGTTGACTAGTACCCTACGGAACCATGAAACCAAATGCGATCTTTCGTCAGGCATAGAATCGTCCAATGCCCTTCTACCAGTAATCAGTTCCATCAGAACTACTCCAAATGCGTAAACATCTACTTTGGTTGTCACTCTTCCAGTGGCTGCATAGGAACGAACAAGCACAAAGCAAATGCAACCATTCACTTCACTTCTAATTAAACAATAATTTGCATCAGCTAAATCTATGAAGTTCTACAAACAAATGCAACCTTAACCTATGACAAAATATAAGGTCCTAGTCCTACTAACAAGTGCAATAAGGAAGCGGAAAGTCACAGCAGAGGGGAGTTGTAACATTTGTGGTGACTTTGGATTGCATTTGGAGAGCTAGAAATAAATATAGTTTTGAGAATTGTGTTGTGGGGAATCATATTCTTCGGGAGACAAATCAGGCGGCTGACACTTTTTCTAAGGAAGGTTTAAATCAACTGATGCAATTGCATATCTTTGTAAATGTTCCTACTTTTTTCTATTCAGCATTTGTAGCGGACAATTCGGGTTCCCTATTTGTTAGGGGTTTGTAGTTTTTCTTTTCTTTGTTTCTTGGGGGTAAGACCCGCTTTTGTTCACCTAAAAAAACTCATTAGCAATTAAGCATTGACCTAAGAAAAATTACAAGTCTTTTTGAACCAGTCATATATAGTTACTCAATAAAAAGTATGAAATACTTATTATCTTCCTAAAATATTAAAGTTATCTACTTTTTCCTTCCCTATTTTCTTCATAAAGGTTTAAAAATATCTGGAGGATATAGGAAAAATCAGAGATTAATCCAAGATTCGATGTAACCAGAGTATTTACAGCATAATAAAGGTAACTGGGTGTCATCCACTTGTAACAATGTATCTATCTTTAAATGGAAAAACATATTATTTATGAGCCCTGAAACCATCCATCAAAGAGATGTATATGGAAAAACAAATATAAATGGAAAAAATCTCATTAAAAGGGACAAACAAAATATGCAAATTACTAATCACAAAGAAGGAAAGAACATCACAGCTAGTAGTTCACAAATACATATAGGAATTAAACAAAGCATGGCATTAAGTGCAGTAACAGATATTAAACAAAGCATGGCATCGAGTGCAGCAACTGATAGATAGTTAATAACCAAAATTGGAAATAAATAAAAGCTCGTTAAAACTGAAGACAAATTTAATTAAAGGCTTTCTATACCTGCATATTCAGGTGCCAAATATCCAAATGTTCCAGCCAATCTTGTCTCAACGGAATATTTGCCATCCGGTGCATTTTTAACCAACCCAAAATCTGCAACCTTTGCTCTCATGTCATCACCCAATAGTATGTTGGAGGGTTTCAAGTCCCTGTGAATGAAACTTTGTTGAGCTAAGCTGTGCAAGTATTCCACTCCCCGCGCTACATCCAAAGCTATTGCTACCCTCTGTTTCCAAGTCAAAGGAGCACATCCATTTTCACCCCAATCAAACAGATGTTGTGTTAATGTTCCTTGCGGCATATACTCATACACCAAAAGCCTTTCATGGCCGTTTATGCAGAATCCTAAAAGAGCAACCAAATGCCTATGCCTAACTTTAGTTAGAACTGCAATCTCTGCTTGGAACTCATTCAATCCCTTAGTTCCCACTGCAACAGATTCCATCCTCTTCACAGCAATCTTAGTCCCATCATGCAATTCCCCTTTATAAACAACTCCGAAACCTCCCCTACCCAAAATGTTATCTTCACTGAAATTACCGGTTACTTGCCTAAGAACTTGGATAGAAATAGTAACATTTCCACCCTCAAAAACCTGAATGTCACTGCGCTCACTTCCCTGACTCTGTAACTCACTCGCAACTCCACCATATCCATTAGAATTAGAAACACTCATGACATCAATTTTAACATCACCTTTACCATTTTCAGGATTATTAACCCTTCCGAATTTCCCATGCCTCCGGTTCTTGGTATAACACTTGCAAAACACAAACAACACCACTGCAACAAAAAACACAACAATAACAGCTATACCTGCGATCCAACCAGGCGAAAGTGAAGAACCACTTGCCTTTCCCGATGGACTTCCGTTCGGTGCACCACCAGAATCCGTTGGTGGAGTAGTTCCACTTCCTCCACCACCTCCTGAATGCCCAAGCAAAACATTACCAGCAGAATTGAACTTGACTTTACCCGAAAACATAGGAATATCTCCAGATAGATTGTTGTTAGACACATCCAAAACCTCAAGTTGAGTCAAACCCGTCAAACTCCCCGGTATCGAACCTGACAAATTATTACCACCTAAATACAAATTCCTCAAATCAGTTAAATTCCCAAATGCAGGTGAAATGGTCCCATTCAAATGCTTTTTTGGTAAATTGATTGTAATAATCTTCGATCCCGAACACACAACAAAGCTCCAATCATCACAAGGATCATTCCCTCCCCAAGAACTAGCCAACGGAAGAGGATACCCAAAACCAGCAGCAATATCAAGCAAAGTTGTAACCCTAGGATCACAAGGTCCAGGAGCTTTTCCACAAAAGCTATTAATCCCATCAAGAGTAACCTTTACACCTTTCTCAAAAGAAGGAAAAGGACCCTGCAACTTGTTATTATCCAAAGAAACATTCGTCAAGCTAGATAAACTCATCAAAGAAGACGGAACAACACCAGTTAACTGATTATCACGAAGCTGCAAATCAAACAAATTAGTACAGTTTGATAAATCAGGAATTGGACCAGTGAACTTGTTCTTCTGAAACCAAACTTGAGTTAAATGTGACATCGAAGAAAGCAAATCAATAGAACCAGTAAAACCATAATCATCTTGCTGATTATTAAGCCACAAATTCTGAATCCCAGATCCAGAGAATGAGTTAGGTAAATCTCCAGTGAGGTTATTGTAAGAAAGACGAAGTTTCTGCAAACTAACCAATGTATCGAATATATCCGGTAACGAACCTATGAGATTCGTTTGACCAAGGTCAAGTTCGACGAGATTCGAAGACTGAGTCAACTCAGTCGGAATCGTCCACGGTGCAAGGTTAGTGTTCGGAGTCAAGGAAAGTTTCTGGAGACTAGTGAGTCCTTCAAAGCAACCTTTAGCGATTGAAGTGAAGTTGTTGTTTCCGAGAAAAACCGTTTGAAGATTCGAGAGATTAGCGAGTGAAGGTAACTCACCGGAGAGAGAGTTGGATTGAAGAGAAAGTGTAGTGAGTTCTGACAGTGAGTTCAGATCGGAAGGTAATTTTCCGGTGAGTGAACTAGAAGCTAAGTTAATCGATATTACGCGATTTGAACCGTCGCATTTGACGCCGCTCCAGTTGCAGAATGTGGCTGACGATGACCAGCCTGAGGGAGTTGGAGTAAGGGCTTTTGAAAGCTTGTTCATGAAAACGGCATCGTCGGCAATGGCGGTGTGGAGGAGGAGAGAGAAAGAAAGGAAGAGTTTAGAGAGAGAAATTAGGGTTTTGAGTTTTGATTTTGGAGGAGCCATTGGAGATGGAGAAGAGAAAGAGGAAGAGAAGAGTAAAATGGTGTAAGAGTTGCGTGAGAGAGTATTTATTTAGATGAAGAAAGAGGATAAACTACGCTAACCCCATGTGGTAGTTAATAGTTATTGCTTTCTTCTTTTCTTTATTTCTTCTTTCTGTTTTTTTAATAATAGCTTAATTATAACGAGTAATGTCAGGGTGTAGTATAATTAAAGAAAGAAATTAGTTGATGTACACTAGTGTAGTAAATGATTTTTTTTACCAAAAATTAACTACATTAAATTCATTTCGATTTACTTTTTTTTTTCTCATGCAAAGGAGTAATAGGACTACAATAGTAAGTTTTTTTTTTACCATATTATAATTTGGTTCGAGAATCAATTTTGATATCAATTGATTTTAGTCCATTTACAATCGTAATTATAGGGGATCGAATCATATCATTTTATATAAAGTTCAACGTCAATTATCACTAAAACAAGTAACGATTGGTACAATAGTAGGGTTTTAATTAAAAGAAAATATCGGGTTATGATTATGAATTGAAGTATGTAAAATATAAAAATTTGAATTAAAAATTGATAATTTTAAAATTTTAACAAATACTTTAAAAGAATTTTTTTTACATTTTGTTTTTTATTTTATGGATTATAATGTTAAATTTAATTTTTATTCTTAGAATTAATGAAAAGAATTTAATTTATATACATTGATAGTACAAAGTTATTTTATACATGCGTTTAATAATATACCAACAGATTATGTATCATGTTCATTAAATGATGTTACAACACATCATTGAATGCATGTGTTAAAAAATTTTACACTGATAGTGCATTACAATTAATTAAACTCATTGTACATTTAGGGCCCGTTTGGTGCGCAGGATAACATAGTGACATGATAGGATATAAAACAGGATAATGATAGGATATGATAACAGCATGATAACAGTTATACTCAGTTATAATATCTTATGTTTGGTGCACACATGATAACAAACATGATAACTATTATATTTTGTTTTTAATACATACTTGCTCATAATAATATGATAAGATATATAACATTTAATTGACAAAATTACTCTTGTAAAACAATTGTTATTTTTTTAAAATTATTTTGTAATACTTTGAATTTTATAAATAAAATGTATAAATAAGTAATCAAATAACTTTATATAATTTAAAATAAAAATCATGAGAAAATAATCAAGTTTAATTTTTTATATGAATCATGATCAAATAAATAACTCAATAATATATGCATGTTAGATAAGCCAAATAAATATATGATATATCTCATACGTAAATAATAAAATTACTATTGCAAAAGAATTATATTTAATTTTTTATAAAATTTAAATTAATATCCCTATTTATCAATTTTTTAATAATCATTTTACTTTAAAATATTGTAATTTTAGTAAAATTTTGATTTTTAGAATATATAAATTACAAAATTACCCTTGTGAGAAAATCATATATATTTAAAAATTAATTATTTTATTATTTATATTTTATTAATTTTATTTTATGTATTTTAAAATATATTTTATAAAATAAATCAGTAATTTTTTTTTCTTCTTATCCTATCCTATTGGTAACCTAACTCAAATTCAGGATAAGAATTATAACTAGAGAGACAGGATATGATAAGCTTCAGGATTAACTTATCATATCATGTTGTATCACCAAACACTGAATTGCGGTAGGATATGATACAGTTATCCTATCCTGTCTCTTATCCTGTGCACCAAACGAGCCTTAACTTCTTAATATTTTCATTTTATTCTCAATGTTTGTTTATTTTATTTGATACTTCTTAAATTAAATACTAACATTGTTTATTTTTACAGCAAGTAACAATAAGGTTAATTGTTGATATGAAATGTTTGTTTAAGTTAAGTGTTGTTTGGTAATGGCATGATTATTTATGATGATTATGGAAAAGAAAAAACAAGGTGGGACATTAAGAGGAAAGGAGAAGGTCCCACATCCAGAGTAGTAGATCGACGAATGAGATGCAAAAATTGCTGTAGTATTCAATTTGTTTGTTTCCAGTAGTAACCACCGAACAAATTATAATGAATGAAATCGTGGTTTAGGCAACTGTGGACCCCACGAATGCCAACTGTTGCTTACTAGTACTAGATTTCGCGTATACAGTCTTTCTTTCTCTCTTCAGAGACACAGCTTAGCCGGTGGGTGGTCGGTCTACTATTCCGATCAATTTTTAATTCCAGTTTCATTCTAAGAATTACATTTGTCAGTTGTCACAATATTAAATTTTATATGCTTATTCGCATTAATACTGTCATTATACCACTTCTAAGTGTCACAACAAAGAATAATTAAATTGGTTTATTCAAGTTAATCAGAATTATACTTATACATTATGATAGTTTTTTTTTTAAACCAAATGTATCATCCGCGCGTAATTGCGGTGACTAACTCTCTCGATGTAATTGAGACCCATTTAAGGGTTGACCTCTTCCAACAAATGCTTCTCCATACGCACCGATCGGGAATCGAACTCAAGACCAAATAATTAAGGACCCAAGTATCTACAACTTGTGTCATACTATGTTGGTATAAGTATAATAGTTTACCGAACACAGTCTTCTTTCTCCTTTTTCTGACTTTTGGGCACTGTCGTTAACTTTTTTATTAGTATTAGCTTCTTCTCTTTCTATGGAAGCTTCCTCTTCGGCCCCAAATGCAGTAACTGTGCATTTATTTTCTTCTTTGTTTACTCTAAAAAGATAAAGAAACTCACACTACTGATGCAAAAATAAAACAAACTCACCCTAAAGTGGATTTATAGAACGAATGTAAAGATGATGTCAATAGAAGGCAGCATACCAACAAAAATTATTCCGATTTAAGTTAGTATTCACTCAGATTTTGAATATAAGTTAAAAAACAATTTTTTAGATTCTTCCGGTTCAAATACATATTTTATTCAATCAACTTATAAAGTTGTGTTTTTGTTTATATTTAAAATTTAAAATCGTAGTAGTATAAATTTGAGGTGTATGATCTGTTAGATTGGGTAATGAACGTGACATTTAATTTGACTCAACTAAAAAATGAACTTGGATTAAGAAAAATGAGAGAAAACATGATGAAAATCGGAGAGGATCCAAATCCTTAAAAAATTCAGTGCATTGATGATAAGTTTTGGAAAATGCTCAAAGCAAACAATATCTTGGAAATAAGGTGATGCGCACTTGAGTCGTAGCAATCCGAATGTGAGAATTGAACCCATAAGCTCCATTAGTCTTAATTCGGGGGATTCTATTACGGACTTTTGAGTTGGGCATCACCCCAATTAGAGCTGTCAAAATGGGCTAGCCCGAATGGGCCGGTCCGCCAAGCCCGATTTTATCCCGAGTTCGGGCGTTGAAAATCCTAGCCTGAATTATTTTCGGGCTTTTTAGTCCGGCCTGATAAAGCCCGATTAAAATATGGGCTAGCCCGAATAGGCCACGGGTGGCCTGCAAGCCCGGAAAAATTAAAAATAAATATAAATAATTTGTTTTGGATGATTTGAACTTAGTTCGTAATATAAATTAAAAAACACCGTCCTCTACTTAAGTAACGGATGAGTAAAAATAAGGCACCCGAGAAACTCGTAGGTAGCGGATAAGTAAAAATAGGGTGCGCGAAAAACTCGTACGTGACGGATGTGTAAAAATAGGGTGCGCGAGAAAATCGTAAGTAGCGGATGAGTAAAAATAGGACACACAAGAAACTTAACCTACTTTTATCATCTTAAACTCTTTCTTTTATCTTTAGTCTTATACTATCTAACTCTGTCTCAAAACCTTTTTCAAACAAACCAAGCGAAAACAAAACTATCCTAATTCCTAACCGAAACTGGTGGCTTTGGCACAATCCATGTGGAGACGATAACTTACTACTTTATTACTTGGTAGCGATTTTGTACACTTGCAGAACCACCATCAATTTTATAAACAAAAAAAATTATGACCCACCGTGATTCACTGATACTCACATGATATTAAATATAAGCTACGGAAAATAGTTCATTTAGAATTTATAATCTAAGCTAAGTAAAATAGTTCATTTAGGATTTATAATCTAAGTTGGATAGACTAATATCTCAAGTAAAAAATACGAGGTTGGAGAAATTTCTCAAACCAAGTGTGCCTCTATAAATAGACTCTTTTGTACGAATGCACGAATTTGATCACAAAACACAGAAAACAAATGTACTATGTTCTTAAATGAAGAATCAACGTTAAATTTGAAACTTATGGAAAATCACCTCATTATTTCTTAGAACGGTTTATCATGACAAAACAACATAGTAACACTATCTTTCTAATTAAAAATAGAATTGCAGTTTAACTTAGTTGAGCGTTTTGGGAGTTATTATAACAATTTTTCTTTTGATAATATTAGCACCCCACTAGCTAAATAGAGGAAATAATAGTTACTTTCACTTAATCATTCAATTATCAAGTAGGAAATTCCTCAAATTTTTATCGCTAGATCCACCTTCTTTCACAGCTTCCCTAGCAAAATTCTTCCATTTCTTAGCATTTCTTCTTAGTTCCTCTCCTTTTTCTCCATTTCCCATAACCAATTCCAAACATCGTCTAATTTCGTCAGCTTTCACTATCCCTTCCTCATCACAATTCATCCTCACTCCGGTCTTCCACACATCTTCAATTAACTTTGCATTAGTAGTTTGGTCTATCCATTGAGGAAACGCCACCATAGGAACCCCTAAACTTAAACATTCCAAGGTCGAATTCCATCCACAATGCGTCACAAAACAACCCAATGAACTATGCGACAAAACCTCCACCTGGGAACACCATTTCACTATCTTACCATTGACATTATTCTCAATTTCCACTCTATAACTTAACTCAGCATCATCTTCATCTTTTTGTTTTTGTAATTTATTATCTCTAATTACCCACAAAAATGGAAACCCAGAATCCAACAACGCACATGCAATTTCATCCATTTGTCTCTTGGACAAAACAGCAAGAGTACCAAATGAAACATAAACAACAGATGATTCACCCTTCATATCCAACCATTCAAGGTAATTATCCTCCGAGTCAACACAGATAACGTCTCCACCAGATGAAGTATCTGAAGGATCCTTACCGTCCAAGAAAGCGGATGGAATCAACGGTCCAATGGGTATCATTTTGATCTTACCAACATCAACATCTTTGAGTGCATCTGATTCAAATTCCTCAACGGTGTTCATAAGTACTCTCGGGTTAGTTTCTTCATCTAGGATTTGAAGGTGCTCCTTGAAAGATGGAAGAGCCCAAGTGTATATATTTGAAGCCAATAAAAATGAGGGAAGGTCACGACTTTTAAAAGAGAATGAAAATCCTGGTAAATCTATTGAACACTCCGCATCCTCTGATTTGTTTGTGATGTAGTCACGGTGTTTGTGAAAGTAATAATGGTAGATATCAAAAACAGTTGCTGCTTGAATCCAAAGTAGCACAGATGGGAGGTCAAACTCCCGCGCTAACTTGGGGGCCCAAGTAAGTGTAAGAGTGTAGATTAAGCATGTGAATGGATGATTTTCTTTTTTGGCGGAGACTATGATATTTTTGAGAAATTCTGAGCCTCGGTGTTTGATCTCGGATATGTAGAAGACGATGTCAGCATCGTCTTTTGGTATGTAACCGTCGTCGTAGCCGTCAGAGAAGGCGGCGAAGGAGAGACCGGGAATGTTTGGTTTGTTAACAAGGCGACGGTGTAAGGAGATAGTGGTAGCAAAAGTGACATGCGCGCCCAAATTAATGACTCGCTTGGCGAATTGTAGGGCAGGGTTTATGTGACCTTGGATAGGGTATGCGATGATGAGAAAGTTGTGTTGTGCCATGGTAGTATATATGAGTTAATGTAGTGAAAAAGAAATGTGTTACATGCAACGGTTATGAATGTGTGGATGGATATAGAGTAAGTGTTTACTTATATAGTGGTGGTGGTGACGTTTGAGGTGACGAATCTGTGTTATAGTCACATGAATGATGCTATTGTTGGTCGTATATACTGCTGTTTAATGATGTTGATTTGTTTTATTTTATGGATTTTAGCTTGGGGGCATTGTAGTTTTTAGATACAAGACAAGACATGTATGAAACGTGAACGAGTTGTGCTTTACTTCATAGTTTGAGTATATCACTTTTGGTTAAAGTTAAACAAGACACTGTGACATGTTTGGTTTGGTTTTTCTATCCCAACCTGGTATATGGAAAAAATTCCCTGCATGCAGTAACTAATATTTTCCATCCAATCACATGTCAAACTAGTGATATGATTTTATTTTATTTTTTAAACAAGAGGATGGATAGTACTAGTAAGTGTTTATTATATAGTGGTGGTGGTGACGTTTGAGGTGACGAATCTCTGTTGTTATAGTCATGAATGATGCTATTGTTGGTTGTATATACCGGACCAAGATCACCTCACTCATTTTTTATTTTTTTTGGTATGGATATACCACTTTAATGATGTTAACTTATTTTATTTTATGGATTTTAGCTTGGGTGTATTGTAGTGTTACAAGACAAGACATGTATGAAACGTGAACTTGTTGTGCTTTACTTGAATTTAGATTCCCTACTCTTTATTTTGCACATAGTTTCACCCGGTATTAAATTTCAATCATTTATTCATGATCGAACGGTTTTGATGTTTTGGTGGAAAATTAGAAAGATGAGTGTGATGGAAAAATGGAGGAACTTGGGGTAGAAATAGAATGGTGCTTGGTCCATGGAAAAGCATGGTTTATATAGAAATTTAATTTGGGGTTGAAAATGTCGAGATACTCACTAAATGACTAAAGGATTGGCCAATGCATGCAAAGGTTGATATGTCAATATTAGTCTCTTAACAACTCAGCAAATTAATGAAGAGGGGAAGAGCATTTATTAAGAAGCATGCAAAGGTTGGTATGTGTCCGTATATTAGTCCCTCAGCAAACTAATGAAGGAAGGAAAAGCATCTACTATATTAGTTGGGTTTATGATCGATTGATACCAAGGTGTAGGCATGGCAATGAGATGAGGCAGACACAGGTTTTGCCCTCCCAAAATTCAAACTCATAAAGTTCGGGTTTTCCCAAACCCATCCTAAATTCTAGCGGGGATAAAAATAATAACCGCAAACCCATACCCAACGGGGATCGGGTATCCCCATCGGGTTTCGGGTATCCCCATTACGCCTCTTTCCACATGAATTTAGATTGTATTTTAGTTTTTTTATTAAAAAAATAAAGTCAAATGTCCAAAATTATTTTCTCTCAACAATATTTTTTTAAATAAAGAAAAAAAAATAGAGAAAATGGTTTGTTTAATACTCAAATTAAAAATAAAAAATAAATATATGAATGTAATTTAAGAGATTGTTTAAACGTTTCTAATTTAAAAGAGATGAAATCTAATTTTTAGTATAAGCGGGGCGGGTTCAGGGACGGATTCGGGGTGGGTATCAATGTACCCATTACCCGCCCCAAACCCCTCTTTTGAAATCGGGAAAAACCCAAACCCAAACCCCGTCAACTCGGGTTTTCCCCGTCAAAGCAGGTATGGTTTGGGCGGATACCCGTGGGTATGAGTTTTATTGTCATGCCTACCAAAGTGTCAGAATTTATTTGACTTCAAATCTCATCCACTTATTTCATTTAATCCAATGGTTTAAAACTATCATCAAAATAATTAATGTGAACCAATATCACCTAATTAAAAATAAATTGTATTAAAATAAATTTATAATCTAACATTTCCTATTTAGTTTCCTTTTTTTATTACATAAACTTTTAATCCAACAATAGATTTTGTAAAATTCGTATTCGTTATAATGAAATCGCTAACTTGTGTACCATGCACTATATGGTGCACTTGTGCATCTTGAAACTTGCCCAAAACCCAAAACTATAATGATTAAACTCTATCCCACTTTAAAAAAAACGTGTAATTCTTAATATTAGTAACATACTTTTATGTAATTGTATTTTAACCCCCTCTTACATTAATGCTCAATTTTTTTATTGACAAAAAATTTCATATTTCCAAAGTACTTAATCTCCAAGGGAATGGATTCTCTCAAGTGTAATTTACACTTGAGAGAATAAAGTGTAATCTAACACCATCTAAATTCATTTTCTCTAAATTTTTATATGTTTTTTTCTCTCTCTTTATCAATGGTAACAAACCACACTTTATTCTCTCAAGTGTAAATTACACTTGAGAGAATCCATTCTCATCTCCCAACGTTATTCTCATCTTCCATTCCATCTAATCTGGTTTGGGATCAATTTTGTCATCAAGTGGTTCCAACCCCTCCCGATCACAGCTGTGGGGGATCGAACAGTGATCCTCTCTACCAAGTTCATGTCAATCACCATTGAACCAACTAACTATTGGTTAAATTATTATTTGTTCCTATATTTAAGCATATCATCTTTCTATATTATTTTATATATATATATATATATATATATATATATATATATATATATATATATATATATATATATTATTTGATCTATCTCAAAAACATATCAAATGATTTTAGATTTTTGTAAAATTTAACATGCATGATCTATACGATATAAACTGTCAATCCAACGGTGGATTTTGTAAAATTTGTATTCGTTAAAGCGTTATTGAGCGGTGTTACATTACTCAAATGTTACACCGGTGTAATTTGATCCCTCCCCTAAATATATATATATATATATAGGGGCTGCTAACTTAGACCCAGTTGGGTCTAAGTTAGCAAGGTGCACCTTTTCAGTTGGACAAAAATACCCATTTTTTTAATTTTTGAAAGAATAGAGCAACAGGGGTATTTCTGTAATTTACCCAACAATACACGCGCCCCCAATTTCTTTTCCCACCCCCAGGACACGTGGCAGCGTGTCATTGCACAAAATCCACGCGCGTGCATCACACGCGCCGACAGGCGCGCGTGGCTGCAGCCCACACGCGGAGAGAGAAACTTTTTAAAAAAGAAAGGCCACGTGTCAGCATATGATTGGCTGCGTTAATTTTTTTTCCATTTAATACTTTAAACTCAATTATTTCATTGTAAATTAATTTTTTATTTTTTTATTTTTAGACCAAAATTCATATTTTTTTTTTTGTCTACAAATAGAGACTTGGTTCGTTTGATTTGGACACAGAAAAAAAAAACCCAATTTTTCACTACCTAAATCTCATTTTTCACTACCTTACATCAACTCACTTAAACCATTCTACTAGGAAAATGGTTTCAGAGTACAAATCTCTGAAACCATTCTACATGCTAAATGGTTTCAGAAGCAAATAACTAATAATCAACTTACTGAAACCATTCTACCAGCAAAATGGTTTCAGATTACAACTCTCTGAAACCATTGTACCAGATAAATGGTTTCAGAAGCAAACACAATTAATAAATTACTCACTGAAACCATTCTACCAGTAAAATGGTTTCAGAATACAACTATGTGCAACCATTCTACAAGCTAAATGGTTTCAGAAGCAAATGACTAATAATCAACTTACTGAAACCATTCTACCAGCAAAATGGTTTCAGATTACAACTATGTGCAACCATTCTACCAGTAAAATGGTTTCAGAAGCAAACATTAGTTTTTAATTACCGTTTTATCTCATTTAATTAACTAAAAATAGTTTCAGGTCTCCAAAAATTTCATAAAATACACCAAAAGTTCCAGAATATTATCTACTATTTTCCTGGTATAATGGTTTCAGTGAGTTGGTTGAGTGGTGCGTGTTAAATTACAACACACAAGTAACGTATTTAGTAGACAAAAAATGAGATTAAGGTAGTGAAAAATTGCGTTTTTTTTCGGTGTCCAAATCAAACGAACCAAGTCTCTATTTGTAGACAAAAAAAAATTATGAATTTTGGTATAAAAATAAAAAAATAAAAAATTAATTTACAACGAAATAATTGAGTTCAAAGTATTAAATGAACAAAAATCACGCCCAGCCACCCATTGTGTGACACGTGTCCTACTTTTAAAAAGCAAATTGTTCTCTCCAGGTTGTAATCCAGTGTGGCGCAGGCGCTAGAATCTGATGGATCAGGATGATCTGGGCTGTCTGATTGATCAGACAGTCTTGATGAGATCAGATCTTGGCTGTCTGATGGAAATCAACGGTCTGTAACCATGGTCCTTCGGTACGCGCGCGACACTGGATCCGCGCCTATTAATGGGTATTTTGGGAAAAGAATGTGGGGGGGGCGTGTATATGGTTGGTAAAATTACAGAAATGCCCCTGTTGCTCTATTCTTTCAAAAATTAAAAGAATGGGTATTTTGGTCCAATTGAAAAGGTGCACCTTGCTAACTTAGACCTAACTAGGGTCTAAGTTAGAAAACCCCTATATATATATATATATATATATATATATATATATATATATATATTAGTGAAATTACAATAAAAGATATAAAACTTGCAAAGTGATTAAAAGTAATAACGATAAATTAGTAACTTTAGCGGTAAATAGATACTGTAATCAATATTATTTATTTATAAAAAAAAATATTATCTTTAAATTCATTAAATCCATGTATAATTCTTCAGTTACTATTATAAGTAAAAAAAATAATATTAGATTCATTAAATAATTTAAAACTGTCAAATTGAGTTATTCAGGTCCCCACAACTGCGATCGGGAGGGGACTGAAACTATTTGATGCCAAAACTGACCTCATGATGACAGTCAATTATGTGATGTTTTTAGTAGTAATTTAGGGTAGTTTTAATAGCAATTGAAGCTCAAAATCAAGAAAATACCTGAAAAAGTGAAATTACTTGGCCCAGAAGCAAGAAAAGTAGAAAAAACATTAAAAAAGAGCAAAACCGTAACAAACAGCGCACACCATCGCACCTACGATCAGAAGGCGGTTTAAATCGAAGAAAATCTGCAACAAATCTTTCCATTGTACCACGATGACATACCAGCGTGACATGATGAATGCGGTTGAAGAAAAACAGAAAAGGAATTAGGAAACGAAGCTAATTGTCCCTAACGAAGGACGTACACTCGAATTCTCCATGAGACCATTAAATTCAGTATCTGAGGTTTGGGTGTAGGATTAAAAGCTAATAAATAAGAACAATCAATTCTACCTGAGTTAGGGTGAAGACTAGTATAGGCACACGTGACAACTTGTGACACCATTGAGCTTCGAGGTAATGATACCTAAGCACAATAATTGCGAAGAAGTGGAACTGACAGGAGGCGATGATAATTATAAGCGAGTAATAGGCAACTTATACTAGGCTCTAATCATATTGTAATAGAAATAGGTGAAGAGTGCTCCTGAACATATTTTATAAGACTAATCCTAATAGAGGAGAACAAGGAAATTAATATCGATTACCAAGCGGAAGTAAGGGAGGGATTCGAAAGAACCTAACCAACCCAACCGTGCATCCAATTGCACGTGTATATACGTATTCAGTCATTTACTTTCTTGTCATTTACTTTATTGTCATTTACTTTTATGCAAAACTCTCTCAAACAAACAAAGCGAATGCAAAACAACTTTACTTTCTAAATTCCTAAGCAAAACTAGTAATTTTGGCACAATCCCTGTGGAGAACGACAACTTATCACTTTATTACTTGGTTGCGATTTTGTGCACTTGTAGAGCCACCATCACCCCCGAACTAGATTAAATTGGTGGTGAAAGCCAAAAACTAAGTTATTCAATTCAGACCTGCTCCAACGACCACGTGGATTTTTGGGACGGGCTAAAAACGCTATTTAAAACCGGCTATAATATACTACCCAAACTCATTCTAATACGGGTCACGGGCTACCCGATTATAAACCGACCAAATCTTTATTTTTTTAGATACTATGAAATAATTGAAAAATACTAAAAATATATTTAAAAACATAATAAAAAATAAAAGCGTCAAGTTACAAAATTAAAAGTCAAATGAAAAATCCTATGATTTTTAATTTAACAGATAGTGGTGTTGCTAGTTCTGTTTGGAATTTTGAGACAAAAAACCATCTAACACTAAAATATTATTAAATCAATAAATTTATTTTATAAAAATTATTATTTTTTTTATATTTTTATCATAAATTATAATTATGAACGACAAATTAATATTTATCAATTTTTTTTTGTATTAGTGAAAAAATTTGTCCCATAATTTTTATATTTATCAAAAAGAATTAAATAGTTAAATAATTAAACTAATACATTAATATTTTAAGTTCTTAATAATGACATGTTTCTAAAAAAAATCAATAAGAATATGAGACATGAACTTTTGAAAGAAAAAAAAAAGTAATTGAATTTGAAAACTAAAATTTGAAGGGAATTTTAGTGGGGTTAAATATGAAATTTGATATATTTACTGGGATTAAAAACTTGTTTAACCCTTATCTCCATGAGCATAGCTCAGTTGGTAAGTGTTTTCGAATCCCTCCCTTACTCCTACATGGTGGTTAATTTCCTTGTTCCCCTTTATTAGGATTAGTCTTCTAAAATAGGTTCGGAAGCACTCGTTCCCTATCTCTATTACAAACTGTTTAGAGCCTAGTTTAGGTTGCCCCTACTCTACTTAAATATCATAGCCCCGACCGGTTCCACTTTTTCGTTACAAACTTTGGTATCATTACCTTTAAGGCTCAATGTGTCACAAGTTGTCACGTGTGCCTAAACTAGTCATAACTCTGCCTCAGGTAGAATTTATCGTTCTAGACTAAGCTTTTAATCCTATATTAAGACCTTGGATACTGAATTTAATGGTCTCATGTTGGACCTTAGCACATCGTCCTTCATTCGGGATAACTAGCTTCGTTTCCTATCCGATATCCACTGGCTCCTTAGATTTTATTCTAATGTGATCAGTATTAAAAATAAATATAAAACCAGACGATAAAAGAGTTTGAAAGTAGAAACAATTGAATTTATACCCAAATTATATAAAACCAAACATTCGTAAGGGAGTTCAATGACTCCACCTAACCTAGGAAGAATAAATTACAAAGACAGAAAAGAAAATAACCTTCTTGGCCTTGGAGTTCCTTGGCCTCCTCCTTAGAGTTCTCCTAACTCTAGAGTGAATATTCAATGTCTCTGAATATTTTGGAATGAATAATAGTGAAGGATGAATGCTCTATTTATAGTTTTTCAGCTGGGTTTGGGCTTGTTATGCGCGTCCATCGCACTCATCGTGGCCACGATGGCGTGTAATTTTGCATCATCGTAGCCACGATGGATCATATCGTGGTATGATGGAAGATCTTCACCAGATTTTCTACTTTCTTCAACCGTCTTTCATTGTGCCACGATGACAAGTCATCGTGGTACGACAGTAAAGATTTGTTGCAAATTTTCTTCAATTTAAACCGCTTCTCCTCGCACCACGTTGGGATCTCATCGTAGGTACGATGACTGCGCTGTTTATTACATTTTCGCCCTTTTTTGCTGCTTTTTCCACTTTTCTTGCTTCTGGGCCAAGTAACTTCTCTTTTCCAGGTATTTGCGCTCTTTTGGGCTTCAATTGCTATTAAAACTATCCTAATTTACTACTAAAACATCATATAATTGACTTTTATCATTTACCATAAGAGTTGAATTTCTAGGCACTAGACTACCCGACAAAAAAACAAAAAAAACTTGTTTAACCCTTAATTTTATTAATATATTTTTTTTGACAAACTTAATTTTATTTTTATTATCTTAGTGCTTAAACAAATTACTCGGTAGATAGTATTGTTTCGATTCGTATTTTTATGTGTATTATTTTTCTTTTATAATATTTTTCTTGTTTTGTTCCTATATATTTTTATTAGAGTAAAACTACATAGGAAGGTAGACAATTTGGAATAGTATTAAAACTCATTAGGACAAATTAGTAAATTCAGTAGTAATTAATTTTATTATATTATTATTATGACTCTACGAATTTAATGCCAAAAATTTCGTGAATTTTTGATAACCATGGAAGGAGAAATCAAAGAAAAATCTTTGTTTATCGGTTTCACAAATTTCTCCTTAGATCTCATGTTTTGATGTTTAAGACTTGACAATTTTGTGTTGGAATCATTAGAAATTTTATTTTGATCGAAACCCGCAAAAAATTCATGCGAAACGGAGCTAAAAAATGAAATATATTG
This sequence comes from Trifolium pratense, assembly GCF_020283565.1. NCBI lineage: Eukaryota > Viridiplantae > Streptophyta > Magnoliopsida > Fabales > Fabaceae > Trifolium > Trifolium pratense. The sequence goes on from NC_060060.1 coordinate 51,484,392, forward strand.
ATTTCGGGTCGACCCGCCAGATGTTGATGATAACACTGTTCATGCGCGCGTGAAGCTCACTTACGGATTAAAGAGAGTGAAGGAGAGTGTGATCGATACGAGTGTCCTTTTTTTATGCTGTTTTTTGCGTTGCCCTCTATTTAACTAGCTTTATTTGTTATGCTATGTTATTTTTTTTTTGAAAAAAAAAATCCTAATTTAATATTTTTTATAAAATATAACACCTTAGATTTGTATTTCCCTATATTTGATTGGCATCGAAACCAATAATATAAATAAATATAAAAAACCATGAAATTAATGTTTGTCATTGAAATGAAACATCTAATTTTTATTTTTAAGGACTAAAATTAAAATTTCCTATAATTGTAGGGATAAAAAACTTATTTAAATTTTTTTATAAAAATAAAAGTCATTATATTAGTTATTTTGGAGATTTTTTCTTTTTTAAAGAATTTGGAGGAGATTTATGAAAATTAAAAAATAGCAAAGATAAATAAATTTATATACAAATCAACCATGCTCCCAAAAAAAAACCATTAGTTTTCGACCCTTAAAAAAAAATCATTAGTTTTTTTTTTTTTTTAACGGAAAAATCACTAGTGTTTGGAAGCAAGTTTATTAAAATAATGAAAATATTTTTTTTTTAAGAAAACCTATAAATAACAATTGCGTTACACTTGGACAATTTCTCAACAAGATTCGAACCCCAGACCTTTTAGTTACACTTTTTATTACATTTACCCCTAAGTAATATCAATTAATTTGATATATTTTTGTAACCAACATATAATCAATATGAGTTAAATGCCCAATTGCAATTTGCAACCACAAAACCCCACTTTATTTGTTATTTCTCCCACTTTTTTTTTTCTTTTTATCTAAAAACTCCCACAATTTTTGTTTCTTTTTATCTACAAATCCAATTTTTTGTATGTAACCCAAATTCAAATTACCTCACTTTATACAAATCCAATTTTTTTATTAAATAAAAATCAATTATTAACTGCTTCAAAAATAACAAAATCAATTATTAACTAGGCATCGATATATCCTATACATATTTATTAACTGGGCATCAACCATCGGCCACGTTTTTTTAAATATAGGTAGATTACACATTTCTTTCCTTTTTTATCTACAAATCCAATTTTTTGTATGTAACCCAAATTCAAATTAACTCACTTTATTTTTATTTATTTTTTAATCTAATTTACCTCACTTTATTTGTTACTTCTCCCACATTTTTTCTCTTTTTATCTACAAATCCATTTTTTTTAATTACCTAAAAAAATAAAATATTAATGTTATATTTTTCTACACATATTTTTTTTAATCTTACTTAAAACAAAAATAGTTTCCCTTTTATTTTATGTTTTCATTTTTTTTATTTTCTGAAAATTTTTCCATGGAAAGTTTTCATCAATAAGCCAGCAATACTAATTATCTAAAAAAAATAGGCTTAATTAGTTAAATGGTCCCTTAAAGACATTTTAGGTTTCACATTGGTCCCTTAAAGAAAAAAAGGTTTGTTTTGGTCCCTTAAAGATATTTCCGTTTGCCACTTTAGTCATTTCCGTTAATTTGTTTTAATCTGAACCGTTTGATCTTTTTGTTAAAAATGTAACGGTATGATTTGCATGTCTACTAAATCTAATAGTGAGCCATCATCAAGCAAATATTTCTCTTGTTCTTCATCTTATTCTCTCTCTTGTTCTTCATCTTCATCACAAATTTCATCAATCTCCATCAAACAAACCCAAAAAAAAAACCCAGATCCCCAAATTGGAAATCGAAATCCCTAAATCACAACCAAGGCGTTGATGAGAAGAACAACAATGAGGGTTTTGCCAGATCCAGTTTCAAGAAAAGCAATGGTATTTTTGTTCTTTGTCTGTTCAAGAACATCCAACTGATATTGTCTAGCTTTTTGTTGTTCTTCGACAGAAACAATAACAACAACAGCAGTATCAGCAGCCATAGATTATTCCCCAAATTGGAAATCGAAATCCCAAAAATCTGGGTTTGTTGTTTGTGTTGATGAAGTTTATGAAGATGAATAGATGTATAAAAATACATCTTAAAAGACAAGTTAAGGCTCTCATAAGTCATCTCCAATTTTACTTACTTTGCTGGAAGTCAATGTGGGGCTATGAATAACAAATTCGTCTGTTTTGGGATCAAATGTTGCCGTTGTTTCCAACCCTTGAACATTAGATCCATGGCCAAGTTCAGTTTGGGCATAGCAACCAATTATTTGCATCTTTTGTGCTAAAGGTAGCAACTTTTGTTTTTGTTCATAAGTTCCTTGTCCTTTTGGAAGGAAGGAGATGAAGAAAAGAAAATAAAACTAGGTGTTGGTAGTACATTATTAGATACAATAGATCTTTTAAGATCCAATGGTTGTTCTTTTGATAAGGAAATCAAATGGTTAATATTAAAAAATTATTGAAGTCTATGGTGTAGCACCTATAATGTTGTTCCACCTTATAATTTAGGGGTTAAAATTAACGAAAAAGGACTAAAGTGGCAATCGGAAATATCTTTAAGGGACCAAAATGAACCTTTTTTTCTTTAAGGGACCAATATGAAACCTAAAATGTCTTTAAGGGACCATTTAACTAATTAAGCCAAAAAAATAAAATATTAATGCTATATTTGTCCGTTTATTTTATATTTGTCTACACATATTTTTTTGATTTTTTTTTTTATATTTTTTTAATATCAACTTTATTTACGGACTTCAAGCCAATATTCAATTAAGTTAATTTTTAATTCAACTAAGTATATTTAAGAACAAAACTTAGAAACAATTCCATAAAAATTGGTTTTTTTTGTACAACCATAGAAACAGTCTTTACTGTGACCAATTAAAACATGACACATGGATTAATTTAATCCATATCACTAATTTCAATTATTCATGTTGTCAATTCGAATTTCGTCGAGCAAGTGGAAAGAAAAGAATGTTTTGAATAAATTTATTGGCCAAAATAACTTTTCTAAAGATGGAAGATTTTATGATTAAATTAATTTCAGTCACCGATTTTAAACTGAACATTTTAGATAAGTTACATCATAACATCGGGAAATCCGATTCCGCTTTACTTCATCATTTGAGGATATGAATCAATGAATGGATCACTTTGGAGTTAATAAAGAGGTTTTGGTTAACTTGGAATACTTCACCAAGTCTTCTATGGTGCACAAGTTACCGAAATTATTATAATGAATACGAATTTTATAAAATCGACTTTTGGATTGAAATTTATACCGTTTAGATCATTCATAATTTTTTTAAAAAAAAATCGAAAATCATTTGATGGGTTATTGAGACCAATAAAAATCAACATTATTCAATAAAAACCCATAAACCGTTAATTTTGATGAGTCTCGATAACATATCAAACGATTTTCAATTTTTTTTAAAAAAAAATATAAATGATCTATACAATATAAACTTTCAATCCAACGATCGATTTTATAAAATTCGTATCCGTTATAATAATTTCGGTAACTTGTGCACCATAGAAGACTTGGTGAATTCTTCATGTTAGAATTGGCCTAATAAAGAAGGTTCATTTTGGTTAAAGTTAAACGGACAGTGGGACATGTTTGGTTTGATTCTTCTATCACCACATCGTACACAGATTATTATTTTGAAATTTGATGATGTTTTTAAAAGAAAAAAAGAATTCTACATGCAGTATTAGAAACTACACAATTGGGTAAGAAGAAAGTGAATTAAAAATCAAGTGATAGGTAGAAGTACAAATTGGTAGAGGCACAGAGCAGACCACCGAACCAGATTAGACGGTGGACCGAATAATGGTGGTGATAACAAAAATACCAAGTGGTAAAGTTTGAATCCGGGATTCCCCACTTATTTATTTCATTAAATGATTTTTTAGATACTAAACTACTTAAAAAAAATTAAAAATTCAACTATTCAAGTGGTAGGAATAAGATGAAATACGAATGCCCGTGATCGTGATGTCAACATTTGTATGACAGTATGACATTGGTACCAATTTGGTACGATATATGTGTTAGATCATTTAAACAGGTAAGTATTCAATTTTTTTTTCCTTTTGCTTTAATATTTTTTTGGGTATACATCGGATAGTTAGGGTTGATAATGAACTGAACCAACTCGAAAATAGTTCAAAACTTGATTCGATAATTAACTTGTTAAACTTGGTTCATGAACTAAATGAGTCGAACTTGAGTTGAAAATTAAGCTCGTTAAATAAATAAGTTGAACTTGACAAACGCCAAATGTATAAACACATGCTGATTGTCAGAGCACGCTCTCTTATGTTTGACCATTTTTCTTGAAGCAGCTTTGAGGGTCACCTGTCCTATAGTAAAATCTTCAGTCATCAATCGTACAAGTGGAGAAACTCCGGTCAACTCCAATCACGCTCTCTCGTGTTTTTATTTAATTTTATTAGTTAATCACTAAAATAAATGATATGAAATAAACTTTTTTTTTACGCAATGATATGAAATAAACTAATGACATGCAAAATAACATCTCCTAGCTAGTCAGCATTGCCATGTCAATGTCACAAAAGTAATTGAGATACCACATCATTAAAATGAAAGGGGAATCATAAAAAAACATTTACTTTTAAAATAGAGGGACCAAAATGTTGTGTTTTAAAAAGGCTTAAATGTAGTTTTGGCTCCCAAGTTTCACAATCGTAACCCCGAAATTTTAATTGTGCGATGCGATTTTAACCCTCTAAGTTTCACAATTATGCGATTTTGGCTCTCTAAGTTTCAATCGTGCAATTTTGGCCCCCAAGTTTACCCCATTTTGCATTTACTAACCCGTTAACTTTTATGACTAAAAATTGCTTATGTGACATTTTAAAATTAAAAAAATATTATTTTTTTTAAAATAAAAGTTTTAATCATTGTCATTTTAAAAAAAAAAAACAGTTTATAAGATTTTAAAAAGTGTCAGAATATCAAAATAGGAGAATCAAATATACATTAAACTTAGAATTTAATACATGAGAATTGTGTATAAAAAAATACATGAGAATGATAATATTTGCATCTTTTCTTTGTTTATAGGTTAAAGAGAGTGGGAAAAGAAGGAGGAAAGCCAACAAATCATTTTGAAGATCAAAAAATCGAATGCTAAAAAATTGACTAAGCGGTTTGGAAACTGGTTTACACAATTGGCAAATTGGCAATTGGATCAACATGTCGAAGCTTTGACCCGATATGTGAATTTACACTTATCCAACTACTCCCTCCGGTCCTTTTTATAAGGAACACTTAGGGCAAAAAATATGGTCCTTTTTATAAGAAACTTTGACTAATTTTCAAATGTTTTAAATGTTCAATTTCACTTATGCCCTTATTTATTATGAAAGAGAATTTAAAAATAAGTAAGTTAGTTGAATAAAGAGTAATTAAATAAGGGTATACATGGAATATATTTAAATTTATAAGAGTATTAAATGAAAATAACTATGTTAAATGTGTTTCATTAGTATGTGTGATTTTTTCAAAATGTTCCTTATAAAAAGGACCGGAGGGAGTATTATTTAGAGGCCAAAAATTGCAATTTTTAGTAATCACTCCACATTTTTTAGATAAAAAATCAAGAGAGGAGTGCGAAAAAGAAGTTAATATCCTTTTCATTTCTCATTCTTTCTATTTCCTCCATTATTATATAGTTTTAAAAATATAAATGCAAAAATGTGATATTAAGTGAGTTCAAATACTTTTTATACACTCAAAAACATTTAAAAACTTTAATAATGAAAGAAATGAAAATGATAAAAAATGGAGAGGATCCCAACTCGCGAAAAAGCAAGGAGGGCCAAGGTCAAAGAAAAATTTCTAGAATCAACTTCAACAAGCTTTCCACCTCTTCTCATTATGTATAGTAAGACTATACATTATGCGTAGTTAATTCTCACTTTGTTATTCTCGGGAGAAGAGAGCCTCGGTAATATAAAGTTCGACGATGAGGTAATTAAGTAAAGTCTGACAAAAAATTATTAACTAGATGAAGCTCAATAACTACTTGAATTTAATATCTTAATTAAAATTAAATGTAAGTTAACTATAAACTCTTGAATGGTCTAACAATATTTTTTTTGAACGTCTAACAATATATAATCTATGTTATTATATCATGCAGTTATTTTTGTTCTTAATATTTTTTCAACATTAAACTCCGAAACCAAACTTTTGATTTAAAAAAAATACTTTTGATTTAAAAAAAAAATACTTGACAACCTTTCATATATCATTCTAATAAGGATATATACATATGAAGTTCCCTTTCTACCCCCTTCCAATTTTTTGACACATAATAAATTAGTATAATACATTTTTTTTACAAATATCTAATTTAGACATTACTTTTATATTTTATTTTTACTATTTATATGAGACCTATATTTTTACTATGTATTAATAAGGTTTTATATTTTTTGATAATTTTTGTGACCTATATTTATACTCGTATATTAATACGAGGACCTAATTATTTTTGTGATTTTCATCGGACTTATATTTTTACTCATATTAACAAAGGTGTCTATTTTTTTTATAATTTATACGAGACTTATATTTATACTTATAGTACCTTTATAAAATATTAATGTCATAAATACTAATTGAAAGATGTTGAATCTATTATTTATATGTTTAGGAGTTTTTCTTTCATGATTCATTTCCTAGATGTCATCCTCTCATTTATCAATTTATATGTGGCATTCTCTCAAAACTCCTCAAAATATTTAATCCTATGTGGCAACTTCTAATGACATTCTACTTATCAAAAAGTGAACAAATTCAAAATAAACAAAAATCTATATTAATCAAGTTCACATCAAATAGTAATAATTATAATTGTATCGTAAATGGAAACAAATTAAATCAATGGTCAAGCATAATTTGGAATTATATCCAACTTTCATTAGAAAATTAAAATATAATGATTTATATTCTATATATACTTGATTCCATTTTTATGAGATTATTTGCTCTTTTAAAATTGTTAATTATTGATTGACATCCTGTAAAAGTTTATGCAAAACTTTAGGGATAGTGCCTTTAATTGTTAGTAGCATCATGGTATTATATATACATCACATTTTCATTCGAAAACAGGTAGCATATACTTTTTTTCAATATAATGATAGTGTTATTTTTTTATTTGTTTGAACATCAGTTTATTGTTTGAATAGTTATTTTTTCTTTTGTTTCACTCTTACTCATTCATTTAATTTGTAATTTTTTCCTAATTTTACAGGTTTTTTATATGATTATTTTTTTCATTTGATTATTTGATCTTTTCAGGTTTTGAGGTTTCTTTTTAGTTTATTGTTTGAATAGTTTTTTTTTCCTGTTGTTTCACTCTAACTCTTTTCTTTAATTTATTATTTTTTCCCATTTTACAGGTTTCTTAGTTATTTCTTTCCTTTGATTATTTGATCTTTTCAGGTTTGAGGTTTCTTACTATTTGTATATTGCAATCGAAGTTAATTTTTTTTTTATCATTATTTTTTGTGTTTTGTTTTTACAACCGGTATTTGGTCTATTGGACAGCCTATTTTATTTTTCAACAGGATCTAATCTTTAAGTTTGATGAAACTTTAATTTGGAGGATAAAAACAAAAAGACAAAACTGCATTAACTTGTGCCCAGAATCACAGATGGTGCAATATTTTCTTTTTCTGGGACATTTTTTAATCTGATTATATATTTGGCAGTCCGCACTCTACAAGCTTTCCTATGTTATTTGATATTAAATTGTAAAACTATTGTATTTTACTTTGTCAAAAAAAAAAAGAACAACAAGTTATTGCATTTTTATATTCGCTGTTTGAAATATATTTATTTGTGATTCGATTTATGGCTTTGAATTTTTTTTATTTCTTAATTATTTGATATTTTAGTTTTCAAACTGTTCCATCAATTGTGTAAAAAAATTCTTTTCCATCAATTGAAGAATGACAGACAACTTGATGTTTTCTTATATAAGCTTAATTGAAATTGTAAGGTTACATAAGATATATTATATATAAAAATTATTCCATCAATTGAAGAATGTTAGACATTTTTGGTACGGGCACAAATTGTTTATTTTGTACTTCGGATAGATATTTGTATTTTTATTTTACATAATTAATTTTATAATATAATATATATTTTAATTATACAAATTATGTTTTGATTAGAATCTTCTAATTTATTTATTTTTGACTGGGACTTATATTTACACTCATATTAATAATAGTGCATTTTTTTTATAGTTACATTTGTTTTTAGTGTAAACTCTGATACACTTACTTATTTACATTAAAAAGTTGAAATTTTAGTTATTATATATTACTTAACAAAAAATACATTAACTAAAAATAAGAATAGAAAAACTAAAATTAAATTTAGAAAAACTAATATCTCAACTAATTGACTTTAACCTTAATCATATATAATAATAATCTAATTTTTTTATATGATGATCAACGAGATTCTTGCAGAGACTGATGAAGATGACTACGAGGGATAAATAACATGTGGATTGAGAACAGAGGAGTGGATAAAATATTCAAGTTTAATTCTACAATCAGAAAATTGTACTAATTTTGAGTTATAATTCTTTATTTGCAGGTCCATATACGGAAGAACAACATTGTTTGTTATTCAAATTAGGATTAAGTATTATCAATTGATGTTAGAGTTTTAAGTATTTATTTATATTTTTTATATTTTATTGTCATTTTTTTAATCATATGTTTACTTATTAAAAGAGAATTGTTGTTCATATTATTTTTTATTGGATTTAAATCATGCTTATAAATGTTTTTTTTACTATTATTTATAAATAAATGTTGTACTCTATTTTTTTACTCATTATTTTTTTATTTGTCTAATTTTTCATGTGATATTTAACAAATGTGGAATTGAGAAAAATGTGGAATTGAGAAATTGATATGCTTAAAAAAAATTATTCTTAAACTTCATACTTATCAAGTAGAGAAAAAGCCAAAAAGGTGTCATTGTCTGAAATATAAAAGGAATGAAGTAATTGACTTCATAGATTATTTTTCTATTTCATTTTATTATTCTATTAATTATGGTTTACCTTAACGTGGTTTTTATAATAAAAAAAATACATAGTGATTTGTACCAAACAAAATATTAAAATACGGGGGTATTGATAAAAAAAACCTACATGGAGGTATTAAGCAAAAAATAACTTACACGGGGTGAGACATACATTTGTAGATTTTATTATATAAAAAATACGATATCAATTGAAAGCAGAGAAAGTAACAATGATTTTATATATAAAAAAAAGAATTAAAAACAATAATATCATGTATTACTTTATTTTTATATATTCTCCATACATCACTGTAAAATAAACAAATAAAAATAAAAACAAATAGATACATTTTTTAAAATTTGCACATTAACAAATGAGATATGCTTAAAAAAATTATATAATTTTTTTTGTGTCAAGCAAATGACAAACAATTCTACTGTTCATTACTTTTAAATAAATAATATTAAAATTAAAATCGCCCCATTTTGCTTCTCAAATGTGAAATTTTTTCACACGGGGACATGAGATAAAATACTCCTGAAGAAAACAAATGTCTAAAGGAGAGAGATGACGATTAAGAACAAATATATTAACCGTTAGATTAATTTTTGCATAATGACCTTTTTTTTTATGAAAATACAAGAACAAATATATGAACATGTGAGTTGTGAACGGAGAGTGGAGTATTTGTAACATCCCGATTTTATTAATAGGTCATTTATTAATTTAATTGTGTGTATTTTATTATGGAGGATATTATAATCATAATAGATATTAAATAGTTGAGAGTTGTAGACTAAATTAGAGTCAATATAATTAATGAGTAGAAATTAAGTAATTAGACTAAAATGAGCATTGAGCCTAAGAGGTGTTGGGGGGTGAGTTGAGTAAAGAGGGGGTGTAGGGAGTAACTAGTAAAAACCTAGTATAAAAGGAAAGAATTAGTAAGAGAATTCAATTTCTCTTGAAACATAGAACAGGGAAAGAAGGAGGCTTTGGGAGAAAGAAAGAAAAGAGAAAGAAAGAAAGAAAAGAGAAGAAAAGTCTAGGAGATTAGAAGAAGCTCAAGAGAGGGATTAGAGATTTCAACTTATTAAGGTAAGAGGATAGTAACATAATTATTGGAGATGAATTTATGAGAGGAGAGAAAATCATTTTCTCTAGCCCAAACTCTCACCATCTCAATTGGGGGTTTGTATGTGAGATTTGGGAATGTGTTTATTAATAACTTTTGTGTGTTGATTCATGATTCTACTTGTTCTATCATGATTATTGAGTGTTTTAATATGATAAAAATACTCACTTTGATGTTTGATGTTGTTGTATGATGATTTTAATTGGATTTGTGATTTTGAGCTTAAATCCATGAAATAAGTGATTATACATGATGATTAAGTTGTTTTTAAGTGATTTTAAGTATGTATGATCATAGTATATATTGGTAATGAATTTTGGGTCGAAATAGGTGCTTATATGTGAAGAATAAGTGATTTTTGAACAATCCCGTATTCAAAACGTGTTTTTCTGCAATTCTGCAGCTTTGCGTCGAAAATAGGCCGACGCTATGACCGACGCTACCTGTTGACTCGTAACCGTTGACTTTTTGTCTACTTTTTTGGTCGGAACTTATTTTGCTCAGTTTTTCGCGTAGATTTCGATTCCGGAGTCCATTTTCTGAGATTATGCTTGTATAATGATGTTGCCTATATTTTTGGCATTAGTTTAATTTAAAATAACTTTCGTATGCTTAATTAATTGAAATTGGTGAACCCTTGATGGTGTGAGACTTTAGTGTCTTGTAAATGAATATGTTGTTGATTAATGATGATGATTAGGTTGTTGATAGATGATGATAATCATGATGTTGATAAATGATGATGTATTATGATTAGATTGGTAAATTATTGATAAATAAATCTTATTGAAGATTAGTGTGATTACGTGATGATGTATTAGTGACGATTCATAATGTTATTGATTATGATGTTGATTTATGATATTGATTTATTGATGATGATAAATGATGATTTATCATGAGTGAAGGTATTCTAAAGACGATGATTTAGAATATTTGGATTGTATTATCCTTATTGTGTTGATGTTATAGTTGAGATAAAACCATATATTTGGTATATGCACATTTCATGCATTCATAAGTTGTGTCTATTGATGAGTATCCTAGAGACGATGATCTAGTTTACTGTTATTCTAGAGACGATGATCTAGAATGTTTTAGAGACGATGATCTAAAACACTTGGGTTAAGTTATCCAAGATTATGATGAATTGGTACCACATGCATATAGATATGTCTAGGTGACATCATATCTACGTGACATTAGAATGCGTTAGGTATTACGTGACATTCTTAAATGTTACTCGACATTGTGTATTTCATTTCTTTGTTCGAGAGTTTGTACTTCTCAAATGTGACGAGTAATTGATAAATGAATATGTCTAATACATGTCTGAGCATGTCTGACACATGTCTGAATATATTTGATATAAGTCCGATATATTTCTGAGTAGATCTATACATGTCTGTATATGTGGTGATTGTATGAGTTGAATTTACTCAATTGTATTTATTTTATTCAGTGTCTGATATGCGTTATATTCAGTCACTTTTAATAATTATGTTATCTAACCTCTGTTTTGTGTTTGTGCTGAACCGTTGGGGGTTCAGGTTCTCAGGTTGTATGTTTGTTGGTGTTCGCGTTGTTGGTGAAAGCTCTGCTCTGATTGTGACACGAGGAAGAGTTCATAGAGTCTTTATTTGTTGTTGTTTTATTTAAATTAAATGTGTATATTGTATAAAAGGAATTTTGCACAAGTGATATTTACTACTCAATGTTATTAGTAGTGTTTTTTTTTTGTAATGAAGAATGTAACACCTTGAGCCAATATTTCATAATTCATTTCGACTTCGAGTTTTAAAACTTTTTATCCGTTGCATAGTTTTTAAACAAACATTCTTTTATTAAGATAAATTGAATATTGGGTTAGGGTGGTTACAAAGTGGTATCAGAGCCCCGTTGTCTTCGGACTGTGTGGGTTATGTGTCAGTCAGAGCAGGTCTGTGCAGTCAGACCGAGTGAGCGCGATGTCAGTCGTGTCTGTGTAACTGTTATGATTTCTTGTGAATTAATTTTTGTAGTTACACTTGCACATTAGTCACTATTTAATTGTTTTGCGAATGTGTGAATAGTTTCATAAATTTTGTTGCTAGTTCTTTTGTTAGCGTGTTGTTTTATTTGATACTCGAGACTTATGTTTTAATTGGTATTGACCTTAGCATCTATAATTCTTGTTTCATGATTGAATGCTAAAATGATGATTGTCTTAAGTGCTATTTGTTAATACTTGAATAATATGTGATGTTTTATTCTAGTTGATTGCGTATAAGATTTATTGTCTTATTTGCGTTTCTTGTGATTAAATTAAATGTGAAGATGATAATTGTTTCGTTGTTAATTGAAATTGTGTAGAATATTAGAATTTACTTTATGCTACATGAATTCATACATGATTTGAATATGTTAAAGGGATGAATAGTTTAATTTAACTATTTATACTAGAGTTTACGTGAATTCTTATGTATGTCTACATGTATGCTTTTATGTGTAGCTCTTTATGACATGAGATAATTTTATAACTAGTATTAATTTCTGATGATGTGAATCTTGTTGAAAATCTAAATTATTTTATTTGAGTATGTGAAACTAAATTTTCATGAAAGTAAGAAGAGTAGAATATTAATAGTATGGTTAAGTGGATTCTAGGATATGTTTGACATATATGTTTTGTTCTATATGATATGTGCTAGATTATTGCTAGTTGACTTGTGCTTTTGGTTATTTGTAAGTTATAGTGAATAACTATGCTATTTTCTATAAGATGAATTTGATAAATGTGTTGCACAAGTTGACTATTTTATTTTGTCATGTTAGTTATCATGTTAAGATAGATATATTCTATGCTTATGTGAATATGAATTGTTGAATTTTTAAAATTCATTGCTATGAAATATTTATCTTTTCTTGTATTGATTTGATTCTCAATTTTGAGATTTAGAGAAGATATATGTTTCTTGAATGTCTATGTGAAATGCTATGTTTTGCTTTTGTGCAATTTTATATAGATGTTCATGTTTTGTATTTCGTAGTTTACCCATTGTATGCGACATGTGTGTAAACATTGTCGATACTAGTTTCTTTCGTGGGAGCTAGTTAGAGAACCGTAGAAGTCTCCAGTTAGGTATGAGAGTTGAGAATTACAATAGGAGTTATAAGTGGGTTTGAGATAAGTGGGGGAGAAGGTTAAATTCCTTTGAGATGTTTAAGTGTAGAAGAATAAGATAGATAGAGATGTCCGAAGGAGAGCGTTCATGTGTTGGTGTTGTCCATTTCGGAGTTAGATGATTTGTAAGAACAGTTAGAAGACCGTTGGAGAAGAAGTTTGTCGGATCGATTGTTTTGCCATGAAGAGCGTCATTGTTGTTAAGTAAGAAGAGAGGATGAAGTATGAGAAAATCGGTGGAGATTAGTAAGATCAAATTCATTATGTTTGGAATAATGAAGAAATGTGTAGAGTAAAGTGTAGTATGTGATGAGAAAATAAAGGATTTCGGATATTGTAATCGTGAGTAGTTGAACAATATTTAAGTAATACAACTTAAGAGATGTTTGGATATTAGTATCTCGACAAAAGAAGTGATATTGGAAACTGTGATGAGAGATGAACGTGAAGTAATGATTTGGAAACAAGGTAATGGTGTTGTAGTTCGACTTAAGAAATTGAGTTTGGTGTGAAAGGAATAATCGTATTGTTAACGACGTAGTTTCGATGTTTATTAGTGGGATTTAGAACTAGATGTTGTGCTGAAAAACTTAAGACTGTGGTTTGGATAAGAATTGAACATATTCAGATTAAAAGGAACTAAGAGACTAAAAGGAACTAAGAGACTAAAAGGAAAAAGAAGGAACTTGTGGAAACTTGTAAAGTTGTGAAAGTTATCAACATAGATGAGATATTTTCGGAGTGAAATGGATTGAGTGGTACTTGTTGTGGAATGTTACCTTTCGGATGTTTTGTGCTTATGAAAGCACTATTGTAGTTTGGTAAAGATGGTTTATGCCATCATCATTATTATTGGCTATTTATTGACAAATTGAGGAATTGGCCGTCCTTGATCTCTTATTAATAAGTAGACGAAAATTGTGTTGATTGGATAAGACTAATTTTGTCAAACTTTAGTAGTGTATAGAGTTTTGGATATTTTATTGGAGAATTGAATGAAGGTGGTCTTATGCGGTTTGTTTTAGTCGGACAATTTTCGAGGGCGAAAATTCTTTAAGTGGGGGAGAGTTGTAACATCCCGATTTTATTAATAGGTCATTTATTAATTTAATTGTGTGTATTTTATTATGGAGGATATTATAATCATAATAGATATTAAATAGTTGAGAGTTGTAGACTAAATTAGAGTCAATATAATTAATGAGTAGAAATTAAGTAATTAGACTAAAATGAGCATTGAGCCTAAGAGGTGTTGGGGGGTGAGTTGAGTAAAGAGGGGGTGTAGGGAGTAACTAGTAAAAACCTAGTATAAAAGGAAAGAATTAGTAAGAGAATTCAATTTCTCTTGAAACATAGAACAGGGAAAGAAGGAGGCTTTGGGAGAAAGAAAGAAAAGAGAAAGAAAGAAAGAAAAGAGAAGAAAAGTCTAGGAGATTAGAAGAAGCTCAAGAGAGGGATTAGAGATTTCAACTTATTAAGGTAAGAGGATAGTAACATAATTATTGGAGATGAATTTATGAGAGGAGAGAAAATCATTTTCTCTAGCCCAAACTCTCACCATCTCAATTGGGGGTTTGTATGTGAGATTTGGGAATGTGTTTATTAATAACTTTTGTGTGTTGATTCATGATTCTACTTGTTCTATCATGATTATTGAGTGTTTTAATATGATAAAAATACTCACTTTGATGTTTGATGTTGTTGTATGATGATTTTAATTGGATTTGTGATTTTGAGCTTAAATCCATGAAATAAGTGATTATACATGATGATTAAGTTGTTTTTAAGTGATTTTAAGTATGTATGATCATAGTATATATTGGTAATGAATTTTGGGTCGAAATAGGTGCTTATATGTGAAGAATAAGTGATTTTTGAACAATCCCGTATTCAAAACGTGTTTTTCTGCAATTCTGCAGCTTTGCGTCGAAAATAGGCCGACGCTATGACCGACGCTACCTGTTGACTCGTAACCGTTGACTTTTTGTCTACTTTTTTGGTCGGAACTTATTTTGCTCAGTTTTTCGCGTAGATTTCGATTCCGGAGTCCATTTTCTGAGATTATGCTTGTATAATGATGTTGCCTATATTTTTGGCATTAGTTTAATTTAAAATAACTTTCGTATGCTTAATTAATTGAAATTGGTGAACCCTTGATGGTGTGAGACTTTAGTGTCTTGTAAATGAATATGTTGTTGATTAATGATGATGATTAGGTTGTTGATAGATGATGATAATCATGATGTTGATAAATGATGATGTATTATGATTAGATTGGTAAATTATTGATAAATAAATCTTATTGAAGATTAGTGTGATTACGTGATGATGTATTAGTGACGATTCATAATGTTATTGATTATGATGTTGATTTATGATATTGATTTATTGATGATGATAAATGATGATTTATCATGAGTGAAGGTATTCTAAAGACGATGATTTAGAATATTTGGATTGTATTATCCTTATTGTGTTGATGTTATAGTTGAGATAAAACCATATATTTGGTATATGCACATTTCATGCATTCATAAGTTGTGTCTATTGATGAGTATCCTAGAGACGATGATCTAGTTTACTGTTATTCTAGAGACGATGATCTAGAATGTTTTAGAGACGATGATCTAAAACACTTGGGTTAAGTTATCCAAGATTATGATGAATTGGTACCACATGCATATAGATATGTCTAGGTGACATCATATCTACGTGACATTAGAATGCGTTAGGTATTACGTGACATTCTTAAATGTTACTCGACATTGTGTATTTCATTTCTTTGTTCGAGAGTTTGTACTTCTCAAATGTGACGAGTAATTGATAAATGAATATGTCTAATACATGTCTGAGCATGTCTGACACATGTCTGAATATATTTGATATAAGTCCGATATATTTCTGAGTAGATCTATACATGTCTGTATATGTGGTGATTGTATGAGTTGAATTTACTCAATTGTATTTATTTTATTCAGTGTCTGATATGCGTTATATTCAGTCACTTTTAATAATTATGTTATCTAACCTCTGTTTTGTGTTTGTGCTGAACCGTTGGGGGTTCAGGTTCTCAGGTTGTATGTTTGTTGGTGTTCGCGTTGTTGGTGAAAGCTCTGCTCTGATTGTGACACGAGGAAGAGTTCATAGAGTCTTTATTTGTTGTTGTTTTATTTAAATTAAATGTGTATATTGTTGTAAAAATTGGACCTAATCACAATAATAAACAACATATAAATTTATGTAATTAAACAAATATGAATGATAATAAAATAGAGATTATAGAACTTATCTTATAATTGTTGCAATTGATGTTGCCAGCACCACCGCGAAGTAAGAAACCACCGAGTCTCAAATAGAGAGAATAGTAAACCATGAAATAATAATACCTGAGGCGTGCTGATCGCACTGTCCTTAAGGATTTATCCGCCTCATAAGCGCAAATCCCCCAGGATTCAACAGGTTCTTCCCGGATATGAATCATATCCGAGGTGACAGAACTAGCAAGACATTATTAAACACCGGTAATGTAATCCAGGAAGATAATCTCTCAATGTTATTATTAGAAAAAATAAAATTGGCTTATATTGAAAATTGTGTGGTCAAGTTAAGCATGTATGTGCACTGCTCCTTTTCTATTCGTATCCTCTATCATCATGTTTCATCCTTATATTTTGTATTGTAAAACCATGAGGTCCTATTAATTAGGATTTATTGGTTTTGATAAGCACATAAGTAGTAACTGTAACGTACATCTTGACAAAGTAATCAAGCACATTTAACAAATCATCAATTAATAATGTTAATTCATTTAAAACAATATATAAAATTATTTTAAATAACTTTAAAATAAATTATAAGATCAAAATATCCAACAATCCCCCACAATTTATTTTAAAGTATAAAAGAATACTCAAAAAATCATTTCCTGGATTAACATCATTGATATAATGCATCAAACTGGTGTAGCAAGCTATATGAACCAGCCCTAGACTGATAGTACTTAACACACAGTAACATTGGTGTAGCAAGCTATATGAACCAATGAAACTTTGCGTATGTTAGTGGTCTATCAATCGCATTACACCCCCACATTTCTTGCTGTTGCCGCTGTGTTGCGCGAATAGGCCATGCGCGTGCCTGGTTTTCATGAGTGCTCTAGAGACCCGCCACGGTCTCATGCAAGCGGCCCCACTTGACACTCATATAGGTGATTCCATCTAGTGTATGCTACAACCATACACCACCCATAAGGGCTTATGGTGATCATTAAAAGCCTTTAAAGCTTACCCCTCAAATTTATTTTTTAATTTAGCACTTCTCATAGCCATTATCATAACACATAGGAAATGAACAAATTTTAGTGCTAACATAACTAACAAGTAACTTGTTTTTACCCATATGAACCTTCTTCATGGGATCTCCAATCACAAAGGTTGGGTTCCCATTACTTGTCGTTTTTCAGTGGCATAGTCCATTCCTATCAATTTTCTTCCCAGGGGTTAAGTCAACGGATCCGATCAATTCACTAATATTGACTAAGACGTCTCAAAGTCAATCAATCTCATATTTTCATAAGTTTATATAATAAACTCGATTTTCACAATAAGTTTATACAAGTCTACTTAGATGGCTACTAAGCGACAACTTATTCATCAATAAAATAAATCTACTTATAGATTTATCTCACTGGCTCATCTCCAATTATAAATTTATTATATAAATCTACTTAGAATGCTTTCTAAGCGACACCCCACATTGAATAAATGTGACTTCATTTGTGGATTTTTATTCAAGTCTACTTGAATGATTTCAAGCGACAGTGCCCCACAATAAGGACAATTTATAATTCCACACATAGTGATATATTTTCTCATAAACAAATTTCACCAAACATCATTGTATTATTTTAATACAATGGATAATCACAATTTCACTAAACATCATTGTATTATTTTAGTACAATGGATAATTCACAATTTCACGTACATCATTGTATTTCTAATACAATGGATACTCCACAATTTCGTATACATCATTGTATTATTATAATACAATGGATAATCCACAATATACCATATTATAGTTTATGGTATCTCAAAATATTTCATGAATCACAATCATGTACATGTCTACTTATAATATTTCTAAGCGACAACTTTCTATCACATAGTATATAGGCATCTCTATGAATACCTCAATGTCATGAAATTTCTCAATAAGATTATCTCCTCAATTTGCTTTCAACTCTACAAGGTTACATGCTTCGGTGGTATCAAATATCACTGCATCACTTCACTTGAATAACATTAGTGAACAATATAAATATTGAATTGTTTAATTAACACAGCAAAATGTTAACCACCGAGTTTAGAAGTCACAGTTTAGATACATACACTACTATCATATATTCCATTCTATTCATGTAACTATTGTGGAAACATCATGATCTCAGTTTAAATCCTATTTTGGCAGAATTGTATAATTATTAGAATCACAAGAGAAAACTTAGCCAATATCAATTTAGCATCAATTTAAATTATTGAAGTCTCATGACTTATAACACTATAACGTATAGACAAAAGCCAAAAATTAATAATAAAATGAAATAATTATAATCATCACACAAGATACATTGGAAAAAAACTTCAGCAGCACATCAATATATTAGGCATGTATATATCTATAAATTTTGTTGTCAAAGTCTCTATCAAATAGGGAGTCTTTAATTTCTTATATCTTTCTCACTAACTCACTAACTCACAAACACAAAATTAATAATAATTGAAACTTGTTCTCCGTTGTAACATATAAAAGGACCAATACTTATTTATGCAAGTTGCATAATTTCTCATTCTGAATTTTTTACTATTCTCATGAAAGTTTGTAGACAATAACCATTTTTATCAGTACTAGTACACACACAATAGCTCATAAAAAATTGTGACAATCAAATTAAAATATTAAACATAATTGCAATCACTTACTTGGTTGTTTTACCACATTCTCTCATATGAAGCTAAATGAGTTCGTTCAATTCCTTCAATACACATGACGCCCTTTTTTTTTTCTTTGAGTGCACTTCTCGTGTATGAACAACATCACCGTTTGTAACATAAACTCACCTCTTCATTTCATTAAAATTAGTCCTCAGTCCAGATGAATGCTACCTCGATAGAAACTAGCAATTTAGGGTTTAATTAATAAAAAGATAAATCCTTAAGATTGTTGTAAAAATTGGACCTAATCACAATAATAAACAACATATAAATTTATGTAATTAAACAAATATGAATGATAATAAAATAGAGATTATAGAACTTATCTTATAATTGTTGCAATTGATGTTGCCAGCACCACCGCGAAGTAAGAAACCACCGAGTCTCAAATAGAGAGAATAGTAAACCATGAAATAATAATACCTGAGGCGTGCTGATCGCACTGTCCTTAAGGATTTATCCGCCTCATAAGCGCAAATCCCCCAGGATTCAACAGGTTCTTCCCGGATATGAATCATATCCGAGGTGACAGAACTAGCAAGACATTATTAAACACCGGTAATGTAATCCAGGAAGATAATCTCTCAATGTTATTATTAGAAAAAATAAAATTGGCTTATATTGAAAATTGTGTGGTCAAGTTAAGCATGTATGTGCACTGCTCCTTTTCTATTCGTATCCTCTATCATCATGTTTCATCCTTATATTTTGTATTGTAAAACCATGAGGTCCTATTAATTAGGATTTATTGGTTTTGATAAGCACATAAGTAGTAACTGTAACGTACATCTTGACAAAGTAATCAAGCACATTTAACAAATCATCAATTAATAATGTTAATTCATTTAAAACAATATATAAAATTATTTTAAATAACTTTAAAATAAATTATAAGATCAAAATATCCAACAATTGTATAAAAGGAATTTTGCACAAGTGATATTTACTACTCAATGTTATTAGTAGTGTTTTTTTTTTGTAATGAAGAATGTAACACCTTGAGCCAATATTTCATAATTCATTTCGACTTCGAGTTTTAAAACTTTTTATCCGTTGCATAGTTTTTAAACAAACATTCTTTTATTAAGATAAATTGAATATTGGGTTAGGGTGGTTACAAAGTGGTATCAGAGCCCCGTTGTCTTCGGACTGTGTGGGTTATGTGTCAGTCAGAGCAGGTCTGTGCAGTCAGACCGAGTGAGCGCGATGTCAGTCGTGTCTGTGTAACTGTTATGATTTCTTGTGAATTAATTTTTGTAGTTACACTTGCACATTAGTCACTATTTAATTGTTTTGCGAATGTGTGAATAGTTTCATAAATTTTGTTGCTAGTTCTTTTGTTAGCGTGTTGTTTTATTTGATACTCGAGACTTATGTTTTAATTGGTATTGACCTTAGCATCTATAATTCTTGTTTCATGATTGAATGCTAAAATGATGATTGTCTTAAGTGCTATTTGTTAATACTTGAATAATATGTGATGTTTTATTCTAGTTGATTGCGTATAAGATTTATTGTCTTATTTGCGTTTCTTGTGATTAAATTAAATGTGAAGATGATAATTGTTTCGTTGTTAATTGAAATTGTGTAGAATATTAGAATTTACTTTATGCTACATGAATTCATACATGATTTGAATATGTTAAAGGGATGAATAGTTTAATTTAACTATTTATACTAGAGTTTACGTGAATTCTTATGTATGTCTACATGTATGCTTTTATGTGTAGCTCTTTATGACATGAGATAATTTTATAACTAGTATTAATTTCTGATGATGTGAATCTTGTTGAAAATCTAAATTATTTTATTTGAGTATGTGAAACTAAATTTTCATGAAAGTAAGAAGAGTAGAATATTAATAGTATGGTTAAGTGGATTCTAGGATATGTTTGACATATATGTTTTGTTCTATATGATATGTGCTAGATTATTGCTAGTTGACTTGTGCTTTTGGTTATTTGTAAGTTATAGTGAATAACTATGCTATTTTCTATAAGATGAATTTGATAAATGTGTTGCACAAGTTGACTATTTTATTTTGTCATGTTAGTTATCATGTTAAGATAGATATATTCTATGCTTATGTGAATATGAATTGTTGAATTTTTAAAATTCATTGCTATGAAATATTTATCTTTTCTTGTATTGATTTGATTCTCAATTTTGAGATTTAGAGAAGATATATGTTTCTTGAATGTCTATGTGAAATGCTATGTTTTGCTTTTGTGCAATTTTATATAGATGTTCATGTTTTGTATTTCGTAGTTTACCCATTGTATGCGACATGTGTGTAAACATTGTCGATACTAGTTTCTTTCGTGGGAGCTAGTTAGAGAACCGTAGAAGTCTCCAGTTAGGTATGAGAGTTGAGAATTACAATAGGAGTTATAAGTGGGTTTGAGATAAGTGGGGGAGAAGGTTAAATTCCTTTGAGATGTTTAAGTGTAGAAGAATAAGATAGATAGAGATGTCCGAAGGAGAGCGTTCATGTGTTGGTGTTGTCCATTTCGGAGTTAGATGATTTGTAAGAACAGTTAGAAGACCGTTGGAGAAGAAGTTTGTCGGATCGATTGTTTTGCCATGAAGAGCGTCATTGTTGTTAAGTAAGAAGAGAGGATGAAGTATGAGAAAATCGGTGGAGATTAGTAAGATCAAATTCATTATGTTTGGAATAATGAAGAAATGTGTAGAGTAAAGTGTAGTATGTGATGAGAAAATAAAGGATTTCGGATATTGTAATCGTGAGTAGTTGAACAATATTTAAGTAATACAACTTAAGAGATGTTTGGATATTAGTATCTCGACAAAAGAAGTGATATTGGAAACTGTGATGAGAGATGAACGTGAAGTAATGATTTGGAAACAAGGTAATGGTGTTGTAGTTCGACTTAAGAAATTGAGTTTGGTGTGAAAGGAATAATCGTATTGTTAACGACGTAGTTTCGATGTTTATTAGTGGGATTTAGAACTAGATGTTGTGCTGAAAAACTTAAGACTGTGGTTTGGATAAGAATTGAACATATTCAGATTAAAAGGAACTAAGAGACTAAAAGGAACTAAGAGACTAAAAGGAAAAAGAAGGAACTTGTGGAAACTTGTAAAGTTGTGAAAGTTATCAACATAGATGAGATATTTTCGGAGTGAAATGGATTGAGTGGTACTTGTTGTGGAATGTTACCTTTCGGATGTTTTGTGCTTATGAAAGCACTATTGTAGTTTGGTAAAGATGGTTTATGCCATCATCATTATTATTGGCTATTTATTGACAAATTGAGGAATTGGCCGTCCTTGATCTCTTATTAATAAGTAGACGAAAATTGTGTTGATTGGATAAGACTAATTTTGTCAAACTTTAGTAGTGTATAGAGTTTTGGATATTTTATTGGAGAATTGAATGAAGGTGGTCTTATGCGGTTTGTTTTAGTCGGACAATTTTCGAGGGCGAAAATTCTTTAAGTGGGGGAGAGTTGTAACATCCCGATTTTATTAATAGGTCATTTATTAATTTAATTGTGTGTATTTTATTATGGAGGATATTATAATCATAATAGATATTAAATAGTTGAGAGTTGTAGACTAAATTAGAGTCAATATAATTAATGAGTAGAAATTAAGTAATTAGACTAAAATGAGCATTGAGCCTAAGAGGTGTTGGGGGGTGAGTTGAGTAAAGAGGGGGTGTAGGGAGTAACTAGTAAAAACCTAGTATAAAAGGAAAGAATTAGTAAGAGAATTCAATTTCTCTTGAAACATAGAACAGGGAAAGAAGGAGGCTTTGGGAGAAAGAAAGAAAAGAGAAAGAAAGAAAGAAAAGAGAAGAAAAGTCTAGGAGATTAGAAGAAGCTCAAGAGAGGGATTAGAGATTTCAACTTATTAAGGTAAGAGGATAGTAACATAATTATTGGAGATGAATTTATGAGAGGAGAGAAAATCATTTTCTCTAGCCCAAACTCTCACCATCTCAATTGGGGGTTTGTATGTGAGATTTGGGAATGTGTTTATTAATAACTTTTGTGTGTTGATTCATGATTCTACTTGTTCTATCATGATTATTGAGTGTTTTAATATGATAAAAATACTCACTTTGATGTTTGATGTTGTTGTATGATGATTTTAATTGGATTTGTGATTTTGAGCTTAAATCCATGAAATAAGTGATTATACATGATGATTAAGTTGTTTTTAAGTGATTTTAAGTATGTATGATCATAGTATATATTGGTAATGAATTTTGGGTCGAAATAGGTGCTTATATGTGAAGAATAAGTGATTTTTGAACAATCCCGTATTCAAAACGTGTTTTTCTGCAATTCTGCAGCTTTGCGTCGAAAATTGGCCGACGCTATGACCGACGCTACCTGTTGACTCGTAACCGTTGACTTTTTGTCTACTTTTTTGGTCGGAACTTATTTTGCTCAGTTTTTCGCGTAGATTTCGATTCCGGAGTCCATTTTCTGAGATTATGCTTGTATAATGATGTTGCCTATATTTTTGGCATTAGTTTAATTTAAAATAACTTTCGTATGCTTAATTAATTGAAATTGGTGAACCCTTGATGGTGTGAGACTTTAGTGTCTTGTAAATGAATATGTTGTTGATTAATGATGATGATTAGGTTGTTGATAGATGATGATAATCATGATGTTGATAAATGATGATGTATTATGATTAGATTGGTAAATTATTGATAAATAAATCTTATTGAAGATTAGTGTGATTACGTGATGATGTATTAGTGACGATTCATAATGTTATTGATTATGATGTTGATTTATGATATTGATTTATTGATGATGATAAATGATGATTTATCATGAGTGAAGGTATTCTAAAGACGATGATTTAGAATATTTGGATTGTATTATCCTTATTGTGTTGATGTTATAGTTGAGATAAAACCATATATTTGGTATATGCACATTTCATGCATTCATAAGTTGTGTCTATTGATGAGTATCCTAGAGACGATGATCTAGTTTACTGTTATTCTAGAGACGATGATCTAGAATGTTTTAGAGACGATGATCTAAAACACTTGGGTTAAGTTATCCAAGATTATGATGAATTGGTACCACATGCATATAGATATGTCTAGGTGACATCATATCTACGTGACATTAGAATGCGTTAGGTATTACGTGACATTCTTAAATGTTACTCGACATTGTGTATTTCATTTCTTTGTTCGAGAGTTTGTACTTCTCAAATGTGACGAGTAATTGATAAATGAATATGTCTAATACATGTCTGAGCATGTCTGACACATGTCTGAATATATTTGATATAAGTCCGATATATTTCTGAGTAGATCTATACATGTCTGTATATGTGGTGATTGTATGAGTTGAATTTACTCAATTGTATTTATTTTATTCAGTGTCTGATATGCGTTATATTCAGTCACTTTTAATAATTATGTTATCTAACCTCTGTTTTGTGTTTGTGCTGAACCGTTGGGGGTTCAGGTTCTCAGGTTGTATGTTTGTTGGTGTTCGCGTTGTTGGTGAAAGCTCTGCTCTGATTGTGACACGAGGAAGAGTTCATAGAGTCTTTATTTGTTGTTGTTTTATTTAAATTAAATGTGTATATTGTATAAAAGGAATTTTGCACAAGTGATATTTACTACTCAATGTTATTAGTAGTGTTTTTTTTTTGTAATGAAGAATGTAACACCTTGAGCCAATATTTCATAATTCATTTCGACTTCGAGTTTTAAAACTTTTTATCCGTTGCATAGTTTTTAAACAAACATTCTTTTATTAAGATAAATTGAATATTGGGTTAGGGTGGTTACAGTATTACTCTCCATTATGCAATTTCTCCTTAAAATCTCAAAAATTTGGATCTTTTATCATATTTAAATAAACTATTACATTAAATATAAAATTAATTTTACAAATAATTAAAAAAATCACAATATTAAAATTTTAATAATCCATATTTTTCATGTGTGAAAAAAAATGATCTATATTTTTCATAGAACATTAACCCGGGCGATAGCACGGGTAAGTTATACTAGTTGTGAGTTGTGAAAGAAGTTTTATTTTTTTACTTTTATATTTTGTATGAATCACATATGAGAAATTGCTATATTAAAATGACAAATATCATCAGAAGAAGTTCATTATCATTCATGTATGAACAAGTCATTATTTATAAACATTACATTTATAATTATTATATACCGGAAAACAATCTTACAATAACGAATAATTTTATAATGAAATTAATTTCGTACTATACAATATTCGCTCTACAATGAAAAAAATCACGATAACACCACGACACGTGTATAAGCACATGTATTATACTAGTTGTTTAATTATAAGAAACCGATCACACAATGTCACATATCATATATATTTTTGATTTATTTTTCCGTGACAATCAACATTCTCCAACTGAGATGTTGGAGTTTAACCTTGTGGATCATTAATAAGGAATATTCTAACATATACTTTCTCTGTGACATACTATTATAAAAATAAAAATAAAAACTTTATTTTTTAAGTTCATTCAACAATAAATATATTTAGTCTATAATATAGATCAAAACATCAATTGACAAATAAATTGATAAAAATATTTTTGCTTATAATATAGGAAAATGTTAAACAGTGTTTCTGGTACACTTTTTAAACATCTTAAATAGTAAGTTTTTGTTAAAATTTTATAGAAATGTGAGATGTCAACGTATTGAAAATTGAAATGTTTTATTTTTTAGATAAATTATCTCTTTAAATAAAATACTTAAAGAGTGCTCAGGAGACACCGTTTAGCATCACCCTATAATATATTAGGGAGGGGGTAACTTTTTCCTTTTAAATTAGCATCACACTAGCTAAATATAACTAGGAAATAAAAGATAACTAACTTTCACTAATACATCCAATATCACTTAGAAAAGTCTTCAGATTTTTATATGAGGATCCATCTTCCTTAATGCTTCCCTAGCCAAACTCTTCCATTTGTTAGCATTCCTTCTTAGTTCCTCTCCTTTTTCTTCTTTCCCGATCACCACTTTCAAACACTTCCTAATTTCCTCAGTTAGAGGGTCAAAATCGCAAGCTTATAAAAATTAGGGAGACAAAAATGTAATTTAGCCTTTTTTATAAAAACAACGGGATGTAAGGTGGTGATTTGAGTTTTTTATTTAACAAAAATAAATTCAACTCATATCATTAATAAATAAGTTTTGATATAAATAAGAATCGACTTAAAAATACAACGATTGGTCTTAAAATATACTGTTTTAGTTAGACTATGACCAACCATATTCGTTTTTAGCTTTGACAAACTTCATCTTAAAATTAAAAACCAGTAATAACAAATATTTAATATGAGAAATCAACATTCTAAATTCAAATAATTCATGTCACACAGATGAAATAGCATCAACAATCGGAATGATTTGAGTTACGCATTTGCACCTGTGAGATGATGACAATTGGGGTGAGACTCGATTGTTAGTGTTTCTTAGAATTCCAATAGGACACAACTAATATGATAGAACAAAATTCTTAAAAGCTGCAAGATATGGATGGAATATTAAGACTAATTCTAAAATGGACTAGGCTAGGAAATGGTCCATGATAGACAAGGACTAGTTAGCTTTAGATTAATCTATAGACCACCATAATATCATGCACCTTCCACATATGATTAGTTTCCTTAACTCTCTCCCTCCATCACCATCACATCACCCGTCTCTCTTTTTCTCTCTCTTCTTTATTTTCATAAACTAAAATTTTCCTATAATTTATTTTAGGCTTAAATGTACTTTTGATCTCCAATTTTTTAAAAAAATGAAGTTTTGGTCCCCCTATTTTAAAAATCAGTTTTTTAGTCCCCCTATTTTCATTTTTTTTGAGTTTTGATCCCCCATCCTATTTTGGGGTTATTTTTGTTGATGTAGCCTTGTAACTAATGATGTGACAACATTCATGTGGACAAATTTAATATCCATGTCATTATTATATATTTTTAAATTCAATAAAATTTATTTATAAAATATTTTAATTATTATAATTATATATTCAACTGAAATAATAATTGTTAAATCTTATAAAACATGAAATTTGAAATCATAATTATCAAACCTTCAACTACTAGAATTTTATTCACCATCAGAGAGAATCTTTCCTTATGGATTTCACCAATCCTATGGTTTCCGTTCAAACTCAACAGTTTCTGAATTTTTAAAAACGAAAAGAAATTAGAGATGATTTTGTGATTCAATAGAAATTACTCATACTCTTTAAACTATCTATGACTTTGGATGAGTTTGAATGAAAACCCATAAATTGTTTTAAGTTTGAAGTTGAATTCTAGATTGGTTTTATATAAAGTTGGATGATAATGAAAGTTTGAGGTTCTTGAAACACAAAACTTGCTTTCAATATGCAATAGTTTGATTTGAATCAAAGAGGACCACGTCCATGTTGTGATTGTTTGTCTTTTCTTAGGTTTAACAAATTAGAGGTTGTGAATTTTGGGATTTTTTATTTTAATGAGTTTACGATGATGATGATGATGATGATGAAACGTGATTATTTTGTTTTTTGGGTTGGTAAGAAGAGTAGGATAACTGGATAAGTGGAAGATAATGGGGGCTATGGATTGTTTGGTGTGATTTTTGATATTTTTGAATTATTTTTTGATTGATTTCTTTTTAAAAAATACGATAATTTTAATAATTAAAATATTTTATAAAATAAGTTTATTGAATTAAAAATAAATAATGATATGGATATTAAATTTGTCCATGTGGACGGTGATATGCATTAATGGCAATGTCACATCAACAAAATTAACCCTAAAATGGGATGAGGATCAAAACTCAAAAAAAGTTAAAATTGGGGGACTAAAAAGTTGGTTTTTAAAATAGGGGGACCAAAACTTCATTTTTTTGAAAATAGGAGGATCAAAAGTGTATTTAAGCCTTTATTTTATTAAAAAAACTTTGAACTTTGTACCCAAAAAAAAAACTGTGAACTCTAAGTTTGGAATTTACATTTTTATTTTTAAAATTATTTTAAGATAAAAGGTTAATACTGAAATTCTGGTACACAGTAGACAAGTGTTGTCCACGATGTTCAGACACTTGTCGTAACACTTGTCTTAACAGAAAGAACAATAAAGCAGAACATTAAAAACAGATACTGAAAAGCATAAACAACACACATAATTGTTAACTCAGTTCAGCCTAACAGCCTAATATGGGGGATACCAATCCAGGAGGAAATTCACTATCAGCAGTATTAATTCAGAGCTAAACTCCCCCGTTTACAACTCCTCACTTAATCCATACTCAATGCAACTTCTACCTAGGAACTCCTAGACATGAGACCCCGTCTCACTCCCCTCAACCTTACAACCAGTAAGGATTTCAATAACAACAGAATGGAGACACTCTCCTTGACAAAGATGAAGACACACTTCAATGACATTAACACCTAGCCAACGACTAAGTTCACAATTTGGAGTTGCTTAAAAGCTTCCTCCAAGTACAACACTCAACTCATTACCTACAGGTTTCTGAGTGAGGAAATATTGACCATCTCACAACCCGAGTGGTTCACTTTACACCAACTCTCCTAGAGAGTGGCTTAAAGACACGAAACCCTAAAAGACTACATCTTTGATATTCTATATTGATTCTAGTTTCGGTGTGTAAAACAGGGTTAGCAGCACCCTTTAAATAGCAGAGCCTCGTGGGCTTTTCATAAGGCTTCAGCTCCAATAAATCTTCTAGGTGCAAAATATATATTTTTACCAAATATTTCTTTGCATCAAATATTCCTCCCATAAATATATTTGTTGTAAATATATTTTAAAATTAAATCTTCTAATCTTCTTGAAGCACAAAGATTTATTTGAAATAAATCTTTTATATTTTCTGCAGCAATCTTCACAAGATATATTTTTGAAACAAATATTATATTTTCTAAAAGTTATTTTATTCCTTTAGAAAATAGAACTAGGGTTCGGCTGCCTTCAGAAACAATAGACCATGTGCGCCTTGTTGTGTAAGAAACCACGAAATAATTCTTCAATCAAATCTTCGAAAGATTGAATAGAAAATAAAAACGCTAGCTGGCGCGAACAATCAGACATACAAGTGTTGTTACATCTGTCTCAACACTTGGTGTACGCACATATGTCTCAACACTTGGCTAAAAGATGTTTTTGCAAAATGTAGCCAACATACAAAAACCCAACAAATACATTAACTAAAAGGGTTAAATCAGTTTTTGTATCTAAAAATTTAATGAATTTTAGTCCCTAAAAAATAAACATGATATATTTTCATCTCTTAAAATTTTTTATTTATATTTTTTTATCCTTAATGAATATAATTTTGACATGTCCTTGACATTTTTTTTAACATATTAAGGACATACAAAGATTTGACATAATAGATAAACGTAAAATGAACACAAAAAAAATCAATCGTTAGTTGATCTAATGGTGATTGGCGCATGACTTGGTAGTAAGGATCACAGTTCGATCCTCCGCAACTGCTTTCATGAGGGAACCGTAACCACTTGATATCAGAACTTACCTCCGAACCAGATTTAGTCGGTGCAGTGAGCCGGATACCAATGGTGAAAAAAAATGAACACAAAAAGAGTCATAAACTTGTGACAATAACATGCACACAAATACAACAGATAAATATAACTAGGAAATAAAAGATAACTAAGTTTCACTAATACATCAAATATCACTTAGAAAAGTCTTCAGATTTTTATCTGAGGACCCATCTTCCTTCACAGCTTCCC
Organism: Trifolium pratense; assembly: GCF_020283565.1. Lineage (NCBI taxonomy): Eukaryota > Viridiplantae > Streptophyta > Magnoliopsida > Fabales > Fabaceae > Trifolium > Trifolium pratense. The sequence goes on from NC_060060.1 coordinate 51,514,558, forward strand.
TAGCCAAACTCTTCCATTTGTTAGCATTCCTTCTTAGTTCCTCTCCTTTTTCCCCCTTCCCCATAACCAGTTCCAAACATCTCCTAATTTCCTCAGCTTTCACTATTCCTTCATCATCATGATTTAACCTCACCCCAGTCTTCCACACATCTTCAATTAGCTTGGCATTAGTAGTTTGGTCTGTCCACTGAGGAAATGCCACCATAGGAACCCCGGAACTTAAACTTTCCAACGTTGAATTCCATCCACAATGTGTCACAAAACAACCCAATGAACTATGTGACAGAACCTCCACTTGTGAACACCATTTCACTATCTTCCCATTACCATTCTTCTCAATTTCCTCTCTACAACTCAACTCGTCCTCCTCTTCTTTTTGTTGTTGCAAGTTTTTATCTCTAATTACCCACAAAAATGGAAATCCAGAATCCAACAATGCACGCGCAATTTCCTCCATTTGTCTCTTAGGCAAAATTGCTAGAGAACCAAATGAAACATAAACTACAGATAACTCATCCTTCGAATCCAACCATTCAATGTAATTATCATCCGAATCCACACGGATAACGTCTCCACCAAATGAAGTATCTGAAGGATCCTTACAATCCAAGAAAGCTGATGGAATCAATGGTCCGATGGGTATCATTTTAATCTTACCAACATCAACGACTCTGAGTGCATCTAATTCAAACTCCTCAATAGTGTTCACAAGTACTCTTGGGTTGGTTTCTTCATCCAAAATTTGAAGTTGCTCTTTGAAAGATGGAAGAGCAAAAGTGTACGTATTTGAAGCCAGTAAAAAAGATGGAAGGTCACAACTTTTAAGAGAAAATGACAATCCTGGTAAATCTATCGAGCACTTGGCATTGTCTGATATGTTTGTGATGTAGTCACCGTGGTTGAGAAAATAGTAATAGTAGATATCAAATACCGTTGCTGCTTGAATCCATAGAAGTGCCGATGGGAGGTGAAGCTCACGCGCCACTTTTGGGACCCAAGGAATGATGAGACTGTAGATTAAGCAAGTGAATGGACGACCTTCCTGTTTGGCAGAGAGTATGATACTTGTGAGAAATTCTGAGCTTCGACATTGAAGCTCAGACATGTAGGTGATAAAGTTGTCGTCACTTTTGTTTTCGTGACCGTCATCAAAGCCATCGGAAAAAGTTGCGAAGGAGAGATCGGGGATGGTTGGTTTGTTGACAAGACGACGGTGTAAGTAGATAGTGGTAGCAAAAGTGACTTGTGCACCCATAGTAACGAGTCGCTTGGCGAATTGGATAGCGGGGTTTATGTGACCTTGTAAGGGGTATGTGATGATGAGGAAATTATGGTTTTGCGCCATGATAGTGGTGGCAAGTGTGGTATGAGTGAATGTATGTGACGTGCAGGTTATGTTTGTATAGTTTGATGGGAAGTGTTTATATAATTGGTGATGGTGACTGGTGGGGGACGTTTGAATTGAAAAATCTCCATGTGCTACTCGTGTATTAGATTGGTTGTACACCATCTAATGACATTAATACTTGTGGTTTTGTTATCCAAAAAGGGTAGCAGCACAGCTTGTTGTCAGTTTGCCTTTCATTCAAGTGTAATTATCTTACGTGTATATATATAACATTTATAGCGCATTGAGGATGGCTCTTGTAATTTTGCAAAGCATGCATGAAACGTGAACACGTTGGTGTTTGGTAAGGTTAATCAAAACATTAGTAATTTGGCTTAACTACACATTTCGTCCCTTACGTTTATTTTAGGTTTCAAGTTAGTCATTTCCGTTAGTTTTGTCATTAATACCGTTTGAACAGTACACATGTCAGTGTGTATAGTATAAGTGTCACGTGTCTGTCCACATATGCAAATTGATTGCCACATGTGACAAAATTGACAGAAATGACTAACTTGAAACCTAAAATAAACGTAAGGGACCAAATTGATACTTTTTAAACGTAAGGGACCAAATTGAAACTTAAAATAAACGTAAAGGATCAAATATGTAGTTAAGCCATGAATTTTTTTTATAAAATGGGTGTATATAATAATAATATTCATTTCAAGCTATCAATAATTGAATGAAGTACTCGGTGGGTGTGAAAAGGTACATTTGGTTCAAGTTAAATAAGAGAGTGGAACTAGGTTGGTCCTTATGGGAAGAATATCAATCGCAACCGTGATTGAAAGGAGTTTTAAATCACTTGATGCAAGAACTGCTCCCAAATTAGATTAGGTAGTCCAATAAACCGAATAGTGATGATGAAAACCAAAAAAATAAAATAATAATAACATAGTTACATACAAGCAATTTTAAATCTAGACCGTTGATACCATATTAAACAATTATGTTTAAAAACTATCTTTTGTATTAAAATTATCTCGACGGTTAATTTTAGATCAGATGGTCAATATTGATCAACCAAAATAGTGAGTGTCTATATTCATTTCAAGCTGTAATAATTGAGGGTGGGATGGGTAGCTCAACTGGTTAAGTTAGTTGAGCTAAGGGTTAAAAAGCAAGAAGTCCAGGGTTCAAATCCTGACAAAGGAGAAAAAACTAACATAACATTGTAATACAGATACTAACATTGCTTATAAAAAAAATAAAATATAATAATTGAATGAAGTACTCGATGGTGGGTAGGGATGGCAAAAAAACCCAAACCCGAGAGACCCACCCGAACCCAAACCCAAGTCAACGGGCGAAACCCGATTTGACTGGGTTTGGGTTTGGGTTCGGGTGACACCCGATAATATGGGTGTGAGTTTGGTATCAGTCAAACCCACACCCGAAACCCATACATCCACCCGAAATATTTTATAATTACCTAATTACCCCCATAGTCTCCCTCAATTTCCTTGGAAGACCTTAAATTTTAGTTGTAATTTAATTTCTTGAAAGTCTATGTTGTAATTTCTCGAAAGTCTATGTTTGAATTTCCTTGGAAGACCTTAATTTTAGTTGTAATTTAATTCAAAGTCTATGTTGAAATTTAATTTCTTAAATTTGCAAATTATTTTCAAATGTGTTGCGGGTTTGGGTCTGGGTGGAAAAAACCCGAACCCAATGGGTGTGGGCGTGAGTGTTGTTTTGCCACCCGAACAGACTTTGGGTTTGGGTTTGGGTTTGGGTGATGATTTCGGGTGTGGGTTTGGTAAGTGTCAAACCCGCACCCGTGAGCGCCCGTTGCCATCCCTAATGGTGGGTCTGAAAAGACCCATTTGATTAAAGTTAAATAAGAGAGTGGGACTCAGTTGGTCCTTCCTTCATGTGCGGAGTACCTTCATATGAGGGGTTAAGCCTCAAAGAGGAATGCACATTATTAAAATTTATAATTATAAAATTTAAATCTCTTTTTTTTTTTTATATATTGAATCTCTTTTACTGATTTAACACATCATATTTTCTTATTATTTTTTTATATATTGAATTTCTTTTACTGATTTAACACATCATATTTTATTTATGGATTATATTAAACAATATTTTCAAGCCACTTGTTAAGTCTACCAAAAGAGGAAATCAAAAATAAAATTAATGTTGAGAATATAATTTTTTATATTTTTAAGATATTAAATACACAAGTTTCAAGATGAAATTTTCATTAGCTAAGGTTATATTTTTAAGATATTAAACAATATAATTTTTTATATTTTTTATATTTTTAAGATATTAAAGCCACTTGTTAAGTCTACCACTTGTTATATTTTTTATATTTTTAAATATACACTATTATATGGGTGTACACCGAACATCTTCTAAAAATAGTTTTTTGCTTATAATAGCACAACATATCAACAAAAATACTATTATTGATGGGTCGGACAATCATTAGCTAAGGTTAATCATGACTGTGGGACAAGGTTGCTCCTTCAGGGTGCAAGGTATTCTGAGGGTTGAAAAGGAGGAGGTGCATCTTGTGGGACTACGAAGGATATTTGGATGTAAGAGGGAGGTTCAAACCGAGAAGCTTGGGAGCCTAACAATAGTCGATGGAAGCAAGTGAAGGTTGGTGTCAAGGTCAAAATTCAAGTAGGACTTGGATTTGGTTTGGTGTCTCAAATGGTATAGTTCAAGATTGGAGAGAGCAGGAAGATGGTTCAGTCAAGTGGTTGATGCGTAAATGAACATCATCACTGATTTGAAGTCAATGTTTAGGATTATGGAGATTTGACTTGAAAATCAGAAAACAAAAATTATATTTGTTTTTAAACTCGATATGATTTTTTTGACGGCTTAAACTGAATATGGTTAAAAACAAAGAAATGTTGTATTTGTTTTTAAATTGGATATATTTAAAAACAAAAGGAGATTCTGTTTTATTTCAAAACAAATTTGATTCTATTTTTAAGGCATATATTTTTCTATAAATAGAGGTTGCTATTTGCATAGAAAAATGAGAGAGCAACAAGAGAGTGGACAAAGATGTAGAGACAAGGATTAAGCCTGCAACTGAAATTTCGAATCAGCTTTGTCTACAAACAAGGAAGCTATAAGTAATGCAACTAGGAATCTCATTGAGAGTTTGATCCTAGCTCAGGATGAACGCTGGCGGCATGCTTTACACATGCAAGTCAGACGGGAAGTGGTGTTTCCAGTGGCGGTTTGCCACCACACAAAGTCTAGTGTTTTAGATAGGAAAAATGGTTTTCTGTCGATACAACTCTAGGGGTGGGTGAACTATCTTTGTGGTACACCTCGAGTAGACTAAATCAAATTGAGTCACTTGACCACATAAAGAGATTCGGGACTTGGTAGAATTAGGATTGAAGGCTAATTCTTATAATCCAATTGGAATTTTTTGTAAAGTTACTCATTTGATATAGTGGAACAGAAGGATGCTTTCTCCCCCATAGTAGGTCATTGTTGGATTGAACTGGATAAACAAATATGTGTGTTCTTCCTTTATCGCTTTTATCGTTTGTTATTATTATTGCATATGCGCTTGATTTTTGTTGTCGTTCTTTTACTCCACAAATCAAGTATTATCGGTGTGATTTTAACCGAATTCACAACAATCTTCGTTGGGGCTTGCATAAACCGGTGTAAAAACCACACACTCGGGATAATTCATTCGAAGATGTAAAAATTGGAACTTCTTTTCCAGCAACTAAATTGCATGATACAATCAACCTTCCATGCTACAATAATTCCACTAGCATACCCACGAACTTCAGATGCCAAAATACCATCGTAACTTAGCAAAGTGAAAGTTTTTTGTAACTTTTCCAGATCACATCTAGTCTTCATAATAACTAGCATGACATGTTTCCAGATTTCTACATATTATTACTTACAATAACAATAAAATGAAGTGTTGGCTGCTTCACGGCAAAGTGAGTCTTAGTACATTGAATCACGGCAATTCTACACTAAAATGTGATTCAATGTAGTAAGACTCATTACAAATATAAACCTCAGAGCATGTAATTAGCAAAGAAAAACTAAGACTAAGACTCAATCTCACATATCAATAATTTCAGTGATTGTAATTATAATTCCAACAAATAAGTCACATTTAATTTCATATAATATCACCGTATAATTTTATCATGTACTATAAGCATTACATATTTCAATTTTGTCTCATTTGATCAATGTGAAATTGTTGGTCGCGATCAACTACGATTGGAATGAGGTTGGAACCACTGAACAAACTAAAATAAGATCGGAGGGTCCAAATTTAGGCTCAATATTTTTGAGTTTTGAGCAAAATTTAAAATTTATATTTTGGCTTAAATGCAGTTTTACCCCTTCTGTTTTGAAAAATGCGGAATTTTACCCCCCCTATTTTAAAATGCGGAATTTTACCCCCCTATTTTATAATTTGTTGGATTTTGCCCCCCCCCAAAATTTTGCACAAAATCTGCTTTTGAGCCTTAAGTTCAAAGCTTCGCGCAGAACTCAATTTGGATCAATACTTCACAAAACTGGTACCGAAACGACCGAAATCGAGTTAGTTTTCTACAGAATCAAACTCCACTAAATTTGGAGTTACAGAGAGAGATTAATTACCGTTTTAGTGAAGGTCTGTTCAACAATGGACAAACACCACCAATAGACTGAATGCGTAAGTGCGTGGAAAAACAACAATGGATTCAGTTTTTTATACGTAAAGAGTGTTAAGAAGTTCTACATCGGATGTGAGTTGGCTTGAACATGAGTTTATAAGTAATAGGCAATCATCGCCTTAAAAGTTGATTTTGTAAGGTTCAATTTGGTTCAACTCCTAATTCTAAAATAGTATCACAGTCTCTCCAAGATCCGTTGAGTCACCCGCTATCAGGCCACCTACCATTTATATCCACGTATCAAACCTAATAAGTGTTGGGCGTGAGAGCGGTGTTAAAAAATCTCACATCTGAGTTGGCATTAACATGAGTTTATATAGATTTCCCAACAACTGAACAAATTAAAATCTAAGTCTGCAATTTTTATATTATACGAGCAGATAAAATATTTCCAAAATGATCAACAATTTAACATCACACATTGTTTGAGTCAACTCCCCATAGGCTGAAACTGATAAGAAATTGTAGTACAAATAATTGATTTATCATTTATGTTGATCATGAAAAAGTAATATAGAGAAAGAAATATAAATCAAAGAATGATATTAAATTAAATTTAAAACATCTACAAATAAATACATTTCACACAACCGTTGTATTAAATAAGATCACTATTATAACTTTATAAGTTCTTCAATAATTGATCTCTCAGAACCTTGAACGCCTGCACTCAGCAGGAATACCTTGTGGGAATCGCTTAAGATCATTGCAGTAGTTATAAATCATGAAGTACTTTTGAACCCATCTCAATCTTCTTCTACCATAAGCATCAAGCTCGTTGTTCTGCAATGCAGAATCAGAGAAGGAATTGGAAGAGACAGAGGAGAGTTCAGTGGCTTTGAAATTGCGGTAGTAAGCTGTAAAGGGTGCTTTTGACCAATCAGTTTTCACCAAACCACCTCTTGTAGCCCAATCATCTGCGTTCCAGAGACTTGAATAGATTCTCATTGGTTGGTTCTTTGGGAATGGAACACCAACTGATTCAGCATTCTTGAACATCCTTATGGGAATGTTGTCAACTAAAAATCTGCAATTGAATATATCTTACATAAGTACTTATACGATAAACACTTAATTGAACTGTTTATGTGAACTATGACTATATAATTTGTTTGATTTGAGTACTTACATAATGTGTTGGGGCTTCCAAATGATAGAGTAAGTGTGAAAGTTCTTGGTTGGGTCAAACCAGAGGTAGAATTGTTGTTCTCTGTTTCCTTTGCCTTGAGAAAACACATTTGTGTGGAGAATGTAAGGATCGCCGCTAACATTTCCCAAGAACTCAAAATCAATTTCATCATGAGTTGGTCCTTGTGATGACAACTGCACCATATATATGAAGATAATACATTATTAATTTTATGTTACTGTTACTAAGAAGCAAATAAGCAGCAGAGCAAAAAAATATGCTCATAAAAGTATTTGTTATGATGAAGTTATGTTAAGGTTGCTTTTGAAAAAGAATATAATATATTATGTATGGAAGTAAAGAAAAGAATAAAAAACTTACGTAGTAAGCAGTGACAGTTCCGGCAGAGTTCCCAGCAACGAGTTTGAGTTGCATATCAATCCTACCAAATAAGTACTCTTTCTTGGATTGGAAGCCAGAGCCAGAGATTTTGTCTAGAGAAAGAGATAGAAGCTGACCACCATTGAATATCTTAGCACGGTGGTCACCCCATGCTAGATCAAAGTCTTGATAGAAGTTGGCCGAACATGTAGCTATCAAGGAGCTAATTATCACAACTCCAATCAGCATACTATGAATGCTAATAGAAGAAGCCATTACAAAAAGTAATTAGGAGATAGAGAGAAAAGTTTTTTAATGTAATTGTTGTGATTTGAAGGATGTGTTAGAACTTAGAAAGAAGGTGTATATATATATGAGTGTGTTAGAGGGTTCAAGGGAATTTGAATGTAGGGTTGTTGTGGGACGCGTGAAGGGAGTATTACCCTTAAAAGCTGGTGCCAGCTTTGCAAGTATTGAAAGCTGGAAGATTTTGTTTGGTAATTGATTTTTAATTATGCTTTTATACTTATGGTTTGGGTTATGTTTTGGTTTATGCATAGAACCAACGTTGTGAATTTTACTAAATTATTGTTATTATAGCGTCCTAAGTATGATACATATGTCAGGCGCCCACCCATTTGGATATGCTTCGGACCAAAGTATTTGAAACTAAATTAGGCGGTGGATGGAAATCGAGATGAAGGAACCGGAATTACTCAATTGAATTCAAGGAGAATAATAATGCTAGCGATATAGTCAATGTGTTTTACTCATATTTTTAATACTATTATTTATAAGGTTCTTTCAATACTACTCTTTATAATTTAAAGATATTTATCCAGCAATCAATAAGAAAATATGATACCTCCTCTCGTTCCCATTTTGTGTCACCGATCATCTTTAATGATCGGATTTCGACCTCCAACTCGAATAATTTTCAAGTAAAATAATAGAGGTAATTTTGGAATAAAACATAATTAAATTATAAGCTAATTGAATTAACTTATCAAAATAAACTATAACTTAGTTTTTTTTTTTGAAATTTTTTTTTATAAGCAATGTTAGTTGTTAATATTACAATGTTAGTTTTTTCTCCTTAACCCTTAACTTAATTAGTATATAAATATAAGCCATAAGCTCGTAAAAAAATTATTATCAAATATGTTTTATTTTCTACAATGAGCTTATAACCTATAAACTATAAATTTTAAAATTTTGTATTGTCAAATAGAGAGTCTGTTTTTTTTTTATATTTTATATTTTTCTATGCAGCTAGTAATAGACTCGTGCTATCGCAAGGGTCGTAGCGTTATGTCGATATTTTTTTAAGTTACACTTTGCTAATAGGGATGGCAAAAAAACCCAAACCCGAGAGACCCACCCGAACTCAAACCCAAGTCAACGGGCGAAACCCGATTTGACTGGGTTTGGGTTTGGGTTCGGGTGACACCCGATAATATGGGTGTGGGTTTGGTATCAGTCAAACCCACACCCGAAACTCATACACCCACCCGAAATATTTTATAATTACCTAATTACCCTCATAGTCTCCCTCAATTTCCTTGAAAGACCTTAAATTTTAGTTGTAATTTAATTTCTTGAAAGTCTATGTTGTAATTTCTTGAAAGTCTATGTTTGAATTTCCTTGGAAGACCTTAATTTTAGTTGTAATTTAATTCAAAGTTTATGTTGGAATTTAATTTCTTAAATTTGCAAATTATTTTCAAATGTGTTGCGGATTTGGGTGGAAAAAACCCGAACCCAATGGGTGTGGGCGTAGGTGTTGTTTTGCCACCCGACCAGCCTTTGGATTTGGGTGATGATTTCGGGTGTGGGTTTGGTAAGTGTCAAACTCGCACTCATGGGCGCCCATTGCCATCTCTATTTGCTAATTAAAATTAAGAAAATAAAATATTGCATTAAGACAGTCATTTGAAAAAGTAGAAGACTTTCATCAATATTTTATGATTTATTTAGTATATATAATAGCAATTTTGAGATTTTTATAGGTTATAATTTATCCCGTATGTGAAAGCATATTTTTTTTTTTACCAATGTATATATTTTGTACTTATAAATAATTTTTTTCGTATTTGAATTAGTATCGTATTTTGTCCCGCGTATGATTTTTTTTTACCAATGTATATATTTTGTACTTATAAATAATTTTTTCGTATCTTGTCAAAAAATAATAATTTTTTTCGCATTTGAATCAATATCGTATTTTGTCCCGCGTATGATTTAATTAGTATATATGATAATTATTTTGAATTGTTTATCGGTTATAATTTATCCTGTATCTGATAACATATTTTATCCGGTTTTTTTTTTTTTACAACAGTGTTTGGTTTATTTAGTGCATTATAAATATTTAAGGATAGATCAATGTAAATTTTGATATTAAATTTATTTTGTATATGGTAGTTAAAATTTATGTCAGTTATAACTTATCCCGTGTAAAAAAGTTTTTTTTGAAAAAAAAATAGTTAAAATTTGTCTCACATATGATAATTTTTTTGAAACTTTTATCAGTGATAATTTATCCAGTATATAATGGTTATTTGGAAATTTATGTCAGTTATAAGTTATGCCGTGTAAAATAGTTTTTTTGAAATTTTTATTAGTTATAACTTGTCTTACATATATTAATTATTTTGAAATTTTTATATCGATAGTTTATGCCACATATGATAGTTAAAATCTATGTCAGTTATAACTTACTCGTGTAAAAAATTTATCAGTGAAATTTTTATCAGTGATAGTTTACACATGACTTAAAATTTTTATCAGTGAGAAGTTATAAAGAATGTAATTCATGAAATTTGTTATTCAAATTTCAAATTGTTCTTTGGTGGAAAAATAAAGAGTTGAATATGAGTATGACCCATTGGATTAGTGTATGACAAAGTTGAAAAGATGACAATGACATGTGATTGCATTTAATATTTGGCATAAAATATGGCTTGGTTTGAACAACAACCAGATTTGTTTTCACGTAACCATGGCTTGCCAAAAACCAACTTTTTCTCTCACAAGTATACAAAATGCCTTGGTTGGCTCACAATAAGCTTGGTTTGTAGCAATATTAGTTTAGTTACACAAATTTTGGACACCAAATACTCTTACTTTAAACACATGGCAGCATTTGAAGCAAAGTTATTTGTGAGTTTTCTAGAACAATCAACTTTCTTATATATATTAGATAGATTAGATATAATTTTTTTATTTAATATCTATATTTTAATTTTCTGTAGTCATTCATCCAAGTTAAATTTTCCCGTACTGCCATTATCTATATATTATACAATATCAATTTTTTCTACTAATCTGCGACTTAATTCATACTTCTTCTGGTCATATATATGAAACGTTTCACTTTTCAAATTCATTGTAAAATAAATATATTTAAATTATATTATTGTCTTGATACATCAATTTTACAATGAATCTAAAAAATCAATTTTTTATTATATATAGGACCGGAGAGAGTACTCCCTATCTCGACATGATTAAAGGATATAATCCCTTGAACATGCAATGATGCAACCAAATACAGTACTCGTAATTTATTTTCTGATTCTGAGCATAAAACCACCGCCTTTGAGATTGCATATGGTGATGGAGATATGGGACTCATTAATTCCAAGGATCATGCATGCTTTGGGTTTGGGAGAACTTATCCATTTAATTGTTTGGTGGCTGCAGCACAGCAAGAAGCCAGTTCACGTTCTCGATCGCACTAAAAAATTTCACCATTGTTTTTGAAAATAGTACTGTATTTTTCTTTTTGCTGATATATATATATTTCCATTCAAATTTGTCAGCATTGCAAAAGACAAATTAAATGAAGCTGCGTAGTTATGGTACCTCATGAGCCATTGGTGATCTCGTGAGTCATGTCAGAAACCTCAACTTATACTGTACTTGATCCTTAAACCTATGATGAAGTAAAATCTTCTTTTAAGCATAGCGTGTGCATGGTTATGCCGTGTAAACAAAATATTTCGAACAAGTTCGATTTTGTAAAACCTTTGAATTCAAGTTTCAATTAAAAATAAATTTTATAGGTAAAATTAATTCTACGGAGAACAATTAAATATACCAAAATCAATATTAACATACCACACATATAAGATATCTATAATTTTTTATGTTTAAATAACACAATTTATAAAATACATTGGCTATATTCCTTTATTATTCTCTAATTCAAATTGTGGTTCCTTCATCTCATTCACATCTAGTTGGCATCCACCACCTAATTTTGTTTCCAATTTGTTTAGTCCCAAACCAAATTATATCAAAATGGGTGGGAGCCTACACATAAGTATAAAGCATAATTAGGACGCTGTGATAATTATCGATTAGTACAAATTCATAACGTTGGTTATGTGCATAAACCCAAAACAAAAGTATTAAGAATAATTGAAAAACAATGACCAAACAAAAGGTTCCAGCTTGCAAAGCTGGCACCAGCTTTTAGGGGTACTCCCTTCACGCGTCCCACTACCTTACATTACAATACCCTAATCCCACAATTCACATTCAAATTTCCCTAACACACAAGTATATATACACCCTCTTTCTAACACATTCTTCACATCACAACATTTACTAAACATTTCTCTCTCACAAACATTTTTGTGTCTAATTAATTAATGGCTTCTTCTATTAGCATTCATAGTATGCTTATTGGAGTTGTGATAATTAGCTCCTTGATAGCTACATGTTCGGCCAACTTCTACCAAGACTTTGATCTAACATGGGGTGACCACCGTGCTAAGATATTCAATGGTGGTCAGCTTCTATCTCTTTCACTAGACAAAGTCTCTGGCTCTGGCTTCCAATCCAAGAAAGAGTACTTATTTGGTAGGATTGATATGCAACTCAAACTCGTTGCTGGGAACTCGGCCGGAACTGTCACTGCTTACTACGTAAGTTTTTTATTCTTTTCTTTACTTCCATACATAATATATTATATTCTTTTTCAAAAGCAACTTTAACATAACTTCATCATAACAAATACTTTTATGAGCATATTTTTTTGCTCTGCTGCTTATTTGCTTCTTAGTAAAAGTAACATAAACTTAATAATGTATTATCTTCATATATATGGTGCAGTTGTCATCACAAGGACCAACTCATGATGAAATTGATTTTGAGTTCTTGGGAAATGTTAGCGGTGACCCTTACATTCTTCACACAAATGTGTTTTCTCAAGGCAAAGGAAACAGAGAACAACAATTCTACCTCTGGTTTGACCCAACCAAGAACTTTCACACTTACTCTATCATTTGGAAGCCCCAACACATTATGTAAGTACTCAAATCAAAATGAACATGGTCATTATCGAATAAACAGCTTAGTTAAGCACTTATAACATAAACATTTAACATATAAGTATTATGTAACAAAATATAAAGTGAAGTCAAACTGTTTTCATATAAGTAATTAATAAAAATAGCTGAAAATAAGATTCTATAAGCTCTAGGAAATAATATTAATTAATTTGCTTACCTCTATTAATTTTGATAACTAAACTAACAATTCATATAATCAATTGCAGATTCTTGGTTGACAACATTCCCATAAGGATGTTCAAGAATGCTGAATCAGTTGGTGTTCCATTCCCAAAGAACCAACCAATGAGAATCTATTCAAGTCTCTGGAACGCAGATGATTGGGCTACAAGAGGTGGTTTGGTGAAAACTGATTGGTCAAAAGCACCCTTTACAGCTTACTACCGCAATTTCAAAGCCACTGAACTCTCCTCTGTCTCTTCCAATTCCTTCTCTGATTCTGCATTGCAGAACAACGAGCTTGATGCTTATGGTAGAAGAAGATTGAGATGGGTTCAAAAGTACTTCATGATTTATAACTACTGCAATGATCTTAAGCGATTCCCACAAGGTATTCCTGCTGAGTGCAGGCGTTCAAGGTTCTGAGAGATCAATCATGAAGAACTTATAATAGTGATGTTATATATATGTATTATACAAGGGTTCTGTCAAATGTAATCTTTTTGCGCCTGTTTTAATTTATTATTATTCTTTGATTTTATTTCTTCCTCTGTATTTTTTGGTGTCTATTTTATATAACACGTGATCAAATAAATCAAATTATTTGTACCACTTTCTTATCAGTTTCAGTCTTTTGAGAACACTATATATATTATATACTCTGTTTCGTATAAAACGTCAATAATGATCGATTCTATTAATTTCTATTATCAAGACCAATTTGACCAGCGATCTAATGAAACTAAATTGAAATATCTTATGCATATTGAACTCAACCTTGAACCTTCTTTACTTTATATAAGCATAATATTGAGTAACTATGGGTGATGCTTAAGATACAAGTTAAGAAACTAAAGAAAGAATTAAAAAATAGGATTAAATAAGTTTTTGGTCCCTATAAATATATCATATTTCGTTTTTAGTCTCTATAATTTGTCTTCAAAGGTCCTTTAAATATATTTGGTCAACATTTTTGGTTCCACTTTTAAAGCAACTCATGTGTATCCTTCGAACTTTTGAATGATTTTCGAAAAAATTTAGAATTTTTTAATGATGGATGAATTATATATATTTTTTTAAGTTATTGGTGCTTAAATATTCATATTTAATTCATCTTTCGTTAAAAAATTATAAATTGTTGCAGAAGAGATTCTTATAATATTATAAACATGTCGATAGTAGTCCCTAAACAATGAAAATACACCAATTTATTCCCGAAACAATAATGAAAAACGACAAAATAGTCCATACACATTCAACTTTTTTTTTGGTTACATACACCATTTCTTCTCTAATTAACAATCTCTTGTCTACTTACTTCAGTTTCAAATTGCACAACAAATTTTGTTTCAGACATGGTTGGCAGGTTGTTCAATGAAGTTGGTTCAAACTCAACAAGGCTGAGAAGTAATAGATCAATGTTTATAAAAGAAAGTTGAACATTTGTGGACTATTTTGTTATTTTTCATGATAGTTTATAGACTGAAATGATGTATTTATAATTTTGGGACTACTAACAATAACTTTAACGGGAGAGTTAGCAAGTGGATAAGTGGGGAACTCTGGGTTCGAACCCCGACCCCTACATATTTTAGTTGATTTTAATAGTTTAGGAATTAAACTAGTGAGAGAGCAATAATTTAGGGACAATTGACCGTTTATTCCAATTTGATATGTCCATTGTAAACCAACTTCCCCACTTTCGGGAGCTAACTCCTCGTCTTCTAGTAATCGCGTTCATAACCCGACCTCTCAATCTTCTCCTGCGCATTCTCTCATGTTGTCTGTGCTGCACTAAGAGTCATTCACCCATCTTTTTTCTATCTATTCTAAACTTTTATTCCCTCTTTGTGGTCTATAAACTATTGAATTAGAAAAAGTAAGAGATGACTGAACAAAAAGGGCAGGATAGGATTCTTAATTTTCTTATTTCCTAATAGGAGAAATATAAGGTAGAATGTGTGCATGGTTTTAACTTTTAGGAATAAAGGAAACTAAATTGACTACTATTCAAACTATTCAAACTAAATTGCATACTATTCAAACTAAATTGACTGAAAGTTTGAGTTACCTGAGTAGCAGAAACCAAACTTACATGTTATAATAAACACAGGCTCTTCATAGTGATTTCAGGTTCCCTCCATTTGTAGTATACTCCATTTAGCCATTGATCAATGGGCTAAAAGGAGAATTTATCAAATGGAGGGAACCTGACCTCCTTCATAGTCAGAATTATTTTGTTATTTTGTCGTGATACCCAGATGTGCCTTCCATTTTTACTAGTGGTCAGATCCAAGCATCCAATGGATTAGAGTTTCATCAACACTAAAGTTATCTACAGTTATCATC
Source organism: Trifolium pratense (assembly GCF_020283565.1). NCBI lineage: Eukaryota > Viridiplantae > Streptophyta > Magnoliopsida > Fabales > Fabaceae > Trifolium > Trifolium pratense. Next base: position 51,530,002 of record NC_060060.1, read on the forward strand.
ATCTACAGTCAAGGCACTGAAAAACAATTCTATTTCTTCCAAGAGCCTCTTGCTGCCCATGTTAAATCCCCTGGAATCCGTATCTAAATATGTCTCTGCTGACATCAAATCAATGAGATACCGGCAAACATCTCCAAGATTATATGGCATGGTGAGGACCTTCTTTATTGGTTCACTTGGGAGACTTTCTTGAGCATTGTTAGTGTACATATGTTTTCTGCATTCCTGTGAATATCATAAATGGCACAACTATGTAATCAATATTATTTAAATGTGTACCAGAACCTACATGTTTCCCATATTCTTCTTTCAGTAAATTGCCAATTATCAGAATCAATAGGACCTTATAGATTAGATACAAGTGGAAGAAATTTTCTATTGACTTTACAAATATAAAAAAGATGAAAAGAGCAAGTTACCTGCAGCATTTGATTTATAGTTGCAATTTGTTCAGTACTTAAGAAGTCAGATTTCAGTAGTTGTCGAAATAAAACCAAAATTTCCGGGCTCAAATTGGTAGCAGCAAGGTTCTCCAGTATGCCAGATATGCATGAATTATTAAACACGGATCTCATCCACTGGGGTATTTTATGCAGTTTCAGCAACGCAATAGCAACAAGGACTGCAGGCGTTTGACTGTTCATGAATGATTGTGATGCTAAGGCAGGAGCTGCCAAAGATACTGTCATCTCCTCCATAATCAATCTACACCAACTACTCTTTACTAACTGTTCCGTTTCCTTTGTCAGATTTTCCCACCGCAGAAGAATTGACAGGCAGAGTGCACAATTTGTAGCCACTCTCTGGTCATTATAAAATATCAGCCCTTCCAATATACTCCTTATGGACATTAAGTACCCAACGGTACATTTCAATTCTTCATGTTTACTGTTTATTTGATCTGATATTCTGTTGAACAATTCTAACAAGCTATAAGAAGCAACAATCTTGACCACAGGAGAACCAAAATGCAGAAGTCTGCACAAGTCATGACAACGGATACCTATGAAGGCTAGTGGTTCTGATGAATTCATTGAAACAAGGAAGTTTTGCCAGTCCACAAACCCTGGAAGGATAGCGTGCAAGCTAGAACAGAGAATTTAGCATCGACAACAGGTTAAAAATCACCTATATTTCTGTTACAAAATTGATAGATTTCTTTACATTTATAGTAAATTGTGAAGGAAGTAAAATGTAACAAGCATTTATTGTAAACATGTTAATTAAAAACTCAAAATAATACCTTCTAGATTAATTCTTGTGTAATCACAAACAAGTCCAGCAACTTTTTAATTTATAAAAATGGAAGTGTGAGTTGTAGCTACTAGCTAACTAGCTATAACATCTCAATTCATAACTACTGCTTTAATATTAGGTGCAAGTGCAACTCTGCTTTTGACCTTAATTGTCAAGCCTTAGTTCGTATATTTATGGTGTTTACTTTAATTTTTGACTGACTGCCATGATTATGGGTGAGGAGTTATGAGTTTAACTCCATGTTCATCCTAATTGATCGTTAATGAATTGATGTCATTGAATTATTGATAGCTTTTGAAGATGATGAAAAATAAAATCCACCAACTTCTCTTCTTTATCATGTGGTTCTAATTTCATATTTAATACTAACATTATCTGGTTAAGAACTAATTTTACATTACTCTGCTAATGGTTAGGGTAAGGGCTTAGTAAAGGATCTCTGGCTTGGAAGGATGTTCTTTCCCATGCCCATTTGTTTTCTTAGAAACTAAGTTAACTAACTAGTTATTATTAAAATATTATCTGTTCTCTTATAAATGTATAAGTAAAAAAATTGAATAAAAAATCATATTAAAATATTGATATATTCAGTATTTTAAGGTGTGCTTATCTTGAATATATCCATTATTGCCATATTCAGTATTGAAAAAAGATGGTGCTTAAGGTGTGTTTTTAAAATTGTTTTTCCATAGTCCCTATCATTCATTAATGGTACAAGAAGTATGCATTCTCAGTTAGTCCATCGGATGTACAACAATATATCTATTTAAAATATTTTAAGTGCAGTTTTATTTTACCACTATTGATGCAAGCCGGCTTACCTTTTGATAGCGAAGTAATGAAGCAAAAGAACAAATATTAAAGTTTCTCCGGTACTTGTTCCCTCGTCATGCTCAATCAAAGAAGGTCCTTTTGACAAAGCTGCAAAGACTATAGTATTGACAACAGAGATTATACACGTGTTAAAAAGAATGGGCTTTGAAGTCTCTTCAAGTACTTTATTGGTGGAAAGATGTAAAATCAAGGAAAGAATGCCAATCACGAAGAGACTTTCTTGACTTAAGATATTTGCTTCTTTTGGTGGAATAGAGTACCCCATCATCTGCAGAAGTGGTACGTGCTGTTAGAACTAACAAAAATCATTGACCAAATCTCCGAATTTTCTAAGTTTAGGGATGATCGATACAAATTTATTGTGGATATATTGCAGCATCAGAACATAATATTTGCATTCCACCTCATCTCTACCTATTTTTAGTCTACTTTTATTTGTTTCTTGTATTTTAGATTTTGCCAATTCAGTTCCAACATTTTGAAATCATGCATGTAATCCATCTCCATTTGTTTGGACCTCATATATCTAGTTATAATGTCATACAGTTCACGTTTTCCCATATGTGATGAGCATTGCATTCCACATATCAGTATTATTTTCCATATATACGGCTTTTCCTTGCCAAAAATATGGATCAATTGATGTTAAATAACATCCTTCAGGATTTCAAATTTTAAAATTAGGAAAATGATATCCATATCAACAAAACTTAATAATATCCTAGTCAAAGAGAGACGGACAGATTACAGACCACATTTAATCTGATAAATACCCAGGTAAATTGGCACAAATAGAAAATCCAGGGACTAATTCTAAAGCAACAGTAAATTGGAAGGATCAAAATTACTCTGTATCTAGCTAGCCAAATAAAAAATACAGAGGTCACTCTAAATGGAAAGTGAAGCCCATAGACCACAGTTGGAAGTATCTAATCACACAGTGGTGATTAAATTTATACAATCTTAACAACTTTTTATGATAAATTAACATTTTAGTTAATGAAAATAGGATGCATAATGGAAGTTCAGTTACTCACCTTCATGGCTACTGCAACCCAACTCTGATCAGTTGATAGTGTTTTAGGATGCACTGAACTCAGAGTGTTAAAAACCAAAATCAAGATAGACATGAAAGTTGTTGTTGAGAAGCAACAAGTCCCGATTGTTGTTCCTATTCCATGCAAAGATAGCTGGTCAGAAGTAGCTGGACAAATATGAATCATAGTTGCCATTAGATTCAGAACAGATATTATGTCATGTTCCTGGTCTTCTTCCTCAGCGAGCTGTGCCAATAAGCATACGAAAATTCTAGCTCCATAGTTATTTTCAGTGGATACTAACTCTGCAAGTGTCTGTACATTCACAGTTTGGTTACTGTTTCCAATAATCATGCCATCCCCTTCTAGGTTATAGTTTCTGCAAAATTTCAAAATCTGATGACACAGTGATTTTATTATATTCTCTTGTTGAAACAACCAATTCAATGATACTGTGTGAATTCTTGCAGAAAGTAAATCCCATTCACCATTGTTTATGAGCTGGAATATAATCACCTCAGCTTCTCGACTATAGTGAATTTGGTAGTTCATGTTGCCAATCCCCCTCAACAAGCAGTAGAGATTCACCAGTCGAGTCACCGTCAAATTATCAGTTGTCCAATTATGAAAATCACTGCTATTAAGAAGAACATATTGTTCAAGAGAAGCTAAAACCAACTTATCATCTGCAAGTCTGGCAAAGAAAATTAGACAACGGTTAGTCAAAAGAGATGTGGATGAATTGCCAATAAGTGCAATAGGAGTCAAATGGATTTGGCAGTTCTCTACCTTTCATCATATATTGAACTGGTGTACATAATTAGCAAAGCAGCAGATTGACAAGAAGAAAAATCTAAACTGTCTGCACTCCTTTGCCCTAGCATAAAGAGTAAATCGACAGGATCAGAAGGCAGGTGTAAAGCAGCATCTCTAATAGGTTGTCCAGTATCATTTCCCAATAGAGAATCTATGAGTGAACCAAGTAACAAATATATTCTATGTTTCATCCTATCTCCTGCAAATAATCCCAGACATCCATATGAAAAACTGAACCAGCGGAATGACATCAAGGTCTCTGCAAATTCCCTAGAATTAATAGTACAATGCAGAAGCAGTATCGAATGAAAGATTTCCAGCAAGCCCAGGATAATTTCTTCTTCCATTTCGTTGATGCCAGTTGCAAGCCAAGGCAGTAAATGTGTTCGGCATATATCTAGAATGCCGCTTCTAAGTTCTAGTTTGCTAGTGTGAAAGGAGTTTCCATCATGACTGTACGCATATGCCTCTTTAAGTAGGTACAAGCATTGCAGAATTTGATTGATATTCCTCTCAGAAACATAGAGACAAGCTAAAATGGCATGTTTGACTGCTTCCTCAATTGATTTTGACATATCTAAAGCTCCATTATAAGATGGAGATCTCATAAGAGCCACAAATACTGAACAAGCCATTATAAACGTCTCAGGAATCATACCCATCTCCCCATCAGAATGCTTTATAAGCATTCTTATCAAGATGTGGACAAGTTCCTCCAGCTGAGAAGTTGATACAGCTCCAGGGCACTCAGAAATGCATTCATAAATGAGCTTCAGTGTCTCGTATTGAACTGGATGAAAAGGAACTTCAGTCACATAACGCAGTACTGGAACTAGAGTTGAAAACCCAACAACCAGCCTCGGTCTAAAAGCTTCCTCTGAATTTGATAAAAGATTTAGTACCTGAAGGCACATCTTGACTGCCGGATCTTTATTCTCTGTTCGTTGACAAAATAATTAGTAAGCTGCCTAGTTATAACAGTATGGACCAAATAAAGTTCTGCATTCACAGACTTTTAATGGGAAAAGATAAGCCAAGCAAAATTAAAATACTGTAAACTTTATTCAGATAATGAGGCTATAAAGTAAACAAAATTTCCCACATAGCTACAGAAATATCCCTTTAATCAAGGCAAAGAATGCCAGCGTATTTCTGCATAAAGTTCTCACCTGATAATCTCAAAATTTCAAATAAATAATCTGCAATATTTTCTTCCACCAAGACTTGAATCTGATTTCCTGAAGTCCCAACTGAAGACAAATAATGAAAGAGCAAATCTAGAGTGCCGATTTGGACTTGACTGTCTGATGAAAGTAATGGGCCTTTGATTGCTTCAGCAAACAGATTAACCAGAGATGCTCCTTTGGCTCCATCTTCAGTTTCAATGGAATTAACTTCACCAGGTAAAGACATGCTACCAATATCATATGCAGATTCTTCACTGAGCAACTGTCTTCGAGCCAGCATTGTCAAAAGTGCTGATGGGCAATAGAGGACTGTTAGTCATAATAAGGCAAGAATGGAAGTTGAATAGAAAATTATCTTACTAAAAATATATTATGTAAACGGTGGCTACATTGACTTCTAAGTTCTAACTCTCCTTGGAATGATTAATGTTAATCACTTGTGCTTGTGCATTAAGCGAGCACTTAGCAATGCATCCTTTTTAGAGAGATTCTAGCAGGAAATCAATCTTTCCGCTGACATTCATGACATAACTTGGTCATCAAAAGAGATGTATGACATGGAACATGGGCCTCTAAACATCAATGTTATCTTTGTTTCTATCTAGATGAGTACACAAAAGGAAAAAAAGAATCTCCTACAGTCGTTGTCGGTCCGAAATTGGCTTAACAAAGGGAAATACTGAAATTAAAAATCGATAACGAACCAATACAATTCAAGCGAACATCATCATTTTGAGTCTTCAATAGAACATCTCCTAACAGGTACAAAAGCTTTGGACAAAAGGGAATCAACATATCACTTCCATCACCCTCGTCCGATGTACTCTGAAGAACAGAGAGTTTGTAAAGCACAAAAAGGACTTCTCCACGAATCTCCTCACTGCACACAGAGTAAAAGACTCACAAATTATAAAACAAACCTAAAAGTGAAAAAATCATGGCAAGATGACAACATTCACTACATTTTCTCACCTTGGCAATTGAAGACCAGTAACAAGAACGGAAATGAGACCATATATATCTTTGATGTGCACATGGAGATCATCCTCCTTTTCACAATTCAGAAGAATCCCTAGGCAGTGAAGCTTTACACACAGTAGCATCAGAACAACAGAAACAGTTCATGAAACTTTTCATTCACTTTATATTAACATTTTTATTTTATAAATCCTCAAATTAAGAGGCTAATCAATGCATGCAAATAATAGATTCTCACCTATTAAAAAAAAAATAGATCCGCAAATTAAAAGGCTAATCAAGCATCGATTATGTAGAAGCTGAACAAGTAAAGGCTAATCAATGCATGCAAATAATAGATCCTCAAATTATTTGTACTAATATTCACTGATTTCAGATCATCCATATGTTCATGTAGTATTAAGTATTAACCACTAGTAGCATTTAGTGCGGAAATAATCAAGTAACACCTAATCAATGAATTCACAGAATAGATCCTCAAATTAATTATACTAATATATTCACAGATTTCAGGTATAGATTCAGTGTATTAACTAACATTTAGCAATTGCAATCGAGTAATAATCAACAAATAGAACTTAAGATCGGAAACTAAAAATGAAATTACCGTGTGCAACTGCCGTGGACTCCAACCTAAAGCACCGGAAGAAATTCGATCTGAAACCCTAGCAACGAATTCACGGCAAACGGAAGCATCCGATGAAGCAGAGAGGTTAACGATGAGATGAACGAGTTGTTCCGCGATAGGTTCATCGTCGAAAGAGGAGAGAGCGGTAACGAGAGGGGAAACGAGGAAGTGAGGATGAAAAGTAACGATAGAGTGAAGGAATTGAGGTATTGAGAGAGAACGAGAGAGTTGAGAGAGAGCGTAAGAGACATGGATAGTTGGAGAAAGAGGATTTGAGATTAGATTGGAGAAACACACGAGGCAGATTGTGCCGCCTTGGTTTGTTTGTAGGTTTAGAGTAGAACGGTGGCCTTGAGAACAACACCACCGTGAATCGCCGTCGTCATCGAAATCTATGTTCTGTGAATTGATGTCCATGTACATTCTTTGCTTTCAAAAATCACTACAATGGAGAATGGCGCCAAAATGGTTTTGCAAGTGTGTTTCGTTTAGGGTGGTTAGAATTGAGCGGGTATAAGAATAATACCAGCAACACACTCTTTAACAAACACACTTCAACACACTCTCTTTTATCGGTTGAAATTCACACGGGTCCCATAAAAAAATGTTGAACCATATAACTTTTATGGGACCCATATAAATTTTAACCAATAGAAGAGAGTGTGTTAGAGTGTGTTTGTTAAAGAGTGTGTTGCTAGCACTCCTCATGGTATAATTGAGTTTGACATAATTAATTTTGAGTAAAAGTGAGTTGAATGTAAATTGATTTATATTTGGATACATTTAGTAAAAGTGATTTTCACCAATTTATAGTGTTTGGATAATTTGGATCAAAATTGCTTTTGAGATGTCTAATTACCAAAATGGTTTTTTTAATTTAACTAACAATCAACAATTTAAAAAAAAACCACATATAAAAAATTATGAACAAAAATCAGTGAAGCCCAACCCAAGAGTAAAAAAAATTAAAAAAAAATCATTCAATCATTCAATGAAATCACATGCTCTCTCCAGATTCTTCCATCAAACGTTAGTTTTTCTGCCATTTCGATCTCTTAATATTCTTCTATCATTTCTTCTTCTCCAATATCTCAATATACTTCTCTCATTCTACAACTTCTCCATCACTCAATACTTGTGTGATAACAAAGGGAAAAGACCAGATCTGTATGGGTACGTGATTGAGTTTCAGAGTGAAAGGACAAGCTGGTTGAAGTGGTGAATCTGGGCAACGGAGCAGAAACCTATTTATGTGTAGGAATTTGGGAAGGATTTATGGGTAGTTTGGTAGGTTTACATGTCTCTGAAGATTATTTCTTTGGATTCGATTTTACATTGACGCAGAAGCTCCAATTTGTGGCTTTGAAAAGACTCGTGTTTGGAGTTAGAATCACGTTTAAGGGACTTGATTTTGCAAGTTATCCAAACATCCACAAATGGTTTGAAATCGCGTCTGAAACTGAAAACTAGCGTTTGGGACTTACAAACGCAAAACCAAACAGACACCAAAGTAGTTTAGGTTTTAGCTTATTAGGGTGTTGTTAGTTGTTATTGTTACTTACACCTCGGCTCTTTTATAGTCACACCCACTCTTTCTCTTTTTGTCTATAGTCCAAACAGAATTTCAGTTAAAAAAAAAATTAAATAAATGAGATTACCAAGTTTTGAACTCGATCTCTATAACATTTAATGTTTTTACGCACATGGAGGCAAAATATGTCTTATTATATTAATCTATTTATTTAAATTTCTCCCTAATTCACCACCCTATAGCCTATAGGTCTTTGAAGTGTTGTTTAAATTGAATTTGACGTTCAAAATCATACGATCCAAATCCAAAAATAACGTCATATTAATTTTGCTTTAACAAAAACAGTATGTATTAGTAATAATATTCATCATACAATTAAACTTTTTTTTTTCAATATCTGACTTTATCTCTGATTTATATGTCATAAACTAGAAGAATAATGTCTATGATATTGATTAATTAAAAAATTAAAAAAAATGTTTTCTTTCCAGTAGTTTAATGGCTAAACTCACATTATAAGTAAGAAGAATTTGGAGTTTGAATTCTGACCCCTCCAATAATATTTCTATTAAAAAGTACTTCCTCCGGACACAAATATAAGAAAAAATAACTGTTTACGCGGTGTTTAAGAAATTTAGTTAAGTGTAGTCAATTTTCTTCATTTAATGCAAAACATGAATTTAGTTTACTATATTACCCTTTGAAAAGTGATTTATACCTTGGAAATCACATAAACTTTTGAAAAGTGAAATAATTAAATAAGGGTATATTAGAAATAGTAGTATTAATTAGTTTAAAAGTAGTTGACTTTTACTTATATTTGTGTCCAAATTTTGAAGTGTTTTTTTTCTTATATTTGTGTCCGGAGGGAGTATCAATTAAGTTATCCTATCGGGGCAATTATAAAACAAAGTATTTTTTTTTTGGTAATAATAAAACATTAAAACAAATATTTAGGTTAAACGATTTTATGAACTAAATGTCTTAAAAGGCCTTGGGTAATACACTAGAGGTTCTGGGTTCAGTCATGAGTTCATTGTAAAACAAAAAAAGGCATGATTGTATCAGTTGGGTTTTAGTCTTTCGTCCGAATTTATAAGAAAAATATATTTATTTTTTAAAATTATAAGAAAAAAATTATTTCTATTTTTTTTTAATATTCTTTTCTATGTTAGTAGAGTACTGGAGTCACTGGATTAATAGTCTTTTATATGTTCTCCTGTGTCGCGATGTATAGCGGTGTATGTGGGTTGGGTTGAGTTGGGTTTGGTCAAAACCAAAATCCGAATTACATAAGGTATTTTGGATTGAGTCCAGTAAAATAACCATTCATTACAACATTGGGTCGAGTTGGGTAAATCCATTAATTTTCGGGTTGGGTTGGATAATGGGTTACCCAAATTATTTTTCTATTTTTTTAATATTAAATATCTAAATGTCGAATCATCATATTTTTTTTCTTCATAAAAGTAACTTAACCATTGTATTTTCTTGAAAAACAATGTATTTTTTCATTATAAAAAATAATCACCAATTTTTAGTGTAAACCCACTAATTTACAAGTTGGATAATGTGTTACTCAAATGATTGTTTTGCTTTTTTTAATATCAAATGAAAAAACGATGATTCATCATATTTGTTATAAAAATTATTCAATCTTTCTATATTTTTTTGAAATAGTGCGATGAATCATCATATTTACTTATTAAAATTATTCAATTTTTTTATTTTCTTAAAAAATAGTATAACTTATTTTCACTATAAAAAATATTTAACGATCAAATGAAAAAACTGTTACTGATTTCATAAAAAAAATTCAAAAAACCAAAGCACCAATGGGTCGGTAGATTTTTTGGGTTGGGTCCGGTTTTACCCGAAACCCAATTTTTTTAATTATATTTTCATTTTTGAAATCCATATTCACCAATTACCCGAGTCAACCCACTTTTTTGGGTTGGATTGGATGAGTTTGATCGGGTCTACCGGATTTGCCCAACCGATGTACACCCCTACTTCTTGCTCCTTCTACGAGTGGGAGGTGCAACATATTGGTTGTTGGAGGAGCCGACAGAGGTTGGTAGAGGTTAGTGTTGGCTTCTATTGACTTTGGTTGATGGATTGACTGATCTTGTCTTTCTTCTCTTTTCATTTGGGCTTAGCCCGCCTCATAGGATGAGAGGCCTAACACGCCAAAGTGATCAATATTCCGGTATACTTCCCTCTTATATTAAAACCTACATTCCTCTTCTTTAATAAACATTTAACATCCTCAAAAAATTTAATGCATATTGTTCTGGATTGGGCCTGGCGTCAAGCTCGGCCCAATAGCACTTTGGCCCGATGCTACACATTCCTGCTCAGCGACTACAGAAGTGGACACTTATGTAACTACCGAAATTGCATTGATTAAAATTTTTGAAATTTTTTTAATTCTATTAAATCATGTGATATTTTATAATTGATTGGTCGATTTATTTTGAACAAAAATGTGGATAATAGGTATCGACATGAATACTAAGGTACTCATAAATATTAAAACGGGTACAAAGGTTATGAGTGTATAAAAATTATAACTATAGTATCTACTCATCGTCAGTCACGTCTCTTATATATTTATCTTTCTTGTTAGAAAAGAAAAAAAACGATTATAGTCCGCATGGAAATTAATTTGTCATGCATTTTTTTATAAAAATTCGTCAAAATAGTGTTTATTATTGTTTTGATAGAGTTTTTTTTTGGTTGACAAATGGTCAAATAATTTTTTATCGAGCTAAGTATTCTCATGTTTAGTTTTATGACCAAGTCAAGCCTAATTATTTATTGGAAAATGCTAAACAGTGTCCCCGGGGCACTGTTTAAGGAACCAAATATAGTAATATCATATTGAAGTTTGTGCAGTCAACGCCTCAAAAATGTAAACAGTGTTATTTTTAATTTTAAAATTTCGTTTTTGGGTTTCCTTAACCAGTACTCTGGAGACACCGGTTAGCATGACCTTATTTATTTTGATAAGGAGTTGAAGAGTTAAACGTAATTATTTATTTTGATTCTAATTTATATGTGTGACGTCTAGTACTAAACAATTGATGACACATAAGCATATACTGTAGGTTCCATAATAGCATATCTTTATTATTAAAAAAAAAATAGCATATCTTTACTTAAAAAAAAAAGGGGTTTTCTAACTTAGACCCTAGTTAGGTCTAAGTTAGCAAGGTGCACCTTTTGAGTTGGACCAAAATACCCATTCTTTTAATTTTTGAAAGAATAGAGCAACAGGGGCATTTCTGTAATTTTACATAAAAAAAAAAATAATGACACGCGCCCCCACCTTCTTAAAAATTAATAGACGTGGATCCAGTGTCGCGCGCGTACGGAAGGACCATGGTTACAGACCGTTGATTTCCATCAGACAGCCAAGATGTGATCTCATTAAGGCTGTCTGATTGATCAGACAGCCCAGATCATCCTACCATCTTGTCTGCGCCACACTAGATTATAAGCTGGAGAGAGAAAATTTTACTTTTGAAAAAGGCAGCCACGTGTCAGCATATGAATGGGTCTGCGTGATTTTTTCCATTTTATGCTTTAAACTCGATTATTTCGTCGTAAATTAATTTTTTATTTTTTAATTTTTATACCAGAATTCATAATTTTTTTTTCTCTACAAATAGAGACTTGGTTTGTTTGATTTGGACACCGAAAAAAAAACGCAATTTTTCACTACTTTAAACTCGATTATTTCGTCGTAAATTAATTTTTTATTTTTTGTTTTTTATACCAAAATTCATAATTTTTTTTTCTCTACAAATAGAGATTTGGTTCGTTCGATTTGGACACCGAAAAAAAAAAACGCAATTTTTCACTACCTTAAATGAGATAAAACGATAATTAAAAACTAATGTTTGCTTCTGAAACCATTTATCTGGTACAATGGTTTCAGAGAGTTGTAATCTGAAACCATTTTGCTGGTAGAATGGTTTCAGTAAGTTGATTATTAGTTATTTGCTTCTGAAACCATTTAGCTTGTAGAATGGTTGCACATAGTTGTATTCTGAAACCATTTTACTGGTAGAATGGTTTCAGTGAGTAATTTATTAATTGTGTTTGCTTCTGAAACCATTTATCTGGTACAATGGTTTCAGAGAGTTGTAATCTGAAACCATTTTGCTGGTAGAATGGTTTCAGTAAGTTGATTATTAGTTATTTGCTTCTGAAACCATTTAGCTTGTAGAATGGTTGCACATAGTTGTACTCTGAAACCATTTTACTGGTAGAATGGTTTCAGTGAGTAATTTATTAATTGTGTTTGCTTCTGAAACCATTTATCTGGTACAATGGTTTCAGAGAGTTGTAATCTGAAACCATTTTGCTGGTAGAATGGTTTCAGTAAGTTGATTATTAGTTATTTGCTTCTGAAACCATTTAGCTTGTAGAATGGTTGCACATAGTTGTATTCTGAAACCATTTTACTGGTAGAATGGTTTCAGTGAGTAATTTATTAATTGTGTTTGCTTCTGAAACCATTTATCTGGTACAATGGTTTCAGAGAGTTGTAATCTGAAACCATTTTGCTGGTAGAATGGTTTCAGTAAGTAGATTATTAGTTATTTGCTTCTCAAACCATTTACCTTGTAGAATGGTTGCACATAGTTGTATTCTGAAACCATTTTACTGGTAGAATGGTTTCAGTGAGTAATTTATTAATTGTGTTTGCTTCTGAAACCATTTATCTGGTAGAATGGTTTCAGAGAGTTGTAAACTGAAACCATTTTGCTGGTAAAATGGTTTCAGTAAGTTGATTATTAGTTATTTGATGAGATTAAGGTAGTGAAAAATTGAGTTTTTTTTTCTGTGTCCAAATCAAACGAACCAAGTCTCTATTTGTAGAGAAAAAAAAATTATGAATTTTGGTATAAAAAATAAAAAATAAAAAATTAATTTACGACGAAATAATCGAGTTTAAAGTAGTGAAAAATTGCGTTTTTTTTTCGGTGTCCAAATCAAACAAACCAAGTCTCTATTTGTAGAGAAAAAAAAATTATGAATTTTGGTATAAAAATTAAAAAATAAAAAATTAATTTACGATGAAATAATCGAGTTTAAAGTATAAAATGAAAAAAAATTAACGCAGCCAATTAAAATGTGACACGTGGCCTGCCTTTTAAAAAGGCTTTCTCTCTCCGCGTGTTCCTCTCCACCACGCGCGCCTGTCGGCGCGTGTTCTGCACGCGCGCGTTTTTTGTCAAATGAGAAGCTGCCACGTGTCTGGGGGGGGGGGAAAAGAAGTGGGGGGCCCGTGTAAAATTGCAGAAAATTACAGAAATGCCCCTGTTGCTCTATTCTTCCAAAAAATTAAAAAATGGGTATTTTTGTCCAACTCAAAAGGTGCACCTTGCTAATTTAGACCCAACTGGGTCTAAATTAGCAGCCCCCTCTATATCTTTGTTAGCAATTTATTTCTATTTTTTCGAAAAAAAAACTTTAGCTATATTTACACTGGTAAATCGCGTATGTAGATAAGTTATCTTTCTTAAAAAAATAAATGAAAAGGTGTTGCTTTAAAAAAAAAAAAAACTTGTTTCCTCTTATTATCAATAAATAAAATCTTGTTAAAAGATAAAGCTAAAAAAAATCTTTTGTTAAAAGAGATTTTTCCGATTTGAAAATATTTTTAAAGATATTAGCGGAGATTTATTTTCTGTTATTTTAAAGGAAATATTATCTGAAAAGATTTGCTCTTGATAAACATTAAGTGATAAATCTAGGGTTGTATATCTTTCAAAGTTCACATGTGTACTATATATACATGCATGCCTCAGTATAATGTGCATCTAAAAACTATTCTAACCCATATCTTGATAAGAAAAATTAGCTAAGTCCATCACTCTCTTCCATCTTCCTCCGTCGTTCTACTTCTTGTGTCTATTTCACCTCTTTCTTTCTTTTCTCCATTCTTCTCAACAATATGGAAGTGCCTCAAGACATTGGTTTTGAGATATTTTCTTGGCTACCAGCAAAGAGCATTTGCAAGTTCAAATCAACTTGTAACACATTCTCTAAATTTTCGGAAGAAACTCTTTTTAGAAAAAAGCAGACTCAAAATTTGTTTGGGAGGGATGACACGTGCTTATTCATTCAATCCGATGAAGTTAGTCAAAGATACATCCCAAAAAGGATAGAGTTATATTCCTTACCTAAACACCAAGAGTCTTCTGGTGCTCCTAACAATGTTTTGAGTTTCCTATCAAAAAATACAACTAGTGTTATAGCTTCAAGTAATGGTCTAGTTCTTTGTCACAACATTAATGATCCACTCAAAGTTTTCATATGCAACCCAATAACAAAATCTTGGTCTTTTATTCCAATCCCAGAGTCACTTCAAATAAACAATAATTTTGCTAATGCAAAACTCATGTTACATTGCTCTTTAGACGACTACAAGGTGTACTTTCTTTTTGAAAACACAATGGAATGGAATCCAACTTATACATGCAGTGTTTATCATGGTAAAGAAGGTGTTTGGAAAACAATGGAACGTTGTTTTCTACCCGGTGGAAGGGACATGAAATTTGACATGCCTGTATTTTACAATGGAGCACTTCACTTTATCTCGAATAGTGGTGAATACTATGAGAGACCTAGTCCTTTTTATAAGCCGTATATAATGTCTTATAATTTAGAGAATGGAATCTCAACTATGTTTAGGTTGCCGAGAGAAGCCATAAGAGATTGTCATCGCCCATGTAATAATATGGGCATATTCAATTGGGGCAAAGCGTCAAACTCGAATGGATCAATCTGTTTGGTGAAAATAAGAAAGTCTACTTTTACAGTTTGGTATTTAAGAGATTATGAGTCATGTTCTTGGGAAAAGGTTTTTAAAATGAGGGTGAGAGCAATGGGGTTGAAGGAGAAAGATCTTGATGTTACATCGTTTACGGTTGTGAACGGTAATCTTTTAGTGTTTGCTACAAATGAAAGGGTTTATAGTTGTGGTTTGGATGACAAAAGATTTATGGTTATCGAAGAAATATGCCAACACAATTGTGGATTCAACCCCCACTTTATCTCCTACTTAGACACTTATCGTTCGTGTGGGATTAACGCCAAAACTATGCCTTGCTAGAGATTTATGCTGCCGCATGGAATGCATCTGTAAAAGCTCTACTGTCAGCAGACATAATATTGTTAGTGTTTTTGAGAAGTTGTATTATTTGTGCCGCAACCAAGTTTAATATTGTTAGTGTTTTTGAGAAGTTGTAATATCTAATTTCATTTAATACAAATTCAATGCATAATTAGTTTTGATCTTTGGATTTATTTGTTCTTTTTTTTTATATATAATATAAGTTCATTGTATTTATTATCTTAATTTACTTTGAAATTTATCTTGATAATAGTTATTAATTATTTAACTTTACTTCCTATTCCTATTAGTGTCTTTTATTTTCATCAGTAGTGTGTTATTATCAAGTTTTCTTGGCCTATTAACAGAACTTATTAATTTCATGACCATGGCTCTGTTGCTTAATTATCTTGTAACCAATAATCAAATGCTATGACAAATGTTTGAGCGGAGGGAAAAATCTTATCATAAAATAATAACTGCATATATCTTTGTCTCCAAGTTTGTTACCGTTCACACCTTTCTCCTTCTCCCCAAAAATCGTATAGCATAACTGCATAGTATATCTTTGTCTCCAAGTTTGAAGATCGCTTGTCTTGAGATTTGGGATGTAGTTATTGTTATTAATTAAATAATTTTTGGTAAATTTTCATTAATGTCATCTCAGGTAGGAGTAATGTTTTAGCTTCAAGTAGTTACTGTTATTCCAATCAAATTCAGTTAGTGTTATAGCATAAACTTTTCCTATCAAATGCAACAACAAAATCTTGGTCTTTTATTTCAATCCCAGAGTCACTACAAAGAAACAATAATTTTACTATTATAAAACCTTATGTCACATTGCACGTTAGACAATTATAAGGTGTTTATTCAATATACTCTTTTCACACTCACATTTTACTATTATAAAACCTTATGTTACATTGCACGTTAGACAATTATAAGGTGTATATCAATATTTATCATAAGGATATTTCTGTCCTTATAAAAACCAAACAATATATTCAATATACTCTTTTCACACTCACATTTTTCTCAATTTTCAATTGCTTCTCATAATCAAACACACTTGTAACAAACTACAGAGGAAATTAAAGAAGTGACATAGCTCTCTTTAATAAAAAGAAAAAAAGACATTAACACAAAATTCAGAAACATCCAACCACGTACCGTAGGTTTAATCAAATCTGAAGCAAAAGTAGCCGAAACCAAACCCTCCCATAACAGCAACAAAAATGTCTACTAGCAATGAATCAACTAAGTCAAGACACCACATAACATAACCACCAATGAGAGCCAACTGGATTTACACAAACAAACTGTAATCTAGACACAAAGCATTGTTGTCTTGTCTCAGAAGTCCTCATCCTCGTCCCTGATCTCAGCTTTCTTATGCGCCCCCACGATACATCGCCATATATGTCCTAATTCTAGCCAATCATTCCCTTTTTGCAGCCAAAAATGCCTCTCTCTGTGCGAGCTGTGGGTTTAAAGATTGATATTAAAGAATTCATATATGCAAAAAAAAAAAAAAAAACTAAAATTTTGAAACTTGAATCAAAAGCATTGCTAAAGGCCTCATAAACTTTGTTAAGATTTTTAGAAAAACTTACGATGTTCCTAACAGATCTTTCACGAGATCTTTTTCTACCAATTTTGCTCACATACTGATACATATAGAGAACTAGAACGAGTTCCCGTATGAATCGATGCACATGATTCTCCAGCTCGTTAATTTTAGCCAGGATAGTAAACAATGCCTCTCTCCCGGCCACAGTCGGCTGGTTTAGTAATTTATATTAAAGAATTAAGGGTTAAATATGCAAAAGGTCCCTATACTTACGAGTCATTTGAGTTTTAGTCCCTGCATTTTAAAAACATTTCATTTTGCCACTGCACTTTCATTTTACTTTAAAAATGGTCCCCAGACCTTTTTTTTGTTGTTGAAATGACACATTTTTGATGATCTGTCACTGTTGACTGGACTTTAGAATTGCAGTGAATCGATCAAAATACCCTTAAATAAGTAATTTTTTAAAAGTAAATAAAATTGACACATCATAAAAAAATGTGTCACTTCAACAAAAAATGGGTTCAGGGACCATTTTTAAAGTAAAATGAAAGTGCAGTGGCAAAATGAAAGGATTTTAAAATGCAGGGACTAAAACTCAAATGACCCGTAAGTGCAGGGACCTTTTGCATATTTAAGCCAAGAATTAAATATGCATGATGAAACCAAAATTGTGAAACGTGAATCAAAAGCATTGCTAAAGATTCCATGAATTTGTTAACAGAAATACTTGCCTTAGTTTCTTGATTACATAAGTTGCCTTGGTACGCCACAACTATAAAAACGACAATTATTCAAGTTCCGGTCCCGGACCACATATCGACTCATAAGGTAGACTAGTTTGAGTTTGCGTTTGAGTCCAACAAGAGAAGGCTCTTCCTTTGTGCACTCTACTGTTTGCTTCTTAGAAACATCTATTAATATATTTATTGTTTCCATCAAATAAGAAAGCACATATCAACAGTTGAATATTAGGCAAACTTTTTTTTTAACTCGGTATCCAGCCCTAAGACAGACTAATCCGAAGAGACCAATCACACCGCCCAATTGTGAGGCACATTTAAAGTGAGGTTTTTTTTTTCTGTTCTCTGTATAGACTAGCCCACCGAAATTGGCACCAGTGGAAATCGAACATGAAACCTTGAGAGGAGCATACCCCAAGGAACCAAGCCAACACCACTGGATCAACTCAAGTGGATTAATATTAAGCAAACTTATTTTCACATTCAGTTGCCTAGTCTTAAACGAAGGCAATAAAGTAAGAGAATCAAGAGAATTTAAAAATATGTATACATAGAACAGATTGATAAAATTAAAAAAAGGGGTGAATTGAGTTACCCATTTGGACTTGTGAGATGATGATTGGGAGAGACTGTTCCTTCCAATTCCAATAGGGCGGGCATGCAAAATTAATATAAAAGAACAAAATTAGTGTCTAGGGTTTAATTCCATCATAAAATTTCTCAATCAAAATCTTTAACAGCCAAAAAAGCCCCAATTTCAAATATTTGCAGGAATCACATAACAAAATTCAAAGGCAATAGAAATTATCAAGTAGAATTGAAAATACCTTGAGTTGTGCGTGCGGAAAGAGCGAGCGAGATGAAACCCTCAAAATGAGAATGAAAAGGTTACATGTACATTCTTTTATATTCCCTCCTGTAATTTTTTAACTCATTTTCTACTAACATAGAATATTTAATGTAAAAAGTTAACTGTTTTTTATAGGCTAAATTGGATTTTTGACCTCCTAAGTTTTGCAAACTTGCGATTTTGGCCCTCTAACTTTGAAAATAACATTTTTGACCCTTTATGTTTATCCGCTTTTGCAAAAGGTCAATTTTGATCTGGTCAACGCAAACATGGCAAGTCACTTAAGTGACTCATCTGCCATGTCATCATTGTTTGTTACTTAATAATCTTCCCGTCCCATTTTATAAGACTTCATTTGACTAGATGCATTATTTATATGTCTTGTTTTGACCATATTTTTCTAAAAATATATAAATGTAAATATTATCATATAAGATCTTGTTTGATTTGTTTCGACGCGTATTTTCAAAATATCAAATTTCTATAATTTTTACTAATGGACAATTAAATATATTCATAATTAAAGTTATGCATTGGTGTACGTGCAGTGATCAACTAGTTCATATATTTTATGGAAATGTGATAAGTCAACGCATTGAAAATTGAAATGTTTCACTTTTTGGATAAATTATTTCTTTAAATGAAATACTTAAAGAGTGCTCCGAAGACAATGTTTAACATGACCCTATATTATATTAGAGAGGGGGTAACTTTTTCCTTTTAAATTAGCATCACACTAGCTAAATATAACTAGGAAATAAAAGATAACTAACTTTCACTAATACATCCAATATCACTTAGAAAAGTCTTCAGATTTTTATCTGAGGACCCATCTTCCTTCAAAGCTTCCCTAACCAAACTCTACCATTTGTTAGCATTCCTTCTTAGTTCCTCTCCTTTTTCTTTTTTCCCGATCACCACTTTCAAACACTCCCTAATTTCCTTAGTTACGGGTCAAAATCGCAAGTTTATGAAAATTAGGGGGACAAAAATACAATTTAGTCTTTTTTATAAAAACAACGAGATGTAAGGTGGTGATTTGAGTTTTTTATTTAACAAAAATAAATTCAACTCATATCATTAATAAATAACTTTTGATATAAAAAAGAATCGACTTGAAAATACAACGATTGGTCTTAGAATATACCGTTTTAGTTAGACTATGAGCAACCATATTCGTTTTTAGCTTTGACAAACTTCATCTTAAAATTAAAAACCAGTAATAACAAATATTTAATATGAGAAATGAACATTCTAAATTCAAATAATTCATGTCACATAGATGAAATAGCTTCAACAACCGGAATGATTTGAGTTACACATTTGCACTTGTGAGATGATGACAATTTGGGGTGAGACTCGATTGTTAGTGTTTCTTAGAATTCCAATAGGGCACAACTAATATGAGAGAACAGAATTCTTAAAAGCTGCAAGATATGAATGCTGCAAGATATGAATGGAATATTAATATGTTAAAAAGTATCAAAAAGGCTTTTTCTAATATGAAATATTTGATCATGTGGTGCACGGTGCATCACTTGTCAATAACTCGCCATTTAAAAAAAATTGTCAATAATTCTATAACGAATACAAAGTATACAAAATTCACCGTTAGATTGAAAGTTTATATAATATAGATCATCCATACAGATTTTTTAAAAAATTAAAAATCATTTGATATATTATTAAGATCCATCAAAATTATCAATTTATGAATTTTTATTGAATAGCGTTAATTAATCACCTTTTCTTGTGAGCAAAGAAAAAAAAATGACTATAGTTCAGGAAAATTAATTAGTCTCGCCTTTTATTATAAAAATTCGTCAAATAGTTTTTTGTTTTTTACTAAATTTTCTTTTTGACAAATGTTCAAATATTTTTTATCCCCTAAATCTTCTAATGTTTAGTTTCAAAAAATTAGTCAAGCATTTTTATTTACCAAGCCAGGCCTAATTATAACAGTGAGAGTTTTTTTTTTTTTTTTTATGGAACAGTTTGATAAGGAGTTGAGGATTTAAATGTGATTATTTATTTTATTTTATTTTATATATACCATTCAGTTTTTTCCATCTTTTTTAGCATTGTATATGTCACGGGTACTTAGTATATAAACTTTTTTTTCTCGTTAATAGGATATCTTTAGGGTTGCTTGTAGTTCGGTTTTATTTGAGGTTTAATTCAATTTTTGAAGCTAAGTATAGAGATTTCGAACGAGTCCAATTCGAAAGTGACTCTCAAGTGTTGGTTGAGGCAATTCGTACCAAGAGGTGAGACAACTAAGAGTTTCTTTCAATCGTTAATGATATTATTCTTGTTATGTTATCTTGTGCAAATTTTGAAGTTAAGTTTATTAGAAAACAAGTGAATTTGGTTGCTCATATGCTAGCTAGGGCGGTTATTTCTTGGACTATAGTTTCCATAGATTTGAAATTATTTCTTCATGTATTGAACTTTTGGTGATTAATAAAATGCATTAAGTTTGTTTCATTCAAAAAAAAAAATTGACCGGTTTTGATAACCAAATTACAAATTGTAATTTTGTTTATTAAATATTAATATTATAAAAACACTATAATACAAAGTGTGATTTCTTTTACGAAATAAATAATAAATTTGATGTAAAATATAGTAACATAGTATAGTATAATAAAAATTATAATAAATTTTAGAATTACAATTATCAATTATATTTAAAACATATGAAATAGTAAAAAATAGATTAAATTAAACTAATAAAAAGTATTAAAAAAAATAAAAACCAATGAATAATAGCTTTGATGTAATATATCATATTGATAAAAAGAAAAATAAGTACTAAAATATATGTATGTAGTTTGGTTCGGTTTGGATCAATTTTAAAAAATCAATTCAAAATTATTTGATTCGATTCAACGTATTTTACAAAAGGACATCTAAATACATCCAAAATTATTCGATTTTTTTTACGGTTTTCGGTTTTTTGGATCGGTTTGCAATTTATAATCGGATTGGTTTGATTTGAGCACCCCTGGGTATCTCTATGTGTAACTATAAAGACTATTTCCTCGAGTCTTGTAGACTTAAATGAGTTGCAAACTCTTGTCCTAAAAGTTTTAAAATTGTTGCATACTTAGAGTTAGATGACACGGAAGCATATCCATGATAAGAAAAATTAGCTAAGTAATTGATCACACATAAGCATATATTCCATAATAGCATATCTTTATTATTAAAAAAAAAAAAAACATATCTTTACTTTAAAAAAAATACCTCCATACCTTTGTCCCTATACCTTTGTTAGAAAATTTATCTCTATTTTTCGGGGGGGAAAAAAAGCTATATTTACACTGGCAAATCTCGAATGTAGATAATTTTTTTTTTTAAGGACTATGTAGATAAGTTATCTTTCTAAAATAATAAGAGAAAATTTTCATTAAAGAATGAAAAGGTAGTTATTTTTAATTTGTTTTTATTTTTCCATTAAGAAAAGGGTGTTGATTTTTTTCTTTTTTAGGGCCTGTTTGGCCTACCTTTTTTAGATATAGAAGTTCTTTTAATCATAAAGTTAGAAATAATAGCTTTTTAACTAAAGTTAAAATTGTTTGGTAAATCTTAATTTTTTATAAAAAAAGAAGTTAAAAGTTGTTTTTTATTATAATAGAGTTAAAAGATATATTTGATAATATATTATTATTTTTCTAAAGTATAGAAACTGTTTTTTCTTTTTTTACTATAGCTTTTAGAAATTGTTGTTTGGCCTAACTTATTACTTTTAAGTAAAAAGAAGAGGAAAAAAAGCTAGGTCAAACGAGTCCTTAGTATTAAAAAAAAATGCCACTGCTACAAAAAAGCCCCTTTAATAGCGCTTGTTTTGACTTTTGATAGCGTTTTAAAGCGCTATTACTGATACCGCTATTATAAGTCTGGGTGCCTATAATAGCATTTTTAAAGCGCTATCAAATGTGTATTTTTAACAGCGCTTTTAGTAAAAAGCGCTATAGTATGTTGTTTAACACTGCCCAGGATATCTTTTGAAATGACGCTTTAATAGCTCTTTGCTATACAAACGCTATCATAGATACATATTTAATAGCGCCCGTGTCCAAAACGCTATTATATGTCCTCTTTTAGGTAAGCTTTTAATAGCAACCATGCAAAAAGCGCTATAGTATGTCCTCATATTATTATTTTTTGCTTTTGACATGCTCTGGAATTTAGAAAACAAATACCTTTGATTTTCATTAATCACAATCAAATACATAGTCACAATCCATTTGTTACAACACAACTATTCTAGTTACAACACAATCCAGTCACTAATATTGACAGGACTATTAACACTAGAATCACAGAAGACTAAGTGGCAAAAACATATACAAACGAAGACTCCATATTGACTAGAATCATAAAAGACTAGCTAAATGGACAAAACATATAGACCAAGACTCCATGCCAGGATATGAGGCAACCCTTCACAAAATAAACTTCATTCTTTACTATGAGTCTTTGACATATCCTGCATCATCTCAACAAAAAAAATATCAAAACCAACTCTAATCAATTCAAAATTGCAACTTGCATAGAGAAGTAAGACCACGCAAATGTCAAAATATACCAATGTAGATGTCAATACATGCCATATTTAACCTCAGATGCACCCAACAACTCTAGTATGGAAAATCTCCAACCCAAGCACACAACAACAATCAATATTGCTCCATAATTTGATCTGATATTGTATCTAATTTAAATGCATAAAATAACATTACAAAGGTATTCCTTATTCCACACACATACAAATTCACAACTATAAAAAATAATATTAGATATGTGAGACAACACTTAATTATTGGATAATTGGTAGAGTACTTGTGATGAACACAACCAAAGTATTGCATTTACCTGGGTTATTCTCCAATTCTAATATCTAAATCACCAAGGCAACTTCCAAATGATACTGAGTTGCACGCTATTCTCTTCCTCTATGTTCACATCATGTAGTATACTCAAATTAGATAGAAACAAAAATGATTAACAAATTGAACAAAATCTTTTGCAAAATCATGCTTTACAATTGAAATGTGCTCTATAACTGAACATAAATAAGAACTTAAAACATTTGGACCAACTGTCAATATTATAATTAGTATTCCGATTAAGCTTGTGATGAACAAGAATGAAATTTTACCTAGTTTTCGGTAGCATTTTGCATTTGCATTAGAAATTCAATTTGCTACTTCAAGACATCAATTTGTGAAACTTTCTCCTTAAATGCATTGATTTCAGCCTGTATTAACAGCAGCAGAAAAATAAATAGACATTGGTATAAGTTGAATTCCATGTTTATAGGCTCTAGAGGAGTCTGAAAATAGAAGAAGTCTAAACCTTCTGTTCATCCAACTTTTGTTTGATTTTCTCTGTAGCCCTTCTCTCTTCCTATTTCTCTTCTTTTCTCAAAGATAACAACCTGCAAAAGGAAGCATAATTTTATTGTAGTTGGCTGCATTCAAATTAAAACATAGGATGTGAGACAACTAGGCGAGTCAAACCTCTTGTTTCAAGTTACTCCTCATCAACTCGAATTCTCTCATGAATAAGAAAACAAAAGATGAAGTGAACTACTTCTCAAATATTGATGGCAAAACATGTATATGGCAGATTGAGATTCATACCATGATATTAGGATATTTGCATATTTTTAACAAGCTATGGTAGTCTTATTAGTGACAATCAGGAAATCGCAGATTTCTCTGCACAGGTACATAAAGATAAGTAAGCAAATACATCAATTTTTCAATAATAGACCCGCCACAAGACACTAAGGGACATAGACTACGCACTGAAGCCACAACCCAAAACAAAACCTGAGAACTCTAGAAAACTGCACACACTAAACCAATTAACAGAACAAGACCCTTCACACACTAAAAAACTCGAAATTCTAGAAAATTCATCTTCACTATACCAAATGGCTAAATAAGATAGTGACAACTGATAGTACTAACATCCATAAGTTCTTCACCGCTAAAATCCATAGTTGGATAGATAAGATATATAACTTGTTATAATTATTAATATGGATCTCGGTCACTCCCATCATAAATTTAAGCAAAATGGTTGGTTAATGAGTCACTTTTTGAGTGTTCTGCATCACAATTCAAATTTAGGCAACAAAACTACACCTAAGAAAGAATGAACTGATGAACTAAAAATAAGTCAAATTTTTAATGAGTGACTTTAAGTGTTCTGCATACTACTTTGATGTAAGAAGTGGAATAAGCTTCTATAACAATTGAAAATCAGAGTAGATATAGAACAATGAACTAAAAATAAATGCAATTGAAAATCACAAATTTAATATCTTCCACTAAAAATCACAATTGTAAACACACCACTACAGTTGAAAAAATAACAGGTGATTACCAACACCCAAAAACAACTTTGTCTTCTAAATTAAATCAATTTTGCAAATTCAATTGTAAGCATACCTTAATGACGGCAGTTTGAGTTGTGAAAGCACGACAACAAACGAGTACGACTACTGACGGTTAAATTCGTGGGTTATTGGATTAAGGTTCTTGGAGAGAAGATGATTTTTGGGTTATGGGTTAGGGTTCACGGTAGTTTATGGTTTCTTGGATATTAAGATTGACGAGTGTGATTGGGAAAGATGAGTTGAACGATTAATCTATTAAAATAAGACATGGCAAAATAATTGATTTTAATTGGGTGAGTGATTGCCTAATGCATATTACGCTGTATGTGCATACTCTTTTTTTCTAATTTTGTCTAACTCTGTCTAACTCCAACACTGCGTGATAAAATATATAATTTTTTTATGATTAATTTTGTTCAAGTATTAGTTAAAAGTAAATTATTGATAGTTTTAAGTAGGGCTGTCAAAATGGGTCGGGCTACCGGGCCGGCCCATTAGGCCTATATATTTTCACGGGTCGGGCTTCATAAATAGCGGGTCGGGCCTTATTGGGTCATGCCATATCGGACCAGGCTTTTCATGGGCCGGCCCACGAACTTTTGGGCCGGCCCCTTAAAGAATTTAAAAAAAAATGTTAAAAAAAAACAAACTGAAATTTTGATTTTGAAACAAAAAGATATTTTTTTTTAAGAAGAAACAAAAAAAAGATATTTTGACCCCTTAAATTTGTTATTAGTAGGATAATTATCTTTTAAATTTAAAATAAATTAGTTTTTATCTTTTTTAAATTTATTTTTCTATTGTAAGCTTATTTAAAGGTCATTCATACATTTTTTTTTAAAAAATCTGCTTTTGTCAAAAAAAAAAAATGCTAAAAAATAAAATAAAATTAATGGGCCGGCCTATCGAGCCATGTAGGCTTTTGTTTATCGGGCCGGACATAACGGGCCGGACCATAATGTTAACGGGTCGGGCCAGGCCATGCCCTTTAAATGTTCGGGCCCCCCCGGGCCGGGTCAGACCAGGCCGACCTATTTGACAGCTCTAGTTTTAAGTTACTTAGTACACGTAGAATATTATTTATAGTATGCAATTTAATTTTTTTATGGTTAAATTTGTGTTTTTTATTAGTTAATTTTTTGTATGAAATATAATTTTATTAATTTATATATCATAATTTTTTTACGACCCCCAAAATTTATTTTTTGGTTCTGCCACCGACATGAGTGGAGAAAGAGAGGCGTAGGAGAGTGTTAAAATTCTGCTTAGAGTGAAAATGAATGGAGAATGTAGATATGTACCCTTATAGTGCTATCACGTGCAATTTAAGTATAAGTACTGCTCTCCCCTCCACTTGACACTTAGACATATACTTGTGTTTTACATCATAATTTCTTCGTGACTTATCCCTTAAAGATATTTTAGGTTTCACAATTATTTTTTTTAAAAAAGTTAGTTTTGGCCCGTTAACTACTGTTAATCACATTAGTTATTTCCGTTAGTTTTTGAACGACTCATTAATCCCAACTCACATTTCTAACCAATATTACTTCTAGGGTCATGCTAACCGGTGCCCCCGGGGCACTGGTTAAGGAAATCAAAATTAGAAAGTTTTGAAAAGAAAATAACACTTTTTAAACTTTCGAGAAGTTGACTGCACAAATTCCAATGCCAAATTACTATTTTTGCATCCTTAACTAGTGCCCCGGGGGCACTGTTTAGCATTTTCCTTACTTCTATTAATTAAAGTTGTGATGTTACATAATCATAAGAGAATGAGTATCATGGATTAATTACGAGTCTTCAATTTGATTAAATAAAATAGACGGTTAATCAAACTTTAATTTAACATTTAGTGTCAACAAATCATAACTTTTTTTTTAATTAATTTTTTTTTAGTTTGAAATTGATACAGTAAATTTATAGTTTAATTTCTATCTAAATCTTCTCATGTTTAGTTTCAAAAAAACAAAAAGTCAAGTGTTAATTATCACAGTTTGTTAGGGAATTGAGTGAATTAAATGTGATTAGTTATTTTATTTTTACTTGTTTGCTTTCCAAGTTTGCACCGGTCACATCTTATTCCCCAAGGCGCGTATCCCACCCTATTTCATATCTTTGTCCCCAAGATATGGTGTGTGGTTTGGGTAAATATAAACTCTTTTTAATTACTGTGGTAAATCATGCATGTAGATTATTCACAAAAAAAAAATCATGTATGTACATCGCTTGTCTTGATATAAGTGGTTCTTGTCATCAATTAAATATTTTTAGGGAAATTTTGGTCAAATAATGAAACGGTGCGACTAAAAAAAAAAAAGGAAATTTGTTAAACGAGATTTTTCCAATTTAAAAAAGATATTCAAAGATATTATTTGAGATTTATTCTATCTTTTATAGGAAATATTATGTGAGAAGATTTGCACTTGAGATAAGCCTAGGGTTCAAATTTCAAATATATATACGTATGCAGCCTTTGTGTAACATGCATCTCAAAACTAGCTAACATTACTCCATCACCGTCTTTCACTTCTTGTTCTTCTTCTCTTTCGATCTATCCCTCCTTTTATTTTCTTCCTTCTCAAAAACATGGAAGTACCTCAAGACATTGCTTTTGAGATATTTTCTTGGCTACCCGCAAAAAGCATTTGCAAGTTCAAATCAACTTGCAACCCAATTTCCAAATTTTCGGAAGAAACACTTTTTAGAATAAAGCAGACTCAAAATTTATTCGGGAA
Organism: Trifolium pratense; assembly: GCF_020283565.1. Classification (NCBI taxonomy): domain Eukaryota; kingdom Viridiplantae; phylum Streptophyta; class Magnoliopsida; order Fabales; family Fabaceae; genus Trifolium; species Trifolium pratense. The sequence continues at coordinate 51,557,715 of NC_060060.1, forward strand.
GGATGACACATGCTTATTCATTCAACCCAATGAAATAAGTCAAAGATACGTCACAGAAAGGGTAGAGTTGCATTCTTTACCTAAGCACCAACTGTCTTCTGGTGCCCCTAACAATGTTTTGAGTTTCCTATCAAAAAATACAACTAGTGTCATAGCTTCAAGTAATGGTCTAGTTCTTTGTCACAACATTGATGATCCGGTTAAAGTTTTCATATGCAACCCAATAACAAAATCTTGGTCCTCTATTCCAATCCCAGAGTCACTTCAAACACAAAATAATTTTGCTAATGCAAAATTCATGTTACATTGCTCTTTAGACGACTACAAAGTGTTTATTTTTGAAAACACAATGGAATGGGCGCCAACTTGTTATAGATGCAATGTTTATCATGGCAAGGAAGGTGTGTGGAAAACAATGGAACATGGGTTTTTACCTGGTGGAAGGAACATGGAATTTGACATTCCTGTATTTTTCAATGGGTCACTTCATTTTATCTCGGATAGTGGTCAATACTTTATGAAACCTAGTCCTTTTTATAAGCCATATATCATGTCTTATAATTTAGAGAATGGAACTTCAACTATGCTTAGGTTACCAAGAGAAGCCATAAGAGGTTGTCATCATATCACATGTAAGATGGGCATATTCAATTGGGGAAAAGCTTCTAACTCGAATGGATCACTATGTTTGGTGAAATTAAGTAAGTCTACTTTTACCGTTTGGTTTTTAGGAGATTATGAGTCATGTTCTTGGGAAAAGGTTTTTAAAATGAGGGTGAAGGCAATGGGATTGAAGGAGAAAGATCTTGATGTTACATCGTTTACAATTGTGAACGGTATTCTTTTAGTGTTTGCTACAAATGAAAGGGTTTATAGCTGTGGTTTGGATGACAAAAGATTTATGATGATTGAAGAAATATGCCAACACAATTGTGGATCCAACCCCCGCATTATCTCCTACTTGGACACTTATCGTTCTTGTGGGATTAACGCTGAAACTATGCCTTGCTAGTTGCTAGGGACTTATGTTGCTGCCTGGTTAAGTGGGATTAACACAATTTTGGTTTGATTTGATTGTAAAATCCTTATTATTGAATTTCATATTTTAGCTTTTCGTATATTTGTGCCGTTTTAGTGTAGTTATTGTTATGTCTAGGCGTTGTCTTGATGTGTCTCTCTTGTTTTTGTTTGTTTGCCTTATGCTTTTTGTAAGCCTCTTGTAAAAGCTTAAACTTGATCCGGTTAAAAAAACAACAAACTATACCAAATTGAAGGTAATTAAAAAAAAATTACTGCGTTTATAAAACAAATAATGATAAGTTACTTGTCTAACAAAAATTTACTTATCATAAAGAAAAATTTTCAATTTTGAATAAAAAAAACTAGTAATGTAAATTATGATGCGGGCAAGTCAATTATGATGTGGGCAAATAACATATTGATTAAACAATTACACATGTTATTCTTACTTAATTAAATTTCAATAATGAATATAGTACAAAAATTTAATGTATTATATAATAGGTTGATTGAGGTAAATAACATTTTAATGAACAGAAATATTTTGTAACATGTTTTTAAAAAATTAAATAATAATGACATGTGTACTTCGATTAATCTACATGTCATTTGTCACATCATCAAAATTGACTTTAAATTGAAGTGGGGATCGAAAGTCAAGTATCCCTAAATTATTTTTCGCAGAAAAATCCAGACAAACTTAATAGATCTCTAGTAGTGATATAATGCCATATTTACCGATGAAATTAGTTTTCAAGTACATTCCAAAACAGTTCAATGGATATGACCGCCCTTTTAAATTCAAATGCATTTGCGGTTTGATCAAAATGCATTTCCTCAACAACAAATTATTGGCAAATAAAAAAGAAAGAGTGAATGAGGATAATTGAGGAATGGCTCCATGGGAGGATATAGGCTAGAGCACAATGCATCCAATCTTCTCCATGGTTAAAAGTCAAAAACATGTATCCAATCTTTAATCTCAACCATTGATTACTATAATGGTTAAAAGTAAACTTCTCCATATGGTGGAAAATTTGATAACTTCCACAGGCTAAAAATCATGCATCTTTAAAACTGCGTAAAGCAAAACTGCAATTTAAACCTTTCAAAGATTATGCAGACTTTGGAAGTAAAGAACGAAAACAGCGACGACAAAACAGTGTTCATTTCACCATGATGACGAGTCCTGTAAGCTTACTTCACAATATACAGTACAAGACAGTGTAAAGAGAGAATGACTGATATCAAACTCCAATGACATGATAAAATGACTTAGCAAATCTAGGGAGCATGTAAAAGTAAAACCACTATGTGAATTAATCCAGATGAGGAACCCAAAAAATAAGTATCTGGGCCAAAACAAATAGGAAAAATATGAAACAAAAATATCTCCCTCGTTTGCTATGCTGCTGTCGCAGATCAGGCAGCTCTTAACTTTAATTTCCTATCCTTTCTTTCCGTGATACCAAAATTCAACGTACTTTCGAATAATTTATTTTCTCCATTAAATAAAATTTGACCAGAACCCTAAAGAATCGTGTTTCAGGGTCTTGCTTCCCTTATTCTTCAATTCATGCAGGCTCTGATCTTCTCTTTGTTAAGAACAAAGGAAAGAAAGGAAAAATAACTGAATGCAACAGCATAATGCAGGACACACACATCATTGGTGAATTCCCCAAACCAAAGTCTATATAATCCATAAACTGTCAATCTCTCCTATCATCTGCCCTCAAGATTGGACAGCCAGCCTTTGCAGATGCTCAAAGAAAACTTGAAGACTAACATCATCGGTAAAGATTACATCTGAACCAGCAGCCATCTCGTGCGCATTATTATATGTAGCTGATGGATTCAGCTTTGCTAATAAATATCTAGCCTGTTAAAGACAACAGTGAAACCTTGGTAAGTTTCTAGTTATGAAAAATGGATGTATGTATGTTGAAGATTGAATACAAGATTTTAAGTTATTTTTATATTTGCATTTCAACTACTTGAACACAGAAACAATATAGAATTGCTTCTAACAAAATCACCTATGAACACAATGTTTTCGTTTGAATTGAAACCAGTGTTTATACAAACAAGTTAAATTGTAAATCATTGTCAAATGACTGAAATGGAACACAGCACACCAAACATACTACAGAACTATCAAGACCTGCAGCAGGTTGGCATTGATTCTGTATTGTATTGTGACAATATGCTTGGTTGTTCCGCATCATTTTCCACGTTCTCTACCCACCGGTGTGGTATACAAGTTACTGTGATATACTTAGTCCCCCCCATGAATAGCTTTCTTGCTGCATCTCGTGGTTTTCAATTCATACAAGGTTTGCATTTGTAACCTTCTCACTGTATAGGTGCTTGAATCTGCAAAATTGCTAGAAACTGTGGTAATGTTAGTTGATCATATAAAAATTTAGACATTTCCCTCCTGCTCCACCTCTCTTTCTTTCCCCTGTGTTCCCACTCAAACACGTTCAGGATATGCCCGACACAACAAAAATAGAGGAACAAAATTAATCACCTTAACAGAAATCATTTCCAACTTAACTGAAGATTAGTAAAGACACACCGGTGAAAACAATATACTCCAAAACCGACATTTTAAAAATGAGGATGTCTGGTTCTATTACATGACAATGTATAAACAAATAGGAGCACCATGACACAATATCTCACTACTACCTATAAGTTCTGGTTACTGATTTTGAAAGAGTAAAAATAGATATTGTTGGCTGGAATGTCACAGCACGTGACTAATCAAAACAATACAATACGAAGCAAAACAGAGAACCGATCAGTTATTAATTTCATTATCAAAGTTACGACGGCCATTCTTTAAGTAACAATGTTACCTAAAAAATTTGAGGACCAGACATGCCATTTTTGCACACACAAATTTGTGTGAAGTAGAAGGTCGAGTGAGCTTCACAAATAACATGGATTGTTTTCTGCGATTATACAGTTCCAACATCATTATCATCCGTCTAATTCCCACCAAGCACCTTTGTCATCCTTGTAGTCATCATCAACATCATCGAAGATATCTTCAATATCATCATCTCCAGATGTTTCACCAACTGCATCATCCAGGTTGAGTTTCTTTTTATCCACGTCATGATTGTATGTCCACTCCAACCTTTTCAATATATCACGATCTTTCCAATTTTCCACAACGGATACATCCTCCTTCTTATCCTCCCCCGTCAAAATTTCCTCCCAAGAAAAGGCAGTATCAGCAGTCCTTTTCAAGACCCCGTCACTACTAATATCCCCAATAACAACAGTCTTGAGACACCGTAGTTTTGCCTCCTTTATTACATCAACAAAATCAGAATCATCGGAAACAAGAACCACACACTCAACCCGCCTATGATCCATCATATCCACCATATGCTTTTGCAACGCAATATCTGCAGCTTGTGGCTTATCCAACACAGTTTGAACCCAAAACCCTGCCCGTTTCAGCTCATCTGCCAAACCATACCCAACTTTGGGAGTCAAAACAGCACTCGCAGCCTTTTTATACTTTTCCATTTTCATAGAATACTTACCCACCAATTTCACCTTCCTACTCCCTCTAGCCGACTCTATCTGATTCACTCTTTTTGCATTCTCACGCTGATGCAGTTGCTTGAAATGATTAACAAGCTTTTCATTAGTATAAAATTTTCTCCCACAAACACAACAAACATGAGGCTCATTACGCTTGATAACACCCTTATCCTCCAAACCAAACAACATTTTCCGCTCTTTCCTCATCTCCCGAACAACATGAGGGACATAGTTAAACGTGTGGCTATTCGCATAAGCAACCATATACCGAACAACACCGAACGAAGCTGCAGCTAGTCTCAGCTTATTAGCAACTTGATAAGGTGGAATTGAATTGGGTGGCTTGTTATCCAAATCCCAGAAAATCCCCACTCTACATAGCATCTCATTTGGTGACAAGTTCGGGTTATTATCAAAATTCCGGCTACTACCCCTAGAGCCAGAATGACAGTGTCTGAAGGCACCATATGTTTTGCAGCTTGTTGTAGGTTCTATTGTGTAGAAGATTCTACGAAATTTGAGGATTGAAATTGAAACCATAAATAACAAGTAGGTTTTCTGTTCTTCTACAAATCAAATATCCTCCGAAGAAAATAACTGAATCCAATCAAGTTTCATAGAATACAGAATGCTAATTTAACTAAACATTGATTAAAAGCACTGCAAGCAATAAAGGCATTTGGTACTTAAGAACATGTCTTACTTACTTACTTACTTACTTACTTACAGGGAGGGTTTTATTTCTTCATTATGATTTGAAGGAAATAGAAAAAGATGGAGAGAAAGGAAGGACCTCGCCTGCAACGGTAGTTTTGGCAAAACGAGAGGATCGAAGAAAGGCCGCCGATGGGTTCTGCGATGGGAGTAAATTTGTGGTCTCGCGACGGAACGGAACCTGCACCTTCCGCGATGTTTATTTTAGCGTTATTAGTTAATATTAGCATATAAGATTTGTTAAATTTGTTTTAATAAATTTACGGTCAAACAAGGTAAATAAATGTATATTTTTGTCGAACGGAGTCTTATAATTAGGGACGAAAGTATTATTACTTATTCACTCCGGTCCTAAATATAAGAGACAATTTACTTTTTAGATTTGTTGATAATTTAATGTCTCTAACTTATAATATAGGTCAAATACATTTTATTGTCATTGAATTAAAATATTATATTTATGACTGAATAGAGTATTACCAAACCCAAAATCTATAAGTCTACCACCGGCCAAAACTATAGTATTTTGATTTTCCTATAGTATTTTTACTTTTTTTTTCTTTTATAAATCACCTTCCGATATTGACTTTGTTGGATTTGGGCTCGCTTTTTATGGAGAAATGTTCAAGTTTGTTAATTTATTATATCTCACTTATATAAATGGATAGTGGTCATACTAGGGTTATTATGGGAGTAAATTTTGATAGAAAGAACAACCTACAAATAGAGAAAAGAAGAGAGAAAGCAACTCTAGCTTTCTATAAACCAGATGTAGTAAAACGTATATTCCTAATTTGTTAACTGTTGGATTTCGCTCAAATTTGGAGGGCAAGTTCATAACTCCAATGACTACCTTTTCACCATTCAGATTAGAGCTGTCAAAATGGGTCAGCCCGAATGAGCCGAATTTTTTTCGGGCTTGGGCCTTAAAATTCTAGCTCGAATTTTTCCCTGACTTGTTAGCCTGGCCCAATAAAACCCGTTTAAAATACGGGCTAGCCCGAATGGACCACAGGAAGCCTGCAAGCCCGAATAAATTATAATAAAAATAAATATGAGTAAGTATGTAACATTATTAAAGTTCTAAATTAAAAAAACTCGTAATAAGTATAGAAGTTCAATGAACTTGTACTCCTTTGTGATAAAAAAAAAGGTTGTTTAATGATTTCTCATATGCTCTGCTATGATTTATATTAATTTGAATATCCAATTTTGATATGCACAACACAATGTAACCGTTCTTTAGTTCTTTATAATGTTGAATTTGAACACTAAAGTAAAATAAAAATTAAAAAAACTAGACAGGCCCAAAAGCCCAACAACCCGTAAAAGAAGTGACAATCACCATAAAAATTCACATTTTTGTGAAACTCTAAGTTTGAACTCGAATATAGATGTTCAATTTAACAAAATTAGTATTTGTCAGTTGAAAGAAGGACACTACCAGCTATAAGAGCATCCATAATGGAGAAACTCAATTTTGAATACCTAAGTGAGTCTCACATGTACACATCACTCATTTATAATTTTTTAATGATAGTACCTGTTCTGGTAAAAAACGAGGGGGTTTGTATTATTGATCAAATGGTGTGATTACACTCAGTTCAATCCCAACAACCCTGGGAGTTTTATAAGTCAGAATTCGATCCTTTTACAAATGAGAGTATGGAGCTATTTATAGAGCTTCTAGTCTTCTTCTCCAAGCAAGGGTTCCTAAAAATCCGGTCCTTAGCATCTTCTTCGGTGGTATAGCGTGAAAATAGGGATGAGAACCTTGGTCTCCAAGCTATGGCAGTTGCGAGAAGTTTATTTCTTCCTTCTTAAGTCAGCGGTTGATACAAGGAAGGGGAAGATATTTACAGTAACACAGAATCCACCTTTTTTGGCGTTGCCTTAGAGTTGCAGGTCACGCCCTAGCTTCTAATCGCCTATTGGGTATTTTAGGGTTTACTTGATTTGGGCTTATCATCCTTTTTACTCTAATTGGGCTTACTGGATATTTTCTTAAGCCCATTGCCCAGTCCACAGCCCCCCAAGCACGAGGTCCAGAGGAATGAAGTGCTTGAGTAGGATTCGAATTTTCCCTCTAAAACCTGTAGCGCGGGAAGAATTTCATCACGTTCCTCCCCACTTTCTGGCGCACGTTCTTGTACTCCTGGACCATATCTATCAACCGCTTCTCCATTCACTGATACCACGATGGGATATTTTCTCTATAAAATGGAGCATTTGATAGAATCAACTCATCACATTCTCACCTGCTCTTTTGAAAGTTTTCCTTCTGCAGCATGTCTCCTAAAAGCCTTCCCTTTGAATGTGGTCAGTCTCCTGCTTCCCCCGTCATTAAACGACTCCGCCGTATGCTGAACCTGAGTACGGAGGACTTAATGGACGATTTTGGTGAATTCTCGGAGTTTGTCAAGGAACTTAATGATTATTGCTGGAGGTTGACCAAGGAAGAGAAACGTTTTCTTGATAGTGTGCTGCGTCTGGAGAAGGAACTGAAAGATAGTGCATCCTTTGTGATCGCTGTGGAAAATGTGAAGGAGTGCCACGCCGAAGTCACTGAAGCTGTTGACAGCCAGATAGAAATTACGAAAGAGACTATGGGTGTGCAGGAGGAAATCTTGGGGATATGCTTCAGTGAGGAGCGCAGAGTGGATGATCGTCTGGCGATGCTGAATAAGGAGATGAAGCCGCTGGTGAAGAGGAAGAGGGCTCTTCAAGGCGAGATAAGGGATGACATTGCTAAGTTGATTACCCGGCGCCATTCTTTGGTGGACCTTCTGGACAAACAAGGCGAACTAAGAGAGGATCTGAAGCCCATTGACGAGAATATGGTGAAGGCGAAGAGGGTGAAACGGGCATTGGAGGAAATGCACCGTATCGCCGTTGCCGATGCTGGTGAATTGGGGAGCTCTACCGTGCCATGAAGTCTTTTATTTGCTCATCTTTCCGTTTTGTGCTTTTGTTTCTAGTATTTGTAATTTGCTTCCGCATTTTGGGATCTTTGTTATTTCCATTCTGTTTCTTTGCTTCCGTTGTATTTCCTTTATAAGAATTTGAGTATTAAGCGATTTCTTTTCCTTATGTGTTGCTCTTCTGTTCTTTTTAGTACCGCCTTCCTTTGCGATCTTCGATAACAAAAATGGGTCAAATTTTGACTCCTTGGAAACATAAGAGTGGCATTATCGAGACAGTCAAAACTTGGTAGTTACAACCGTCCACGCATTTATTATTACCGTTAATAACGATGTTAAGGCTGAACACTGACTATAAATATCACCTGCTAAAAACTCGAATTTTCATCATCTTGTTTTGAATCTTTATGATGGAAAGTAATAATGCTAAAAAACCTGTTGCCAGAAGCACTCCGCCTCAGCGGAGGAAGAAAAGAGTTGAGGTTTCAACCTCTAAATCCACTCGCTCCCGAAGGTCTAAGGATGTCGAAAAGGTGGAGGTTATCGTTCTTTCCTCGGATACCTCCGATTCTGGTAGTGGTGATGAGGATTACGTTTCGTTTCTGGAGACCTATGTTCCTCCTGAGCTTCGTGCTTCTTCGTCCAGTGAAGAAGTGGGGTCCCGGGTCACCGTGGAATCCAAGATGACTTTCCCTGAGCCTGTGCGAAAGGATTCGGAGTCTGATTGATAGGATTTTAGGATTTCTCCATGTAGCCTTGGTTTCTCCTCGTTGTACTTTCCATTTTCTGCTAATAATAAAGATTTTCTTTCTTGCTTTGAGTAGAATGCATTACTTTATGTCTTGTCTTTGCTTTATTTTATGTCTTGCCTCTCCTTGATTTTTGGCTTTTTCTCGTTGGGCATTGTTTTGGATATCTTTGTTGCGCCCCCAAGGCGAATCAAGTTTTTGCTTTTTTGGCGAGATAATGCGTTCTGGCGTGGCCCTTCCTTTAAAGGCGTTATAGATAGTTACCTCGCCGGAGGGCGTGGTTTTTAACTGTCTGACGATAAATCTTCCCTGATTTACTCTTGAGATGCGCGCTTTGACACGTATTTAATCCGACGACGCGTGCGTTACCTCTTGCTTCAACTTCTGGACTTCAAACAGCCGAAAAGGTTTTTCTCTTTAAATAGTACCTCTGTTTCCTTCCCTTTACTTACTTCTTCTCGCAAATCCGTACTCTTTTTCGCATATCCTTCTTCGATTCTCCAGCAAGCCTTGCTTCGTGTTAGGACGCTTCCAGTTTATTGCTCCAAGCTTTGTCAATTTCCTAAGGTATTCTTCTTTTATACCTTATTCCTTTTCGCCGGTTTGGCCTGTGTTGCGTAGGAACCCTAATTTTCTGATTTAGGTTTAGAAAGATGGTTATTTTGAGGGAGTTAGACGATAATGAGGGGAGGGTTCCTATTTCTTCTCCTAGTTATCTCGAATGGGCGCAACAAGTTCGCGCCCACTATACTAGGGCTAACGGTGTTCTTAATAGCCGAGGATTTTACTCGGAATTATGGGGTTTTGATGTTGGGAGTAGTAGTAGTGATAGTGATAGTGATAGTGATAGTGATAGTAGTAGTGCTGATAGTGGTAATGACAGTGATTGCGTCATAATCTCCCCTTCCTCTTTCACAGGAAAGCGGAAGAATCCTTGTCGAGATCTGGTTGTTGCTGGTTATACTCCCGTCACCATGGAAGTTTCTTCAAAGTATACCAGTACGGAAATGGTGAGGAGCTTTAGGAAAGCCGTCAAGCTTTCAGACCCCTCTCGCGAAGACTCTATTATAACCGAACCCGTCAGAGAGGACGAGTTTGTATTTTCTAAGAATGACAACCCGCCACATTATTTCTATCTTTATACCGGCGTGATCCAACCCCTCAACATTTGGTTGCCTTTTACTTCCTTTGAGGCGGAGATATTGAAGGTTCTCAACGTCGCCCCTACCCAACTCCATCCTAATAGTTGGGCCTTTATCAAAGCCTATGAGGTAATGTGTTCCGGCTTCGAATTGGAGCCCTCAATTGGCGTTTTTTTCTCTTTCTACCACATAAAGAACTTGAAGCCGCATACTTTGGTCTCCCTTAGCAGTCAACCTAACCGTCGCCTTCTGAATCTATACGCTTCCAACTTCAAGAACTTTAAGAATTCTTTCTTTCGAGTTCGTAGTGCTGAGGAACTTTCTGACTTGATGTATGATGAGGTTGATGATCCTCTATTCCCTTTCTACTGGACTGATAACCCTAGGCTTATCAAGGGTGCTATCTTTGAGGCCTTAAACGATTTTGAGCAAGATACCGTCAACTTCCTTGACTCCTATGCTCTTATGGATACCGCCGATATTCTTAGGTGTGAGGGTAATAGTGAAGCCCTGACAGAGTATTTACGTAAGTAACGCATTTGGTATTTTTCTACTTCTGTTTAATGTTGATCTCGCCTTATTATTAACTCTTGTGTTTTTTTTTTGTGTCTCTTTTTACTTTGGCAGAGAGAATGAGGACTATTTCTAATGAGGAGAGACGGGCGTTCTTGGCTAAGGCTCGCCAGCAAAAAGCCAATCCTGTTGTCGCCGTGATTGATCCACTGAAAAAGCTGCAAGTGGAGGAAGCTGCTATGAAGGAAGGGCGGAGCAAGAAGAAGCATGAGGGGCGTATCCGTGTCGAGATCCCGGGAAAAACGGCCTCTGGAGCAGAGGAGAACGAGGGTGTTGCTCCTCCTCCTCCCAAAAAGCAAAAAGTTGAGAAGATTACTCAGAAGGCTGGGGGCGCTGACAAGGGCAAAGGCGCGGCTTCCAGTTCTTCTCAGCCTCCTGCTCAAGACGCTGAAACCGCTGCGCCCCTTTCCTGGAGCTCCTTCGATCCTCTGGAGTTTATTGAGAGAGGAGTAACCATGGTGGGCGACATGACTCGCTTCACCGACACTTCGACGGAAGACTTAAGGAAGAAGGCCTTAGAGTATGAAGTCAAGGGTACTCTTCTTAATTATCTACTGACAAACCGCCAAGAGCAAGAGGTTCTAGAGGCGAGGCAAAAAGTGAAGCTGGTTGATGATAATCTCGCTGACATTGAGAAGAGGTATTCCGAAACTAAGGCAAAGCTGGAAGGCGACATTAAGAAGCTGAAAGAAGAACGGGAGGGCGAGACAGAGAGACTGAAGAAAGAGTATGAGGAAAAGCTGTCTAAAGTTAAAGAAAGCTATGCCGCTTCGGAGGCCAAGCTCAAGGAGAATGCTGCTGCCCAGGATGAGAAACTCTCTAAGCTATCCAAGGAGAAGGATGAAGCGGTACTGTCTGTTGGGACCTTAGCTGATGAGAAAGCTAGATTGGAGAGTGATGTCACAGAGCTTCAACTCTATGCCGCCAACCAATATGACGAGGGCTTTTCTTTTGCTATAGAACAGGTTAAGCTTCTTTTTCCAGATCTCGATGCTAAGCGCCTTGGCGAAGCTGATGCAATGAATCAAATTGTTGACGGCAAGCTCGTTCCCTATGTTCCTCCTCAGTGAATGATCTCTTTTGTAATGATCTTGTTTTTGCCCTTCTGTGGCTTTTTGTAACTATTTTGTATGCCCTTTTGTGGCTTTGAACAATTTACTCTTTGTTGGGTTTCTGTTAATCCCTTTATTTGCAATGATCTTCTTTCTTCATAATTTTGCGGATGAATTTTGCATTACGTTGTGAGGTAACGCCTTCTGTTATTCTCACCTTGGAAACTTTGTCCCTACACCAGTTATATCTTCAACATTCTATAATAATTGTGAATCGATAAAAAAATACTTTATACCTGTTGTCATTTGGCGTTATAATGAATCGCCTTGCCTTGGTTGTGTGTGAGCTTCTTCTGGCGGTGTTGATAATTTCGCCTTTCTTTGCTGTATCTTTTTCTGACGCACCCAACTCGTAAGACTTACAGGTAACGCCAAGGCTTTGCAACCTTTTTAATTTTTCTTTTTCTGACGTACCCAACTCGTAAGACTTACAGGTAACGCCAAGGCTTTGCAACCTTTTTAACTTTTCTTTTTCTGACGTACCCAACTCGTAAGACTTACAGGTAACGCCAAGGCTTTGCAACCTTTTTAACTTTTCTTTTTCTGACGTACCCAACTCGTAAGACTTACAGGTAACGCCAAGGCTTTGCAACCTTTTTAACTTTTCTTTTTCTGACGTACCCAACTCGTAAGACTTACAGGTAACGCCAAGGCTTTGCAACCTTTTTAATTTTTCTTTTTCTGACGTACCCAACTCGTAAGACTTACAGGTAACGCCAAGGCTTTGCAACCTTTTTAACTTTTCTTTTTCTGACGTACCCAACTCGTAAGACTTACAGGTAACGCCAAGGCTTTGCAACCTTTTTAACTTTTCTTTTTTTGACGTACCCAACTCGTAAGACTTACAGGTAACGCCAAGGCCTTTCAACCTTGTTTAATTTTTCTTTTTCTGACGTACCCAACTCGTAAGACTTACAGGTAACGCCAAGGCCTTTCAACCTTGTTTAATTTTTCTTTTTCTGACGTACCCAACTCGTAAGACTTACAGGTAACGCCAAGGCTTTTCAACCTTTTTAATTTTTCTTTTTCTGACGTACCCAACTCGTAAGACTTACAGGTAACGCCAAGGCTTTGCAACCTTTTTAATTTTTCTTTTTCTGACGTACCCAACTCGTAAGACTTACAGGTAACGCCAAGGCTTTGCAACCTTTTTAATTTTTCTTTTTCTGACGTACCCAACTCGTAAGACTTACAGGTAACGCCAAGGCTTTTCAACCTTTTTAATTTTTCTTTTTCTGACGTACCCAACTCGTAAGACTTACAGGTAACGCCAAGACTTTTCAACCTTTTTAATTTTTCTTTTTCTGACGTACCCAACTCGTAAGACTTACAGGTAACGCCAAGGCTTTGCAACCTTTTTAATTTTTCTTTTTCTGACGTACCCAACTCGTAAGACTTACAGGTAACGCCAAGGCTTTGCAACCTTTTTAATTTTTCTTTTTCTGACGTACCCAACTCGTAAGACTTACAGGTAACGCCAAGGCTTTTCAACCTTGTTTTATGGTTCAGCGCTCACATCTGAGTTGATCTTTGATAAAGATTCGGAGCTCAAGTTTGAGATAACCATTTTCGTTGATTCAGAGCCCGTAACTTAATCAGGTTGACGCAAATATTTTGACATAAGCAAGAAGATATATACTACTAGAATTTTGAAATTCAATGAGCCTCGATAAAAACCCCAGTTAAAACAGGGGAAAAGAGTGTCTCATTGTCTTTTTATTCATTTATGAAAACGGTTCTTATACATCATTAAAAATATTGCTAAAAGAAGAGAATGGTTTTACTTATTCTTCCACCAGAAACGTGTTGCCCCGCGATTAGCTGTAGTAGAACTTTAAGTTTGCTATGTTCCACGTCCTGGGGAGGATTCTTCCTTCCATGGTCTCTAGGCGATATGCTCCTCCTTCGAAAGCTTCTTGCACCCGAAAGGGGCCTTCCCAGTTTGCCGCGAACTTTCCTCCTTTATCCTTTCCCATAGGTCTTTTCAGCACTAGATCGCCCTCTTGGAAACTCCTTTGTTTGACTCTCGTATTATAACGCCTAGCGGCCCTTTGCTTTATGGCGAATTCTCTGAAATGCGCTCTTTCTCTTCTTTCCTCGATCATGTCTAGGTTCTCTTCCAAAGCTCTGTCGTTCTCTTCCTGCGTCGTGGTTTCTCTGCGCCAACTAGGAGGATTTATTTCCACCGGGATCATCGCGTCTGAACCATAGACCATTGTAAATGGCGCTTCTCCTGTCGAGGATTGGGGAGTGGTGTGATACGACCAGAGGATGGGTGAGATGTGGGCTACCCAAGCTTCGCCTTTACTATCTAGCCTCCTTTTTAAGGCTCTTAGTATCACCTTATTCGCTGACTCTGCTTGTCCATTAGCTTGTGGATGCTCTACTGATATAAAGGTGTTTTTGATTCCTTTGCTTCGACAGAACTCTACGACCTTTTCGCTGGCGAACTGTGTACCGTTGTCGGATACGATGTATTTGGGCAGTCCAAATCTGCAGATGATTTTCTTCCAATAAAAGATTTTTACCTGTTCCGCCGAGATGCTGGATACCGGTTCTGCTTCAATCCATTTTGTAAAGTAGTCCACGGCGACGATGATCCATCGCGCTTGTTTATAGCCAACCGGAAACGGACCTACGATATCTACACCCCACATGAAAAAGGGCCATGGGGATAATACTGACTTTAGTGGCTCCCCCGGAACGTGATGCAGGTTGGCGTGTCTTTGGCATTTGTCACAGTTTCTTACATACATGGCGGTATCGTCATGTATATCTGGCCAATAAAATCCTGCTCTTAATATCTTTCCTGCTAATGCTCTTGAACCGATATGACTACCACACGATCCTTCGTGTACTTCAGACATGATGCGCTTGGCTTCTTCGGTACTGACGCATAAAAGGAGGGGGGACGCAAATCCCCTTTTGTATAGCTTATCTCCTACCATTGAATACCATGCCGCCATTTTCCTCAATTTAAAAGCCTTTTCCCTTTCTTTCGGGAGTTCATCCTTTTGGAGGTACCGGATAATGGGCGATCTCCAGTCTTCCTCTTCTATTACCATCATCACCTCTTCCCCGCTGATGCTGGGAGTTTTTATGGTCTCTTGGATAACGGTTCTATGACTTCCTGGTTTTTTGGTGCTCGCCAGCTTTGACAATAGATCTGCTCTCATGTTTTGTTCGCGGGGAACGTAAACTAATTCGAACGAATCGAAATGCCTAGCTAGGTTTTGCACTCTCTCCACGTATTTGATTAACTGTGGCTCTTTCGTTTGAAACTTTCCTGATACTTGGTTGGTTACCAGTTGGGAATCACTCATGGCCCTTAGCTCTTTTACCTCCATATCGCTAGCTAGCTTCATTCCTGCTATCAAAGCTTCGTATTCCGCTTGGTTGTTGCTGGCTTTGAAGGCGAAACGTAGTGATTGTTCTATCATAACGCCATCCGGTCCTTCCAGTACTATTCCGGCTCCACTTCCTCTCACATTGGAGGCCCCATCAACTGAGAGTGTCCAAGACGCCGTTTTTTCTGTTGTTGGCGGAGTAGACATTTCCAATACAAAATCAGCTAGTCTTTGTGACTTGATGGCCCCTCTAGGTGAGAAGGTGATGTCAAATTCTGATAGTTCAACGGACCACGCTACCATCCTTCCTGCCAAGTCTGGCTTTCGGAGGACGTTCTTTATGGGGTAATCTGTTCTAACAACTACCTGGTGGCCTTGAAAGTACTGCCTTAATTTCCTGGCTGTGACAACTACTGCGAGAGATAACCTCTCTATTCTTTGATACCTTGTTTCTGCTCCCCTTAGGGTTCTACTTACAAAATATATAGGTTTTTCTTCGCCCTCTATTTCCTGAACTAGAGCTGAACTCAAAGCTCTATCCGAAACTGCGAGATATAGGTAAAGGGTGTTACCTGGTAATGGGCGTGTCAAGATGGGCGGTGATGCTAGGAACTCTTTTAGTTGTCTGAAGGCTTCTTCACATTCTGGTGTCCAAGAGAATCTTTCATTTTTCCTGAGGGATGCGAAGAAGTGGAAACCCCTTTCGCCCGCACATGATAGAAATCTGGATAGTGCCGCTATTCTGCCTGTCAAGGTTTGTACTTCTTTCACGGATGTAGGGCTCCTCATGTCTATGATGGCTTGGCATTTGTCGGGGTTAGCCTCTATTCCTCTGCTGGTGAGCATAAATCCTAAGAATTTTCCGGCTTGTACTCCAAAGGAACACTTCGCTGGGTTTAGTCTCATGTTGTACTTTCTTACTGATCCCATGATGTCCAACAGGTCATCATCATGGCGACTTCCCTCGGAAGTTTTTACTACCATGTCGTCGATATATACCTCTAAATTCTTCCCTATTTGCTCAGCAAAAACCCTGTCCATCAACCTTTGGTATGTTGCTCCCGCATTCTTCAATCCAAAAGGCATGACGTTGTAAAAATAGTTGCAGGTATTCGACATAAAGGCTGTATGGCAGGCGTCAGAGGGGTTCATCTTTATTTGATTGTATCCGGAGTAGGCGTCCATAAAACTCAGCATCTTGCACCCCGAGGCGCCATCAATTAACCTGTCAATGTTGGGCAGAGGATATGGATCTTTGGGACATGCCTTGTTTAAATCTGTGAAGTCCACGCACATTCTCCACTTTCCGTTGGCCTTTTTCACCATGACGACGTTTGCCAACCATGAAGGGTATTTTATTTCTTCGATGAATCCGGCCTCTTTTAGCTTCTCTACTTCTTCCGCTATAGCGACTCGTCTTTCTTCTCCTACCTTTCTCTTTCTTTGGGAGACTGGTTTTGTGCTGGGTGATATTGAAAGTTTATGTGTTATCACCCCTTCGTCAATCCCTGGCATATCTGAAGGCTTCCATGCGAATAGGTCAGCGTTATCCTTCAAGATTTTGATGATTCGTCCCCTCTCCTCGCTGGGCAACGCTGTTCCCAAGCTTGTTGTCTGGTGTGAGTGATCGCCAATTTGAACCTGCTCCAGGTCTTCTATAGGGCTTACCCTTCGATCTTGAAATTCCTCCCTCGGATCCATATCTGCGCTCTCTATGATGTTTATGCCGCCTGGGATTGCGGCTTGTCTTCTTCCGAATTTTCCGCTTGCGCTGGAAGTTCGGTGTCGTATCTTTAAGCTAGACTCGTAGCATTTCTTGGCGAGGAGCTGATCGCCCCTTACTGTTCCTACCCCCCCATTCTCAAGGGGGTATTTTATTGCTAGGTATAGAGTGGACATGGCCGCCCCTAATGTGTTAAAGGCGGGCCTCCCTATAATAATATTATAGGAGGTAAAAGGAGTTTTAACTACCAGGTATCGCACCTTGATAGTTTTGGCGTTGCTGCCTTCTCCAAACGTGGTAAGAAGGGAGGCGTAGCCCATTACGTCCACTTGTTCGCCAGAGAACCCAACCAGGGTTCCGGAGTATGGTTGTAGTTGCTCTTCTGCTAATTGCATGGCCTTGAAAGCTTCCCAGTACATAATGTCCGCTGAACTCCCTGAATCTATCAGTACTCTTTTTACATCACAGTTCAAAATTTGGACTTGTATCACTAATGGATCATCGTCATGGGGTGCTACCTCCAAACCATCCTTTGCCGTGAACGCCAAATCTGGTACGTCTAATGGCTGGGGCTGACTTACGAGGTATATTTCCGAGATGGCTCGGCGTACATACCTTTTCCTTGCTGAGCTTGATTCGCCCCCGCCTGAGAATCCTCCTGCTATTGTATTCACGGAGATTCTCCCCTTGGGAGGTTCTCTATTTGGCCCAGGAGGGTCTCGTGGCTCCTGTCGGGGGACTTTTGGCACGACAACCCGCCCTTGGGCGGCGTCGTCAATGAATTTGCGAAGGTGTCCGCTTTTTATCAGTTCTTCGATTAAATCTCTTAAGCGGAAGCATTTTTCTGTGGAGTGACCTCTACACCTGTGATATGCGCACCAGGCGTTATCGTCCAGCCCCATGGGGATGTTACTGGTTCTCCTTGGGGGGAGGTTTGCCAAACCAGTGGCCAGAATCTCATTTAAGACGTAAACTTTTGAGGCGTTTAATGGCGTGAGGTCTTCATTGGCGGGATGATTCCTGAATTCTCTTCTGGGCGGTTGGCGGTAGGGCTTCCCATGATGCCTCTGCCATGGGTCTCCTTGGTGGCCTCCCGATTTTGGTCGTGGGTGTTCGGGCGCTCTAGTGGCACGGCCCACGTATTCCTTCTCCTTAACGTCTCTTTGCCTTTTCTCGGCGTTACTTTCTTCGCCCTTTATATAACACTCCGCCCTCTTGTTCACCTCTTGCATTGACGAGGCTGGCTTTTGGGCTAAGGACTCATTGAAATGTCCCGCTCTTAGCCCATTGTGGAAGGCTGCCACGAACATCTCCTGATTTGGATTTGAGACTTTGATGGTGGCTTCGCTAAATCTGGCGAGGAAGTTACGCAATGACTCGCCATGGTTTTGGCGGATGGAGAAAAGACTGGTTGATGTGACTTTCACGTGTTTCGATCCAGCGAACTGGTGAATAAATTTTTTATGAAAGTCAGCATAACTCTCAATTGAGTTTCTTGGAAGGTTCATGTACCAACGCAGGGCGACATCCTTGAAGGTGCCGGCTAGTAATTTACACTTTAGATGTTCCGGAGCATTGATTATGGCGGTTTGTGTCCCAATTGCCATCAGGTGCTCCCTTGGATCCGTCTTTCCGTCGAAGGTAGGAAGGTGAGGAACCTTGATTGTTTCCACCACTTGGGCATCCCACAAGTGTTGTGCTAAGGGTTGTACGTCCATGACGCCCTCTCCCTCCTCCTCCTCCAAAATCAATTTTGCTTTTTCTTTCTCATTAGTTCTTTCGGCTTCGATGGCCGCAATCTGAGTTTGTAAGCGCCGTATCTCTACGACGGCGGCTTGCAGGGTGTTAACGCTAGAGCTATCGTTGTTTCCATGCTCTCCAGCCATGTGAAGATGTTTGATTTCTTGTCTAGTTGCTGTGATAGGCTGGGATCAAATGATTTTACCGCAGCCCCACGGTGGGCGCCAAAATGTTCTGGTAAAAAACGAGGGGGTTTGTATTATTGATCAAATGGTGTGATTACACTCAGTTCAATCCCAACAACCCTGGGAGTTTTATAAGTCAGAATTCGATCCTTTTACAAATGAGAGTATGGAGCTATTTATAGAGCTTCTAGTCTTCTTCTCCAAGCAAGGGTTCCTAAAAATCCGGTCCTTAGCATCTTCTTCGGTGGTATAGCGTGAAAATAGGGATGAGAACCTTGGTCTCCAAGCTATGGCAGTTGCGAGAAGTTTATTTCTTCCTTCTTAAGTCAGCGGTTGATACAAGGAAGGGGAAGATATTTACAGTAACACAGAATCCACCTTTTTTGGCATTGCCTTAGAGTTGCAGGTCACGCCCTAGCTTCTAATCGCCTATTGGGTATTTTAGGGTTTACTTGATTTGGGCTTATCATCCTTTTTACTCTAATTGGGCTTACTGGATATTTTCTTAAGCCCATTGCCCAGTCCAGTACCTAATAAACATTCAATCTCTCCAACCTAACATCTCTTAAAAAATTCTAAACGGATCCCACAAATAACTTTACATCTCATCAATAACTATACATCTTTATAAATGCATGCATAAGATGTTGTACCAGATGCTGGAGCATTTGTCCCTCTGTTTCTGTTAGTTACTTGCTTTGTAAGATAGTTGTTAGTTTGTTAGTTATAACAGGTTGTTGTAACTACTTTTGGTTTGTTAGTTAGTTAGTAACTAACATGAGTTAGTTACTCTAGTTAGCTTGTTAACCAAGCAATACACTACAATTTGTATCTCTATAAATTGTATTCATATGATCAATAAAATCAATGCTTATTGATGAAACTATTCCCTCTCACTCTCCTCTCCACTCTAACAAGTGGCATCAGTTAGCCTTTTAGGTTTTCGATCCAATTCCCTTTTCACTCAGAAAATAACCATTCTTTCTCATTCTTGTTCAAAATGAATAACAATAACAATTCCTTTCCTGCAAACCTTCCGATTCTTGATGGAAAGAATTGGGACCAATGGTGTGTGAAGATGAATGTAATCTTCAGCTATCAAGATGTTGAAGATTGTAAGACCCAAAATTCCACTTTTAATTTATATGAGTTTTTGGAGTAAATTAAGTGTGGAAAGGATGTTGAGTTTGGAAATGAAAAAAACAAGGTTTTGGTTGTTTTGTTGAAGTCTGAACAAACTCGTACCTTTTTGACCCCTTTACGTTTTGATTTGGTTTTTATGGTCAACATGAAAGTTGTAGATCTCTTCGTTAGCTTTCCAACGAATATTGGTGCGTCTCAATTGGACAACCAGAACTCAAGTTATGATCGTTTCCGTAAGAGGCGGATTCGCAGAAATTTTCCCACACTTCCTAGCACTCGAGCCAGGCACAGCAGAGGCCCATTTTAGGCCAAAACCTGACCATGGGGGCTGAGCATAGGCGCATGGTACTGTTCACAGGTGGACTTTTGTGACTTTTAGTTGACTTTAGGGGTTTATGCACCCAGGACCTTTGTTGCTTAGTTTTTCGCGTAGATTTCATTTCCGAGGTTTGTTGTTGGGCTAAGGAATGCTATTTGGATTTGTCTTATGGAAGACCATTAGTTATAGATAGGTTGATTAGAGTTCGAGAGTTATTAGTTCGAGTATCGTCGTTATTACGATATATTTTGCTGAGATCGTGCCTGTTTTGTGTTCGAATGTCAGAATGACACGGGGTTTGTTTTCCTAGTCTTCTTATAGGAATGAGGATGATCCTGTGTCTTTAGAATTTCATTTTTCGCGTTATGCTAGTTTTTGAGAAAACGGGCAATAGTTTACCCGCTGTCGTAAAATTCTACGGTTTCGGAATTCAGTAAAATTTTAGATAGAAGATTTATATGTCTGCGCGAGTTAGGATATGTCCTGAGAATATTTTTAAGAGTTAGGGAAGAGAATTACAGTCGCGGAAAAAGATTCGGCGATAAGTTTTGGAATTATTTTGAGACGGACTTCCGTTCCGTAAGTTTTCTGTTTTTACGAGTTTTGCTCGTCGCGGCGCGCGAGAGCTGTGGGGCGTGAGAGAAAATATCTAGATATTTGTTAAAGTAAAATGGATGGCTAGGATTTGATCTAGAGAAAGTGCTTTTGATCCAATGGCCAAGAGTGACCAAGACCAATGTATAGTAAGGAGGTTTAGCTTCTTTGGGGGACTTAGAAAAATCTGAATTTTTCCATTTCTCTTCCTCTCCAAACCGTGAAGCCATCCCCCATTTTCATACCTTCACCAATTTTTCATTTCATCACCAAATCATCTCATTCCAAGCTAGGGAAATCCATAGAACTTGCAAGGAAATCACTTCTCTTAAGGTAACTAACCTTCTCCTTGTCTTTTGCTTGGTTAAAACTCATGATTCTAGGAATTTTTGGTTATGTTCTTGAGAATTAGTTTTCTAGAAATTAGTTTTGGTTGTTTGTGGTTCTAGGGAAGTGTTTAGGAGTAGTATTTAAGCTTGTTTAAGCTTGGCATGTTGTGATTTCCATGGTGATTAAGATTTTCATAAAATCTTTTGTTAGGGTTTGAAAAACTTATTTGAAATGATCATAACTTTGAAAAATTGTTTTGTGCTTTTCTTTTTGGTGTTGTTTATGAGCTTAGTAGAGAAATGGATGTTAGATTATGGCTTTAATTTTGTGAAACAAGGAAAAATAATTTTGAGTGTGTTCTTGAGGATTTTATGAACATATTTTTAGAAACTTTTGTTTTGATGCTCAAAGTGGTTTGGTTGATCAATTCCATGGCCATGTGAACTAATAGATGCTAGCTAGGACTTTGCATTGGAAAATTTTGAGTGTGGTCCTTATTTTCAAAACTTTTGGTCATGAGAAATTTCGGAAAAGTGTGGGAGAGGTTTCAAAATTTGTCAGGGCTTTGAGGGAGGCACAATGGTGGCCTAGGGCGAATTACCATGCAAAAATTTTTGGGAAAAAAATGGTTTTAGTGTTGTATGTGTGTTAAAGAACCTAAAATTGAATTTTCGAAATTTGAGGCTTTGCCCGGAAAATTTTTTGGGGCTTGGATTAGTAACTCAGGGGTATTATGGGATATTACCATGCCCTCGGAAGCGAAAAATTTTGAGCGGAAGGGCCACTTTGTTTTTCAAGGGCAGAACCTAGAGCTTGTGTGGGGGGGGAAAAATTGTGAAATTGTGAAATTTTTCTAAGTCCACAATTTTGTGAAAAATGAGCATGCTTTGATGAAATGATCATAGGTGGGTCAAAGTTTGATTATAGGATTGTATTTGGAAAGAAAAACTTGAAACTTGCGACGCAAGAAAAACTCGATTATTTTGTCGAGATATTTTCGTAAAATTTTTAGGTTGTTTTCAAGTGTTTTGG
Source organism: Trifolium pratense (assembly GCF_020283565.1). Lineage (NCBI taxonomy): Eukaryota > Viridiplantae > Streptophyta > Magnoliopsida > Fabales > Fabaceae > Trifolium > Trifolium pratense. Next base: position 51,579,920 of record NC_060060.1, read on the forward strand.
TAGTGTATGAAAGTGTCCTTTGAAGTTTAAAACCATAGAGAGCAATGGTATGCTTTGAAAATGAAAATTTGTGGGAGAATGCCTTGATTTCTCAATTCTGGACGAACTGTGCAGGGGCATTTTCGTCCATTTAAAATTGTTTCAGTTCCCTCAAAACTTAACCATTTGATCCGTCTTTTCGAGACGAAGAGTTTGGCGTATGGTTCGTCTCGAGTGGACAAGAGTTGAATTAGTTATGGTCATTTTAGTTTGAAAACTATTTTGTCGAAAATGTGTTTGTTTTGTGAAAAATAGTGTATTTAACTTCGGGAATTTTTAATCACTATGGGGAGGACTCGGAAATAATATCCGAGAGTGTTAGGAAGTGCCTTAGATGCCTCTAGACCTTTGTTGATAGGTTTAGTTTCATTATAATACTTTGGGCGTGACTTATGGATTGTACGCTCCACTATTTTAGGGCGCACGAATTGTTGCATAACTCGGAATCGTTTGTAATTGGAAGTTTCGCCGAGGTAAGGGCACCTTTTTATTTCCGTCAATAGCATTAGGGTATGCTTGTGGTTATGCTTGTTGTGGTTCCATGCTTGTGTGCTTGGTTGTTTTCGATGTTATTTGTCTTACGTATATGTGGGAAATATATGTGTTGACATGTGGTTATGAATATGTGTATGTTTGTTGCATTAGTATATGTAGGGACGTATGCTCATGCAAACATTGTCGGTATTTGATCTGGGTGATTGTACCGGGTGATACTTCCGCCTTTAACGGAGACGGTATTTGATCTGGGTGATTGTACCGCCGTTAACGGAGCCGGTATTTGATCTGGGTGATTGTACTCCGGAGTATCCACCAATTGAGTTGGCATTTGATCTGGGTGATTGTGCCGGGTGTAATCCACCTTTTTCCGGAATTCATGCATGTGGCATTCGATCTGGGTGATTGTGCCACAACCATTCATTAGAGGTCTTGCATTAGGGTATGTGTGCACTTTATTTATTCTTCTTGGTGTGAGGATGTGATAAGTGTTTACCGCTTTCTATTCTGGTATGTGTATTCGGTATTTTATTACTAGTTTCCAGTTGGTGACCCTTATTTTGCATGCCATATCGCGGGCTCCTCCCACCCCCAGACGATGGAGCGCCATCTGAGACCGTAGGCCGTGTGGACGGCGAGGACTTCGTGGACTATCCCGGAGTGTAGGGAGTAGCGCTTGTTAGGCTACATTTTGGTTAGGCTTAGGGCCTAGTTTGTATTTTGGATGACTGTATGTCTTATACATTTATACTCAGACATGTTTAGTGCCTTTTGGCCTTGTGATATATTCGGTTCATAACTCGTGTCTTTTGGTTGATGAACTTAATGTATCCGCTGTGTGTAAATTATTCAGGTACACACTTTGCTTCGAGGAAGCCCTGTAATATAATGTGTTGATGTTATATTTATTTTTCTATTGAATGACGAATTGCCGAGATAGCTGCGGGCGTTCACGCGCGCCATTTTATTTAAGCGTGTTGTTAAAAAAAAAAAAAAAATAATACCCCTTTTTATGCTTTGAAAGACGGGGTGTTACATTTTGGTATCAGAGCTCGGCAGTAGATCTTCAAAGGGAAAGTGTGTACATGAGTTAACAGTCTGAGGTCAGTTAGTTTAGAGTTGGATTCGCGTCGGGTTAGCGAATCATTTATGGGTAGCAGTGTTTCTTGTTTGCTAGTATTGGCGCATTAACTCGTTTCGTTAATGTGTGTCTTCAACCAATCCGTGATTCAACTACGTTTGGCGCTTATCAAGTCGGATGTGGAATTGGAAAAAGATTTATTAGGCCAAGTGTGTCTCCGTGGGGAGCATCAGTCCTATGGGTGAAAAGGAAAGATGGACTTGGAGCGAATCAAAACTACAAGGGATTCTTGGAAGTGGCATTGGACGTGGCCACTCGACAATGTTGAGTGTGGACGAGTGGACGTCGTTCTTGTAAAGGATTGCAAGTACGGAATTATTTAGGGGAACCTCTTAAGAAAAATATTGGATGTCTTCTACGATGAGTTCGGGACGAGACTCGATGAAGCCGTTTAGTTGTCAAGAAGGTGCGACCGTTGTGGAATGGTGGAGCAGACAACGAGGTCAATTGGTATTAATTACGACGATTGGAAAATCATCGAGGCAAGTCGCACTAGAATTGAAGGACGTTGCGTGTCAAGAGTGAGTGAACCTTGCGTGGCTAGACGACGGTTATACCGACAATGGGTACCTTAAGGGTTTAAGTTGAGTGTTTAAGACATATGGGATTATGAAATGTGAGTATTAAGGTAAATCACGTGATGATTTAAGGTAGGAGAACAAATATCACGTTGATAAGTGATGAACTATGCGTAGTTCAGGGGATAGTAAGTATAGGTGTCGATGTGAGACAAGAATATAGTTGGTTAATTTTTGGATCAAGGGTGAATTTGGAGGGATGTTTAGGTAAAGAACGAGTAGTTCAACCTTGGAAAATGAGTTGTGTGTCGATGTTAAGCGATGCTAGAGGTATATAGTGTGGAAATACCTAGAGAGTTGTAGCCGTGTAAGCTAGAATTGTTAGTTTTGGCGGGTAAAACCTAAGAGAAATTAAATTTCTCAAGTAGTTTGACGGGATTAGACCATGAGTGAGTAGAGGCTCGGTATGAATGGGCATTTAAGTTAACGATTTCGATCGACCGAGAGGGACGAATGATCAAGTAGCACCTTGAGTTTATGATATCATAGGAGTTGAAGTGGAAATTTTTTGAGTAAAACAAGTTATGGACGGAAATTTTTAGAAAATTTTCTAGAAATGTCGTAGATGAATAAAAAAGGGGTTCGTTAGTAAGAGTACTAAGACAATGAGAGTGATAGTTGGAAGGACATTTTGTTGAATGTTAAGATGTAATGGGAAATTTGGATGATATGGCTAGTATTTTAAGTTCTTGAGGATTAGATTCAAGGAGTTGATTTATGTATCGGACCTATTACGGAAGTTATGGTAGCGTATGATTTATTCTTGGTGGGTAGTCTCAAGAAGACGAACATTAAGATTTGAAATAAGTGTCGGACACTAGATGGATGAGCAAGATGAGTCAATTTGGAAGTTAATCATAATGACGTTCTAAGGATAAGGTTAGAGATAGTTATGCATAAAGGGCTAATAACTAGGAACATGGATGGTTAATTATTTAGAGTGTTCGATTACGAGGAATGTGTTGGTTGCATCTTAGAGAAGGCTAGAAGTGAGTAAGAACTTTTTGAGTAAGTAGATGCGTCGAGATGAGCGGCAAGAACTTGTGCGCGAAGTGGGTAATTAGTATTAGAAAATACTATAACTTTAGATAGTTACGACGATTAGGGATTGGTCGAACGGAGAAGCACATGGCAACGGGGCCTGTGAGAACTAAGGAATTCGCGAAAAGGATTACCTCACACATAATTTGGAAAATTATGATTGTGCGTGTATGTTGAGGAGTCGAAAGCACCACATGAACGGAGGTCATGGCGGTGTGTTTGTTATATGTGGAAGTAAAAAAAAAAGAGGTTAGTAATTGTTCTAATGAAGATCGGCGTAGCATAGTGGAAAGTGCGCGTTGAGAAAATAAAGGACATCGGATGTTAACAATAAAGAGGAGAGGTTGGAACAATTAAGGAGGTCGAGGGTGACGAACTCTTTTGAGGAAGAGAGAATTTATTGGTAAGAGGAAGGAAACTCGACGAAGTTTTAAAATGGTTTGGGAATTTAACAAAAGATTTTATAAGTTGACAACCGCCAAGACAACTTGGGGAGTTGTAATCACCAACCGGATGTTGGGATGGTATTATTAAAAATGAGATTGGAATGAGATTAGTGTATGAACGAACGGTGCGGCGAAGTTACGAGATCAAAAAAAAAAAAAAAAAAAAATTTTAGGGATTTACGGACATTGGTGAAGTTGTAAGGTTCTACGGAGATGACAACTTCTTTCGGAGTATTTATGTTGTGGGCGGTTGCGACTCGTAGACAAGATCGAGGTAGTAAGAATTGAGGAGACATGTAGAAAACCTCGAAGAAGACGTTGGACCTTTGTGATTCAGATGAATTGAGTACAAGTGGCTGAGAGTGCTATTGTAGTTTGGTAAAGATGGTCTATGTCACCATCATGGTTGTCGACTATCTAGTGACAAATTGAGGAACTGATCGTCCTTAATCTCTTGTTATTAGTAGGCGGAATCGTGTTGACTGGAATGGACTAGTTTGACCAGCTTTGGTAGTGCGTAAAGTTTTTGAAAATTCTTTTTGGAAGGTAGCCGTCACTGTTTCGTGTAAACTTAATGAAATGGACTATGATGCGGAGGCAGAAGAATGTGATGTTGGAAACGTCATGTGATAACTTAGGTTGCGGACTTTCGTGAAGTTAATCTAAGTTATTACTCTCACTTTAGTTTCGAGGACGAAACTTCTTTTTGGTGGGTAGTAATGTAAGACCCAAAATTCCACTTTTAATTTATATGAGTTTTTGGAGTAAATTAAGTGTGGAAAGGATGTTGAGTTTGGAAATGAAAAAAACAAGGTTTTGGTTGTTTTGTTGAAGTCTGAACAAACTCGTACCTTTTTGACCCCTTTACGTTTTGATTTGGTTTTTATGGTCAACATGAAAGTTGTAGATCTCTTCGTTAGCTTTCCAACGAATATTGGTGCGTCTCAATTGGACAACCAGAACTCAAGTTATGATCGTTTCCGTAAGAGGCGGATTCGCAGAAATTTTCCCACACTTCCTAGCACTCGAGCCAGGCACAGCAGAGGCCCATTTTAGGCCAAAACCTGACCATGGGGGCTGAGCATAGGCGCATGGTACTGTTCACAGGTGGACTTTTGTGACTTTTAGTTGACTTTAGGGGTTTATGCACCCAGGACCTTTGTTGCTTAGTTTTTCGCGTAGATTTCATTTCCGAGGTTTGTTGTTGGGCTAAGGAATGCTATTTGGATTTGTCTTATGGAAGACCATTAGTTATAGATAGGTTGATTAGAGTTCGAGAGTTATTAGTTCGAGTATCGTCGTTATTACGATATATTTTGCTGAGATCGTGCCTGTTTTGTGTTCGAATGTCAGAATGACACGGGGTTTGTTTTCCTAGTCTTCTTATAGGAATGAGGATGATCCTGTGTCTTTAGAATTTCATTTTTCGCGTTATGCTAGTTTTTGAGAAAACGGGCAATAGTTTACCCGCTGTCGTAAAATTCTACGGTTTCGGAATTCAGTAAAATTTTAGATAGAAGATTTATATGTCTGCGCGAGTTAGGATATGTCCTGAGAATATTTTTAAGAGTTAGGGAAGAAAATTACAGTCGCGGAAAAAGATTCGGCGATAAGTTTTGGAATTATTTTGAGACGGACTTCCGTTCCGTAAGTTTTCTGTTTTTACGAGTTTTGCTCGTCGCGGCGCGCGAGAGCTGTGGGGCGTGAGAGAAAATATCTAGATATTTGTTAAAGTAAAATGGATGGCTAGGATTTGATCTAGAGAAAGTGCTTTTGATCCAATGGCCAAGAGTGACCAAGACCAATGTATAGTAAGGAGGTTTAGCTTCTTTGGGGGACTTAGAAAAATCTGAATTTTTCCATTTCTCTTCCTCTCCAAACCGTGAAGCCATCCCCCATTTTCATACCTTCACCAATTTTTCATTTCATCACCAAATCATCTCATTCCAAGCTAGGGAAATCCATAGAACTTGCAAGGAAATCACTTCTCTTAAGGTAACTAACCTTCTCCTTGTCTTTTGCTTGGTTAAAACTCATGATTCTAGGAATTTTTGGTTATGTTCTTGAGAATTAGTTTTCTAGAAATTAGTTTTGGTTGTTTGTGGTTCTAGGGAAGTGTTTAGGAGTAGTATTTAAGCTTGTTTAAGCTTGGCATGTTGTGATTTCCATGGTGATTAAGATTTTCATAAAATCTTTTGTTAGGGTTTGAAAAACTTATTTGAAATGATCATAACTTTGAAAAATTGTTTTGTGCTTTTCTTTTTGGTGTTGTTTATGAGCTTAGTAGAGAAATGGATGTTAGATTATGGCTTTAATTTTGTGAAACAAGGAAAAATAATTTTGAGTGTGTTCTTGAGGATTTTATGAACATATTTTTAGAAACTTTTGTTTTGATGCTCAAAGTGGTTTGGTTGATCAATTCCATGGCCATGTGAACTAATAGATGCTAGCTAGGACTTTGCATTGGAAAATTTTGAGTGTGGTCCTTATTTTCAAAACTTTTGGTCATGAGAAATTTCGGAAAAGTGTGGGAGAGGTTTCAAAATTTGTCAGGGCTTTGAGGGAGGCACAATGGTGGCCTAGGGCGAATTACCATGCAAAAATTTTTGGGAAAAAAATGGTTTTAGTGTTGTATGTGTGTTAAAGAACCTAAAATTGAATTTTCGAAATTTGAGGCTTTGCCCGGAAAATTTTTTGGGGCTTGGATTAGTAACTCAGGGGTATTATGGGATATTACCATGCCCTCGGAAGCGAAAAATTTTGAGCGGAAGGGCCACTTTGTTTTTCAAGGGCAGAACCTAGAGCTTGTGTGGGGGGGGAAAAATTGTGAAATTGTGAAATTTTTCTAAGTCCACAATTTTGTGAAAAATGAGCATGCTTTGATGAAATGATCATAGGTGGGTCAAAGTTTGATTATAGGATTGTATTTGGAAAGAAAAACTTGAAACTTGCGACGCAAGAAAAACTCGATTATTTTGTCGAGATATTTTCGTAAAATTTTTAGGTTGTTTTCAAGTGTTTTGGTAGTGTATGAAAGTGTCCTTTGAAGTTTAAAACCATAGAGAGCAATGGTATGCTTTGAAAATGAAAATTTGTGGGAGAATGCCTTGATTTCTCAATTCTGGACGAACTGTGCAGGGGCATTTTCGTCCATTTAAAATTGTTTCAGTTCCCTCAAAACTTAACCATTTGATCCGTCTTTTCGAGACGAAGAGTTTGGCGTATGGTTCGTCTCGAGTGGACAAGAGTTGAATTAGTTATGGTCATTTTAGTTTGAAAACTATTTTGTCGAAAATGTGTTTGTTTTGTGAAAAATAGTGTATTTAACTTCGGGAATTTTTAATCACTATGGGGAGGACTCGGAAATAATATCCGAGAGTGTTAGGAAGTGCCTTAGATGCCTCTAGACCTTTGTTGATAGGTTTAGTTTCATTATAATACTTTGGGCGTGACTTATGGATTGTACGCTCCACTATTTTAGGGCGCACGAATTGTTGCATAACTCGGAATCGTTTGTAATTGGAAGTTTCGCCGAGGTAAGGGCACCTTTTTATTTCCGTCAATAGCATTAGGGTATGCTTGTGGTTATGCTTGTTGTGGTTCCATGCTTGTGTGCTTGGTTGTTTTCGATGTTATTTGTCTTACGTATATGTGGGAAATATATGTGTTGACATGTGGTTATGAATATGTGTATGTTTGTTGCATTAGTATATGTAGGGACGTATGCTCATGCAAACATTGTCGGTATTTGATCTGGGTGATTGTACCGGGTGATACTTCCGCCTTTAACGGAGACGGTATTTGATCTGGGTGATTGTACCGCCGTTAACGGAGCCGGTATTTGATCTGGGTGATTGTACTCCGGAGTATCCACCAATTGAGTTGGCATTTGATCTGGGTGATTGTGCCGGGTGTAATCCACCTTTTTCCGGAATTCATGCATGTGGCATTCGATCTGGGTGATTGTGCCACAACCATTCATTAGAGGTCTTGCATTAGGGTATGTGTGCACTTTATTTATTCTTCTTGGTGTGAGGATGTGATAAGTGTTTACCGCTTTCTATTCTGGTATGTGTATTCGGTATTTTATTACTAGTTTCCAGTTGGTGACCCTTATTTTGCATGCCATATCGCGGGCTCCTCCCACCCCCAGACGATGGAGCGCCATCTGAGACCGTAGGCCGTGTGGACGGCGAGGACTTCGTGGACTATCCCGGAGTGTAGGGAGTAGCGCTTGTTAGGCTACATTTTGGTTAGGCTTAGGGCCTAGTTTGTATTTTGGATGACTGTATGTCTTATACATTTATACTCAGACATGTTTAGTGCCTTTTGGCCTTGTGATATATTCGGTTCATAACTCGTGTCTTTTGGTTGATGAACTTAATGTATCCGCTGTGTGTAAATTATTCAGGTACACACTTTGCTTCGAGGAAGCCCTGTAATATAATGTGTTGATGTTATATTTATTTTTCTATTGAATGACGAATTGCCGAGATAGCTGCGGGCGTTCACGCGCGCCATTTTATTTAAGCGTGTTGTTAAAAAAAAAAAATAAATAATACCCCTTTTTATGCTTTGAAAGACGGGGTGTTACAAAGATCTCATCACCACTTTTTATGAGCCCCTTGCAGCCAATGCAACACATGATCAACAAAACTGCTTTCAAAGAACTCAAGAAGAAAAACAGTAAGGCCTTGTTCTTGATCCATCAATGTGTGGATTCATCGAATTTTGAGAAGATTGCTGGAGCAAAGACTGCAAAGGCAGCTTGGGATATTCTCAGTAATGCTCATGGTGGAGGAGATAAAGTCAAGAAGGTGAAACTTCAATCTCTTCGAAGGCAATATGAATTGCTGGGCATGTTGGATAAAAAATCCATTGGTGAGTACTTTACAAGATTGCAGACTTTGGTCAATTCAATGAAAAACTATGGTGAAACAATTTCAGATCAGCTAGTAATTGAGAAAGTTCTCAGAACATTGAACCCTCAATATGATCACATAGTGGTAGCAATTGAAGAATCCAAAGATCTCTCCACAATAACTGTAAATGAACTACAGAGTTCACTTGAAGCACATGAACATAGGCTGCAAGAAAGAAAGGAAAGGAAAGAAAACAAAGTCAGTCAAGAACAAGCTTTGTATGCAAAGAATGGAGGACAATGGAACAAGAATGGTAAGGGAAAGAATAAATGGAATAAGCATAAGGGAAAGACTGAGTTCAGTAATGATCACAATGGTGATCAAGATCAACCTGAATCTTCAAAGAAAGAAAGTTTCATCAAGGGCAAGAATGGTGGAAAGAAGAGTGACAAAAGCAAGATTCAATGCTACAACTGTGAAAAGTGGGGTCACTATGCTTCTTAGTGCAGAAGGAAGGGAAAGAAGAAGCAAGATAGTGAGGCACATCATGCAAGGTATGATGAGTCAGATTCAGATGATGTTTTGTTGATGGTGACAACAAGCTCCGATGTTGATAACTCCAAGCTATGGTATCTTGACACTGGTTGTTCTAATCATATGACAAGCCATAAAGATTGGTTAATCAACTATGATAGCTCAAGAAAATCCATCATCATATTTGCAGATAACAGGACAATTACATCAGAAGGAGTAGGTGATGTATTGGTCAAAGGAAATGCTGGTAATCAAGCACTAATCACAGGAGTGATGTATGTTCCTAATATGCAAAGCAATTTACTCAATATGGGTCAATTAGTTGAAAAAAGATTCACAATGCATTTAGGGAACAATGAAATGAAGGTTTTCAATGCTCAACACAAGCTGATTTTGAATGCTCCATTGTCTCAGAGTAGGACATTTCAAGTCCAATTTACAGTTTCAGATTCACACTGCCTTGCTAGCAAAGCTATCCATGACGCAACATGGTTATGACATCTAAGGTATGGACATCTAAATTTCAAAAGCCTCAGTAATTTGAAAAATAAAGATATGGTCCATGGATTACCAGAAATTAGAGTGCCAAAGGATATGTGCAGAAATTGCTTGGTTGACAAGCAATCAAGAAAATCTTGTGTTGATCATATATCAGTAAGAGCTAGGGACAAGCTTGATGTAGTACACAGTGATGTATGTGGTCCTTTTACTGAATCATTAGGAGGAAATAGATACTTTGTGTATTTTGTTGATGAATTCAGTAGAATGATGTGGGTGTATCCCATGAAAAGTAAAGATGAAGTGCTGGTAGTTTTTCAAAAGTTCAAAGCAGTAGTTGAAAAACAAGCAGAGAGTAAGATAAAGGTATTAAGAAGTGATGGAGGAGGTGAGTATACATCTCACCACTTCAGAAGTTTTTGCAAAAAGGAGTGTATTTCACATGAAATTACACCTCAACATAATGGAGTATGTGAAAGGAGGACCACAACCATTATGGAAATGACAAGGTGCATGTTGAATGAGAAGAAGCTACCTAAGTCATTTTGGGGAGAAGCAGTAACAACTGCCTGTTATGTGTTGAACAGATGTCCAACTAAATGCTTAAACAAAGTGCCAGAGGCTATATGGAGTGGTTCAACTCCATCTGTGAAGCATTTAAGAATTTTTGGCTCCCTATGCTACATACACATACCAGGTCAGAAAGAAAAAAGGATGGATGACAAAAGTGAAGCTCTAATTCTGATTGGTTACCACACTGCAGGTATTTACAAGCTATACAATTCAGTCACTAAGAAGGTTATAGCAAGCAGAAATGTGACAATCAATGAAAAAGAACAATGGAATTGGGAAGCTGCAGGCATAAGCTCAGAACGTGCCTTACCATTCACTTTTGAAGATCAAGAGACAACTGACAGTCCACAAGCTACTGCAAAAAATTGAACCAACAGTAGCACATGATGAATTTCAAGATAGAAGGTCAGAAAGAGGTAGAGTATCAACCAGAAGCCTTCAGGACTTTGAGACTATTTCAGACAACTTGATCACAAATGATGGTGACTTAGTGCATTTGGCACTACATGTTGTCACAGAACCCTTGAACTGCACTAGTACAGTAAAGTCACATGTGTGGAGAAAAACTATGGAAGATGAAGTCCAATCCATTGAATCCAATGAAATGTTGTGGCAATCAGGTGTTGCAACAGGTATTGGAACATCTGTCCACAATGTGCCAGATTTTCAATTGGAAAGCTTGGCACCAGTTGCAAGATTGAAAACAGATCAAGTCAGCAAGGAGAAACTAACTGTGGTTCACTGTAGAACCAAATGTTCAAGTAGCAGATATCTTAACCAAGCCACTGAGGGCTGACAGGTTTAAAGAGCTAAGGAACATGTTGGGTATTGTGAAAGCGGAGAGATTGAATTGAAGGGGAGTGTTGAAGAACAATTCAATCAGTTGCATAAGATGTTGTACCAGATGTTGGAGCATCTGTCCCTCTGTTTCTGTTAGTTACTTGGTTTGTAAGATAGTTGTTAGTTTGTTAGTTATAACAGGTTGTTGTAACTACTTTTGGTTTGTTGGTTAGTTAGTAACTAACCTGAATTAGTTACTCTAGTTAGCTTGTTAACCAAGCAATACACTTACAATTTGTATCTTTATAAATTGTATTCATATGATCAATAAAATCAATGCTTATTGATGAAACTATTCTCTCTCACTCTCTCACTCTCCTCTCCACTCTAACACATACAAAATCATATTAGATACTATGAAAGACAGAGTGCTTATTTGAGAAGTTGTACCTAATTATTTTTTGCTCAAATAGTAGTACCTAATTAGGTACCATTTCTTATTGAAATAGGTACTACCATTGGAAATGGTCTAAATTACTTTAGAAACAAATCTATTCAGTATGTTGAAAGAGGGAATCTTCGGGAGAAAATTTGCACCCTATATGTGGATTTTACCAGAAAAACAAGAGGATGTCATTTCATGAGAGAGAGAGAGAGAGAGAGAGAGGTGATTTGTCAAAGATTGAAGAGACGATGCAGTTTGAAGGAAAATAGGAAAGAACTTATTTTTGGTGGTTTTCGGTCGCTTCCTTTGTTGATGAAGATGATTTTTTGGTGTCAAAATGATGAGAGGAATAAATCTTTTCATGGCCAAGATCATGAAACAGATACAAAGCTAAGTTTTTTTTTTTTGAAACAGATACAAAGCTAAGTTTAAAAGTCAAAAACCTGTATCCAATCTTTAATCTCAACCGTTGATTACTATAATGTTAAAAACCACATCTTTAAAACTGCGCAAAGCAAAATTGCAATTTAACGTTTCAAAGATTATGCAGACTTTGGAAGAAAGGAACGAAAACAGCGACGACAAACAGGGTTCATTTCACCATTATGACGAGTCCTGTATGCTTACTTCACAATATACAGTACAAAACAGTGTAAAGAGAGAATGACTGATATCAAACTCCAATGACATGATAAAATGACTTAGCAAATCTAGGGAGCATGTAAAAGTAAAACCACTATGTGAATTAATCCAGATGAGGAACCCAAAAAAATAAATATCTGGGCCAAAACAAATAGGAAAAATATGAAACAAAAATATCTCCCTCGTTTGCTATGCTGCTGTCGCAGATCAGGCAGCTCTTAACTTTAATTTCCTATCCTTTCTTTCCGTGATACCAAAACTCAATGTACTTTCGAATAATTTATTTTCTCCATTAAATAAAATTTGACCAGAACCCTAAAGAATCGTGTTTCAGGGTCTTGCTTCCCTTATTCTTCAATTCATGCAGGCTCTGATCTTCTCTTTGTTAAGAACAAAGGAAAGAAAGGAAAAATAACTGAATGCAACAGCATAATGCAGGACACACACATCATTGGTGAATTCCGCAAACCAAAGTCTATATAATCCATAAACTGTCAATCTCTCCTATCATCTGCCCTCAAGATTGGACAGCCAGCCTTTGCAGATGCTCAAAGAAAACTTGAAGACTAACATCATCGGTGAAGATTACATCTGAACCAGCAGCCATCTCGTGCGCATTATTATATGTTGCCGACGGATTCAGCTTTGCTAATAAAAATCTAGCCTGTTAAAGACAACAATGAAACCCTGGTAAGTTTCCGATTATGAAAAATCTCGACTCGGGGATCAACAAAAGGGGGAGGGGGACTGATGATGTTAAAAAAGTTAAATACTTCACATCATTATTGCTCGTGATATGATTGAATTGGGTAAGAAACATAAACAAAAAATCAAACAAATAGTGATAGAGACCCGAGTAGGAGTGATAACAAAAAAGGGATATCATGTAATAAAGAGTGTGGTGACTATATATGGTAAATAGTGGGCTATGCTGCTTAGTTGGCAGGTTTGTTAAGTTATGGGCCGAGAGAGAATTTTCTCCTTCCCTGGCGAGCTTAGCTCTAGGGTAGATTGGGATTATTTCCCTTTAGAGTTTTTCTTTCATCATCTACTGAATACATACTATTTTCTACTGTTTCATCTCTTTCTTTACTTAATCTCAGACTCTTAATTTCGGGCTCTCATCAAATAGCATTCAAATCAGTCTTGCTAAAAAATACTGACCTGGGAACCATGTTGGTCGCACACTACCAATCTGGGAACAGGGAATCGATCTCTAATAACTGCTTGGGCATCATCTTGTGGAGCTCGTAATAGTTGTGCAAAAGCCTGTACCATAAATTAAAGTTAGCAACAGAGAGAAAAAAAGAATAGTGGTAAATGCAACTAACTCTTGACAACAACTATGAAAATGCCTCTAAGCAAAACAACTCCCACATAAAAACTAACAGAAACTAACGAATACATACAGATTAAATTCTAAAATCTGAAGATAAATCGTGAACAGAATTCTCAGGTAATGACAATTTGTTTGGCAGGACATGACTGCACATGACTGCACACAAACCTGGTGTTCTGGTTGGTTCTGGTATCCCAAGTTGCGCCATTGAGCTATTGTCATCCCGTGAAAAATAACCACACTAAAATATGAATCTAGCAACAGAATCCGGTCTGCAGCAATGGAAGCAACATCCAACAATGCTGGTGCAGGGAGTGAATTAAATGAATATGATATTAAAGATGGCTGAATCATAACAGCCGCGTTACTAATATTTTCCCGGTTCAACAACATGCGAAAGTATGCAGTCTCATCTGGACTGTTGTTAAAAACCTGTCAATATATTTTACCATCAGCTAACAAGCAGAACTACAGAACAGGAGGAAAACAACAATAACAAGTACCTGTACAAACTGTGAGCGTCTGAGATTGAACATAAACTGGGGGAAAAGAGAAAATGATGGATTTAATGTAAAAGATGATGGATCATCCTTGCGGTAGTCCCCAAACTTAGAACAGAGGCGAATGAGGAACCTATCCAACCACCGTGTGGCGTCAAATGTTTCCTGATCAAACAAAATTGATGCTCAGCAATGCATTTATTTATATAATGTTGACTTGAAATTTTTCCACAGCTAACACATGACCAACAACTTCAATTTCACAATTGATAAAGTGGTTATTCATAGCATATTATTAACAAAACAATGGAACAAGCGCAAATTCCATCAATATCAAAGCAAAGCTATTGGCCTAATTTTATGTTTTACTGAAACTCCCCACTAGCACCCATTTGAACAAATATATAATTTGAAGCAGCTGCTTGAGCAAATAAGATCTATTAATCATCTGAATATATTTTAGGAATACTAATTACTAAGAGAACAACAGATATTAAGACGACCTATCACATACCTCTGTCTCCATTTTCAGAGAAGCATATCTAGCCATTACAACTGCAGCAGTTTCTTGGTCAAATCCTTGAACCAGTTCCTGAATAACACAATAATGTAAGTAATTAGAAATCCTGCTATTAATCAATCTAGAGAATAAACAAATGTCTTTCAGGTAACGGCATAGATATACACAATAAATACTATGTAAATGAAAACATTTAGATTACGTATTCACAACTCTACATATGACATAGCTTGAAAATGATATTTGACAGAATGAAGAAAGAGTAAAATTTTCATGCTTCTTTACAACATGATAAAGAATTTCATTCACATTGACAAACAAAATTGCCATCCGCAGCCACTGACAAAAAAAAAAAGACTGGAACTACCTCAGTGCTAACAGCACTATCTACCCATCTTCTAGTTACTGTTGTCACACGAAGCACTAATTGACCATCCGGGCTCTGGTAACTGCAATAAGACCATGACCATTATTAATGCTCAAGACCCAATGATATAGTAGGAAGACACACAAAATCATATATTAAGATCCTATTTATGAAATTTCCCAAACATAACCTTGTAAGGAACTGCAGGTACAGTTGTTGGTTGACAGCAGCACCTGAAGCATTTGAACGGTCACTTGATGAAAGATCAAACAGCACAGTCAAGCATGTACTCTTGTCAAGGCCACACATCTTCCATACTGTTGTGTTGCCCTCTCCTATGACAGTATCAGCAACAGAAGGCCCTTTCTGCAGTGTTATAGCAACAATCAAAATCAAGAAATATCATACTACGATTCAGTCTTAGTTCATTAACCAAACACAATCTCTAATTCCAGAATCAATGAGAAACACAAAATGAGGAGTTCGAAACATAGATCATCTAACCTTCTCCAACGATGTGCAAGGTCCAACGACTCCCTGAATTTTGATTTCCTTTGAGCAATTTATCTCAAGGGTTCCACTGAAACAAAAAAATAAATTAGCAGCAATCATGTTTGATCAAGGATAAGTGTTATTATGGCATCTCACTTGGCACCCAATTATCTGCAGCACCCAGCAAGTATTACTTGAAAAATAAGAAATAAATAAAAATAGGCAAGGAGGGGACATTAAAGGGGACAGAGAAATGGAACTGTATAAATAATAACTAAATATCATTAAAACATTTGAAATGAGAGAATGCTCACTTGAAACAAAGACCGAGAGATTGCTCCCCATCCTCAAAAACACGCTTAAAAGAGTCCTTGAAGACTGAATGACCAAAACTTTCAGAAAGGACAACAAGGCCACCAGTTCTTTCAACTGCGACTTTCATTTCTGCAACTCCAACCTTATAAATTTAAAACATCCATGAATCAGCACAAAACAAAAAAATAGCAAATTAGTTGCTAATTGTTTTTCAAATTCAGTGCAACATTGTGATGATATACTAACAATATTCATGAATTACTACTGCATAACATAAACAAAAACTTCCTTGCAATTTACAGCGAGAATTATCAGCTATTCTCTCAAGAAGATAAACGAATTCGTAAACTCGATGCCGTCAATATGAACAACCAGATGGATATATTAACCACATTGAATATATAGCTTTTCAGGTCTTGTAGCCAAGCGGTTCCAGATAGGGAGAAACAAAGGTAAGTTCAGAATATATACTTACTTAATCCCAAAAACTTTCCCATAAGGAATCTTATGGGTAACACGGTTGTAGTTAATGTATCACAAAAACGGTATAAATTATAACGCATGTTTATGAAATTAAATCAAGAAAAAGTACTCCACTTGTGATGTTGAGGGCGGTTTGTTTAGGCTAATTTTAAGAAAAAAGTACTCTTTAACTTGGTATATATCAAAACAAAATTAGACATTTGGAAATTCTATTTAAAAAAAAAAGAAAAAAGAATGACTTGTTGCATTTCAAAGCGTATCCAAGTGAGCACAAAATTGTTTAAGAAGAACATTTTCAAAAAAACCTAAAGTATTGAAACTGTCAAACCACACAGCAGAAATGCTGGATTGATGCCTTCCAATGTGGAATTTGGAAAAATTGAGCTGCATGGTAATTTTATATTTGATTATCAGAACTAACACTACATGTTTCAGCAGTCTTACTGAGCACTATGTATGATCTGCACGCATGCATTCCATTATCCAACTAACAAGAGAAATCATTATTATAAAAGTATGAGAAAATTATTAAAGTGGCACAAACCTGATCAAGTGCTGATGCAAAAACATCTAAAACATGACCCTGGCTAACCAGCTGTTTTGCAAGACCCTCGTAAAATTTGACAGCTTTCTTAAAGTAAGGTGCTGCATCTTTATCAAGATCTTTATGAGAACGCACCGGGTCAGATAGATCTTTCGACACAATCTGCAAAATCAAAATGTAATCAAAATCTCGTCATCAGAGACATTCTGTGGATGGATGATTCAGTGATTGTCAACATAAACAAAAACAAGCAGAAAATAAACCATAGTTCCCTGTATGTTATTCAAAGTTTACCACACAACAATTTGAACTTTCAATACCCCAACAAAAAAAAAAGCCATCTCTATCATGCATGACAAAACATAAATATTTAAATTTCTCAACAATAATCTGATTGCAAGTACATTATCAATTTATCATCATCTACCAACACAACCATGAAACATGGATACCGAAACGCCTAACAAATCATTCCACTCCTAATGATGAAAAAGCTTGATAAACAATTAACACCATTTTCCTATCACTAACTAGCTTTCTTTCCACCCAAAACAAAAACCATAGCACAGAAACAGCCAATTAATCAATTATACAGCAAAAAATAAAAAATTACTATTATATCATACCGTGCCAGGTCCTTCAGTGCATGGCCCTCCAACCAAAGCTATGATTCTAGCCCCAGTCCCAGGATTACAAGCACTGAGCAATCCAGCTGCAACACTCAATGCAACACCAGTGCAGCGAGCAGGACGTTTGCCAGGTGGAACAGGCCACTGATCTCTCTGCAATTCCTCTAACAGCTGTAAAAAAGAAAACAAAACACAATCAGATTTACGGAATTAATGGAAATCAATGAATGAATGAATGAATCATCATGAATTGAAATGGAACAAGCATTGGCGCATTACCGCATTGAGAGTATATTCACAATCAGATGCAGGCAATAAAAACCTTGAAACACCAGAATTAGGAAAAGGAGCAACACCCTTAATAGGTCTCCTACCAGAAACAACAGAAGAAGCAAGACCAAGGTGTTCTAAAATCTGATCTTTAGGAATCTCTTTAGAACCACGAAAAACATAAACCTTAGACATATCAGAAAATCCCAATTCATGAACTTGAACCTGAGTCCCAAAAGAAAGAAATCCAACAAGAGCATTATCAGGTAAAAGACCAATAGCACGACCAAGAGCAGATTTAACAAAATTGATCTCTTCTTCAATGATACAAGTATCAAGGAGAAAAAGAAAAACAGGTGAAGGAATCGGATTAGGATCAGAATGAGGAATAGCATATTCAAGGGTTGTATATTGAGGGTAAAGTTCACCAGGTAGATTTGTTTCAGAAATAGCGTTGTAATGAGGAGGGAAATGATTACGTTGAAAACAGAAAGGACAGATCCAGATCTTAGCGGTGAAATCGACGCGACAGAAAGGGTTGAGAGCGGAGGTACAGGTTTTGCAACGGAGAGGAGCGTAAGGGAGGCGGGGGATGTCGGGAGATGGACGGATGAGAGCGATTGTGGCGGCGAGTGGGATCACGCATTTGCTTGCTTCTACTTTGGTGCGTGGCCAAACGTTCCATGTCATGCGAACTCCGTCGACACCTTCGGGATCTGTGCTGGCGATTTCCGACATGGTTATGGGTTGGTTTCGATTAATTGATTTTGGAGTTAAGAGAATTGAGATTGATTTTGATTTTGATTTTGATTTTGTTTTCTCTATACACCTTTGTTTTGCTTGTTATACCACAATCGTAACGCTGCACAATGATCTTAAACAACAACAACAAACAAAAACACATTCAACGCCAATGCTATTCACCTTTTCACTCTTAATAAATTCCACTGTTTTCTTCTTTACTATTTTTTATTTTTTTATTATAAAATCAAATCAAATCAAATACTTCATTCTGTTTTTTTTATAAAATAAAGATAACATATATATTTATGTTTTTTTTTTTTTATAATCAACATATATATTTATGTGTTTAATGGATATGTTTGTCCTACGTCCAATAAAAATTCTCTATTTTTCTAATGTGATGTCATTAAAGTGAATGCACCGAGGTGAAATGGCGAAATACACTATTGTTATTGGATAACCGTAAAAAATAATGCTTAAGAAAAAAAAAATTATAAAATAAGTTTACATTGTCGGTGCAAATATATATTTATTCAATGATATTAACGGGTACTCGTACTCCTCTATTCCTTTTTAAGCGTTTTTTTTTTTATTTTTACACATTTTTTCTATTATACCCTCATTTTAATTAATCAATAAATTCTTTTTTTTTCACATACTTTCCCTTTCCAATAAATTTAATATATTATGTACAAAAAAAACAAACTTTGATATTCCAAATATATAGCATTAATTAGTTTTATTAAAAAATATGAGTAATTGACAAATGTATAATTGATAAATAGTAGAAATTCCACGGTGAATAAATGAGATGACTGAAGTTCGAACTTCAGCCCTTTTGCATATATAATATAATGTCTCTGTCAAATGTGTTAATACTCTATATTTCTTATTAGATTATTAAATCAGGCATCAAATTAATTCATGTTATCATGTAGATATTATGGATATTTGTATGAATATTTTAAGAACTAATCTTAAGTTATGAGTATTCTTTAGTTTTCACAAAAGTAAGTTTTTAATACAATTGTGGGATATTTTGTCAAAAAAAAATACAATTGTAGGATAATAAAACATACCAAATTACATGTAAAAAAAAAAATACAATCGTCAGTTGGTTCAGTGGTGATTGACTCTGAACTTGGTAGGAAGAACCGCAGTTCGATCCCCGCAACTGCGATCGGGAGGAGGTTGGAACCACTTGATGCTAGAACTTACCCCGAAACAGATTTAACTGGTGATGAAAAACTAAAACATAACAAATTACATGTACCCAAAATAAAAAATTAACAAAATACTATTCAACAATTGAAAGTTCAAAAGGAAAATATTTTTGGAATTAATAATATTTACTAAAAGTATTAAATATACATTGACTAGCACGTTTAGGATGTTTTGTTTTTATGCAACGTTTTTTTTTTTCTATATTGTTTTCATGACTGTTTTGGTGTAAAAGATTTGTGGTGGTGCCAATGGGACACTGTTGGGTCTGTTTGATTCGGGCATTTTGGAGGGGAGGTGGGGAAATATTTTAGATTTTATGTGTTTGGTTTATTTTTTTGGAGGGGAGGGGAGAGGAGGGGAGCAAAATTCTTCATATGGCAACTTTTTGCTTTCCCCCAAATTGGGGGGATTTGGAGGGAGGGAAGGAAGGTGAGATAGGTTATTATAAATTTAATTACATTGACAAAATTATCCCTAATTTTGTATTGAAATCAAAAACTATCCTTATTAAAAATTTAAAGATTAATTATATCTCTTTATTATTCATCATGCTTTCTTCAGAATAATTTTTTTTTTGGCTTAAATGCAGTTTTACCCCCCTATTTTGAAAAATGCGGAATTTTACCCCCTATTTTATAATTTGTTGGATTTTGCCCCCCACCAAAATTCTGCACAAAATCTACTTCTGAGCCTCAAGTTCAAAGCTTCGCACAGAACTCAATTTGGATCAATAATTCACCAAACTGGTACCGAACCGACCGAAATCGAGTTAGTTTTTCACAGAATCAAACTCTACTAAATTTGGAGTTATAGAGAGAGATTAATTACCGTTTTAGTGAAGGTATGTTCAAATTAATTATCGTATAAAACAGAGAAAAATTAGGTAGCTATGATGAAAATGTATTATTATGCTTGGTTGTGACTGGCGGTAAGAAACTAGCTAGGGACTATGGAGTTGAGTTGCAAATTACCACATGCAACAAGTGGAATCCCAACAATAAATTGAAACTCACTTGCATTCAAAGTTGGTATGGTGAGGCCTCGTGTAGTTAGTTACTAGAACTTGCATTTCAACTACTTGAACATAGAAACAATATAGAATTGCTTCCAACAATCATCTGTTTAACAAAGGTTTTCGTTCGAACTGGGACCAGTGTCTATACAAACAAGTTAAATTGTAAAATCATTGTCAAACGACTGAAATGTTGATATGGAACACAGCACACCAGACATGCAATAGAACTAGCAAGACCTGCAGCAGGTTGACATTGATTCAATGTTGCCATCAAATGAATGTACTGTATGACAATATGCTTGGTTGTTCCGCATCATTTTCATGTTTTCTGCCCACCGACGCGGTATCCAAGTTACTGTGATATACTTAGTCCCCACTATGAATGGCTTTTTTGCTGCATCTTGTGGTTTTCAATTCGTACAAGGTTTGCATTTGTAACCTTCTCACTGTATAGGTGCTTGAATCTGCAAAATTGCTAGAAATTGTGGTACTGTTAGTTGATCATATACAAATTTAGATATTTCCCTCCCGCTCCACCTCTCTTTCGTTCCCATGTGTTCCCACTCAAACATGTTCAGGATATGCCCGACACAACAAAAATAGAGGAATAAATTAAACACCTAAACACCTAAACAGAAATCAATTCCAACTTAACTGAAGATTAGTAAAGACACGCCAGTGAAAACAATATACTCCAAAATCGGCATTTTAAAAACGGGGATGTCTGGTTCTATTACATTACTATCTATAAACAAATAGGAGCATTATGACACAATAACTCACTACTATCTATAAGTTCTGGTTACTGATTTGAAAGAGTAAAAATAGAATAGGAATGTTACAGCACATGACTAATCAAAACAAGACAAACACATAGCATACTTAAGAATAGGAAGCAAAAGAGATAACCAATTAGTTATTAATCTCGTTTTCAAAGTTAGGATGGCCATTCTTTAAGTTAAAATGTTACCTCCAAAATTTGAGGACCGGACATGCCATTTCTGCACACACAAATTTGGGTGAAGTAGAAGGTCGAGTGAGCTTCACAAATAACATGGATTGTTTTCTGCGATTATCCAGTTCTAACATCGTTATCATCGGAGTCTAATTCCCACCAAGCACCTCTGTCATCCTTGTAGTCATCATCAACATCGCCGAAGATATCTTCAACATCATCATCTCCAGATGTTTCAGCAACCGCATCATCCAGATTGAGTTTCTTTGTATCCACATCAGGATTGTACGTCCACTCCAACCTTTTCAACATATCACGATATTTCCAATTTTCCACAACGGATACATCCTCCTTCTTAGCCTTCCCCGTCAAAATTTCCTCCCAAGAAAAGGCAGTATCAGCAGTCCTTTTCAAGACTCTGTCACTACTAGTATCCCCAATAACAATAGTCTTGAGACACCGTAGTTTTGCCTCCTTTATTACATCAACAAAATCAGAATCATCGGATACAAGAACCACACACTCAACCCGCCTATGATCCATCATATCCACCATATGCTTTTGCAACGCAATATCTGCAGCTTGCGGCCTATCCAACACAGTTTGAACCCAAAACCCTGCCCGTTTCAGCTCATCGGCCAAACCATACCCAACTTTAGGAGTCAAAACAGCACTCACAACCTTCTTATACTTTTCCATTTTCATAGAATACTTACCCACCAATTTCACCTTCCTACTCCCTCTAGCCGACTCTATCTGATTCACTCTTTTCGCATTCTCACGCTGATGCAGTTGCTTGAAATGAAACCATAATTAACCAATAGGTTATTCCTGTTCTTTTAGAAATCAAATAAACTCTTAAGAACACAACTGAATCCAATCAAGTTTCTAAAATAGAACAAAAGACAGATTAAAGAAGAATATATAATACCAATTTTTCTAAACAGATAAAAGATTGTGAATTTGATGATAATGATTGCTTAAAAGAAGTGCAATGCAAGTAGTCAAGTAGTGGTTATTAAGAACATGTCTTACTTACAGGGAGAGTTTCATTCCTACAATTTGATTTGAAGGAAATAGAAAAAGATAGAGAGAGAGAGAAGGGAGTGACCACTCCTGCAACGGTGGTTGTAGCAAAAGGAGAGCTTTGGGGAGAGAGATACAGAGAGAGAGAGAGAGAGAGCTTCAAATGTTTATTTTATTTTTTTCGACTGCAA
Source organism: Trifolium pratense (assembly GCF_020283565.1). NCBI lineage: Eukaryota > Viridiplantae > Streptophyta > Magnoliopsida > Fabales > Fabaceae > Trifolium > Trifolium pratense. The sequence goes on from NC_060060.1 coordinate 51,602,608, forward strand.
ACTTGAAATGTTTATTAGAAGGTGTGATTTTAATTTTTATTTTTATCGTGTAGTGTAGCTCAATCAACAGAAATGTGAAAATTGTTAGTGTCGAATGTTATGATTGGAGTTCGAATCCAGTCACTCCACTTTGTGTACGTGAGTTTTCAATCACCTTGTCATTTCGTCTATCAATAAAAAAAAATATTTTTGTTGGTATTATGAAAACTATTTCAAGGTGATATTTCTCATTATAGTAACAATTTTCTAATATGTATGTGGATCGGGCAAACTCAATCGACCTCGTTAAACTCACTCAATCAAATTCAAAAAAGTTGGTTGGATCAGGTCGTTATTTTAAAATGAAAAAACTATATAAAAAGTTGGGTTTCAGGTAAAACTCGACTCAAGCCGAAAAAATTCACTACCCACCGTTTGTGCTATTGTATTTTATTTTTAAAAAATATTTTATAAATACCAAAGATTTTTGATTATTAAAAGAGAAAAACTCAATATTCATGTGTGTATTTCAAATGGTAAATGTATTTTTTCCTGGTTTCAACGCATTCTCTAGTCATTTTAAATCTTGACTCTTTGAATTTGTTTTATGAAATTAAAATATGATGATATTATAATGCTAAAAAAATTAGTGAAAATAGATTATACTTAGAAAATTAAAAGATTGAGTGGGAAACCAAACCGGACAAAATTGCAACCGGAGCATACCCAGACTGAGACTGAGACTGAGACTGAGACTGAGACACACTCTTTCTTACTTTTCCCGTTGCGCGCCTCTCACTTCTCTCTCACCAAAACGCGCCGCCGCTTCCCACCATCCAGCCACCACTTCGGCGCCGCCACTTCACCCTCTCCTCTCGCCACTGTAAGTTGTGTTTTAAATCTCTACTGTGTTGGTTTATTGTTTGGTAATGAATTTGATTTTATTTCCCATTTGATTTCCCGATAACCCTAATCAACGCATAAAAAATTGGGGGTTTCATGAATTTCAAACGGTGAAAGAATCATGGTTTTGGTTAGAACAAGACCTTTCGAGTTCATTTGCTCTATTTCATAACTATAGAGTAACAAATTTGAATGAATTCATCTACTATGTTAGAAACATTGTGACTTGTTTTATGAGTTATCATGAGTTTTGAGCTTAAAACATTCAACTTAAATGTTTCATTGTTTTGTATACAATATCATTTGCATACTTTGGTTTATTACTTTAAGGATTACTCGCTTTATAAATTTTAGTTTATTTTAGGGGCATCCCTAACTTTTTGGTTTGCCTCCGCCACTGAAAACAACACATTTCTCTCAAATAGTCTCACAAAACTTATGTTAGTGGATAAACTGATGTTTATTGTGTTCATTATATGTTTTTAGACCAAAAGAATGGCTTTATTTGTTTCCACCGATTGTTTCCTTCCTGCACTTAAGTCTTAGCTTGGATTTGTGCATCATGAAGGCCAAAATCGTGCTTGTGGTAGTATTAACCTCTTGCATCTTCAAAAACCTCCTAAAAGCCCGTTTTTGCTTTCCGCACGAGGTTAAATTCCCTGTCCTTTCTATAATTTTTAAAGTTATTGGTTAACATAATGAAGAATCCAATTTTTTTAGTTTCAGTTAATATTGTAACTATTATGAATATTTTCAGCATGCTTTATTGTGCCCTTGACTTTGGTCATTTCTCTTCTTGTATTGAAGCTGTTTTAGTGGCTGAACAATTCACTGCTTTCCTTCTCTAGCTTTAGAAATTAAGCCACTTCAGAGCAAGGGTCGATCATCTTTTTCACAGACAGCTGCTGTGAAGCATCTGACAGGCTCTGTTACCATAACTCAGGGACTTCGTTTTGCCGTCGTAAGTTTCCCACAAATTTTTATTGTTAGTCTTATATTGTTTCCCTGCTTTTTAAATTTCATTTCAGTCACTATACATATAAGGCTTAGTTGGGCACTCTGATGTCTGACAGCAGCAAGCATGCCAATATCTCTATGCATTTGACAAAAATTACCCTCTAACATACTCACCAGCTGTAGTAGCCAAGCACCACAGAAAGGATAGGAAGACCACTTTTCCATAGAAACAACAATGCTAAGAAATTATCATTGAAGTTCTGGCCTTCTCTCCAATTATAGTTGTAAAATCAAAGAATAAGCTACACACCACCAAAGGCTATTTCTTCTTTCCTCCTGCGAAATCTTTTAAGCTGCAGATAAGAAAATTTATCCAAATATTTGGATAATTCTAGTTTTCCACCAAAATACTTAATAGTATGCACTAGAAATGTCTTTTTATTGACATAATGTGAGATTTAGCGGAGAGGGATAGAGAGAGAGAGAGAGAGAGAGAGAGAGAGAGAGAGAGAGAGAGAGAGAGTTTGCGTGGTTTACAAACCTGTAACAATCATGTATATTATTGCTAGTAAGTACAACAGCCCATATAAAAGGTTTTGCGTTAGAGGGAATATTGGGCCTTGTCTTCTAGAGTTGGATTGCAAGAATAAAGTCGTTTCCAGAGACGGGGATGGATAAAGAATGCGAAGCACACAAACAAGATATTCTAGTTTTAAAGCTTTTTAGGTGATGAGTTAAGGTTTTGACATTAATAAAAATTTGAAGAAATGGAAGAATTTTGGACAGCAAGGAAGTTGTTAATGGGATTGTTGTACATAAGAGGAAGTTATAAGCTGCTTACAAATTTTACATTTCTTTTTTACTTTAAAATGGATTATAATCTCAAAGATTTCCTCATTGTTTTAGGTTTATTTGGTAGTTTCTAAACACTTTTCTTTTAGGTTGTCGCACGGTTTAATGAAATAATCACCAGACCACTCTTGGAAGGAGCTTTGGGTACTTTCAAGAATTATGCAGTTCAAGATGAGGACATTGACGTAAGTAATCTGACTTACAAGTCACTGGAATATTACTTATTACTGTTTATATGATATTACTTCTGTATTCAGCTAGTATTATGTGGATTTAATGTTTAACTGTTTCAGACGTCTTTACAATGGTTTTACTCTTTGTATCCTTTAAAATACTGAATGTATCCTTTAAAATACTGAAAAATGTCTTGTTCATTCTGAAAATACTGAAGTACATCTATATAGATTATAGACAAAAATACTTGTGTAACAAGAAGTGCATTGCTATGTGTCATGTAGCAGAAACTAACAATCTAACATATTAAAAAAAATTATGGGAATCTCAAACTAACAGAAACTATAACTGATAACCAACTAGCCGAAGTTGTCGCTTCCACCGACTCCATTACACGATGTGAATGATAGTTTGAATTTAAATTTAAAATTGAAAACATTACCATTTCCTATCGTAATACCCTTTTTTTTTTCTGCGCTTTTCATTTGTGTCTACTTTGGTATGTTATGTCACCATAGGTCAAGATTTCAAACAATTTTTTTAGCACTGTTTTCACTCACAAAAGATATATATGGATTGTGGCAGTTTTGCCTTGGTCTGAATGTTAACATCACTTTCTTTTGCAATAATTATTGGCAGATATTTGTCGCTTTATTTTCTCCCTTAGGTTGTGTGGGTTCCTGGTTCTTTTGAAATTGGTGCTGTTGCAACAAGACTTGGTAAATCAGACAAATATCATGCAATTGTATGCATAGGAGCTGTGGTATGATAAATCTTGACAAATTTATAGAATTTGTATGGCCAATGATTACCAATCATCTGTATTTACGTTGACTTAATTTGTGTGTCTATTGTGGCCAATATTTGTTGTTAAAAGATACGAGGAGATACAACACACTACGATGAAGTTGCTAATTCAGCAGCATCTGGAGTGCTTTCAGCTGGTCTAAACTCAGGTTTGTATTATGTTATTGTCAATAGCAATCTCCAGATACCAACAAAGCACGCTTGACATGCGTATTCAGCAGCTGTCTGTTTCCTTGAAAAAACAAATAGAATCTAGAGTAGCACCAAGGCCGAGAAGAAACTTTGAATTTTAAGTAATACTATACCCATGTAAGTTAAACTCAAGACTGATCTTCGCTGAATAAACACCAAAACCTTTTATTCCCTATAATCTAGTCACAGCTTGGAAAAATAACATTTATTTACCAGGACTTTCTTTTGTAATTAATTTCCATAAACATTAACAAAATACTTAAATTTTGAGACGGTTTTGCAGGCGTTCCATGCATTTTGGAGTCCTAACTTGTGAGGACATGGATCAGGTAAACCTATGCTATAGCCTTTGTTATGAAAGTCATGAATTTTTCTTCTTTGATGAGCATTATCATTAATTGGATATTTTTTTCATTCTTTTTTGCCTATATCTGCAGCTATAAATCGAGCTGGTGGAAAATCTGGAAATAAGGGTGCTGAGGCTGCATTGACTGCTGTAAGTTAGCAAATTGATATGACAAATTAATTATACAACATACTGTAGTTGTTCACCCGTTCTTGTGCTGATTTTTTTTTTATAATGAAATTTAACTTCATATATAAAAGGCTCAGTCATGAGTGACTTTTATTACATTTCTAAAAGTGGGTCCTTCTAATTTGAACTGGTTGAAAAATGGTCCAAATGTGCACTTGAGAGTTATGGCCGTCTGATATACTATAATTATTGTGAATAGGGTATTTACAGTAATTCTGACAATTTTGTGAATCCATGTATTTATGACTCCATATATATAATGTTCTCCTCTCTGGGTAATTGAAACACAAGGATTCTCTCACAGACTTCTTGTGTTTTCTTCCTCAACATGGTATCTAGATCCTAATGAGAAATGCTAATATGCACTTACCTGTAGACTCCCTGTCCTTTATGATTTCTGCTTCCCGCCGCTGTCTTGCAAGTTTTCGGTGTGTCTCTGCAATCCCCGGATGCGTTCATCGGGAAGTTGTTAGATATCACTTACATATTTGTCTTGCTTTAAATTTTAGTTGGTAGTTACAACATATATATATAATACGTCTGTTAATTAACAAACACGTAATAGTACCTGTCTTGGTTATAGCTTGAATAAATACGAGTCTTTAAGTTGCATTCTGCATGTCATTTTCTTGAGAATTTCGACGTTTTTTGCTTGGCTAAACAGTTTAATCCAATCAATGTTTCATGTTTTTGTCTGTGATACAGATTGAGATGGCATCTTTGTTCGAGCATCATCTGAAGTAGTTGTATTTTGGAACAGTGGGATAATCCCTATTTTCATCTCCAGAATGGTTATGTTCTTGTTCAACGGTATTCATATCTTCTCAAACTACTGCTGGTTATAAATAAGCATAGAAGTAATGATTTTTCCTCCCATTAATATATGTTTTTGTATGGGCACTGTTGTGTGGTGTTCAGAGATGGGAAGAAATTTCATGTAACAATAACTTTGTAGAATAGCATTTCTTCCCCCTTTTATTTTTTCTCGTTTGCTCAAACCTATCTTTTGTTTGTGTTTTTGGTCATTTTATTATTAGCGTATTTATTCACGGATATACCAGAGAGCAAAGTTCATGTCCTCATTTATACATGAATCATTTTCTTTATATAAATTGGGAAAAAAATATCATTCCTTAATTAGTATTTTTTTATTTATTAAAAACATGAAAATTAAGACAAACATATGGCAAATTCAAATTGCAGAAAATTTGAAGTGTGCCAGAATGAAGGCTGGTCCAGTTTTGTGCAAATTTGCAGCTCATGTTCCCCTATCACGGTCGGACCTGAATCTGGGGTTCTGCTTTTTATCCCCCGTAAAATTTGGAACAGATGTGAATACCCGAACTTTATGGGTTTGAGTTTGGGAAATGCAAAATTCGTCCTTGCCCCATTGTCATGCCTAGATCCTATCAACCGGACACACCATCTAACCATCGCATTATCAAAAATATTTTCGATACAAGTTAAGGGTCAATTAAACCATAGACTCTAATACTACTTTTAAATTATGAAGATAGTTTGGAAATCACCACATTAAACCATACATAAAAGTAGATTTGAGTGCATCATCTTTACTCAAAATTCTAAGATTATATATACATTTTCTGAACACATTTGGATATATATCGGTACATCATTGAAATGAATAATTCTGAAAGATTCACAAATAATATTTATTAATTTTTGATCTACCTCAACAGCATACAAATACATATCAAATAAATAAGATATGTATCGAAGTGTTCGCGATCACAACTTACATCTTTTTCATCTTGCCATCTTGGAACTTCAAACTCACATTTCACATACTAGCTCCCAAGTCCTAACTCACATTTCACATACCACAGTACTAACTTATGATAAATTGACAAGAACTCAAAATCAAATGTGTTTTATGCACTTTGGTCTAGTATGGAGTGAATGCTACTGCGTTTACAAAATATACAAAACGAAAATGAATGAACGCATGTATGCATGCATGATGCATATCACTCAAAACGTGGCAGTCTTTGAAGCCGATAAATGGCACTTGTCAGCCTCAAACAAAAACACCAAATAAACGATTACGCATTACAAGCGTGGACCTGGAATGCAGCAAAAATAACAGAGTAATATACATGATACATCGTCTATGTCACCATCACCAACTTGGCATGGCACCATAACCCGAGGTGATAACTCAATTATTCCTCACAAAACTCCAAAACACCCCATCTCTATACTATACCCACAACATATATCAAATACACGGCATGCCACAGTTTACTAATTTTTTCCTACTATATATATCATCATGCATATTGTTACAACACTCCTCAAATTAATCTCCTTTCTTTATATTCACATTCATCCTCGTGCTTAATTACATATATAATCACTTATTACACATCCTAGCAAGAGTTTTACATGATGGCTATGACTTTGCCGATACTAATAACCACCTTGCTCTGCATTCTCTCAACAACATCATGTGGACGCGTTATAGTTGGAGCAAAAACAGAGATTACTGACGTGACAACAAACAAGGAAGTGCAGGAGATTGGGAGGTTTGCGGTGGAAGAGTACAACTACAAACAAGGTTTAAGCAACAGCGGCGGCGGTGAAGCGTTGAAGTTTGTGGAAGTGGTGGAAGCAGAGAAACAAGTGGTGTCCGGGATGAAATACTATCTTAATATCTCAGCCGTTGATCATAAAGGTGTTCATAGAATGTTTACTTCTGTTGTGGTGGTTAAACCTTGGCTTCAGTATAAGAAGCTTCTTCATTTTGGTCCTTCATCCACTTTCCACCAAATGCAACATACTACTATGTAATTAGAGAGCTAAGATTTGGTAATTTTGGAACTAAATAATACTAATAATGCTAATAAACAAGTTATATATGATGGTTTTCGGGGTCAGTTCTGGCATCAAGTGGTTCTCCTCCGATCACAGTTGTGGGATCGAATTGTAGTATGATGGATTTTTTTATTAGGCTAAGATGGTGCGGTATTTGTAATATATGGCAACTGAGCTTTTCATTTCTTTCAATTAATAAAATTTTTCTATGTTTTATGGGGATTGAGAAAATGGGTCGAATTTGAAGCAACTACTATAGCCTAAAGTTTTGATCTTGTACTATCTGAATTCTTAATTAAGATGCGAGATTGCTAGTTTGTCAAAGGTTAATGGCAGAAGCTGCTATTGGTCTACATAAATCTCTAGACTATGGAGTGTATCTACTTGTGTTTTTAGAAATTTCCTCTGTTTTATCAAAAAACAGAGACGAGGATCGTTTGAGCATTTTAAGTTGGAGAAGTAGGATAGAGTGTATCAAAGACAAAAATAAATAAATTAAGACAAATAGTTATCGATAGAATTATAGTTTTTTCTACTTTTTCTTAAGGAAGATGATTTGATAATTACCAAAAAAGAAAGAAAAAAAATTATACACGACTATGATGAAGTTTAGCATTTGGTTGAAGATCTTCAACCTAATAATATCAACTTTTATTGGTTGACAACCGGAGCTTATGGCTCTTTCTAACTTTTTTTTTAAACTAGTATGTTATTATACTAGAATAAGACCCGTGCTAATGAAAATAAAATAATGGATAATCAAATCCATACATGCAGCTATTTGTGTTCGGTTTATCTCCAATTTTAAAAGTCGGGTGTGGAACAGGTTATGAGGATACTGATATCATCACGAATTCGTTCTCGAACCCGCTCCACTTATATCGAATTACATTTTATCATTCTTAAATTAGAAATCCTTAAACGAACTCTAAATTAAATTCATATTTTTAAGTCGAGTATTAAACAATTTGTTTTCTCTATTTTTTCCTTTGTATAAATATTGTTAAAATTGTTTAAAAAAAATAAATATTGTTAAAACAAAATAATTTTTCCCTTTTAACTTTTTTTTAATAAAAAAAATACCAAAACACAACTCAAGTTCATACAGAGATAGAACGGAATAAGGATACACGAACCTCATGGGTAGAACTATAAAAATGGGTCGGGCTATCTGGCCAGCCCATTAGCCCTATATTTTTACATCGGTTGGATTTCAAAAAATAACGAAAATATGAACGGGCCTTATCGGGCCAGCCCCCAGGCCTATATTTTTCATGAGTCATCCTGGGTTGTCCCCGTGGGCTTTTGGGCCGGCCCCTTAAAGAATTTAAATAAAAACAATTTTCTCTTCCACCCCTATAATTAACTCTTTACCCCTACATTTTTTATGATATTCAAAATTTACCCTTATTATTTTATTTTTTATTTTATTCTATTTAACTTTTTTGGGATCTCTGCACACCCCCTCATACCTAAACACTTTGCATGAGTGTTTCGGTATGAATATTCATACCTAAACATTTTGTTATGATATGAATATTCATATGTACAACTTTGTATAAGTATTCCAGTATGAATCTTCATACCTAAACACTTCGTTCTTGTATGAATATTCATACCTAACAACTTTGTATAAGTGTTCCGATATGAATATTTATACCTAAATACTTTGCATGAGGGTTCTGATATGAGTTCTGATATGAACCGGAACAATATAGTGAAGGGGGTGTGTAGAGATTTTGAAAAGTTGAATAAAATAATTAAATGAAAAAAATAAAAAAAAATAATACATTAAAGGGTAAAATTGGAATAACATAAAAAATATAGGGGTGAAAGATTAATTGTAGTGGTAGAAGGAAATTATTATTTTTTCTTTCAATTTTCTTTCTTATCTGTTCAGTTAGCAACTTTTGCTGTTCTTCTCTTTCAAAGTAAACAACTTTGCTTCCACCGCTAATATTCCTTTCCGGCCATCCCTCGTCACCATCCGGTCTCCTCTGATCATGAAACAACAACCCTTAGACTCTTCTAATTCTCCTATACAAAACTCATCCTTTTGTTTCTCAGATCTATTATATTGATTTTTGTCACCGCCACTTTACAGACGTTTCTTCATGCATATATACCACAACTTGTCCATTTCTTCTGATTGAAACCATGAAATCAACTTGTCCATTTCTTCTGTTTTTCACTCAAAAATCATGAAATCTTTATACACATAAATCAAGCTCGTGCTTTTAATGTCAAACCGCCACATACAGCGTGACATGGAGGTTTGTAGCAGTGAGGATGCGTGGTTGCATTTTTCTGTGCTAGATCTAAAAAATTTGAGCAGGACTCAGGTGAAATCTAAACATGATTTATTCAATTGTGTCTTATATGATCATCATGTTTCAACTTTTTTCTTATGTAAACAAAATACTTGAATAAGTTTGTAACTTTTTTATTCTGTTTTCGATTTTGATTTTCAAGACACATTTATATTTTTTTCTTCTCTTCAAAATATGAAAAAGATTCCCTTATTTCTAGTATATATAAACAAAATCTCTTTTGTAGATGTTCTGCTTTATATATATGAGGTTATTTGGTTTTGAGTGGTGGGTAATATTTTGAGAGTCACCATATTAAAGGGGTTGTTGCTGAAATACAGAAGGACAAAAGCACACCTTTAGTGCAGAAGGTCTCAATATATATTATTTGTTCTAATTTTGATGGTGCTTCATTGGATATATAGTTTGCTTCTTTGTGATCATCATCCGAGTCATATAAATACTTGCAATGAAACATTATTCAGCCTTCTAATCCTTCTGTATTGCTACATCTGGATATATCAACAATTCAGTAGAGAGCAACATCAACCTAATTCAATAATTCATATATTGGCCTCTTTTTATTTTATTTTGATAATAATTGATACAATTTTATCAATTGTATTCTAAACTCTGCTTCAATGATGTTCATTATCTAGATGAAAGATATGAATTACAGCAGTGTTCAACAATTATAGACCAAACACCATTACAGGGTGATGATTCCCTAACACCACCAATTCAAAAATCACAATCAACAAAAAAACCCAGAAAAGGTTTCTTTATCAAAATCTAAAAAGATACAAAAATTGGATGGAGGTGATCAAAACTGCAAAGAAAGCAAAATATGAACAAACAAAAATATTAAACTTTTTCTTATTGGATACAAATAGAGAGAAAGTATGATAAAAAGAAATAAGATAGTCAAATATATTAGATATAACATTCACTTTATCAACTTGTGTCATACATGTTATCACACAGTTGTTGTTCTATGTTGCTGGATTTTTGTTGCACCATCTGTGTTGATGCACCTCCTTTTCTGTGTTGTTGGGTTGCCTGCTGCTCTGTTTTTTTTTTTTTTTTTTGCTTGAAATTGAATCTTTTGGGTGTATAGTCTTTCATTGCTTGGCAGCGCTTTTGCTTCCAATCCTTTGTATTTGTTTTGGAATTGCGGTGCTTTTTGTGTGGCTTACTGTATAGGTGTTTTCCTTTTTGGCTCTTTATAAGTCTTTTGTAGCAGGCTGAACTTGTTGTTTTTTCTCCAACTTAGGCATGTCTTCTGCTTTAATATGTGTAGTAATATATAGATTATTTTCTGTTGAAAACATAATATTGTTGAAGATGATAGTATATTGTTGAAGATGATATATTATAATTATTGTTTTATATTTGTGGGTATTCATTCACCGTTGTTATTGTTGCCTATTTTCTCAGGTCTCATGTATTGGTGTTGAAGACAAACTATGTAGAGAGAGATGCTAAGAAATTGGATGAATACATCAATTTCCAATTTTGCTAGTGAATATATAGTAAGAGAGCAAAAAATTACCTCATGGATTTAGTATCTTTGTAGAGGAGGACAACACTTTTAAAAAAGTTTCCTTTTTTTTTATACTCAGTGTACCTGCAAAATGATAGTCAATTTTAGAGCATGAAGTATAATATGTGAAAAGTGAAAACAATAGCATAGCATGAAATACAATTTATGAAAACAAAATCTCAAATATGATTGGCATAAGAAGAAAAGGAGATTTGATAATATTGCAGAAGATATGAAAACAAATTCTCAATATGAATGGCATAAAAGAGGAAGGTTTTAACAAAATACACCTCAAGATTTGTTTGCTCGTTTCCATCTAAGGGTATTTATACACAAAAAATATTCATTTTTTAATCTACTGATTCAGGACAGCAACCTGTATTAGTAAAGATCTGAAAAGCAACCAGATAATAATCTGAAAAGTACTTAAGATAGCTGGTAAAAATCAGGTTTAGAATGGGACAGAATACGAAACCAGCAGGAACAATTCGGTTTAGAAAGGGGCAGAAACGCAAACCACCAAAAATTGGGTATCAACAGTGAAAAGGGTAGTTGCTCTCTTTGTGAAGAGTATAGATTATTTGTTTAAATGCACTATTAATATCCAATTTTAATAAACTAACAAAAATAATTTCTTTTTAGATTTATAATTTGTAAAAAAGTGACTCATAAAATGCAGAATTACAAAATTAACTTTAGATTTATCTTACAATTTTTTCTATATGTCATGTTTTTAAATTTTTTTTTTATTAAATTATACTTTTAAATTCGACACCCTTGCCGTCTTCAGCTCTCTTAGTTTCAGTGAGTCAAATCATTGTGGACTGGATCTCTATTTATAGGCAAAAATATGGGTTGTTAAAACTACACTGTTTAAACATTGATTTAAAAATCATCGGGCACGCAGAAACTTTTGTTTTATGCCTTTTTATTTATCTTCCTAAAAGAGTGTCTATTTGATTAACAACATATTGTGCACATATCAATTATAAATTTATAAGGGTAAATAGGCTTTTACCCCCTGCAAAATAGGCGAATTTTGCGTTACCCTCCTGCAATTTTATTTTTTTTACATTACCCCCTGCAATTTGAAGATTTCTTGCCTTTAGCCCCCGGTTGCACAACAAGCGGGTGACATGGACAAAATCTTGACATGACACGTACACGTGGTATTTATCTAATTTTTATTTATTTTTAATTCACATCAATTGTACAAGTGGAATTTACCTATTTTTTTTTTAAAAAAATCAAGATAATCATATATATATTTTATTTTAAATAAAAGCAAATTAATTGTCAAAAAAAAAAAAAAAACTGCAGAAACGTTCATCTCTTCTCTCAAATCACCATAACCTTTCTTCATCTACTTCTTGAAACTCTTCACCGTCATTTTGAAACCCTTAGCCGAAACTGACAGAAACATTCATCTCCTCTCAAATAATCGTGAATTAAAACTCTTCACCATCATCTTGAAATCCTTTACCGGCAATTGAATATCTTCTCTCGGATTGCCTTCGTTTTTGTCATTCACAGAAGCAGCCCAGAAAATTAAATTCATCAAAACCAAACCTTCATAGGTAAACCCAGATATGGGGTTGATTTTGGAAATTTTTCTTTTAATTATGCCCTGAAAATTGTGTGAGGTTTGTGGAGATGATGAAAGTTTAGAGGTTGGGGTTGGCGTTCATTATCATGGTGATAGTTTTGATGATGGTTTTAACTTAACTCAGATTACTATTTTTTTAGTAAAAAAAAAAAGAACTAAACAAATTATATATTCGGAAAAAAAAACTAAACAAATTATTTATATTATGAGGCATTAATTTGTTTTTAAAAACAATGGTAAGTTCCACGTGTACAATTGACGGCAATTAAAAATAAACAAAAAATAAATAAATATCACTTGTACGTGCCACGTCAAGATTCTATCCATGTCATCTGCTTGTTGTGCAATCAAGGGATAAATGCAAAGAATCTTCAAATTGTAGGGGGTAATGTCAAAAAAAATATTTGCAGGGGTAATGCAAAATTCGCCTATTTTGCAGGGGGTAATGCAAAATTCGCCTATTTACCCAATTTATAATTACATTAATAGAATCATGCACAGTTGGGATGACCTTGAGCGACTTAGTTATGGTTGATTCTATCGACCAACTCCTTATAGGTTACATCTCCATTGATATCTTCCAAAATGTTCATCAAATGATAGGAGAAAGACTGATCCTCGATGTCGAAGGGTGCTTCAAAGAACTAAGCGGAAGTCATGATCACTAAAGGCATACATGCCAACAAAAAATAAATCACAAACAATTTGATCATTTTAAAGAAATACTACTTACCAATCTCTTTTCATAATAATTTTTTTGCTAGCGAAATCTTTAATAACAGGCAAACCTGAAAAATAAGAAAAATGAGTAGTTCTGACAAAGGAAAAAAGGAGATGAAAGCAATCGAGAAGATGTTGTGAATTTGCAAAGCAAAATCTTTACCCTTAATAGATGTTTCGCATTAATGTCTTTTGTTTTCTTATGAAAAGGTTAAAACACTTGTTTAAATATAGTTTTGGCTCCAAGTTTTATAACTGATTGATTTTTGTTAACCTCACATATCTATTATAAATTTATAATTACATTAAAACAATCATACATGGGTAGAGTGTAGTAGTTTAATTTTTCGAATGAAACGACATTTGATCTCCGTGACCCGCAAACGACAATAACAACATATCCCCTCTTGCAATTTTCTTACAAATTCGGTGAGTTGATGCATTATAAGTTCTTTTTTATCATGATGATCAGACATTACCTTAACATTGTCACCACTAAACGCATACTTCTCTAGCAACATGTTTTTTAGTTTTTCAGCCTTCGGTAGAGGGTTTTTCAGATAATCACGGCCAGAATATTTCATTCCTACTAATATGACTCTCTTGCATTTCCTTTGTGCCATTTGCAGAGGAGAGAAAAAGAGAGGAAATGAAATATTTGGTAGCCGGAGAGAAAAGGAGAAAGCGCGGCAGCGGATATAAGGATTGCGTTTATTTATTTTTTACAAAGGTTTTTTTATGTGCTAAATAGAGTTTATATTTTTATTTTTAATGGACCTTTATACTATGTTAGTTAATGAATAAAATAATAGTATATAGTATATACTATAAACAAATGATATTGCATTATTGCTAAACAAAACTATATGAAAATATCAAATATTTAATTTATTTCAAAAAAGTTAAAACAGTTTAATTTACACTATTTTTTATATAATTATTTATACTATTATTTATATATATAATTATATGAAAAAAAATATTTATTAAAAGGTATCTTACAAAAAAAAAAATTATTTTATCCCAAATCTCACCAAATTTCCTTTTGATCCTTATTATTATTTTTTATCAACCATTGTATGAAAAATTAGGATGGTCTCTCCACCTCAGATTATAAGTGTTAAAGTATGGATTATTCTTAGATTTACTAACAAATGATCTGAACATTAGACAAATGACCAATCACCCTACCCACATCATAAATTGTTTTAGTAGTCGAAATTGCATTAACTTTAAAACTATTTAACTAAGGAGTTCAGATCCACTCCATTATCTTATGCTCATTTTCCTCCAGTTTTTCCACCGATGGATGACACGTGGCAATTAAATTTTTCGATGGATGAGATTAAAAACACTAACTTATGAAAATCACAGAGAAACAACAACAACCCTTGTTTCTCAGTCTTCTTTGCTTCATCGTCTGGCCTTCTTGCCGTCATGACTCATGACCATCCATATCCCACTCCAGCCAGAACAATTTCTCTCCGTCTGTCCTATTCCGTTACGGTGGCGTTTGATTTATTTCAAGGTTTCACCTTTGTAACCGCCGTCACAAACCAACCCGCATAAACATAATTTTACTGTTGCAGCTCTTCCAAACAAGAAGAACAGAAACTAATGAAAGACGAACAGCTAGTTTTTACTAACATTCAAAACTTAAAATTCCATAAACTTCTACTTACTTAATCTTAAAATTTCATTTTTCTCCATTTTAATTACAGTCCCAAATTGAATCCTAAAATTGATTATAACACAACCAAACAACAACTTCAATCAACCAATCTTCAATGACAATCTTAAATTTTAATCAAACAATCTTCAAACTGAAAAAGATGGGCAGATGGCAGCACATAGAAGACACCACGACGGCGAGATGGCCACAGAGGTGAAAATGGCGGCGAACTGTGCTGTAACGAATATAGACAGAATGATGGCGGCGAGATGTCTATGACTGACGGAGAGGTGATTGCGGCCGAGCGTGATGGGCGGAAAAGGGAGGGATGTCCAGTGGAGGAAGCGGAAGAGTGGTAGTGTAGAGGAGAAAGAAGACAAAACATTGTTATAGAGTGTTTTTTTTCTATTAATTAAACAATTACTTATTTTAATCTAGACCATTGGATTTTTATTTTGCCACATGTCATCCATCGATGGAAAAACTGGAGGAAAAGGAGCATAAAATAATGGAGTGGATCTGAACTCTTAACTAAGTTTGCCTGCATGACCACTTCTAACAAGAAAGAGTGAAACAAGTGGTGCACGGTGCACCACTTGTCAATATCTCGATAACGAAAATAAATTTTATAAAATCCACCGTTGGATTGAAACTTTATATCATATAGATCATTCATATAAATTTTTAGAAAAATTGAACATCATTTAATGTGTTATTGAGACCAACCAAAATTAACGGTATTCTACCTATTAATTCTCTAGATCCATTTATTATTAGATGTCTCTTAACAATAAACTAGTGTTCAAATCTAAGTTGATGTTGATCAATCAAAGAAATAAACATATATCATGAAAGCAAAATGATTAACCATAACAGATTTTTGTGAAATGTGTGAAAAATAATTTTTTTAAAAAAATCTTCCCACTATTTTTGGACTGTAGAGAGTATAGAAAACCCAAATAAGCAAGTCCAGAATCAAGATCCAGATCTAATAAAAATTCAAAAAATCTATTTCTAATTTTCTTAACCAAAAAAAAAAAAAATTCAAAAAATCGAGTTTCTCTCTCCATCCCAAGAGTCAATAGTGCGTCCCCTCTCTATTCATTCAAAATCCGTTTCAATTTCTCTTCTTCCCCCCAACGGCTACTTCAAACTTCCCCTCTCTCTCTCTCTCTCTCTTCTTACCTCTCCCATTTCTTTCTCTCTCTTCACCGGAAAAAATGAAGCATTTCATGCTTCCAAGAAACGCAACCGCAAGAGACGCCGCAGAGCTTCCATCTTCATCAAGTCCTAGCAGCTCCGCCAAATCTAGACCCACTCGTAAACACAGCCAAACCAAAGAAAACTCAGATCCAAATTGCACCGTCACTTCTTCCCCTTCCCATGTCAAATTGAAAAGTCCATTACCACCAAGACCTCCATCTTCCAATCCTCTCAAACGCAAGCTCGCTCTTGATACTCTCGCCGCCGATAATTCACTCCCGGCAACTTCCGATTCCGGTGTCAAGGTATTTCCAACTGCTTTTTTAGGGTTTCAGATCTTGTTCAATTTTTGTTCCGTTTCTAATTTTGTATATATCTGTGTATGTGTGCGTTGTTTAGGTTATTGTGAGGATGAGACCGTTGCGCAACGATAAGGACGAAGGAGATCCTATTGTTCAGAAGATCTCCGGTGATTCTTTAACCATTAATGGCCACAGTTTTACCTTTGATTCTGTTGCTGATGTTGATTCTACTCAGGTATGGTTTCTATTTTTGTTTCTGATGAAACTGATTCAGAATTAGTACTTCATTTTCAGTGTGTTTAATTAGTGCATTTTATGATCTCGTTTTTCAGCTTGATATTTTTGAACATGTTGGGGTTCCTCTGGTTGAGAATTGTTTGGCTGGTTTCAATAGTTCCGTCTTTGCTTATGGACAGGTTTCTTTTTTCTTACTATACTTTCTTATTTTGCCGCATTTCTGTTATAATGCTAGATTTGATGCTATATATGCTTTTATTTTTGAAATTGTTAGACGGGGAGTGGGAAGACTTTTACAATGTGGGGTCCGGCCAATTCTTTGTCTGAAGAAAATGTAGCAAAGGAGCAACAAGGACTAACACCGCGAGTTTTTGAGCGACTATTTGCACGTATAAATGAAGTGAGCATTCAATTTTGTTCATTATAAAAATTATTTGAAGATTGTTTGCAGTGTTTCGCGTTGTTTACTAAAGTATTTACTGCACAGGAGCAAATTAAGAACTCTGATCAACAGCTCAATTATCAGTGCCACTGCTCTTTTCTCGAGGTTGGTTGATTGACTCCTATTTATTTCAACGTTTCTGACCTTAGGCTTGTAATTTTAGTTTTAGTTTACATAATAACACAAATTGTTGTTGCCAGATATATAATGAGCAAATCACAGATCTGTTTGATCCAAATCAAAAGAACCTTCAGGTAAAATC
The DNA here is from genome assembly GCF_020283565.1 of Trifolium pratense. Taxonomy (NCBI): domain Eukaryota; kingdom Viridiplantae; phylum Streptophyta; class Magnoliopsida; order Fabales; family Fabaceae; genus Trifolium; species Trifolium pratense. Next base: position 51,620,138 of record NC_060060.1, read on the forward strand.
TAACACTACATGTTTTATTTATTTATTTATTTATTTATTTTCTCATGTTTTATAGATTTTTACTGGAACTAACTTATTCTTTGTCCTTTACCCAGATTAGAGAAGATGTCAAATCAGGTGTTTATGTTGAAAATCTTACAGAGGAGCAGGTGTCTACAATGAAGGATGTTACTCAGCTTTTACTGAAGGTGATTCATCATATATAACATATCATCCCTGACATTGTATTGATGCAAATATTATCACTATTTTTATTTTTATGACATATCTTTGAGTGAGTCTATCAAAATAGTCTTAGCCTGCTGTTATGCAGCAGGTCAACTTTTCATACTCTGAAGACTGAAACCCAAGTAGCTCAGTGGAAAGAATTCATGCTCTTATTGATTACCAAAAAATTGTATAGTTTTGTGTTATTTAGACACAATTAAATGGATCAAATGTTTTTAAACTTAAAGTGTCATTGTGTGGGTCATTTACTCCTTCACTAGTTTTACTACAATCCACACTTCATTCATTGTGCAGGGATTATCAAACAGGAGAATAGGTGCAACCAGTATAAATTCTGAAAGTTCCCGCTCTCACACTGTTTTTACTTGTGTTGTTGAGTCCCGATGCAAGGTGATGATACATTATTCCCTTATGGCACGCAGATTATGTCGATTTATTTAATTTTTGTAACATCAGCAAACTCCCGATATCATATTATAGAGGAATTCTGTTAAGGAAATATATTCATTCCATGTTTTTTTTAATCTTGGTAACTGTTTTTTGAAGAACTTGTATTTGGGAGTTCTTAATGCCTATAGTTGAGCTTTAAATCTGGAAGGGGGTTTAAAGTAAATTCATATTCGCAGAGTGCAGCAGACGGTGTGAGCAGATTAAAAACAAGTAGAATCAATCTTGTTGATCTGGCTGGGTCAGAACGACAAAAATCAACAGGTGCTGCCGGAGAGCGTTTGAAGGAGGCTGGCAATATTAATAGATCACTCTCACAGCTTGGGTATGGTTTAGCATACATGTGTATTACATTTAGAGATATAGATAATACACAAAATGATTTGGTGATGTGAATTGAACTCATACAATTTTCTAGAAAAAGGCGAAGTGAGTGAAGCTTTAGCCAAAAACACATTGAAAGCATAAGTAACATTTTTTCAATCTTCAATGGAAATTTATTAACTGCAACGAGACCCAGAAATAAGCCTAATAATAACAGATCATCCTGAAATAGAAGCTAGAATAAATGTTAATAAGGACAGTTGAAAGCTGATTGTTACAATTTCTTAATTTCATTTGCAGTTTGAAACTAAAATAAATACGAATGGATTTTGTTTTGTTTTTTGTCAAGTAGCCTAGTGGCTAGAATTCCACCCTTAAGGTGGATAAGTGGGATGACCGGGGTTCGAACCCTGGTCCCCTGCATATGCAATGTCCTTGCCAACTGAGCTAAGCTCACGGGACAATACGATTGGATTTTAAAATAGGAAAATGTGGAGAAGTGGCCAAACTATATTATGGCAGAGTTGTGGGTGATTTTTTTTGGAATCAATGATTTCTATTGGAGGTAGTTCTAACTGAGGTTAAATTGAACTGTAGGAATTTGATAAACATTCTTGCTGAGGTCTCTCAAACAGGAAAGCAGCGGCACATACCATACAGAGATTCCAGGTTGACATTTTTGTTGCAGGAGTCTCTTGGAGGAAATGCTAAATTAGCAATGGTTTGTGCTATATCACCGGCACAAAGGTAGTATGTAAACCACCAGCCATTTGAAATGTCCTCCCTAGTAATCCTTTTGTATTATGATTTTTTACATGACTTGGTATTGCAGTTGTAGGAGTGAGACCTTCAGTACATTGAGATTCGCACAACGTGCCAAAGCCATCAAGAACAAGGCAGTTGTTAATGAAGTTATGCAGGATAATGTGAACCACTTGCGCCAAGTGATACGACAACTCAGGGTATATTCTATTCCAATATTCTCGGTCATGTTTTTTATTTTATTTTGACAGCTATTCTCAGTCATGTTTTTGATTTAGCCATTTTATGAAAATTGAAATTCAATTGAATAACTCATCAGTGTAAGATATGAACAGGATGAACTGCATCGAATTAAAGAAAATGGTTACAATCCAATGGACCCAAGTGGAGGTCATTCAGCAGCTTGGGTTCGAAAAAGCTTGAACATATTACAGTCTAGCCTCAATAGACCGCCACCATTATGCCGTGTCGATGAAGATGGTGATGAGGAGATGGAGATTGACGAGGAAGAGGTTGAAGACCAGGATCAAGTAAATTTTGCATCAGAAAATGGCAACAAAATGGACACTGATGATCAAGATTTTGCCCAACCGTGTGAGGAGAAAAATAATGTCTCTGCTGGCACTAAATTTCTAAATGAAGAATCATCCTGTCCTGTGGGTGAACCTGACAGTGGAGATTTCTCCGGTTTTTCAGCCTCAGACCCGTCCGGTGATTCACCCAGTGCCACAGTGAACTGTGTCTCACCCGGTGGCCTTAGCATAGTTAAGTGTGAAATATCCCCAATCCTGAAATCCCCAACTCCTAGTGTTTCTCCTAGAATCAGCACCAGCAGGAAAAGTCTAAGGACATCATCGGGGGTATCTCCTTCTGAGAATGATGTTCACGTTGAACGTGAATTGGGCATAAAGACTAGCAATCTGAAAAGCTCATCCACTGCCTTTTCTAGTCAGACAGGTCCAAGTTTCCTTACAAAAACTGAAAATTTAGCTGCAAGCATTCGCCATGGTCTTGAAATTATAGATAGTCATCGTAGTGCAGCTTTGAGGCAGTCATCATATAGGTTTTCATTACGACCAAGAGAATCCAGACAAACGTTCCCAGTTGACAAAGTTGATGTGGGCGTGCAGACGTTTCTTGATGACAATGTTGAAGAAGATTCTATTTTGTTCACCTGTAGTAATTGTAAAAACAGAACACAACTTGATGTCAATGAGACTGACAATAGCTCAAACCTACAGTTGGTACCTGTTGATGATAGCTCAAACCTACAGCTGGTACCTGTTGATTGCTTCGGGTCTGCTGATAAGCCAAGCAAGCAAGTTCTCAAAGTAAGTTCGAGTGCCAGTGGATTTTTCAGTATAACTTATTCTTTATATATTAATTAGAATTTCTTGCACTTGCGTTGTAGGCAGTAGAGAAGGTCTTGGCAGGATCAATAAGGAGAGAAATGGCACTAGAGGAATTTTGTGCAAAGCAGAATTCTGAAATAATGCAGCTTAATCGCTTGGTAGATTCCCTTTCTCTACCAACAACCATCTTATTGTTTTCTTTCTATGTCATGATTTGTGACTGTTTTCCCATGCTCTTTGTAGGTACAACAATACAAGAATGCGATGGAATGCAATGCCGTAATTGCAAAGACAAGGGATGAAAAAATTCTTCGCCTTGAGAGCCTTATGGATGGTGTCTTACCTACCGTGGAGTTTATGGATGAAGAGCTGGTAGCTCTTACCCATGAACACAAGGTAGAAATATGTTCTTTTAAGTTTTGCCATTATTACTTGATCAACGCTTATCATGTAATTATTATGAACAGGTTTTAAAGGAGAAATACGAGAACCATCCAGAAGTATTGAAGATGGATATAGAGTTAAAAAGATTACAAGATGAACTACAAGAGTATCAAAATTTCTACAAATTGGGAGAGAGGGAAGTATTGATGGAAGAGATACAAAGTTTAAGAAGCCAACTTCAATTTTATATTGATTCTTCATCCACAGCAAGGAAGCAGTATCCATTACTGCAATTGACTGGTTCATCTGAACCCAATTTGGCAGCAACAACTCTCACTGCCATTCCAGAGTCAACAGAGGAGAGGAACGACACAAATGAAATTCAAGCATCAATCAAAGACAGTTTTGAAGTAAAACTTGAACAAGAAAGAATTAAATGGACTGAGGCAGAAAGCAGGTGGATATCTCTTTCTGAAGAACTGAGAGCCGATCTTGAAGCTAACAGGTCGTTAGCTGAAAAGAGGAAACACGAATTAGATGCTGAGAGGGAGTGTACTAAGGAACTTCAGGAAGCCATGCATACGGCTATAGAAGGACATGCACGGCTTTTAGAACAGTATGCAGATTTGGAAGAGCAGCACGTCCAGTTGCTTGCAAGGCATAGAAGGATCCAAGAAGGAATTGAGGATGTCAAGAAAGCGGCTTCCAGAGCTGGGGTAAGAGGTGCAGAGTCGAAGTTTATAAATGCCCTTGCTGCAGAAATTTCAGCATTAAAAGCAGAAAGGGAAAAAGAAAGGCGAATCTTAAGGAACGAAAATAGAGGGCTCCAAGCCCAATTGAAGGATACCGCAGAAGCAGTGCAAGCTGCAGGTGAACTGCTTTTCCGGCTTAAAGAAGCCGAAGAATCTGTCGTTAATGCACAGGTAAGTAAGGAATCAATTTAACTCCCATTTTGTGTTATGAACCAAGTGGCATAAATTCGTCAAAATAAATTTTGTGGCTCCTTAAATTCATATAATTTCACTAATATCTAATGCTTTCCCTGTATTGGCACCTTCAACCTTCCTACTTTTCATATACTTCTCCAGTGTTATCTTATTCGAAAATGTCTGTTTGTTTCTTTGATCCCCAGTGGTGATTTTTGAACATATTAACATCGCTTGCCTTGTTATTTATATTGATGGTGACTTTTATTTAAAGAGCTGAGTCATTTTATTTGAGATTGACTTTTACATGTCATTTGCAGAAACGGGCTATGGATGCAGAGCAGGAAGCCGCAAAGGCCTACAAACAAATTGATAGGTTGAAGAAGACACATGAGAAGGAGATTGTCTCACTTAATGAGCTTGTTGCAGAAGCACGTTTGCAGAAGGAATCGGTACCACCAGTTTATGATGTTGTCATGCCCAATTATGATGACGACTCAAAGGAGCCACCCTATGTTAGTGATCAGTTTGAGCCTTTTAATAATAATATTGCAGAAGATGTCGAGCTTGCAAAATTGGCAGAACCATCCTGGTTCTCTAGTCATGACAGATGCAACATATAAATCATCATTCTGTGTCATTTTGTATTAGCTTGTTGATATGATTTGAAGAAATGATTGTATTCTTTCGTTCTTACCCTTTGTGAGGGCATAAATGAGTCTGTATCACCCCCCATACCCTATATATCTAGTTTTTTACTGCAAAGCCGAATATAAATTGGCAGATTGTCATTATAAAGTGCAAGTCTTGTATGTTGTATGTCTTTGAAGAATCAAGAACCTCAGTTGTGTAATAGCTATTGACATTGATGCAAGTCTTGTATGTCTTTTTGTCACCCATTTTTCCTGTTCTTGATTACATTTTGATAAGTTGGTATCATGATAAACTTTTGGTACTCAAACTTAGGCATGGCAAGTGTTACGGTGGACTTTTGCAGTAATATGAAAAATCCCAGTGGAAATACCATTTAAAGTTATGACAACAGAAAAAAATGTTGTTGATGTGTAACCTAATAAGAGAAGAAAGATTATATAATTTCCACTGGTGTATTAAATAATTAGTAACAGTCGGGGCAGGCTTGAGTGGTGTATTAAATGTAAAAATAATTAGTATCTACTATAAATATAAGAAATAAAGATGATACCAAAAAACCGATTTTGCCCTTTAGGCACTTTTTTTTCGTTTTTTTTGCTTCTTCATTTAAGGGCAATTTTGGAATATTTGGCCTAAAGTTCTCTAATTCATTCTACCCCCACCTTTTTGCATATTGACTTATTTGACCTTCACATATTACACTAACCAATTTTTGGTGCAAAGGCAAGACATTGACCTTTAATGGTATTTCACAAAATTTCTTCACATTGCCCAATCAAAATTTGAACTACTCTCTTCTATGTTGTCACTTCTTTAACATCTATCACTCCAATTCCAACATAACACTCTATCTCCCTCCACTTCTTACACCGAAAAAAAGCAAAAAGAGTGTGGGAGATCAAAGTTCAACATCATCCTATCAAATAAGATTCTTTATGACAAAATTTATAGTTCAACCTAAAGTATTCAATGTCTATCCACTTCAACTTAACTACTACACTTTTATCAAACTACTACTAATCCATTATAACTTTCATGAATATTCATATATGAATGACTAAAAATTACATACCCATTATAAAATTGTTGAGAAAATATAGTTTATATTAATATTCCTGTATTAATGTATTTAGCCATTTATATAATTGAAAATATAGTAAATATTTTTGTATATTTTCAACCACATAAAGTATATATTATATTTAATATTGAAGAGCTAATATTAGTGTCAACAAAAAGATTCATCAGTCAATCTTTTACAATATGAGATGTCAAGTCAGTTCCAAATATAAGTCTCAAGTTCGATTCTCCCTTGTGCCAATTTTTGTTAGCTAAATCAATACAGAGCAAAAAAACTCTGGCTTTAAAATGGGCCCCCGCAAATGGGCACAAGGGGGATTCACCCCTTAAATTAATCGGTCCTATGGCCGGATACCAAGTTTTCAAATAATACAAAAGATAACAAGTCAGTTCAAAATCATCTTATTGGCTTCAAGAACTAAGCATCTTATCACCTAAGATTCTCCAAATATATGTTACTCTACTACAACTTTAAAGCTATCAAGCACATAATAAAGATGAACTTACTTTTACTATCTTCAAAATCATATTATTATCCAACGTGTAACCAATTGTGTACTACAACTTTATGAAACTATTACTAAATTATTAGGCCTCCGTCCCAAATTATAAGAGAAATAACTCATTTCTTTGTCCCAGATTGTAACAGAAAATTACCCAAATTATTTTTTATATATAATTCTTTATGCTTATTCTCATAAAATTTTTTGCAAATTTCATTTAGATTTTATCTATTTCCACTTTTATCGATAAATAACATTTTCACTATATATTTATTGTCAAATATACAAATACATTACTTTTTTTTACTAAATATCCACGGTAATATATTACTTCAATTTCAATAATCATTACTTATTTAATCTACAAATACATTCCTATTTATTATCAATATTTCATTCTGATGTAGGTCGGAAACCTCTCTCATCTCTTTCCATCCATCCGTAAGAAGAGGATGGATTTCATCTTTGTTGTATGTAACAAGATGATGTTCAAATCGATAATCAATTATTTTCCATTCTCCAGGAAGTTCATGTCCAAATTCACGAATGAAATTTGGATCCACCTCTCTAAATTTCTAATTCAATTTTCAACAATCAGTGAATAAATTAGTTTCAACATATATGAAAGGATTGTCTTTCAACATTATCAAATAATCAAATCAGAATTTCATACAAAAAACCAGAAATTTCTTTTTACCTAATTTGTCAAGAACATAGTTTTAAAGCTCCCAAGAGGTGTAATATCGATTAAATCGCTATAGTATGTCTCCATGAATGTTTGCAAGAGTACAAGGCCAAATGTAATATTTGTTGAGTAATGTTATCCACCAAACTATGTTTATGTAAATATCAATATATGTTATATTTATATTTTGTTTGACATAAAAAACATCAATAAAAGTACAACAAAATATTAGATTACATTAGGGAAAATTTTATCCTATCCAATCCAACTATCATTCTTTACCATGACAAGGTCACAATAATTGATACTCCCTCCGTTCAAATTTTATTGACACAGTTGACAGTTGTGCATTCTAAACACATATTGATTTGACCTTATTTTAAAACTAAAAAACAAAAATAAATATTACCATATAACATGTTTAGTTTGTGTAGGTGAATATTTTCATAATTTCAAATTTTTAGTATTCTTACTATTATAAAGTTAAAAATATTTATTGTCAAAGTTATTCATCGACACTCTGTTTCAAATTATACAACAACTTTCGGCTACAAACAATGAATATATTTTTTAAATTTTTTTAAATAATTAAATCAACTTTACATAACTCATACATCAAATTGCCCTAACTAACTTTTTATTATCTTCCGGAACGCAAATAATATTTCCATTAATAACTTTTAAAAAATGAAATAACCTTCCTTTATTCGATACTATAAAATACGAATGTAATTGTTATGCACCGACTGTATAAAATATTAATACACTCTAAAAATATACCAACTATATTTTCCGCCAAGTGACCCCACCTTATTAGACGATTGTGTACAACTATTTTACACCGGCAATGTATATAAGTTAAATTGAATTTTTTTTGGTTTAGGGCATATTCTCATCTTCAAATAAGGCTTTTTACTGTTGTATTTGATAAAAGTTTTTTCGGTCCAATTATAAGATTCATTTGGCCCAGTACAATATACCACACTTCCATCATTAGCAATCACTTACCCCTAAAAGCAGCTGCAACTCAATCAGGTCAGGTTTTTTTCCCCTTCTTCCTTAATACGACTTTTTTTTTATATTGTTAAACATAATGTTAAACTTCAAATTAGGTTTAGTATTGATTAATGAATCCATACATAATTTTATGTTTTAATATTACTCATTATTTTCTGATTTTTTATGACTGATTATGATAAATTCGCATATAGGGTAAAAATGGATTTTTAAAATAACAGGTATAAATCGATATTTCTTTTCCTTTTTTATATTTCAACTTTATTTACAATAAATTATTCCGAAATTTATAATATTATTACTCATCAGCCACAAAATTATATTATAAACCCTAATTGTAAATACCATTCGATCAATGATTTAACTTATGTTATTTCATAAATCTTTGTTTAACTTATATTTGATATATATTTCATGATTCTTATTCAATTCCATATTTTATTTGGTAAACGATATTTTCAATTCTTTCCCTAAAATAATCAATAATATTTGCATTCCAATTTCATAATGTTTTAAATGTATCTAACATAATTTTAATATTTATTTTTCCTATAGTCAGTTTGATTTTGACGAAATGGAACCAGAATATGCAAAATTTCTAGATGACTATGCTAAAAACTATGACTATTATGAAAGTCAAGGAACAACTATAACTGATGAAGACACATCAAATATTGAAAATAACATACATCAGTGTACTGACAATGTCTACATTCAGTCATTCGCTAAATTGTCAAATGGTACTCAAATTACTGCATCAACTGTTTTTGAATTCACTCTTGCTGAACTAAATAAGGCTACACACACTGAAATTGTAAGCTGTTTTTCCTCATCAAGTTTATTTGTTTCACTTATTTACATAGAACAATTCATGTTACACTGTCATAATCTAATAGCTAACGCTACTGTTTGTAGACATTACCTTCTGAATTTGACGATTATGTAAGGCGATACAATTTTCATAAGCTGATTCTCAAGTACCAACGAAAAGCAGTTCAATAGTTTACTTAAAATATCAGAATCATCCATCAGAGACTATCAAGATTGCAAGGGGATGGAAAAACTTCTGTTTTGACAACAATATTGATTTGCGAGATAGGCTAAGTTTTGAATTCAAAGAGCGTGGCAAGAATGTTTGTGAGGTTTTGATTATTTAGATTGGCTTCAACTGTTGCTTCATTATTGTACTCAAATGCTATCTTTTTATATGTATTATGTTACAAAACTCAACAACATTATCAAAGGAATTATTTGTAGTCATATTAAGTTGTTTTGAAAGTTATTGATTTTGCGCTAAATTGTCTTAATGGATATTATTTTTATTTTTTTTAAATTTTTTTTAACTATTATTGCAAACATATATTAAATTTATGTTGATCATTTTTTTCATATTTATAAACTAATTACATCGATTTGCAATGTCGATTAATGATAACACAACCATTTAATTCAACTTATTGCTTCTATTTATAAAAAAACAACTTCATTGAACCCAACTTATTCGGCGCGTGAAACGCGCCGTAGGACCCTTGCGACCTAACTTGCCGATGCAATGTAACGCGCCCAAGGCGCGTCCCATGCGTATGCACGGGTATGTACCTAGTTGGCCATTAAATGAAATGCGAGCTTTCCTCTCTTGGGATGTGCCTTTTGTAAACAGGAAAGACAACACGAGCTGCCGCTGTCCGACTGACCAACTCGATACAGTTGGACTAGGTTGGGTGTTGTGGTGTGCCCCATAGGGTATCCAATTTTAGACAGTGCCGCGAAATGAAAGATACCTAGTCTGTGACTCGACTGGTAATAATTTTTTAAATAAAAAAACATTATATAATAAAAGATAAAATAAAGTTAAACTATTTTCATAAGTTACTTTCCTTGATAGCTTATGAAAATAAGCTAAAAATAACTTATAAACATGTTTAGGGTTTATGCCAATAATACGTAAAGAAATAAGATATTTCAAACAGTGTTTCATGGTTTACGCCAATAATAATCTCAAACAAATTCATCGAATTAAACTTATATATCTTAAACATTTTTTTTAGTATTTCTTTAGTGATATTTAAGAACTAATGAAAAAAAAAACTAATAATATAAATTATTAATCTAGTTGTAATACTTCAAATATATATTAAACAAATTAAGGAGAATTAAGGACATGAAGAGAAGAGTGAAGTTAGAACATGATATCTTATTGTTTTCAAATAGTATTACATGAACCAAATTGTCGTATTTATACCACTAAAATTATGAATAAAATAACTCACATTTACTATTGTAAGTTGACATTTACATTGATAATTTACATTATTATATTAAGTTGATATTTTAGATAAATATTTCAACATTAATAGTAACACATGCGTCTCATATTATTTTAGGATAATTTAGTATTTTTCCAATTACTTAGGAACAAAATTCATTTATAAATTAAAACACAAAAAATAAAAATTTAAGAAAGTGTACTCAGATTTGAAACTATAAACTCATCCCCTCGAGTACAAGATAAAACCCTGATTACTCCTCTCCCCTCGATAGTAACTTTCAAGTTCGAATTTGAAAACGAGGCGAAACCGTCACTGAGTACTTTTCACAAACACCTAGCACCGATTCGCAATAGCAGAATCAGAAAATAGTAGCACTTCAACACAAACATGGCCCTTCCTCCCAAAGTTCTCATGGTCGCTGAGAAGCCTAGCATCGCTCTCTCCATCGCAACTGTTCTCTCCCACGGCAAGGTACTCTCCTATTTTCTTCTTTCTCATTCAAATCTCTCTTCCGTTTAATGTTTCATCTTTCTTAGGAATTTAATTTGATTTTTAATTTAGTAGATTTATTGTAATAATCAAAACAAAACTAGGAGCTGAAAATTGGCTGAAAAAGGCAATTAAGCTGTTCAATTGATTTATACAATGTTGATGACTTTATGAAAGATGTTTATATGAACAGATGTATACGAGAAAAGGAAGCACAGAAGTTCATGAATTCGAGGGGAAGTTTCTTCGAGGGCCTGCACGGTTTAAAGTCACATCAGTTATTGGACATGTATTCAGGTCCTTTTCCGATTAATTTTCAATGAAAATGACACTTATTTATATATTTGTGGTATTCTATGATTCATCCATGCTCCTTTATGTGGTAGTTGCGCTCAATTAAATGTCATTGGAAGTTAGGGAAATGAAGAAATTTTATATTATGATGTTGTTTATAGCGCACTAGTTGTTCGATACGGATATCTGTATAGTTAGTCGTAAAATTATATTGTCATTGGAAGTGTAGCAAGCGGCAATTGTCTTGCTATGTAATTATCTTTTTGAAAAATAAATGGCAGCTTATTGCAAACCATGCTATTCAGTATCTTTTGATATTGGCATGTCCGTTCCTGGTTGATTTGAGTATTCACTGCAGTTTTTCTATCTTTTGTTGATGATCTAGTGTAGATTTTCCTGGTAAATATCAAGATTGGGCGGCCACAGATCCTTTAGATCTTTTTCAAGCTCAAGTTATTAAGAACGAATCAAATCCAAAGGTATTTCTTTAAGGATATTTCCTTTCAGTTTTAGTTCTTCTATATCTTATCATATAATCATTTATGCATTATTTGAGCTATTAGATTGTATTTGTCTGTGTTTTTTTTAACTGATTCCCCATTACAAGAAATAAAATAATATTTTTTTGTCAGCAATATGTCTTTACTCTGCATTTCTTAAAGAATGTCGAGGATATATTATTGTGATATGTCTCTATGTTGAGGAATGAGGATATCATGCATTTTTGTGGTTTCCGATAGCAAATAAATAAAACACTTTATCTCAAATAATTATGTATATATACCACATACTATTAAGTGTTTTTCAGAAGTTGTTGGGCGGCTAATGCTAACCGCACAACTCAGTGATGCGCTTCCCTGTGCAGATTTGCAAAAAAAGAAGAAAGGATAAAACTAATGGGTTACAGAGGTCCTTTTGACCTTGTACTTTTAGAAACAGGGTCTTAGTAGCTTTGAAAATCATTGAATTGGAAACAAGAATTTCTATATCTCTAAAATGTATGCTTATGTTATGCTATTAGAAGTCGATCAGGTTAGATGCAAGAAAACAACAAATGAGGGAAAATCTTAGTTCTTATAGAGAGCGGAGAGATATTTCAAACCGTTATTTCGAAATCTGTATTTAAATATAACTTCAAATCAGTACAGTATCGAGATTTTATAGACTACTGTAATTCTGTCAGAGCTGCAACAGATTGACAGTTGTGCTATCTAAAATCTGCTACAATAGAATTCAGTTACACCTTAGCTCCGAAGTACACATGTGGATTAATACAGATCTAACTGATGCTAACACAATACACGAGCTGCATTGCTCTGATTCCCTAACTGATACAATCTAATCTAATCATACTGCAACATATGCGAACATATGGAAAACTCATACGTTTTTTACAATTTTGTGTTAATAATGAACCACCCTTTGGAATTTGGATTTAAATCTATTTGATCTTCTTATTCTATAGAGCATAATTTACTTGGTCAAATATGGTACCATTGCAGAGTTTCATTTAATCTTGACTCTTAGCATGGATCTACAGTTTTTAATATGTTTTTTAAATTTTTGTATTGTTTCTTATTTTACCACCCGACATTTCAGTGCCGTATAAAGACTTGATGGTTGATGCCATTTTAAATGCTTTTTTCTGGTGTCTACAAAGCTGAATACATCTAAATAATAACTTGAACTGTCCCCCCTCTCCCTGCCCCCATATTGGAAAGTGTTAGTCCATTAATGCTAACTGCTTATAAATTGTGTATGACTGCATGTCGAGATGCTTTGTCTACAGTTGATTTTTTTTTTCCAGTGATTTCTCCAAGTTATTAACATCATATGTTTCATTCAGGCGCATATTTGTAGACATTTAAATCAAGAAGCTCGTGGATGTCGTTATTTGGTATTGTGGTTGGATTGTGATCGTGAAGGAGAAAATATATGTTTTGAGGGTAACTTTTGTATTTTTTCCTCTTAACATAGTCACCACTCACCATCATTGTTGTTGTTTTTATTTGTTATTGTAATGTAAAATTGTTAATTTGATGATTTGGTTCTTGAGAAAATAAACTTTAGCCCTTCAAACAAATATACTCCTAGCTGTCGGTAATCTTCACAAAAAGAAAGTAAAAGACCATCACCCTTAAGTTTTGTCCTTTTTGTGTTAGATACTCCTCTAGGTAGTAAAAAGAGATTTTTTGGCTAACATTAGCCCTGTGTGCCAAATGTCAATTTGGATTTGTTCAAGGAATTAATGTGCCACATATTGTCAGTGCCTTTTCTTTATGGCCTACAATTGGCTTTCTCAACAATAAAATTTCCTTTACATGTGTAAGCACTTGACCCTGTCTTAAACCAAGATATATTGCTACGCACAGAATCTTGCCTTCTCTTTTAGTGTTTTTTAAATGATTTATATCTAATTTCAAACAACGTAAGAAATATCAACATACTAACCTTTGTCATTCCCAAACTGCTTTTTAACTGTTTGAAATATTGAATGTTGTTGCAGTTATAGAATCAACCGGTTTCAATATAAATGATGTCTATCGTGCACGATTTTCTTCTGTTACTGAGAAAGATGTTCTGAATGCTCTCGACAACCTTGTCAGACCCAACAGAGACGAAGCAATGGCTGTAGATGCTAGGCAAGAGATAGATTTGAAAGTTGGTGTTGCCTTTACACGATTCCAGACGAGTTTTTTCCAGGGAAAATATGGGAACCTAGATGCCAGAGTCATCTCGTTGGTTTTCTGCTCTCTTATCTCTTGTATTTTCTGTTTTGCCATTTTTGTAATTAGTTATTTTTTAATTTTTTTTATGAAGTACAGCTTGTTTTTTTTAGATTTATTAGAAAGTAAAATAAAGCAACCTGTGTTCATCCCAGATTATTAACAATGAATTGAATAAAGATTCAATGTTTAATGCTTCAAATATATACCTGTTTCGATAATAATGTCAAAACTAATATTAGTGAGTCAGTGTGATTTGAATGAGGGGTAGCTTAGTTTTAGGCTTGTAACTTGAGCAATCTGACATAGTCTAGGACTCCTTAAACACAGTAAACTGCCAAGTATATTGAGATCACCAGGCTTGAGGCTTCGTTTTGATTCTGCTAGTTCCAAAGAAATTTATTTGGACTGACCAGCTTTTGGTTCTCACAATTATACAAGTGGTTTTTAGATTAGCTTGGTGATTATCATGAATCCTTTTCCTTTAAGCTTGAGGTTATGGGACAATTAGTAGTATGACATGGTATCCTAATTTAATCCGTTATCCGTTTTTAACAAAAGTAGCTGGTAGTACTCCCTCCGTCTCAAATTAAATGTCACATTTGGCTTGTGCGTTGTTTTTAAGGAAACAATTAGTTGGGTTGATTTCAATGGTAAAATTATCATTTACTAAAACAGCCTTATTAATTGTAGTTCTTGGAGTAGTTAAGTGGAGTAAAATTCAATAAATGAGTATATTTAGTGGCAAAAAAATAATAAATGTTGCATCGGTATTCTAAAGTGACAATTATTTTGAGACAGAAAAAGTGCAAATTTGAAACTTTTTATGAGACGGAGGGAGTAATAAATCAGTAATTATGTCTTTAATATGGCCTTGCTGTGCTTTGTTCTGTTCATGTTTCAATTATATGTTTGGGAATTGGGATTGATTATGTTTCTAGGCTAGATATGCATTGCCAACAGATAAAGCAAGATGCAATATCTCCCTCCACCAGATTTACTGGCTTCTCAACTCTACTCAATTGTAGGAATAATGACATTTCACTAAATATTTGATCAGCCAACGTACTTGACATTATATCATATTGGTTAAGCATAGATAACATTATTAATAATTGCTTTATATTTCAGCTATGGACCCTGTCAAACTCCAACTTTAGGATTTTGTGTGCAGCGGTATTTGCAAATAAATACTTTCAAACCAGAAAAGTTTTGGAGTGTGCACCCTTACATAATTCAAAGTGGCTATGAAATTCTACTAGAATGGCAACGCAGCAAATTGTTTGACATAAATGTGTGAACATTTCTATTCTCGCAAAGTATCAGTTTCTCATATTGAACTTACGAAAGACGTCCATTTGATACTTTTATGCCTTTTCAGGTTGCTACGATGTTTCAAAAACTGGTTGCTGAAGATGGAATTTTGGAAGTGACTGATATATCAGAAAAACAAGAAACCAAAGGTCGCCCTGTTGGTCTAAACACAGTGAATCTTCTGAAGGTTGGTGATCAAATGGGGAAGATAGTGGTCAATTCTTTAACAAGTAATAGCAATATTTTAACTGTCTATTAGATCTAAAATTCAATCATTATATATATTAAATGTGTCCTTCAAAGTTAACTGGTATTCGGAATTACATATTATGGGTCAGCAAGTGGAAGTCTAAATACTTTTTTGCCATGGTATTCATCCCAGGTAAGGGAATAGGTATATGAGTAAGGTTGCTTGAGGTTTTGGAGTCAGCTTAGGTTTTATTCTATTCGCAATTTGTGAATGCAATGGAGAATATCTTATCCGTTTTTATTTGATAACTTTTCTTTCTTTCTTTAATTGCATTTTGAACCCAAAATATTTTTTTCTCTCTGATGTGATGCTAAAAATGGAATAAAGGAGTTTGACTTCATTTTCTAAGGGGATGGAAATAGTTATTGTATACTCAGCTTTCTTTTTATTATACCTGTTTGATAAAATAACTTCTTTCCAGGTTGCTTCAAGTGCTCTAGGATTTGGTCCTCAGATGGCTATGCAATTAGCTGAACGCTTGTATACTCAAGGCTTCATCAGGTTTTCACATAATTTGGTAGTCTATTATATTATAATGTAAGATTTTCATAAACACATGAAATAATCTTTGATTGGTTCTTGTATGGTGCTTCTTAAGCTATCCACGAACAGAAAGCACGGCATACCCTCCGTCATTTGATTTTCGTGGTGCTCTCTCTGCACAAAGAAATAATCCAACTTGGGGTAACTATGTAGAAGGGCTACTCACCAGTGGTTATCAGAAACCTCGATTGGGAACAGATGCGGGTGACCATCCTCCCATTACTCCGATGAGATCTGCATCAGAGGATATGCTAGGTAATGATGCTTGGAAGCTGTACCAATATATCTGTCAATACTTCATAGGGACAGTATCTCCAGATTGCAAGTATGTAAGGTAAAATCTATAATACTGTCCCAACAACATTTCTCAACTATTTCCTTTTCTGGTTTTGGTTCATTCAGTTGTTCCACAAATGTCCTTTGTTATCAGAGACAGTCTGGTTTGTTTATGCTTATTGTGGTCTCTCCTTGTTATCATATTTAATCAATATGAATTTATGATAATGGCAAGCCAAGCAATACTAAATTACTAATACTTAGTATTTTTTTTTTATGGAATACTTAGTATTGATGTCAAACATTCTTTACCAACTTAATAGCCCAAGACAATATCTCTTCATAAGTTCATGATGTGTATTCTCTGGAACCTACTGGAGTTTCCTCTTGTAGGACTGCTGCAAAAGTCTGTATGATAGAGGATGCAGGATATGGCTCCCCCCAAATTTTTTGTTATTACCATAAATTTGTAATCATATAATTGTTTGGTACTCTCTCTGGTCTTAAATATAAGAGAACGTTTGGTCAACAAAAGCTGATGTATTTGGTCCAAGACCGGATGGAGTATTATATTGGCATATTATTTGCATTTTTCCATCTAAGCTTACTCTTTATTTAAACCTTTGCAAATTTTCACTTGTAGATGCTTTGTCTTATTGCATGAATTGGATAAACTATTAGTTTTCTTATACACCATTGTCCTACTTCCAGGAAAAAGGTTGAATTTTCAGTTGGTGGAGAGTCCTTTCATTGTACAGGGCAGCATGTTATCACCAAGGGCTTTACAGCTATTATGCCCTGGTTGGCAATAAATGATAAAAGTCTTCCATCATTTACAAAAGGGCAGAAAATCAAAGTATCAAAAGTTGAGCTCTATGAAGTAAGTGTGGAACCTCCTGCCTAAAATTCAGTTTCTCTATAGTTTTTTGGATTTGTCCTGACTACTTGTTATTAATCTTGTTTTGTCTTTTTGGGGGGGTGTCATTGGGTTAGCCATTAGGGATCTGTTCATGGGTCATTAATAATTAATAATAATACACATTTGGGTTGGATCGTATATAACCATTTCATGGAAGATAAGATGATGTCACACAATTTTTGTATGTATTAGTAGTATTACTGATAGCTAACACCATAAATTCCACAGGGGAGTACCACACCTCCAGATTTTCTTACTGAAAGTGAGCTGATCTCTCTAATGGAGAAGAATGGAATAGGAACAGATGCATCAATTCCTGTACATATTAACAATATATGTGAGCGGAATTATGTGCAGGTAGTTGACATAGAGCTGTAGTTTTTGTATCATTTTCTACGATGCTTGGATATTCACCTCATCAAATTGCAGGTACAAGCAGGCAGGAAGCTTGTCCCAACTACACTAGGCATAACTTTAGTAAGAGGTTATCAATCAATTGATCCAGACCTCTGCCTGCCCGATATCCGTAGTTTTATTGAGCAACAAATTACTCTTATTGCTAAGGGTCAGGTCGATCATCATCGTGTAGTTCAGCATGTAATTGAACAATTCAAACAGAAGTTTTGTTACTTTGTCAAGAAGGTTGGCTATCTACTTTTCAGTGCTTGTTTTTGGTCATCTGTATCTACATGATTTTTTCTTAGTTTTCATTTGTTTATTTCATCTCAACTAAAAAATGTTTCTCGATTTAAGTTTGTTTCCAATCCCAACCTGAACATCATTTAACTTTGTGTTTTGAACTTGTTTGATTAAAAAATTTAAAATGACTTCATATTCTTGTTTTTAGTTAGATATACCATAATTGGATTAGGCGATGTTTTATATATGTTCCCGTTATCTATTATCTTCCTGGTTTGTTTCCATCTTTTAGTTTTTATGTCAGACACCTGTAATCATGTGTTTCTGTCAAACTTTTTTATTAATGAAAACAAGCTTGTGTGAAACTTTTAATTCTTCTGCCTACGGACAGAAATAAAGTCATCTATATATTTTAAGAGAGATGCTATTTGTTACGAAAGATTTAAGAGAAAAAATGCAAGAATTAACACATGGCAATATCTTAAAAGATGATGTCACTTTAATCTCCTTTTTTAGTGGAAATCATGGGGGTAGTTGATATAAATATGGGTGGAGATTTATTCTTCCAATTCTTCTTTTTAGATTTTCTTAAGAAAAAGCTTTTCCCATATTTTAAGTATGAGTTTATGGTGTGCTTTATGAAGCTTACTTTGTAAGTTAGTATTTATTATGATGCTACTCCAATTTTGTCAGAATGTTAATAACTTTCTCTGTCTATTTTTTTCCAAGCCAACATCATGATATATAATTGCATAATGATTTTGAACTTTTTATGGGAAAATTTCCAAACATGACTCATTTTAAAATAGCAAGTTTCACTGTAAAATTGTATCCATTCGAACTGGGGTCCGGGGTACTTTCTAAGAATACAAGTACTATTGATGTATGGCATCCGTTGCCTAAGTTTTAGGACTAAGTTTTGAAAGAATGTAACTGTAGAAATATCTGGGTTCCAGGAGATTGTATGGATGAACTGTTTAGTATCTGTGAGCTGCTGCATGTTGGATTTATTTGATCATGAGATGTTCCATAGCTTCTTTATATATTCTTTCATCTCCAAATTTTGTAGACCCTGAGTCACCATGATATTTGCAAATAAGTTGCTGATTCATGGATGTATTCTACATTGTTCATCTACTAATTGTGTTTCTTTTTGTCCGGGCTCAGATTGAAGCCATGGATGCATTATTTGAAGCACAATTTTCTGCACTTGTAGATTCAGGGCGTATTATGAGTAAATGTGGCAAATGCTTGCGGTATATGAAGTATATTTCTGCTCAGCCACCACGTTTGTATTGCAGTACATGTGAGGAGGTTTATGATCTTCCACAGAAGGGCACAATAAAGGTAGTATAATATAACCTGTTTAATGTATCAAAATCTAATTTCCAGCTTATCCTGTCTTTTCCTCTTTGTTTCTATTTATCATACATGATATTTTGATATATAGTAAACTGTTGAAATTGTTGTGTTTTTAGATAAGGCGGGAGGGAATGGAAAGTATAATATTTTTGAATTATGGTTTGATGCAAAAGACTAAGCACCAACCCTTATTTATATAAATATACTCCTAATACTAATCAGATAAGGAAACTAATCCTAATGACCTATAAGATATTGTAAATAACTCTAAAATTCAACCCAGGTATTATGAGAGACATTTTTTTAAAATATTTTAACCTAAATTATCAAACTTCCTTAACACTTAAACCCTATGTTTACAATTCTAAACAATAAGCCCGCTGTTTTCACTTTTCACCTGTTGTCCCTTGCAAAACAGTTCAGCTGTAGTGAACTGTGAATGTTTTCTATCAAAAGAAAATAGTATATGACCAATTGTGCTCAGTAGTCTTCCTTTTTCTTCCTTCTTATTCTGAAGAGTAAAGATTTCCCCTCTTTCTGTTTATAATTTGTCTCTCATTCTCTCCTGTCGATTGACCCTGTTTATATTCATTGTACAGTAAAAGTGTACTGTCTCTCGCACTACATCAGTTTTGTATTGGCCTGACTTCCTTTCAACCATCTGTGCCTTTTGCCTTGAAAAGAATATTGTGCAAAATGCTATTACAAAAAAGTCGTACAAAACCCTGATATTCTAAGCACTCAAGACTTCTGATCTGCACATATATTGTCACTTCAGAAGACTGTTAGAGTTTTGCCATTTTATTATCAGAATCTTTGTTATAGCTTTTGAACTTAGATCTCTCCCTCAGAATAGTTGCATTGAACAGCTGGGCCCTGCCAGTGACTTAAGATTATTATGAGTTATGACCATATTACATGTACTCTAGCATGCACCAGTGATTTAACCAATTTGTCTGGTCATGACCCTGAAGTTTTGCAGCGTGCCTTTCACCATTCATTCCTTACTAGCTTTGGCTGAACTCGTAATCATTTGCGTTACTAGGGATACTCTCACATGTGTATGAAGAAAAAGGTAAAAATGAAAATGCATTGGGTATCTGTAATTTGATGTCTAAGAAATTTGCTCCTGCGGGTTGAGTAATACCTGATTAGCAAAATTTCTTTGGAAGGTTAAAAGTGATTAGGAGGGAATCATGGTATCTTTCCATTTGATATTCATTGTTTTCATCATGCATTTGAGAATGCTTTAATTGCTTTATTATATTGCTCGAATCTCGATGTGCCCCATATCTCTTACCCTATTTTGCACTATCTGCTTCTGCAGCTGTACAAGGAACTGACTTGTCCTTTAGACAATTTTGAGCTTTTGATCTGCTCCGTGGCCGGCCCAGAGGGTAAATCATTCCCACTATGCCCTTACTGCTACAGCAATCCCCCATTTGAAGGTATCGAATCACTCATCAATATGGCTAAAACTAGTACTTCTGGCAAGACTGGCAAGGGAGCTGGCATGCCATGCAACCTATGCCCCCATCCCACATGCCCAAATTCTTTAGTTTCCCAGGGTGTATGTGCTTGCCCAGAATGCAGCGGGACACTTGTCTTAGACCCTATAAGTGCTCCCAAATGGCGACTTTGTTGCAATATGTGCAATTGCCTAGTTTTTCTTGCACAGGGTGCTCATAGAATCTCGACAACTAAAGAACGGTGCCCTGAATGTGACTCTTCAATCATAGAAGTGGATTTCAACAAGAAAACAACTCCCCTGGCAGACGGGGCTACGTTGCACCGTGGTTGCATTCTTTGCGATGTATTACTACATTCCCTTGTGGAGATGAAACATGGGAGAGGCTTCAAGCGGATGAGTTCATGGGGAAGAGGAAGAGGAAGAGGGGGAAGAAAAGGCGGACGGGGTGGTAAAATGATGGATCCAAAAATGAGTTTCCGAGATTTCTAACTTATTATTTCTATTTCTATATATAATATCACTAGTATAACTTACCCGTGCTATCGCCCGGGTTAATATTCTATGAAAAATATAGATCATTTTTTTTCATACATGAAAAATATGGATTATTAAAATTTTAATATTGTAATTTTTTTAATTATTTGTAAAATTAATTTTATATTTAATGTAATAGTTTATTTAAATATGATAAAAGATCCAAATTTTGGAGATTTTAAGGAGAAATGACATAATGGAGAGTGATACTCCACTCCCCGTTCCAAACTCACATGTTCGTATATTTGTTCTTTTAGTTTCATAAAAAAAAAGGTCATTAAGCAAAAATTAATCTAGCGGTTAATATATATTTGTTATTAATCGTCATCTCTCTCCTTTAGACATTTGTTTTCTTCAGGAGTATTTTATCTCATGTCCCCGTGTGAAAAAAAATTCACATTTGAGAAGCAAAATGGGCCGATTTTAATTTTAATATTATTTATTTAAAAGTAATGAACAGTAGAATTGTTTGTCATTTGCTTGACACAAAAAAAATTTATATAATTTTTTTAAGCATATCTCATTTGTTAATGTGCAAATTTTAAAAAATGTATCTATTTGTTTTTATTTTTATTTGTTTATTTTACAGTGATGTATGGAGAATAAAAATAAAGTAATACATGATATTATTGCTTTTAATTCTTTTTTTTTTTTATATATAAAATCATTGTTATTTTCCCTGCTTTCAATTGATATCGTATTTTTTATATAATAAAATCTACAAATGTATGTCTCACCCCGTGTAAGTTATTTTTTGCTTAATACCTCCATGTAGGTTATTTTTTTTTATCAATACCCCCGTATTTTAATATTTTGTTTGGTACAAATCACTATGTATTTTTTTTATTAGAAAAACCACATTAAGGTAAACCATAATTAATAGAATAATAAAATGAAATAGAAAAATAATCTATGAAGTCAATTACTTGATTCCTTTTATATTTCAGACAATGACACATTTTTCTCTACTTGATGAATATGAAGTTTAAAAATATATTTTTTTAAGCATATCAATTTCTCAATTCCACATTTTTCCAATTCATTCTATAGTATAGTCATTCGAGGAGTTTCTATTATTTTATCAGTGTATTTGTTAAATATCACATGAAAAATTAGACAAATAAAAAAATAATGAGTAAAAAAATAGAGTACAACATTTATTTATAAATAATAGTAAAAAAACATTTATAAGCATGATTTAAATCCAATAAAAAATAATATGAACAACAATTCTTTTTTAATAAGTAAACATATGATTAAAAAAAATGACAATAAAATATAAAAAATATAAATAAATACTTAAAACTCTAACATCAATTGATAATACTTAATCCTAATTTGAATAACAAATAATATTGTTCTTCCGTATATGGACCTGCAAATAAAGAATTATAACTCAAAATTAAATTCATTAAAGTCAAATATATTGATTCCATTTTTAATTTTAAAAATATATTAGTAAATTAGTAATTAGTAAATTAGTAAATAAGACATATTCCATTATATTATAAATAAATTAAATAAATTAATACACATGAATATAACACACATATTCCAATTTTTTTAAATAATAATAAACTATTAATTATATTATGTGACTCTATATAATTATAAAATTATGAAAATATATAATTTTTTTTACCGTAATACAATATATATATATATATATATATATATATATATATATATATATATATAGATATATATATATATATATATATATATATATAGAGAGAGAGAGAGAGAGTTTAATTGTTGTGCATCGTCAGTGTAATTTTTTTTTACACATACATCCAATGACGCGTTGCCACATCATTTAATGAATGTGTCGGTATATTATTGGACTCATGTGCAAAACAACTTTACACTGACGGTGCATATAAATTAAATTCATATATATATATATATATATATATATATATATATATATATATATATATATATATATATATATATATATATATATATATATATATATATATATATATATATATATATATAGGGGTTTTCTAACTTAGACCCTAGTTAGGTCTAAGTTAGCAAGGTGCACCTTTTGAGTTGGACAAAAATACCCATTTGAATTATTTAGAACCCTCTTGTGTACCTCACTCTCCCTAGTTCAAGTCACGAAATTATTTTCACAAATTCCGCTGATTATTTAAAACCATTTAACAAATAATAATGATAATTTCATAGATTTGTACTCTGAAACCAATTGTTTTTTTATTTGTTTCTAATAAAATATTAGATAATATTCTGGAATTTTTGGTATATTTTATGAAATTTTTTGAGACCTGAAACTATTTTTCGTTAATTAAATGAGATAAAACGGTAATTAAAAACTATTGTTTGCTTCTGAAACCATTTAGCTGGAAGAATGGTTTCAGAGAGTTATACTGTGAAACCATTCTAGCAGTAAAATGGTTTCAGAAGCAAACAATTAAAAATCAACTCCCCTGAAACCATTCTATCAGTGAAATGGTTTCAAAGTACAACGCTCTGAAACCATTGTACCAGCTAAATGGTTTCAGAATGGTTTCAGAAGCAAACAATTAAGAAATTACTCACTGAAACCATTCTACCAGTAAAATGGTTTCAGAGAGTTATACTGTGAAACCATTCTACCAGCTAAATGGTTTCACAGTATTATATAAAGATAATTAAAGGTAGTGAAAAATTGAGTTTTTTTTTTTGTGTCCAAATCAAACGAACCAAGTCTCTATTTGTAGACAAAAAAAAATTATGAATTTTGGTATAAAAATAAAAAAATAAAAAATTAATTTACAACGAAATAATTGAGTTTAAAGTATTAAATGAAAAAAAAAAACACGCCAACCACCCAGCAGTTGACACGTGTCCTGCTTTTTTAAAATGAAATTTTCTCTCTCCAGGCGCAGATCTAGTGTGGTGCACGCGCTGGCTTATCATGGAGATGGATGATCTGGACTGTCTGATTGATCCGACAGCCATGATGAGATCATCTCTTGGCCGTCTGATGGAAATCAACGGTCTGTAACGGTGGTTCTGCGGTAGGCGCGCGACACTGGATCAGCGCCAATATGTTTTTTTTTTTTTTTTTAAAAAAGAAAGGGTATTTTTGTCCAACTCAAAAGGTGCACCTTGCTAATTTAGACCCAACTGGGTCTAAATTAGCAGCCCCCATATATATATATATATATATATATGGGGTTTTCTAACTTAGACCCTAGTTAGGTCTAAGTTAGCAAGGTGCACCTTTTCAATTGGACCAAAATACCCATTCTTTTAATTTTTGAAAGAATAGAGCAACAGGGGCATTTCTGTTATTTTACATAAAAAAAAAAATAACAACACGCGCCCCACCTTCTTAAACAATTAATAGACGTGGATCCAGTGTCGCGCGCGTACGGAAGGACCATGGTTACAGACCGTTGATTTCCATCAGACAGCCAAGATGTGATCTCATTAAGACTGTCTGATCAATCAGACAGCCCAGATCATCCTGATCTATCAGATCATCCTGTCTGCGCCACACTAGATTATAAGCTGGAGAGAGAAAATTTTGCTTTTGAAAAGGCAGCCACGTGTCAGCATATGAATGGGTCTGCGTGATTTTTTCCATTTTATACTTTAAACTCGATTATTTCGTCGTAAATTAATTTTTTTATTTTTTATACCAAAATTCATAATTTTTTTTTTCTCTACAAATAGAGACTTGGTTCGTTTGATTTGGACACCGAAAAAAAAATGCAATTTTTCACTACTTTAAACTCGATTATTTCGTCGTAAATTAATTTTTTATTTTTTATTTTTGGTAGAATGGTAGAATGGTTGCACATAGTTGTATTCTGAAACCATTTTACTGGTAGAATGGTTTCAATGGGTAATTTATTAATTGTGTTTGCTTCTGAAACCATTTATCTGGTACAATGGTTTCAGAGAGTTGTAATCTGAAACCATTTTGCTGGTAGAATGGTTTCAGTAAGTTGATTATTAGTTATTTGCTTCTGAAACCATTTAGCTTGTAGAATGGTTGCACATAGTTGTATTCTGAAACCATTTTACTGGTAGAATGGTTTCAGTGAGTAATTTATTAATTGTGTTTGCTTCTGAAACCATTTATCTGGTAGAATGGTTTCAGAGAGTTGTAATCTGAAACCATTTTGCTGGTAAAATGGTTTCAGTAAGTTGATTATTAGTTATTTGCTTCTGAAACCATTTAGCTTGTAGAATGGTTTCAGAGATTTGTACTCCGAAACCATTTTTCTGGTAGAATGGTTTCAGTGAGTTGATGTAAGGTAGTGAAAAATGAGATTAAGGTAGTGAAAAATTGAGTTTTTTTTTTCTGTGTCCAAATCAAACGAACCAAGTCTCTATTTGTAGAGAAAAAAAAATTATGAATTTTGGTATAAAAAATAAAAAATAAAAAATTAATTTACGACGAAATAATCGAGTTTAAAGTAGTGAAAAATTGCGTTTTTTTTTCGGTGTCCAAATCAAACGAACCAAGTCTCTATTTGTAGAGAAAAAAAAATTATGAATTTTGGTATAAAAAATAAAAAATAAAAAATAAATTTACGACGAAATAATCGAGTTTAAAGTATAAAATGGAAAAAATCACGCAGACCCATTCATATGCTGACACGTGTCCTGACCTTTCAAAAAGGTTTCTCTCTCCGCGTCAGCCTTCAGACCACGCGCGCCTGTCGGCGCGTGTGATGCACGCGCGTGAGTTTTGTCCAATAATCGCGTGACACGTGTCCTGGGGGGGAAAAAGAAGTGGGGGGCGCGTGTAAAATTGCAGAAAATTACAGAAATGCCCCTGTTGCTCTATTCTTTCAAAAATTAAAAAAATGGGTATTTTTGTCCAACTCAAAAGGTGCACCTTGCTAACTTAGACCCAACTGGGTCTAAGTTAGCAGCCCCCTATATATATATATATATATATATATATATATATAGGGAGGGATCAAATTACACCGGTGTAACATTTGAGTAATGTTACACCGCTCAATAACGCTTTAACGAATACAAATTTTACAAGATCCACCGTTGGATGAAAAAATTATATCGTATAGATCATCCATGTTGAATTGTATAAAAATCTAAAATCGTTTGATGTGTTTTTGAGATAGATCAAGATTAACGGTATTCAATAAAAATGCATAAACCATTAATCTTTATCGGTCTCAATAACATATCAAACGATTTTAGATTTTTGTAAAATTTAACATGGATGATCTATAAGATATAAGCTTTCAATCTAACGGTGGATTTTGTAAAATTTGTATTCGTTAAAACGTTATTGAGCGGTGTAACATTACTCAAATGTTACACCGGTGTAATTTGATCCCTCCCCATATATATATATATATATATATATATATATATATATATATATATATATATATATATATATATATGTGTGTGTGTGTGTGTGTGTGTGTGTGTGTGTGTGACCTTAATATTTTGATACACGACCATTTAGAAAAAAATTTGTGAGAGAATAATTTGGAGACCATAAAGATTTAATATTTTTTTAATTGAATTTGAAGACCATAAAAATTATTATATCCAGCTGATGCTACTAACAATTAAAGGCAGTATTCCTAAAGTTTTGCATAAACTTTTACAGGATGTCAATCAATAATTAACAATTTTAAAAGAGCAAATAATCTCATAAAAATGGAATCAAGTATATATAGAATATAAATCATTATATTTTAATTTTCTAATGAAAGTTGGATATAATTCCAAATTATGCTTGACCATTGATTTAATTTGTTTCCATTTACGATACAATTACAATTATTACTATTTGATATTAAATTGATTAATATAGATTTTTGTTTATTTTGAATTTGTTCACTTTTTGATAAGTAGAATGCCATTAGAAGTTGCCACGTAGGATTAAATTTTTTGAGGAGTTTTGAGAGAATGCCACATAGAAATTGATAAATGAGAGGATGACATCTAGGAAATGAATCATGAAAAAGAAACTCCTAAACATATAAAATTATAAATAATAGATAATAATAATAATAATAATAATAATAATAATAATAATAATAATAATAATAATAATAATAATAATAATAGATAGATAGATAATAGATAATGGGGAATGATTTGAATTTATTTTTTGGTAACAAATGATTTGAAATTTTGAATTCACATTAATTGAGAGATCGTGTATTAATGATTTTGAATTACTACTTGATTTGATTTAGTTGAAATCATTTGATTGATTTGTGGAATTGATTTTTTTTTAACGTTATTTATTTTACGGTGAAAGCAACCTGTATGCATGTATTACTAATGTTAACATTATTTCTCTAAAAAATATATATTTGAAGTTTATATTGACGGTTGTTATTTTTTTTATTTTATTTTGTGTCTTTCAAGTGTGCTTAATAATATGAAATGAGTTTTTTTCTAAAAAAATAAAATGGATTGGTAAAAAAAAAAAATAATAAGAATTCATAATGATTGTAAAGAGAATTTTGATTTAGAAAAACACTAAAGAAAAAATATTCCTTATATGAGTACCACACATAAATTCTATTGAAGATGTTCTCTAAATTGCCATATAGAAAAGATGTTCTCAATTGTTGCCACATAGATTATGATTATGATGAATGAGAGGATGCCACATTGGATTAATAAAAATTAAAATTCATAAGAAAGTAACACGCAGATTTGTTTCCTTGAAAAAAAACTCTTAAACATATAAATAATAGATAGATTCACAAAAATAAAGATCTCCTTTTTTTTAAAAAAAGAAGTATAAAATAAAAATTGCAATAGAAAATACAATAATGATGAACTTAATACTATTGGAAAAATACATCATTTGATTAATTTGTTAATAGATTCATCAAGTAAATACATCATTGATATTCCAACTTGTATCCAAGACATCATTGATATTGATAAAGTGCTATAAGCAAGATTTTCTAAAAAAACAAAACTACAGTTGTTAAAACAGACTCCGAGCTCTCAATTCAATCCATTTTGTGAGAATGTGATGCATTTCGTCTTGCCTCTCAATTATTTCCCTGTCACGAAAATAAATAGGATTAATAAATAAAAAGATGACCAAAAGAAAATAATCTAAAAGGTAAAACAAACAATATATTAAAAATATAAGAAATATCGAACAAAGAAGAAAAAATAAAGAAATTTAAAAAGGTGACAATATACAGAAAAAATAGTGATTATCGAGAGAGATGAATAAGAGATAATGAAGATTGAAAAATTGTGAGTTTTAGAGTTCAGACAAATGTTATATATATAGTATAAAAAATGGACAAATGAGTAATTTTGTCTTTAATATGAACTTAAATTCATTAAAGTCAAATATATTGATTCCATTTTTAATTTTAAAAATATATTAGTAAATTAGTAATTAGTAAATAAGACATATTCCATTATATTATAAATAAATTAAATAAATTAATGCACATGAATATAACACACATATTCCAATTTTTTAAATAATAATAAAATATTAATTATATTATGTGACTCTATATAATTATAAAATTATGAAAATATATAATTTTTTTACCGTAATACAATATATATATATATATATATATATATATATATATATATATATATATATATATATATATATATATATATATATATATATATGTGACCTTAGTATTTTGATACACGACCATTTAGAAAAAATTTTGTGAGAGAATAATTTGGAGACCATAAAGATTTAATATTTTTTTAATTGAATTTGAAGACCATAAAAATTATTATATCCAGCTGACAATTATACCTAATTATTATATGCTGTTGGCAATCTTCCTTTCATAAAAAAAAATTTAAAAACAATTGCTTTGGTACAAAAATAATTTTTTTTGATGAAATTGGTACAAAAATAATTATTAGAGTAAATTTATGATTTTCGGTCAACAAAAATAATGACTATATAATTGCTTGCTATATATAGCACTTCAGAAACAATTCCTTTTGTAATAATGCAAAAAAAAAAATGAAAAATCATATAAAACATTTAATTCATTTATGGCCAAAAATATGGGAGAAAAATGCATTTGGGAACGCCATGTGTATAAAATCCTTCTATCAAACCCTCCCAAATAATAATAATAATAATAATAATAATAATAATAATAATAGATAGATAATAGATAATGAGGATAGATAATAGGTGCATTAAATACGATTTATAAACAACAATTGAGAAATGATTGAATTTCCAAATTAGCCAAAGATTCTAAGTAAAATGATATCATCATGTATTAGAGAAATTGCAAAGGCCTTCATAGTTAGCCACATAGGAATTGGAGAAATATTAGAATGCCATATAAGACATGAATCAAGGAAATGATGCCACATAGGAATAAGACCATGAGAGAGAAACTCCTAAATATATAAATAATAGATTACTTATGTTGAAATTTTTTTGCCATATTTATTGAACTATCCTGTGATTAATTTATTTATTGTTCAATTACTATAAATTTGTTCTTGGAGGAGTGCTAGCAACACACTCTTTAACAAACACACTCTAACACACTTTTTTCTATTGGTTAAAATTTATACGGGTCCCATAAAAGTTATATGGGTTCACATTTTTTTATGGGACCCATGTGAATTTCAACCAATAAAAAAGAGTGTGTTTGTTAAAGAGTGTGTTGCTACCAAGTAAAACAAATTTGTAGATTTTTATGTTTTCAAATTTACGTTTTTATTTTTTTATAAACAATGATTCTATAATATGCTTTTAAAGTTATATTTTTTGTATAAAAGATACATAAGAAAATTTCTTTAAAAGAAACTTAATAGTTGCAACTTTTTATTGATTTTTTCCCTCTTAAAAAAGAAACTTAATAGTTGCAACTTATTTTCTGTGATTAATTTTTTATTTAGGGGATCAAAATGAAAACTACAAAAATAAATTAAAGGACCAAATAAGCAATTTAGCCAAAATTAGTTGGTGATATTTGTTTTGACTAGTGGCCGGAGATATAATTAAAAAACTTTCAAATAACACTCCTCTAATATTGTTCAAATAACATTTTTCTTAAATATATATGAAGCACATTGACAGAGTGTTAAACAATGTTGATATCATATATATATATTTTAGTATGGAGTTGATAGCATATGTGAAACAACGTTGTCATACAAGACATTGAACGGAGGAAACATCATCTATTCGATCTATATGATTCATAAATAAATATGAAAAATTATTTCAGAAAAAAGCTTAAATAATGTGATTGCAACCACCACCACCACCATGTTTGTATTGGATGGAGTTTAGAATGACGTATATCTTGTTTGTCCCTACCTATATCCATATCTATAAGAAACAAACATCACAAAGTTGGCAAACATAAATAATTATAATCCAATTTTGATAGTTTTGTCACTTTGTCTTAATCTTCCTCGCCATTCACTCAAGAATATTCTTACACACCAATATTTTATTTATTTATTTATTTATTAGTAATAAGTAGTACTAATAATTTATGCAAACTAAATTGATTGAATTTAAGAAGTTAAAAATATTTCAAGAATGAAGTATCCGAAAAAATTTAACATTATAGTTTTTAGGGAAAGGAGATCCGATAATTTTGATTGCCGAAATAATTTCTAAAAATTATTCCAATATAAAATTAAACTCGAATTCTTTCAAATGTTTGGTCGAACTCACTAATCACTTAAATTTAATATTTAAGTGAAATAATTTTCAACTAGTCTTTATTTATCTTCTAACTGAAATTCAGATTATCTACTTATTACATCATAACCCACATCTAAAATGAAACTATAGAGAGAGAGTGGCGTGGTGCCTTCTCCACCATCCCCAAATTTCCATTATTAACCATCACCAAGCTCTCTACTCTCTCAACAACCTTTCCTCTCTTTCAAATGGCTCTCTCTTCACCCAAATTCAATTCCCAAATTGGTTCAAAAAACATATCAAAATTGAATTCTTCTATTAACTCAGATACCACAATTTCTTTATCATTTTCTCATAGTGTGTCAATGGGTCTTAACTTGAGGTTAAACCTTGCTTCTTCTTCTTCTTCAACTCGTTCTACTAAGAGTAACAGGTTTAGGAACCATGGTTCTCCTTTGAAGGTAGTTTGCATTGATTATCCACGACCTGAGCTTGATAATACTGTTAATTTCATTGAAGCTGCTTACTTGTCTTCAACCTTTCGTGCAAATCCTCGTCCTACTAAACCTTTGAAAGTTGTTATTGCTGGTGCAGGTAGAAAATACCCATTTCATTTTATGTATCAAAATTGTTACTTTGCTGCTAAATTTGTTATTTTTCTTGCTTTTGTTATATTTGCTGTTTTCAAAATTAGGACTTACTAGCTCAACACCTATGAAGAACCGACGCAAACACAGACACCGGACATGACACATACACGTGACACGTCGTCGACGCTGATAATAATTTGAGAAAATGACGTAACGTAATCATAAGTGTCCGTGTCGTGACACCGATGCGTCGGGACACACCTAATTTGAGGAGTGTATGTGCTTCATAGCTCAACACTAAATATAGGATACGAGTAAACCACCAAATTAGTCTTTGACTTTGTAGGTGTTCTCAAATAGGTACATGAGATGAGATGATGAATATTTCAAAAAGTTGGTCCCTATATTTAACCACTTATAATCAATTAAGTCCCTGTATTTTAATAACTTATTACTATTATCAATTTGGTCCTTAAGTTTATCCACTTACTACCGGTGTAGTCCTTAATATACTCTAAGAAGGACTAGTATGAGTAAATTTGATAGAGTCAGGGACCTTTTTGAAATATTATAAAGTCAGGAATTTGTTTGAGTGCCCCCTACAAAGTCTGGGACGAATTTGGTAGTCTACTCGATAGGATACTGTTGTTGACTAGTAAATCACTAGAACTAAGAAAGTTGTTATTAATTTTGTTAATCATTATTATTGTTTGTACAATTTTACCTTTCAAGAAGTAGAAGTAACTTCTTTAGTGTTAGGAATTGGGAGTTCATTTCTTTTAACAAAATATAGGTATACATATCTGAAGGCTTTATCACATTGTATGAGATCCCGTGTCAATAAAAAAAGGTTTTCGAATTGATTGTAGCATAGCGTTTTCAATTTTTCATAAAATTTCAAATGAATGGGACCATATTATCATGTTTGATATTTAAGCGAAATCGATTATGATATTTGTGTATGAGGTTTGACCTCTTTCTTTCTCTTTTGGTTTAATGTGTATTTGAAAATATCACAGGACTGGCTGGTTTATCAACTGCAAAGTATTTGGCAGATGCTGGTCACAAGCCTATATTGCTGGAGGCAAGAGACGTTCTAGGTGGAAAGGTTTTCCGGCTAATTTAATCCCATTTGTCAACAAGTTTCTATTTCGTGTCTCTTGTTTTCATCATTTTAGCTTTCTGTTTAATTAAATAAGTAACCTGTTCTTATTTGAGTGTTGCTAAATAATCTTATGTATGCAAATTATTTATAGATAACTCAATTTTAAATGTTTTCACACCATTGTCTCATTTTCTAAGGTTGCTGCATGGAAAGATAAAGACGGAGACTGGTATGAGACCGGCCTACATATATTCTGTAAGTTCGTTACGATCTCAAGCTTAACTTTTTCTATTACATATATGTTAATTTAATAATATCACACTTTTTGCGAACCTTCTTTTCTTTGCTAAAAGAGGGAAAAAAAAGTAAAAACTGGAGGATTACGAATCCTCCTAGAGCATCAAAAGATCCCACAGGAGAAAAAAAGTAAAGAGATAAAAGAAAATGTCTTAACAAAACCCTTTGATCTTCTACTAGTGTATGCTCTCAGTAGTTTTGGTCTTTCACACGGTACCAAGTCAAAGGCCTTTTGCCTTCATGACCAATTGGTCTTCTCCTAACAGTGCTTGTGGACCAGTTAGCCCTTGGCACAAGTATTGACTATTTTGATATTTGTTTTTAGTTTATCATTCTAATTAAATAATTTACTGGAGCTCAATGCTAGTATTTAATCAATATGGTTATTTTAATTATCTGAATCCTTTTTTATAATTATCCTTGCTTTACATTATCTTTTTCTTTTTCCCAAAGTTGGGGCTTACCCTAATGTGCAGAACCTTTTTGGAGAACTTGGTATTAACGATCGGTTACAATGGAAGGAGCATTCTATGATATTTGCTATGCCAAGCAAGCCTGGAGAGTTTAGTCGATTTGATTTTCCCGAAGTCCTTCCATCTCCATTAAATGGTAAGATGTAAGACTTAACACATGATTGCATATTCATATAACAACCTGAAGTTGAAACTCTTTTTAATGCACATGAAATGCCTTCTACTTTTAAATAACGTACAATATTGGTATTTGCATGTCAGCTGCAAAATGTACAATACATTAATACTATCTGGCAATTTTTCTGCATATTCAGATTAAGAAATAACCCTCAGAAGTTTTAACACAGCATACCAGTTAAAATTTGTTTTTGAATATATTTTAAGTCATTTTGAAGCTATAGGAGTAGTCTTTTAGTATAAAGGAAAGGATAAGGAATATATTGATATGATATTCCACTTATATTTTTTGTATAAATATATTGATATGTCTTTTAGTCATTTTGAACCAACTTATTTTCTTCCTATGTTTACCCGGAGTCTGCATGTTGTGAATGCGATAACAGGAATATGGGCAATCTTGAGGAATAATGAGATGTTGACCTGGCCAGAGAAAATCAAATTTGCAATTGGACTTCTTCCAGCTATACTTGGTGGACAAGCGTATGTTGAGGCTCAAGATGGTCTTTCTGTTAAAGAATGGATGAGAAAGCAGGTATGGCAGTTGTCTTGATTCCGTAACTGTAGAAATTCAATAATAAATTAATGTTACTTGGCTCTGGATAACCAGTCAAGGTCATGGCCTGTTATGACTTGAAAATTTTGTCAGTTTGTTAGCTGAGTCTTAACCATCTTAGTGATAGTGTGATACTAATAATAACGAGTCCTTTTATCATTACAATTGAAATTATTCGAAACTTTATATTAATTTGTTTTCATGCTTTATAGCTATCAACTCGAAAAACAAACTGATATTATACTTGTATTAAATAATGCACTAAAAGATCTTTTTATAAAGAAGGACTTTCCTTACTTCCAAGACTGGGAGAATGAATTGTAAAATTTGTTCTCATATTTAGTTTATGTCTTTCTTTAATGGTGGCAGTCTTAGTAATTTTCATTACTGGGAATTATAGAAAGGATATCTGTAGTTTTTATTGCAACCTTCTCATGGCCTACATATTGCAAAATGCAAATAGTTTGAGAAGAAAACATTGTTTACTCCATTTTACAGGGCATTCCTGAGCGGGTAACTGACGAAGTGTTCATAGCAATGTCAAAGGCTCTAAACTTCATCAATCCTGATGAACTTTCAATGCAATGTATTTTGATTGCTTTAAATCGATTTCTTCAGGTGCGACCATTTCCTTTCTTAAGCACTATTCTTCCTGCGTAAGCATACATCTAACAAGGACATTTTTAATTCATATTATATTTGAATGGAATTAGATTAGCAACAAACTGGTTCTCAAATCCAGGGTTTGTGAAACATAGGATCAAGTTCTTCTCAACTAATTTTTGTATTATTGAATTGTTCAATAGGAGAAGCATGGTTCTAAGATGGCCTTTTTGGATGGAAACCCCCCTGAAAGACTTTGTATGCCAATTGTCGATCAGATTAAGTCCTTGGGCGGTGAAGTCCATCTTAATTCGCGCATTAAAAAAATTGAGCTAAACGATGACAGTACAGTGAAGAGCTTTTTACTAACTAATGGGAAGGTGGTTGAAGGGGATGCTTATGTGTGTGCAGCACCAGGTATGCTAATAATTAATTGTTTTTATCGGCACTCTTGGTCTCCATCTCTTCACATTTTTGAGGATTTTCACCCTTTAAAACAGTGGATATTCTGAAGCTTCTTCTGCCTGAGAACTGGAAAGGGGTTCCTTATTTCCAGAGATTGGAGAAATTAGTTGGAGTTCCGGTCATAAATGTTCACATATGGTAAGTAATGGCTTTTTATGTTGAAAACCATGACCGAGCGAAAGTCATACTCCTTTTGATGTATAAACTCTCATGTTCACCGATAATTTTGGAATAGAAATTTGTGTAAGTTATATTCTTTTTTGACCAGTCGTAATAATAAATGAAAAAAATACAAAGATAAGATTGTTGTGTAAAAACCTATTTCAACATGTAATATGTAAAATAATCACTGGCATTAACTGATGCAATCATATACTTTTGTTGTTAAAAAATTTCCTCTCATTATACTGGCGCATCTCAAAATTCAGAATAACAACAAAATTAGTTTATAATATTTGTCCATGACAATTAGATTATCCGCTCCACCAGTGTGCTGACATACTAATTACATATCACCTTTGCAGGTTTGACAGAAAACTGAAGAACACATATGATCACCTTCTCTTTAGCAGGTCAGGTCTTTCTTCCACTTTGAAACACTTGTGATGTCTGGAAGGGTGTGGAAGGGATAAAATCATAAAATAATGTTCACTTAATTGCCAATGATATGGAGAAACTTATATTGTGCTTACTTCTTAGGATGGAGGGTTTTTAATTGTGTTTTATAGTGATATGGTATCAGTACATCACCAATTTATTTGCTTAGGATAGCGGAGTTTTAATTGTGCTTGTGTATGTTGCAAGTGTCTGAGGTTTTCAGCTATGAGATCCTGTTTTTTATTGTGTCAAATAGTCCTTTTTCCTTCTTTGCATTCCTGATAGCACTTGTGGATTATAAATACCTCGTTTCATCACCTCACATCTACAATTTATATTTTTCTTCATGCAGAAGTCCCCTTCTGAGTGTATATGCTGACATGTCGTTAACTTGTAAGGTAAAAGCCACCACCACTCAAATGTATTGATTGGAACTGATGTATTTCCTCTATCCAATCCATCCCAAAGTTGTGGCCTCAATTATCTAGGGTAGCATATACCTGTATATGTTTGTATTAAAATGAGACACCAACATGAATAGAATAGTGCTTTCTGGATAAACAGTAAACTCTGCACACATTTTCAGTTTTGTTATCCGTGACTGAGTTTTCTTCTGCATATAAATATTTGTTTGGTTATCACTGAACGTTGGTATGCTGTTTGATAACTGTGTTTCACTATCTTATTTAGGAATATTATAACCCAAACCAGTCTATGTTGGAGCTGGTCTTTGCACCTGCTGAAGAATGGATTTCACGCAGTGATGAAGATATTATCGATGCTACAATGTCTGAACTTGCCAAACTTTTCCCTGATGAAATTTCTGCAGACCAAAGCAAAGCAAAAATTCTCAAGTACCACGTTGTTAAAACACCAAGGTTTGAGTCTCATTGAATTGGATTATTTTAACAACTTTTCTGAACATATACTGAACTTGTGTCTTTTTTTTTTTTTGCATTCTGAGTCCTAATGGAAATGACTACATTGTTTCAGGTCGGTTTACAAAACTGTGCCAAATTGTGAACCTTGTCGTCCCATACAAAGGTCTCCTATAGAAGGTTTCTATTTATCTGGAGATTACACAAAACAAAAATATTTAGCTTCTATGGAAGGCGCTGTACTTTCTGGGAAGCTTTGTGCACAGGCTATCGTACAGGTAATTAAAATCTGTCACAAACATATGCCTAATAATTCACAGCAGAAGGATAAAAGAACCATCAGCAAGAAATGCTAAATTTTGAATACATTTGAAATTATAATATGATATGAAGAATTAGTATTGTTGAGGGTTCTATATTGGATATTGCTTATTTTATAAGTGGTGGACTTCTTATCTTACAAACCGATTTTGTGAGGTTGAGTTAGACTCTGATCTACATTTTACTTATATGATGTTTGAACTAGTAATCCACAAAAGTTTATCTATTAAATAAAAAGGTTTCAGATAATTTAGCTTTAGTCTATCATTTACCTATCACATTGCTGTCATTGAGGCATGCTAAAAATACGCAGGATTCGGAGCTACTTACTACTCGGAGTCAGAAAAGAATAGCTCAAGCAAGTACTGTTTAACAAAAACAAGATTTGAAGATGGATTATGGTAAGAGTTCATGAGCATCATATCAACTACGCCACGTGAGTCGCCATATCAGTTCATACGCAGACAGGTCCACGTCAAATATTTTGACGATGATACGCAATCAACTCTAGGGAAAAGCCAATATTAGCATATAGAAGATCATGACTTTATTTTTAGTGTGGCCAATTCCTGAAATGTAGCCATGCTTGTAATATCATGTCACTGTTTATTATTTAATTCTGTGTACCCAGTTTTTTTCAACAAAAAAATTACTATCTTGTATATTGGCATATATCAGTCAAGTAACATTTTTCAAAATCTTTAGAATAATTCTCAATGAGAACTTGTATGAGAGTGTGTTGTTCCTAATACAACCGGATGTATTCACAAAAGAAGACGACAACACTATAAGACGATTTCAGTTTGAACAACCGATGTATATAAAACTTATAACAAACATGCTAAAAGACATGGTGTTAGGGAAAAACATTTATCTAAGTTTGATGAAAACACATCAACAGCTGTTCACTTCTCATAATATATATTATATACAGTGCTATTGATAAAAAAAAGTTCAGTAACATTGAAATTCAGAACATAATGTTTTCACAAATTAAAACAAATTTTAAGATAAGACAGCTTCTTCGAGAACTTCCTGGGCAACACATGAAACCCTAGACCAATTTAAACTGGAAAACTTCTTGAAAACTTCCATGGTTCCTTCTTTACAAGTTTCATAGCATAACTCCATCATAACCTTGACACAATACAATAACTTCTCTTCAGAATACCCTGTACACATCTTCAATTCATTGCTCCAATAAGGGTATCTTCCAAGAATAATTCTTGCACAATACACAGCAGAAGCAGCAATCGTAGAAGGTTTATAATCACACATAACATAATAATGTGTCAAGCTGAGTTCAGAAAAGAAAAACGCCATATTCTCCATGATCTTGTCTTCATCTGATAAAAGACTTGCCCTTATGTTTCTAATAAGAAAAACGTAAGGTGTTGGAACGGTTAAAATCCAATCAAGTTGTTGCAATATACGTTTTTCCATTACACATATCTCATCAGGAAAATAAGAATATTCAGCCATATATTCAATATCATAAACTCTAATTGCACTTCTTTGTTCATATTTTGAAGCCAACAACATTGAGGACAAACCAAGAAGCTTAAGTTTATCTTTTGTTGCAACTTCAAAACTGGATTTGGAAAGGAAACGATCAAGGATGTTGACACAGAGGTAAAGAGTCTCTGGCATGAGTTTTTGTTCATGATGTGTTTGGATCAACCAATCTATGACATTTTTTCTCAGTTGAGAATCTAACTTGTAACCATATGAATTTGTGGTAATTTGAGACTCTTCATGATGATAGAATTTGTAGAGATCATCATCATAGTCACTCAATTTTTCTAATCCAACACTTGAATCACAAAAAATATTCATTGTTGAATTGGAAAAGAAGAAGGAAAGAGGATATTAAAAGAAAGAGTGAGAAAAGAGATGTATTGTTTTTTGAACGAGAGAAGAGAGATGTGTTGTTGAACTGGAAAACAATTCAACTGTTGCATATATATACTTTTAATCGAATCTTAACCTCCGAGTAATAAAAATCTTAATCAAATCTTTTTTTTCGGATCTAATCTTAATCGAATCTTAACCTCCAAGTTTGTTAAGATATTTTTGATAAAGATATTGTTAACATTTTCATTCATATTTAAAATCAATTTAGATATTATCCAATAGAAAATCAATCGTAGATTTTTTTTTTCTAAAAAAAAAAAAAAAAGAAGAAAATCTATTGTGGACTATGGGCATGGGCATGTTTGTTTCAGATTTTTTACTAAAAAAATCTATTTTTTTATTTTACTTGTATTTATTTTATATTTTTTTAAAAATCATTTTAGTAAAAAAATCATTTTTTTTCATCAAAATGAGAATATATTGGGCCTGTTTGTTTGAGATTTAAAAAAATGATTTTTTTTGAAAAAAATTATTTTCAAGAAAATAGATTTTTTTTTAAGAAAATCTAACGATGTGTTTGGATGGGGGAATTTTTTGAGGTAAAGTAATGTTTTGAGGGAATTCAAATGATTTGAGGTGAATTCTATTGTTCGGATGAAAATTTGAAGATTTTTTAAATTGATGGAAATTTATGAAGTATTTTGTTCAAGTTAAATTTAGAGAATTTCAAAATGACACCTAAAACTAAAGAATTTGAAATTCCTTCTTCTCTATAAACTTTTAAAAATTACTAATTGATCGTAAAACCTAAAATTAGCTGAAAAACCTAAAATCGACGATAAACGCTAAATCGGCCGAAAATCCAAAAAATCGGCAGAAAAAACCTAAAATCGGCCAACAGCCAAAAAATCGACTATAACCCCTAAAATCGGCAGAAAACCCAAAAAATCGGCAGAAAAACCTAAAATCGACCAAAATTCCAAAAATCGACTATAAACCTTAAAATTGGCCGAAAACCCAAAAAATCGGGCAAAATTCCAAAAATCGACTATAAACCTTAAAATCGGCCGAAAAACCAAAAAATCGGCTGAAAAACCAAAAATCGACCAAAAACCCAAAAAATCAGCTGAAAAACCAAAAATCAACCGAAAACCCAAAAATTCGGCTGAAAACCTAAAATCGACCGAAAACCCAAAAAATCAGCCAAAAAACCAAAAAAATATGCTGAAAAACCCAAAGTCGACCTTAAAGCCAAAAAACTCGGCCGAAAACCTAAAATCGACCAAAATTCCAAAAATCGACTATAAACCTTAAAATCGGCCGAAAACCCAAAAAATCGGGCAAAATTCCAAAAATCGACTATAAACCTTAAAATCGGCCGAAAAACCAAAAAATCGGCTGAAAAACCAAAAATCGACCAAAAACCCAAAAAATCGGCTGAAAAACCAAAAATCAACCGAAAACCCAAAAATTCGGCTGAAAACCTAAAATCGACCGAAAACCCAAAAAATCAGCCAAAAAACCAAAAAAATATGCTGAAAAACCCAAAGTCGACCTTAAAGCCAAAAAACTCGGCCGAAAACCTAAAATCGGCCAAAATCCCAAAAATCGACTATAAACCCAAAAAATCGGCCAAAATCACAAAATTTGACTTTAAACCCTAAAATCGGCCGAAAAACCAAAAATCGATCGAAAACTAAAAAAATCGACCGAAAAACTTAAAATCGTCCAAAAACCCTAAAATCGACTATAAAACTCGCGAAAACCTAAATTCGACCCAAAATCCTGATATCGGCTATAAACCCCAAAATCGGTTGAAAAACTTAAAATCGACCAAAAAACCAAAAAACGACTATAAACCCATTTTTCGGCCAATATTAGTGTTTATAGCGGATTTTTGGGTTTTTGGCCGATTTTAAATTTTTTGGGTTTAGGGTCGATTTTTGGTTTTTCAACTGATTTTTTTGGGTTTTCGGCCGATTTTAGAGTTTATAGTCGATTTTAGGGTTTTTTGTCGATTTTAGGTTTTTCAGCTGATTTTGTGTTTACGGTCGATTTTAGGGTTTTTGGCCAATTTTAGGGTTTTCGGCTTTTCGGCCGATTTTCGGTTTTCGACCGATTTTATGGTTTATAGTCGATTATAGCCGATTTATAGTTTTTGACCGATTTTTGGTTTTTCTGCTGATTTTTTCGGTTTTTCTGCCGATCTAATGGTTGATAGTCGATTTTAGATTTTTTGGCCAGTTTTATGGTTTTGGCCGATTTTCAGTTTTTCGGCCGATTTTTTTGGTTTTTTGGCCAATTTTTTGGGTTTAGGGTCGATTTTTTTAAAATAAATAAAATTAAATGAAGGAAATTCAATTACATTACCCAAACAAAGAATTTTACAATTGATGGAATTTCAACACCTTATCCAAACACTGGAATTTGAAAATCAAGGGAATTCAATTGCATCAATTGAATTGCCTAGTATTTAAAATCCCTTGAATTTATGGAATCCCTAATTCTATCCTAAGTAATGCCTCATCACTTCTCAAAATATCATATGAGGAAATTTTTTGAGGTAAAGTAATGTTTGAGGGAATTCAAATATTTTTATCTAATTTTTTTTTTGTTTGGATAATTAATTTACAAAATTTACAAAATGAAGGGAATTTGTGGAATATTTTATTTAACCTAAATTTAAGGAATTTTAAAATGACACAAAAAAACTAAGAATTTGAAATTCCTTCATCTCTATAAACTTTTGATAATTACTAATTTATCAAAAAACCTAAAATCGACACTAAACACGACCTAAACCCTAAAATCGGCTAGGATATATAAAATCACCTATAAACCCTAAAATCGGTTGAAAACCCTAAATTCGACCCGAAACCCGACCATAACCTTAAAATAGGTAGCAAAATCTAAAATCGACATGAAACCCTAAAATAACCCTAAACCTGACCTGAACCCTTAAATTGGTCAAAAAACCTAAAATCGACCCTAACCCCTAAACTTGGCCCGAAACCCGACCATAATCATAAAATCAGTAGAAAAATCTAAAATCAGCCGATAAGCCTAAAATCGCCCTAAACCCGACCTGAACCCTAAAACTGGTCAAAAATCTAAAATCGACTCTAAACCCTAAAATCGGCCGAAAAACTTAAAATTAGCCAAAAACCCAAAAAACGACTATAAACCTTAAAATTGGTTGAAAACTCTAAAATTGGCCCTAAACCAGACCTGGACCCTAAAACTGGTAAAAAAAAAACTAAAATCGACAAAAACCGAAAATCGAATATAAACCCT
Organism: Trifolium pratense; assembly: GCF_020283565.1. Classification (NCBI taxonomy): domain Eukaryota; kingdom Viridiplantae; phylum Streptophyta; class Magnoliopsida; order Fabales; family Fabaceae; genus Trifolium; species Trifolium pratense. Next base: position 51,662,446 of record NC_060060.1, read on the forward strand.
AAAATTGGCCGCAAATCCTAAAATTGACCATAACCCGACCCAAATCCTAAAATTGGTATAAACAAAAACCGAAAATCTTTATATAATTAATTCAAAATAATATTCAAATAATATTAATTACAATTAAATAATTGTAATCATTATATTAAGATAAATAAAATTAAATAAAAGAAATTCAATTACATTACCCAAACAATTTTTTTTACAATTGATGGAATTTCACCACTTTATCCAAACAATGGAATTTGAAATTCAAGGGAATTCAATCGAATCAATTGAATTCCCTAGTATATAAAAATCTGTTGAATTTCGAGAATCCCCCATTCAAACATACTCTAAGACCCATTAAGAAAATTATGGAGATTAAGATTGAAAATCGTGATATTAAATTTGTTGACAATTAATATTATTTTTACAATTTTGTCTTTTAAGAAAGAGAATGAGTTAAATTTGTAGAAAAATATGCACTTTAATTAGGGGTATGTTGATAAAGAAATACTCCCTCCGGTCCTTTTTATAATAAACAAAAGTGAATTTTTTTGTCCAATTTTCAAATGTTTTAAATGTTTGATTTTACTTATGCCCTTATTTACTATGAGAGAGAATATTAAAAAAATAAGTAAGTTAATTTAATTAAGAGTAATTCACTAAGGGTATATACGAAATAAATTTAAATTTATCACTATGTATAATGTGCTTCATATTGGGCCGACCATATCCGAGCATGAAAATTGGATTGATCTCCTGAAATCAAATCCTACAACCATATGTGAGCTTTTTAAGGGTATAAAATAAAAAAATAAGAAATGTATTTTCTCTTATAATAGTTGATTTGTGTGATTTTTTGAAAGTGTTACTTATAAAAAAACAGAAAGGATAATTAATGTAATTGAAAATTTGAGAGAAGATCTTATAAAAAAGATGAAGAATTTTTTAAAATGGTCTTATTTAGAGAGAGAAGTAATATTGTAAAGAATATTTATTTTAATTTTTCATAAATTTATGAAAGTATGTTTTATTGCAAGGAATATTTATTAGATGGAATTTATTGTAACTAGACTTGGTAAATAAATAAATAAATACATCCACTGCCCACTGGTTATGTATATTACCAGCATTGAGTGACAGCAGTAGATAACAGAGCAGAAAAGATATTGGTGGTTGAAGAAATGACACATGAAAGCTAAATTTTATTCTATCTCTTAACAATATCCAAAATTCAATCCAAACAAACCCTAGCTAGCTACTTCTTCAGCGTTGCAACCAACAACAACAATGAGCATCTTCTCTGCAACGCTAGGTTCATTCAATGCTATCTCTTTCCTTTCACTCTCACATTCACATTCACAACACGACACTTTCAATTTCTTCCCTAAATTCCCTCACAAGTTACAATACTATCGTCATCATAATCATCATCACAACACTTGTTCTAAAATCATGATGGTCTCTAGTAGTAGTAGTAGTAATGATACTCAAATCGATGAATTCGACACTGCTCTTCTTCAACGCCCTTTTGCTCCTAACTCTCTAGATACTCTTCGTCAAGCCAGGGTTTGTCTTTCTTCAACTTTCACATTCACATGCTTTCATTATATATAGATTAGTTATTCAATAACCATATAAAAGAAAATTTATCTATCTTATAATAGGGACTAGAGGGATTAATTAATATTATTTCACCTAACAGCATGTTAGTCAGTTAGTTAGTCAGTTAGTTAGTTGTGCAATCTCAATGATCTCTCAATGACTTAATCAGAGATTGAGATTGAGTTAGACATAACTAGGGGTGTAAACCAAATATTCAAACCAATCCAAATTGGGAAAAAACCAATTTGTTCTGGTTTGGTTCAAAAACCAAACTGAATTGATGAAAATCAACTTGGTTCGGTTCACATATTCGTTTTTAAAAACCGATAAACCGAACCGATATGTATAATAACCTTACTATTATGTAGTCCATCCTTGGTCCAGTCCAATATGAAAATTGAATAAATTGGTGGATCTCTGTTAATTTTTAGTTTGCTTTGTTTAGCCACTTGCTCTCTTATTTAGAAGTTTGCTCTTTTTTGTCCTTGAAAATTTTGGGGGGTTTTGGTTACACAATCCTTAAGTTTAAAATTGCTCTTTTTTTCACATCCATATTTTAAAGGTTTTGGTTACGTGTTTGCTCTTCAATTTTTTGTCCATGTAGTTTGCTCTTTCCTCGTATGGATAACATCTTAAGGGGTTAACATATATATTTTAATTCATGAACTTGTAATTTTTTCTCAAACTACAAATTTCTATCTCAATTTTTTTCTGCACTAGAATAATAACATGTTATCACATTTTTTCTTAATTAATAACAGTTGCTGCGTATACTTTAAGTCCACAATATAGGGACAATTGTTTGCTTGTTTTGTTTGAAGCTTCATTTTATACTTTGAAACATTTTAAGTTTAGGGTTTACTGGTGCCAATTTGGGTGGGCTAATTTAGCTTCTTCAAAAAAAAAAAAAGTTTAGGGTTTGGTGTTCTTACTAAGTTTTTTTTATAGGTAATTCAAATTTGAGGCAAGTGTAATATATATTCTTATCAGTTTAATATCTGATATGTGGCCCATTGGGTCACACGAACCAATTACACCCCTAAACATAATTATCAGTTTAAATTGATGTCAATTACTGTCACTTCAGTATGTATTGTGTTGTGTTCTGATCACCAAAGTGGTTTGGCATATATGGATGGTTGAACCTTCCGTTGACAGTAGTTGTGGCTTGGGTTTCAAAATGAAATTCTCCTGCTGTTAGGTTGTGTGTAAATTCCATTGTAAATCCTAGCTGCGGTTGGTGGTGATTCTTCTTGTTGGTCTTGTGTGGGGATGGTGGTGTGCCTCCTCTAATTTTAATTTAAACACCACAATAAAGTATGTCTTGTATTCTAAAACTTCATTTGTGCAATGAAGTAGAGATCGTCAGATTGGAAGGCTGCAAATGCATACAAAGATAGTGGACTCATTTACAATGGTAGGGTTGAGGGTATTAATTCTGGAGGCCTGCTGCTTCGGTTTTACTCTCTCATGGGATTTCTCCCGTACCCACAGTTGAGCCCGGTGCATTCATGTAAAGGTATCTACCCATATGTTCTTGCTTAATGTTTAATGGTTTTGGTTTCCATAACCTATGATATTATCCATGCCATTTAGTCACTTAGTTGTGTGGACTGTGGATGTACTTTAGTTGCTACAATTTAGTCATAATAGCGGCTGCAATTGGCATTACTAACTTATTGCAACTTTGATCCTTTTTTGTGCAGAACCAAATAAACCTATCCAAGAAATTGCAAAAGACATGCTTGGTTCCATCTTATCAGTGAAGGTATTTATATTATTTAACTAATGAATACCTTTTTTTTTTCCGTGTGAATACAACACTACATGCCTCTATCTATTAGTCCTGAAACTCCGGTGTAAAAGAACCATGATTCGCTGAAACTTGAAAACTAATTTATATTCTTGTAGTACTAGAGCCATATGATTTGAGCCATTTTCAAGCACTATCTGAACCTTGAAATGTATATCCTTGTTATCTTTTATATTTGAAAGTATTTAGTGCTTCCTGCATCAGTTTGGCATCATAATCAATTGTTTATGCTAAATTAGGTTATAATATTTTTAACCTGCTTGTTAGGTATTGTTTTTAATTTCTAAATGATGGGAGTTTCTTTTGCCTTTAGGTAATTGATGTAGATGAGGAGTCAAGGAAATTGGTCTTATCTGAAAAGAAAGCTTCCTGGTCTAAATATTCAAAATATGTCAATTTAGGGGACATTTTTATAGGAAGAGTCTGTTCTGTTGAGGACTATGGTGCTTTTGTTGAGCTGCGCTTCCCTGACGGTAACTACTATGCATAGGCCTCATGTTCATGGTTTACCTTTTCACTTTATCATGGAAAAGTTACAAGTAACATCACAGAATGCTGCAGGTCTTTATCACCTTACTGGACTAATACATATCTCGGAAGTGTCATGGGATCTAGTTCAAGATGTCAGAGACTTCTTAACAAAAGGCGAGGAAGTTAGGGCCAAAGTTATCAGTGTTGATCGGTGAGGTTCCCAATATTTATGCCTGTTTAAGAATGTTTTAATATCAGTATTGCTGGAAGACTAAAACATGTTTAATATCATTGGGTTAGAGGGCCATTGCCCAATTTTCTTGTATAGTACTCTGGCCATTTTAAAATGAGTGTTATTTAAGGTTTTTACACAGATTAAAAAATGCAATAATGTTGTCAAAATACATAATACTTTTTATTTTTTTAAACCTATATAGTACTTTTATTAAAATAACCTTATTATGTGTTTCCCACTATTGTAAATGCAAAATGGAATATAATATTTTGGGAGTAGTGTACATAGTATCAATTGGAGGGTATAATTGAAAATAAAATACATTGAATGACATTCATTTTGAAACAAACTTTCTTTGATGAAGTGGCACTCATTGTGAAATGGAGGGAGTAGTTAGCTATGTTGCTGCCTTCAAATATAGTGAAGCTGTGTTTTGTTTTTTCTCGAACCGTCTCTCTTGGTTTCTAAACTGTTGTGTGCATATGACGTCTTACCTTTTATTTACAATAATGAGGCAATGAAGATCGAACTCTAGACTATATGTTTTTGGAGAGTCTAATACCATGTCATTAACTATTCTAAAAACTTAAGTTATTAGGTGGCGATAAATGAATGGATTTTATATCTAACATGCATGATGACTTTTTGCCACATGATCTTGCAGCGTAAAATCAAGGATTACACTGTCAATTAAACAGCTAGAAGACGATCCACTTCTAGAAACTCTGGACAAAGTGATTCCTCAGGTTTGTATAAACTAAATTTATACATATTTAACTATAAACCAGAAATCTACATACATGGGTATCTAAATGTATGTGTGTGTGGATATGTGGCGATGTGACTACCTAACTGTGTGTATGAGCATGCATGTGTCTCTGGACAATTTTGTAACTCCCAAGTTTTATTTGCAGGATGGTTCAGCTGCTCCTGATTCTGTCAGTGATATTATTAAGCCCCTTCCAGGACTTGAAACAATTCTTGAAGAACTACTGCAGGAAGATGGGTATGTTCCAAAATAATCACTGTTTGAAGTATTTAACTACTTGAAATACCCAAAAGCGAAGGGAGAGACAGTAATAATGGGTAAATGGCTAAGGATAAGAAATCCTTATATAGAAAAAAGCGAAGGGAAATGCCAAAGTGGCTAAAAAATGTAAACAGCTACTTAATGTAAAAATTGAAATTTACTAAGCAAAAAAAATAAAAATACACCATATCACATTACAAGAGACCCTTGAATGCTGCACAGGAAAGTGTTAACAAATAAGTTCAATGACATGTAAATAAGAATGTTATGATTGCGATGATTAGCCACACAAAGCAACATAAGATTAGGATTTATGTATTATTAAAGAAAAAACAGGGGAGACTAAATTGTGAAAAGATGGTAGAATCTTGGTGTTAGGTCGGTGGAGTGTGGAAAAGATGAAGTCCAGTAAAGAGAACAAGTTAGATAAGTTATAGTTAAAAGGTGATCAAGTAAAATTATAGAGAAACTTTTAAAGATAGAATTGGATCCAAAAGCTGTCTCTAGAGATGGTTTATGATTGGACATTATATATGATGCCATTTAATTAATGTCAAGGATCCCACCAAACGGAAATGATTGTTGTTGTCGACTACTGTTTTTCTGGAAATTGCTTGCTCTGCGAGTTTTACATAATTCCTGTTTCTGCTAGAAAATTTCTCCTTATCTTATAAGCTAAAGAGAGGGTTGAAATTGTAATTTATTGTACTACTAACACCCCCGCTTTCTGAAATGAACAATGCTATTTAGTACGAATAATTTAAACAAGAAAGAAAAGAATACACAAAATTAGGGAATTTGACCAATTAGATTTTGGCTTACCATACATGGGGTAGTGGGTGGTTATCATTTGGGGGAATTACATGATGCCACATAAGATTCATAAGATTCTTCTCTTGCAAATAAATTTCTTACTAAATAGCATTTTCCTTCTGAAATATGAAAACCAAGCAGATTGGAATGAGAGCTTTCTTTTCTAACTCGTTATTACACTCACTGACTACTCTGTAGTAATACAAGTCTACATCTGAATTCTGTGAATCGCCCAATAAGTTATGTAGTTGTTGTGTTGATATTAAGTGCTCTTTGATCACTAAACCTAAGACCTGCTCAGATCCTTTTGTTTACAAAACTAGTGATGTATGTAGTTTAAAATAATATTTTGATTGTGACAGAGAAGAGAAAAACTGATATTTTCCACCATAATGTAGTTTCCACCTTCTTTGTTTTCTTTATTACAAAGTACAACAAGACTTGTCGCATAAGTAACGTGCTGAACAAATCTTGTACATTTATTGAAAGAATTAGATATTGATGTCACAGGATTGTTTTAATTCTTGTGTGCAATATGTTTAAGTTACATATGATGTTGAACTAATTCGACTTGTTGAAATCCAAATCCATAATATGACTGTGTGATGACTTTTGTTTGACAGCATATTTGATGCAAGAATCAGCCGTCAGGGGTTTGAAAAAAGAGTGGTCTCACAAGACTTGCAGCTTTGGCTTTCTAACGTGAGTTTTCAAACTTATTAGTACAATTTATATATATAAAAATGGTGTTTCTAATTACTGAATCTTTCATCATCATAGGCACCTCCCATGGAACAAAGGTTTACTCTCCTTGCTCGAGCTGGAAGACAGGTAAATTTCTTTAATCAAATAACTAGTGTTATTTACTGCTATAAGAATTTCATCATAATATTATCACATTCAGCACTAATATTAGAACTTATATTTTGGACAAAATTTCGACACCGTATAAAATACACAGTTTCAGTGTTTGGATGAGAGAAAGAATTAATGTGTTTGGAATATGGTGTTTGATGTCAAATTCTGATGTAAAAAAACATTTCTATTAACACATTATTACATGATTCACATAGAAAATGTTAAAGCAGTGTCCTTTTCTAATTTTTTGTGGAAGTTATAATAATATATCCTGTGATCCTTCCAGGTGCAAGAGATACTTCTGAAAACATCCCTTGATCAGGAAGGTATCAAAAAGGCAATACAACGAGTTTTGGAGCGTGTTCCCTAAATCTTTAAAATCACAATAATTTTGTACAGCTTTCACATTTTTAAAGTTTCAGAAAGCCATAACATTACACTTGTATTATGATGTAATGTAAAAACACTCCATTTATTCACAATTTCCTTTTATTTAATTCCAGTCAAGTCATTCACAAATGCCAATACCTTTAGATTTCTAATAATACAAAGTCTGATACAAAGTTTATTATTGCACACTAGTAGTATCTTTGTTGTAGCAAGTACTCCTCATAAGGGTAGCCCCTATAAATTATTACACAACTTTGATCTATGTTTCCATATTCAAACAAAGACTCTTGTGGCATAAGGGGGAGGTGATTCATGGTTAAGCTCAACCTCTCTGAGTCTTGTCTCAATGCCCTTACCTCCACCATTAGCCAATGCATGAATCCCATGTTTTGGTCCTGTCATATAAGCCCTATTATTTCTCTCCTTCTCAAAATCTACACCCATACGCTCCACAACCCCTTGAACAAGATGATCATAAACTTGGCCATCTCTAGTAAGAGCCATCATGAGTTGAGGTATCCCAAGTGGAAGTTCATCACCTCTATCAACTTGCCAGAAATGGTACACTTTACCATAAGTCTTGCAAACTTTCTCCATGTCTTTGTGTTCAATAGGTTTAGGGACATTTGGCATGAACAAAAAACCACTCTTTACCTCGTACAAATGTGAATGCCAGAGACGCTTCTCTTCGTCGGGAAGAGTCAAGAAAAGATCCTCGGAGATGATATACTCGAGACCTATAAGCCTTGCATTCTTATCTGGGCTGTCGTAGATAAGACACTGCCTCATCTCCTCGTTTTGGTGTCCGCAATAGTGGTGTGCCTCCACTTGCCTTGTCATGTCGTGAGAGTAAAAGTGGAACCTACAAAACAAAGTTATCAATATTTTTTACATGAATTTTTTGTAATCAAGTGTAACAAAGTTAATCAAGTAAAGACTTGTCCACCACTAAGTATATCTCAGTCTTGTCCTCTAATAAGTATATCTCAATTCAGAGACATTATCTACAAACAAACTTACGCGCAAAGGTGTTGGTGGATTTTGTTGATGGGACCAAAACCTTGGATAGTAGATGTGACTGTCTCAAGGACAGAAGTGGTGGTGTCAGTTGGCTCTCCGGGTACTTGAGGATGGCCATTGTTGGTCGACATTTTTCTTGGATAGATGCTTCTTCTCTTCTAGTATTGTCTTAGTTTGAGGGTCGGCATAATATATGCATGACTGTGGAAGTGTGATTTTAGGAGGAATTTGGTCATGTAATGACAGCATTGCAGACATGCAGCTTTACGCGTGGTTGTGGAACTTCGACGTGGCGGGATTTACAAATTTTGTGCAACTAGTAGACGTGTCTTTTGTGCACCAAGTTTCTAACTTCAATTACATTTTTGGTAACATTGTTTCAACATTAAAATACTGGTAAATTCTAATATGGACCACTTCATCAAGTGGTTGATGGTGGACCAATCATGAATAACATTATAACGAATACGAATTTTATAAAATTCACCGTTGGATTCAAAGTTTATATCATATAGATCATCCATGGAAAAATTTAGAAAAATTGAAAATCATTTGATATGTTATTGAGACACATCAAGATTAACGGTTTATTAAATAACGTAAATCTTGATGGGTCTTAACATATCAAATGATTTTCAAAAAAATTTCAAAAATTTATGGATGATCTATACGATATAAACTTTCAATCCAACAATGAATTTCGTAAAATTCATATTCGGTAAATCACTTGTCCGCGGTGAATCAGTTACAAATCTATATATATATAGTGGTGTAACTAGGAAAAAATATTCTGGTAGACTATTAAAAAAATTATAATATATAAATTAAATATAAACATTAGGGATTAATTGACTCCAAGGGTAAGTCTAAAAACTTACTCCAAATCTTGACCATTAATTACAATAATAATCAATAGCTCAAATTAATTATTAATAATCCCCATAGTACATGTTATTAATCAATAATAACATATATCATTCCTTCAATTTACAATTCTGCTCAATTGTACACACACCAAGATTCCATCAATTAAATGTGCTAGACTATATGATATAAACTTTCAATCCAACAGTGAATTTTATAAAATTTATATTGGTTAAAATGTTATTGAAAGGTGTAACATTTGATGTCAAACTAGTTTGTGTCATTTGATAGTCTACATGAAATTTTACAAAAATGATATATATGATATAAATTTTCAATCCAACTGTTAAGAGTCCCACATCGGTTGAGAGATGACCCGACTAAGTGTTTATATACTAGAGGCAATCCATACCTTACAAGCCGGTTTTGTAAGGATGAGTTATGCCCAACACTCATTTCTAAGATTGTATCAGAGCCTCTCCACGATCCGTTGGACCACATGTTATCAGGTTTCCGCTATCGGGCCACCCATCGTTTATATCCACGCACCAAGCCCAATAGTGCTAGGCGTGAGGGGGTGTGTTAAGAGTCTCACATCGGTTGAGAGATGGTCCACCAACGGTGGATTTTATAAAATTTATATCGATTAAAACGTTATTGAAAGGTGTAACATTTGGTGTCAAACTAATTTGTGTGATTTGATTTCGACCTACTTTTATATATATATATATAATATATATATATATATATATATATATATATATATATATATATATATATAAAGATTCATATATATGATTCGTAATATATACCAGATATATATCACAAGTATAGCTTGTGCAATGTCCATTTTCATGAAATATATTGTGTTGGATTTTCATGTAAGAACAAAAAAAGTGTTGGATTTTTAGTACATGCTTGATTGGAGGAGTATTTGTATATTGGAACTAGTCTTTAGCCCGTGCTTTCGCACGGCTCATTAGTTTTTTTTTTCCCTCAACAAATGATACATTGGAAATTAACAAAAACAATTATATTTTTTACTTTCTAGCCCAAAAAGGAAGAACAAACAACTACTAAAAAATGAATTCACTAAATAAACTTGAGAGAATAATACCTACAAAGATGCATTCTTATCCCATTCCATAGTATCACATTTTTTAAAACCGCAAATTAATGGGCATAATAGCCATGAAACTCCAAAAATATCACAAAAATCCAATAAAAAAACAGTAAGAGGCCCAATAATATTATTTAAGAAAATAAATAAATAAATAAATAAATAATGAATTAAGATAACCATTACTGCACCTATGAAATACTTAAACAAATTGTTCATACAATTAATAATTAATTAACACACCAAATCAATGAATCCAATGTACTTTATTTATATTCTTTGAAATACTTCAGGATATACAACATTTATAGTGGATGTTTTTGGCTTACCACTATCATCAGTTATAAGTATTTTTAATCCACATCGTGATTTTACTTTAGATACAACTACATATAACTGACCATGAGTAAATACTGGTCTAGGAAGATACAAACCAACATGTCATAATGTCTGCCCTTGACTTTTATTAATGCTCATGGCAAAACAAACACACAACGGAAACTGTCGTCGCTGAAAACTAATAGAGATATTTGCATCTGAAGGAAACAACCTCATGCGATGAAGATAAACAACATGACCAATATTTGTCCCAGAAGCAATCCGCACTCCAATAACATGTTCTCCAAGATAAGTTACAGTGAGGCGCGTACCATTACAAAGACCAGACGAAACATCGACGTTTCTCAACAACATAACAGGAACACCAACCTTTAGAATCAAACTATGATTAGGTAAACCAGAACACTTAATTTCATTCAAGAACTCAGTTGTAATCCAACGATGATCGACAATAGAATCACTGTCACTCCTTGATACTGAATCACAACTCAAATATTCCTTAGGTTCATCAGGAATCAAAGACAACACATAATCATTTACTTGCCCAACAACTTCTAATGTTGGCGCAAGAATTGCTCGATCTTCAAAGAAATTTGAAACAAACATGTTCTTGAGAATATTAGGATAAATTGCATCAACAATATCCCTAATTGGATTCGTAACATTATGAACCAAAATATCATAAGGAATCTGAACAATTGCTTCACCATCATCAACATCACCAGCCTTTCCATCACCAACATCAAGAATCCATCTAGCAAAAACAGCCAAATTTTTGTTCTCAACCTCATCAGGTAAATATTGAAGTCTCATATTTCTTGAAAGTTTTAACACTCTAAACCTACGCCATAAATAAGAAGAATTAATAGTGGCATGAACAATATCAACACGAGTACCCTTGGGAACAACTGGTAATATTTGCCGAAAATCTCCACCGAAAACAACAGTTTTCCCCCCAAATAATAAATGTGAAGTTTGTATGAAATAATCAAACTCGTCATCATTAACAACCCTTCAGAATGAAGTTTGTATGAAATTGTCTTCCACAAATACGTTTTACTAGTTCCACCATAATCATCAACAAAAAACATGGAACCAACATCATTGTCAACAACACTAATAATTTCTTGAAATGCAACCATTTGTTCATCATTCAAATTAGAAATGTGTTCATCAAATAATCTCTTCATCTCATCAGGATCATATTTTAATTCATTTTCAATCAATATATTATTGAAACGATCATTATTTGAGATACGACGTTTCGGCAAGCATCTTCAAGACATTTTCCATTCTCTCGAAGAAAATTATCAATATCAAGCAAACAAAGTTGTTCTATATCTTCAGAAGAGATCATAAGTTCTAAAAAAAAAAAAGTTAGATAAAAAACAAATCATTTTCGGAAATCAAAAATATAAAACACATAAATAGACCTACCAGGATCATTTAATGCTCTACGTCTCTGATATAAAATACCACCCATCAAAATATCCTTCAACTTAACCCAAACATTAAACGGATCACTCATAGTATTTGACGCTAATAAATTAGCAAACATCTGCCTAACGGATACTCCTGAATCAAGAAGTGCAATGTAACACCCCGATTTTTGCTAGGATTATTTATTTATTATATTTGTTTAATTGCTTGTTTGATGTGTTTGATTGAGATTTAGTAGATTTTTAGACCAGAGGGGTATTTTGTTCATGTTATGACTAATGTCATTTTTGATAATTTTAGAATGAAGGGTATTATAGTAATTTTGGGTGTGTGAGGTTATCTAATGAAGTTAATAGTAACTTTGGTTTGGCATAATTATTAAGATAGTGGTGTATGAGTATTTGGTAGAAGGGTATTTTAGTAATTGATGGAGGAAGGTAAACCTAAGTATAAAAGGAGGATTTAGAGGGAGAAGTAGTCATTTTTTATGAAAATTGAGAAATGAGGTAGAGAGAAGAAAAGAAGAGATCGAAGAAGAGAGAAAGAAAAGGTTTTGGGAAAGTTAGAGAGGAAGAACAACAAGATTAACAAAGGAGAGGAACTCAATGATTCATCAAGCCAAGCTATCATCATTTCTCCAATTCTAGAGGTAAGGGAAGTTTTGTTAATGGGTAGAGGTTGGTTGATGAAGGGAGAGAATGAAATTCATTCTCATCTCCCAAGATCCTTCATCCCTCTCATTAGATTTGGGTTTTGTGATAAAACCCTTGGGTGTAGATTGTTGTTTTTGTTGTTGTGAATAATCTTATTGATGTTTTAGAATTCATGTTATCTTGTGTGTTGTTTTGAGAAAAATGAGTTTTTATATGATTTAATGAATTAATGATGATGAATCTTGATGATTTGGTGTTGATTGTTGATGGAATGATGTTTTTTGAGGTTCAAATATCATGAGTGTTGATTAGTGAAGTCTTAGGACTAATGGGATTCAAATTGGGTTTTTGGAAAATCAAAGATTGAATTTTCAAGTTTAAGAAAAACTGTTTTTGATAAAGTCTGCAGCAAAAACGTGACAATTTGACCCTTTTGCGTTCTGAACTGGTTTTTGAGGTCAACATAAAAGTTGTAGTTCTTTCCCTTAGCTTTCCAACGCATGTTTACGCGTTGAAATCCGATATACGTAGCTCAACTTATGGTCTGCGCGGTGAGCAGGTCAAAACCTGCAAAATTCTGCAGGTGGATGCTGTCTTTTGCGCCTCATGCGCAAATCGCAGTCCTGCAACTCTGGTTTGCGTTGTTCTGTGATGTTAGGTCTATTTTTCCGATCCCTTTTTATCCCTAATCTTTATACGAATTAATCCTAATTATTAGGTGAGTTTAGGAGAGTTTAAATCACTACTTTTCATGATAAAACTTAGTGATTAATTAGGAGAAGTTGTTTTCGAATTAAAACGAATCTAGTAAAGAATAATTAAGAATTTTGGGAAATAGAGAGAATGTAGTTGAGTGGAGTTAGGATTAGCTAAATTATTTTATCTAATCTTCGAAAAGATAATGGTGATGAATATATGAATGAAACTAAATTGATGTGTTGGTTAATGTATTTAATTGATAAACTTTATTTGTGAGTTTATTGATGAAGTGTCATTGACGTGGATTATTGATAAATTCTATTTGTGTATTAAATGATGAATTTCATCGGTGTATGAATTCTTTTGGTGTATTAGTGATGTGTTCGTGCGTATGCACAATGATGGTGTTTTCGTGCTTATGCACAGTGACGAGGTGTGATTGTTCATGAATATAACTAGGATGCTCAATTTATTGATGATAATAAATAAGGATTTATCATGTGTAGGTATATTCTAAAGACGATGATTTAGAATATTTGGATTATGTTATCCATATTATGTTGATGTTATAGTTGAGATAAAACCATATGTTTGGTATATGCACATTCATGCATTCATAAGTTGTGTTTATTGATGAGTATTCTAGAGACGATGATCTAGTTTACTGTTGTTTTAGAGACGATGATCTAAAACATTTGGAATAAGTTTTCCAAAATTATGATGAGGGGTACCACATGCATATAGGTCGTGTTTAGGGAGACATTGCATACTTAATTTCAATAGATGAAATGTTGTGGACTGATAAATTGTTAATTGATGTTTGCATAATTGCACACTAAATGATAAGTGATAATTTGTGTGTGTTAATTGGTGGGTGCTAAATGATGTCTAATGGTGAGTTGGATATTTAGTAATATATCTCCGATATTGTAAGTAACTAATGTTGTATGATTGATTTAATTAATTGATTAGTGATGTGTAAATTGAGGTGTTGATTAAATGGTATAAATGTTGCATGAATTATTAATGTGATATAATCATGTTTATACCTTGTTGTATATTTCCTATTTTTTTTGCTCATTACATAAACTCACCCTGTTATTTGTTATTTGACTGGGCACTTGGGAGCTCAGTTTCTCAGGTGTTGCGTTTTGGTGTTCGTGTTCCGGTGTAGCCTCGCTCTGATTTGGACACATAGGGAGGGTGTATAGTATTTCAATTTTATTTATATGGTCTAGGTTAAGACATAAAAATGTACAAGTCACTAGTAAAAGATTTTCATCTAATGCACGTGTATACTAATTAAATTTATAGCAATGTAATTTGGGAATAGTAATACCCTAATTCATAATATTCATCTATCTCCATCCTTAATTATTAATCAATAAAGTTTTATTTTTATCCGCTGCGAAAATTTTAAAACAATCCTCTTATAAAACTAGAGTAATACGAGTATTCAGGTTAGGGTGTTACAAAGTGGTATCAGAGCCCCGTTGGTCCAATCGGACTATGTGGGCTAGGTGTGTGTTATGTGTCGATCAGAGCAGGTCTGTTGAGTCAAGCCAAGTGTGCATTGAGTCGGTTGTGTTTGTTTATCGATTGATCTTTTTATGAGTTGATTGTTGTTTACACTTGCACCTTAGTCATTTAGTTATCTTGGAAGTTGGTGAATTGCTTTATGAAGTTCGTTGTTATTTTCTTCATGACATGTTGCTTTACTCGATTCTCGATGTTGTGTTTTAATTGGTAATGAGATTAGAATTTATAAAACCTTGTTGAAAATCTAGATTCTTTTCTCTTTAATAATTGAACACTAATTTTTGTATAAAATTAGGAAGATTAAAATATTAATAGTGAAATTAAGTGAGCTTTAGAATGTGCATGATATACGTTGTCATGTTTTCCGAAAAGTTGATAAATGATGTTGTCTTTCTTTTGACGGATTTTGAAAAGTGATGTGAATTTAAATGTCAGTGATTCATTTTCTTAAGTGTTCTTTTTAGTCATCACATGATTTTGAATACAACGTTTTGTTATGAGTATGTTAGTTTGATAAAGAGAGTTATGCCACAATCATGATTATCGGCAGCCTATTAGCAAATTAAGGATCTGATCACCCTTAATCTGTTGTTAATAGTAGACGGAATCATGTTGACTGGAGTAAACTAATTTTGTCAAACTTTAGTAGCATGTAGAGTTTGCTACGAAATAAGAAATGATTGGTTATGGAAAATGTAATTTTGTAAAACGTATTAATTGTGTTTTGTGAATTCAAACTTTTGTGGTGATTGTATATAAATGTTATAAATAATTTTGTGTTGCTTTGTTGTTTGATACTAAAACATGTTTAGGGATATGCTAGTTGTGTGACTGTGTACGAATTTATTGATGTTTGTGTTATTAGTATGTGAGTTTGTGATTTTATGAAGTTGATCTCGGCCTTATGTCTTGTTCGTTCCTATAAATCACTTGCTAAATGCGTTGTTCTTGTTGTATGTTGTTATATGTGTTGTTTTCTTCCGTGTGATTGTTAGATCTAAATTCTAGATGTTCGATTTTCATAAGTGTGCACTATCTATTTTTATTATGCATGAATTCTATTGTGTTTATGGATGTTCTTAACTAGTTATGCGAATAGAATGTTAGACTTATGCTTGTAGAGTTGGTATATGTAAAATAGCTCTTTTGTGATGAATTGATTTTTTTGATTGGGATGAATTTGTGTTGAATTGTTTTTGGAGGAAACAGGAGTAGTGCGGTTTAGAGGGAATGAGTGTTGTCGGTAGAGTTTATCGTCCTTAAATAAAGAGTTGAAACCAGACTCTGATACCTAGTTCACCTATCGGGAGAATTACGATATTGATAGAATTTAGAGTTGTATTTTACGGGTAATTTTCGAGGACGAAAATTCTTTAAGTGGGGGAGAGTTGTAACACCCCGATTTTTGCTAGGATTATTTATTTATTATATTTGTTTAATTGCTTGTTTGATGTGTTTGATTGAGATTTAGTAGATTTTTAGACCAGAGGGGTATTTTGTTCATGTTATGACTAATGTCATTTTTGATAATTTTAGAATGAAGGGTATTATAGTAATTTTGGGTGTGTGAGGTTATCTAATGAAGTTAATAGTAACTTTGGTTTGGCATAATTATTAAGATAGTGGTGTATGAGTATTTGGTAGAAGGGTATTTTAGTAATTGATGGAGGAAGGTAAACCTAAGTATAAAAGGAGGATTTAGAGGGAGAAGTAGTCATTTTTTATGAAAATTGAGAAATGAGGTAGAGAGAAGAAAAGAAGAGATCGAAGAAGAGAGAAAGAAAAGGTTTTGGGAAAGTTAGAGAGGAAGAACAACAAGATTAACAAAGGAGAGGAACTCAATGATTCATCAAGCCAAGCTATCATCATTTCTCCAATTCTAGAGGTAAGGGAAGTTTTGTTAATGGGTAGAGGTTGGTTGATGAAGGGAGAGAATGAAATTCATTCTCATCTCCCAAGATCCTTCATCCCTCTCATTAGATTTGGGTTTTGTGATAAAACCCTTGGGTGTAGATTGTTGTTTTTGTTGTTGTGAATAATCTTATTGATGTTTTAGAATTCATGTTATCTTGTGTGTTGTTTTGAGAAAAATGAGTTTTTATATGATTTAATGAATTAATGATGATGAATCTTGATGATTTGGTGTTGATTGTTGATGGAATGATGTTTGTTGAGGTTCAAATATCATGAGTGTTGATTAGTGAAGTCTTAGGACTAATGGGATTCAAATTGGGTTTTTGGAAAATCAAAGATTGAATTTTTAAGTTTAAGAAAAACTGTTTTTGATAAAGTCTGCAGCAAAAACGTGACAATTTGACCCTTTTGCGTTCTGAACTGGTTTTTGAGGTCAACATAAAAGTTGTAGTTCTTTCCCTTAGCTTTCCAACGCATGTTTACGCGTTGAAATCCGATATACGTAGCTCAACTTATGGTCTGCGCGGTGAGCAGGTCAAAACCTGCAAAATTCTGCAGGTGGATGCTGTCTTTTGCGCCTCATGCGCAAATCGCAGTCCTGCAACTCTGGTTTGCGTTGTTCTGTGATGTTAGGTCTATTTTTCCGATCCCTTTTTATCCCTAATCTTTATACGAATTAATCCTAATTATTAGGTGAGTTTAGGAGAGTTTAAATCACTACTTTTCATGATAAAACTTAGTGATTAATTAGGAGAAGTTGTTTTCGAATTAAAACGAATCTAGTAAAGAATAATTAAGAATTTTGGGAAATAGAGAGAATGTAGTTGAGTGGAGTTAGGATTAGCTAAATTATTTTATCTAATCTTCGAAAAGATAATGGTGATGAATATATGAATGAAACTAAATTGATGTGTTGGTTAATGTATTTAATTGATAAACTTTATTTGTGAGTTTATTGATGAAGTGTCATTGACGTGGATTATTGATAAATTCTATTTGTGTATTAAATGATGAATTTCATCGGTGTATGAATTCTTTTGGTGTATTAGTGATGTGTTCGTGCGTATGCACAATGATGGTGTTTTCGTGCTTATGCACAGTGACGAGGTGTGATTGTTCATGAATATAACTAGGATGCTCAATTTATTGATGATAATAATAAGGATTTATCATGTGTAGGTATATTCTAAAGACGATGATTTAGAATATTTGGATTATGTTATCCATATTATGTTGATGTTATAGTTGAGATAAAACCATATGTTTGGTATATGCACATTCATGCATTCATAAGTTGTGTTTATTGATGAGTATTCTAGAGACGATGATCTAGTTTACTGTTGTTTTAGAGACGATGATCTAAAACATTTGGAATAAGTTTTCCAAAATTATGATGAGGGGTACCACATGCATATAGGTCGTGTTTAGGGAGACATTGCATACTTAATTTCAATAGATGAAATGTTGTGGACTGATAAATTGTTAATTGATGTTTGCATAATTGCACACTAAATGATAAGTGATAATTTGTGTGTGTTAATTGGTGGGTGCTAAATGATGTCTAATGGTGAGTTGGATATTTAGTAATATATCTCCGATATTGTAAGTAACTAATGTTGTATGATTGATTTAATTAATTGATTAGTGATGTGTAAATTGAGGTGTTGATTAAATGGTATAAATGTTGCATGAATTATTAATGTGATATAATCATGTTTATACCTTGTTGTATATTTCCTATTTTTTTTGCTCATTACATAAACTCACCCTGTTATTTGTTATTTGACTGGGCACTTGGGAGCTCAGTTTCTCAGGTGTTGCGTTTTGGTGTTCGTGTTCCGGTGTAGCCTCGCTCTGATTTGGACACATAGGGAGGGTGTATAGTATTTCAATTTTATTTATATGGTCTAGGTTAAGACATAAAAATGTACAAGTCACTAGTAAAAGATTTTCATCTAATGCACGTGTATACTAATTAAATTTATAGCAATGTAATTTGGGAATAGTAATACCCTAATTCATAATATTCATCTATCTCCATCCTTAATTATTAATGAATAAAGTTTTATTTTTATTCGCTGCGAAAATTTTAAAACAATCCTCTTATAAAACTAGAGTAATACGAGTATTCAGGTTAGGGTGTTACATGCAACCTCGTTAACTGCATGTACAAACTCAAGATCATCATCCAATAAATGCAAAGCACCACAGGCCTCCCTAAATGAATCATAAACACGACCATTAACAGTTCTCAAATCCTCGTAGCTTGTACAACCAACTTTAACATTCAAGAGCAACCTCAAGTAAAATAAATCTCGATTACTATGAGGCACAAAAGTCAACCGACTTATTGAACAACCTCTCTGTCGAGGTTTCCAGAACCGTCCTTCAGAATCAGATGGAAACTGACTATAAGTTAGATGCCGACCTTGCAGATATCTTTTATTAGCATCCATCCATGCCAAAAACATAGTAGGCCTGTTTTTATTATTTCTCAAAATGGAATTTAAATCAGAAGAATCTCTAAAAATAACTGGTTGTCTCTGTTCTTCATGAAAAGTTAATCTATCCACTGAAGGATATCTATTATGAATACTCACCAACCTCTTCCTAACAACCTGAATTAAATCAAATACAAATACAAATACTATAAGACTGATCCTTTTAGAAATAATCATAACACATACACTACAATCAAAACATCACCTTTGATGGAACATTGAAGAGTCTCTTCTCCTTAAAGTAATCAATAACAGAGCGATGAATAGAGACACAAACCACATCAAAAGAGCATCCAACAAATTCAGGACCATGGAAGGTCTTCTTCACAATCCACATCAAACTCTTTCCCATTATTCCACTGAAAGCTCGATAGAAACCATTATAACTCATCTCCTGAAGAAATAGGAAACATACAAACACTTAAATAAACCACCGAACAATGAAAACAAACACTATGTAAATCATACTATATTCAACAAAATAATCAAAATAAACCAATAATAACCTGAGTATCCGAATCAACAACAACAAGATTAGCCATAACATGATCAAATGACTTGAAAAGAGCAAATCCTGTCTCATCTTCCACCTCAAGAGTCAATTTTACCCTATTCACATAAATCCCAAAATAATTAAACAAAACAACTTCTCAGGTATCAAATACAAAACATAAAAGCCAACAAACAACATTATACTTTCAAAAAATCATCAACATACTTGGGAGATGGCTTGAACTCAGGTACATTGCATTTGGTACAATGGAAAGCTCCAATATACTCTTCGAAAATCTTATTGCACTTACAAATTGGATACCACCAAGGATCTATGTTAACAATATCAAGCATTCTTGCATTAACAATGAAAGTAACAAGCTCTGGATCAGATTTCAACTCAGCAAAAAATTTCACAGTGTACCCCCTAATAAAATCAAGCTTTTGAGATAGAAGCGATTGTCCAGCCGAATGAAGAAGACCACCATAGTTTGTACTACCAGTGAGAAATAAAAGCAACCTACAAATAAATTTAGTCCAAAACCATCATTACCTGTAAATAATCCAACATATCTCTAAGCAAATTCTCAAAAAAAGGTATAACTCACCCATTCCTAAAGTTTATCACTTCAGCAGCATCTGGATTAACATGAATCTTAGTGATATTTTCAAAACCTTCCACTAATGTAGCACCTGCACCACATTACAACTTCAGCAAACATACCAAAACACATACAGCAGAAACAAACACGCATCAACAGTCAAAAGAATAACAAATAACCCTGAACAAAATTAATCTTGACAAACTGCAAAGCCACTATAGGTAAACCATCAGCAACAAACTTCACACGGTTCCGAAAATCATCAGCAAGATCACCAAAAAGCTCACAAAAGAAGGATTTCCTACACCAACCCATCAACACATCAAACGATAGCTTTAACATAAAACCGACACAAGTGATAACTATAAACAGAAAATAATTAAAAAAAAACTCACACCTTTGATCATTTAGCTTAAAAGTTACAGATCTAGTAACTCTTCCATCACCATAGAAATCCTTGTTATACCTTTGTAACCACTCCAACAACATCTGAATTTAAACAAAAACATAATCATCTCAACACAACACCAAAAGATGAAAAACTATGTATCTAAAACAGACGAACAACACAACAAAAAATCACCCACACACACCAACCAAATACTGATAACACTTCCTATTCTATTTTTTCTTGAGAACATCCTCAACAGAAATCAACGATAGCCCATAAGTTGGAATGAAACAATTACCAGATGGTTCCACCTTAGAATACTCATTAAACTCAAACTTATACCTATGAAAAGTTGAGAGGACACAACCAGTATTGAATCTCATAGAAATGTCGACATCTTATACACTCTTCCCTCGATAATCTATTCATCAAACATAGAAAGAACATCTTTCGGAACAACAACTTCAATCTTGTGACCCTATTACGAAAACAACACAAAAAAATTAAAAAATATAACGAAATACAACACGAAGGAAAAAATCATAATGTTCAGCTAATACCTACTGATTTCACAATAGATCTAGACAAAACAACTTACATGTTTGTCAATCAGAATCATTCCAGCAGAATCAAACATCTCAACCTCTGAACAGCTAGGAACCCTCCATTTCTTGAGAACTCTTACCTCATAGACTCCATTCGTGCTAGACGACCTAACACCTATAACAGGATCGAAAGACTTTTCCCTAATTGAAGCCATGATCCTTCAACTTTCAACAACTACAACAAAACAAATGCATGAATCAAAGGATGAAAGGATCAAAAGACAATAAAACAAACCAAACTCTCGGAGCACACAATCCTATCCTATCATAAAACAAGCGACACATCACCTCTGATTCATTGTAACACCTAAACCCAATATTAGCCTTATTCTACCTTTAGAATATTATTTTCAAAAACTACGCAGCGGATTAAATAAAGTCAAAGACTTAAATCAAAAAGATTGATAAAATATTGGTTCGAGATATTACAAATTACTTCAAAACCTTACTAACAACATTAATTGGTAGAATACGAGTTTAAACAAATATTTGAATTAAATAAAGTATTATTAATTATACAAAATAATTAAGACTAGAGGACTCTACATATATAAAACCCTTTTTTCCCGTGTCACAATCAGAGCGGAGCTTCATCAATACTCGAACACACGACCTGAGAACCTGGACCCCCAAAGGTCCAGCACATACACAAAACAGAGAGTTAGCAAATATCCGACTAAGTGCAAGTAACTCGATTACTACCCACACTTGAGTAAATAAAAGTAAGGCATAAGCATATATGTTCCTACACAATTCTATCTAATAAGCATACTCATTAACAATATAGCATAGCGAATTAGATAACAAATACACACATAATTATCAAAGAAACACTTATGTTAAATCAATGACAATTATCAAGTACAAATGACACATAATTCCTAAATGCACACTAATGTCAATTAGAAATGTATGTCTCCTAATGCATATCTAATGCATGTGGTACCATTCCATTTTGGATAAACTTATATCCCTCTGCATCTCTCATTTGCTTACCAAAGCGGTTATGCATTTGACCAATTACATTGGATTTCCAACCTTACCAAAGGTCAATCATACAACATGAGTGCATGAAATGTTCACATACCAATTATATGATATTTACATTTACACATATACCAATATGTATGTACACTATCAATCATAATTACTATTCCAATTAATTATCATCTCCATGATCAATTAACAATTCATATTATGATTCAATAACAAACATCATTGTCACACATAATGCATTTATTCCATCAATCAACAATTCAACTATCATTGAATAGAATACTAGCATATATTCTTAATTGTTCAATCATTTGAATTCATAAAACTCATTTTATTTCAAAATCATGCTTCTAACATAAGAAATTATTAACAAGCAAGCATTATTCCAGAAAATTAACTTCAGATTCGGAATCTACACAAAGAACTGTGAAAAATAGGTTCTGGGTGCATGAACCATCGGAAAGTCAACACTCAGTCAACAGTCAAACTGTCAAACCAACAGTTGCGTCGGTCATAGCGTCGATAAGTTTCGACGCAAGGACCTGTTCATACTGCATAATTATTATGCAGAAGAATTAGTGACTCCATAGCGTCCACCTATTCGACGCAAACACTGTATGTTGCAGATTTTCAGAAAAACGGGTTTTGAACGTGGGTTTGATCCAAAAGTGCTTATTTTCACCAAAATCACTTATTTGAACTTAGGAAAAGCACATACATTTAATACCCAACATATAACTCATATAAAACAACTTAAACATAAGTTAAAACACTAAATCATCAAGATTAATCATTTATCTTCAATTTATTAGATTTTATCATAAATCTCAAAACCCACCATTTTTGCAAAGCTTGAGCAATCAATCAAAAGCAATGACATCATATATGCATCAACAAGGAATATAAACACACTCCCAATTCCCAAATTAACCACAACCCATAGAGATGAAAGAGTTTGGGTATGGAGAAGAAAGGTTCTTCTCCCCTCTTTATGAATCATCTCAAAATGAATAAATTACTACTCTCATACCTTATTGATGTTGGATTCTCTAGTCCTTCATCTCCTAGCTCTTCTTCAATCTTCCCCTCTACTTAGCTTTCCTCTTCACTCTTTGTTCTTTCTCTTCTTTTCTCTAACTTTCTCTTTATCTATTCTTTCTTGAGAGCTTCTCTCTCTACCTCCATCAAAATCATAATTTATGACAACCTCTCTCTAACTTGGTTCTTATATAGTTAGGTTTACCCCCTTCTTCTTTTACCAAAATACCCCTCTACTAAATGGGCCTAAAACATATTCTAACACATCACTTCCCTCATTCTATTCTTAATGAGTTATTTCTATTAAAAACACGTAAACCACCAATTAACACATAATTAATTAATTACATTAAAAATCACAAATAAAATAAATGCAAATAATCAATTAATTACTAATAATAAAATTTGGGTCGTTACAACTCTACCCCACTTAAAAGAATTTTCGCCCTCGAAAATTGGCTAAAACAATCTGAACAAGACCACTTCATCTAGTTTTCCAATCAAAACATCCAAAACTCTAGACACTACCAAAGTTTGACAAAATTAGTCTCATCCATTCAACACGATTTCATCTACTATCAACAAGAGATCAAGGACGGCCAGTTCCTCAATTTGTTAATAGATAGACAACAATCATGATGGTGGCATCAACCATCTTTACCAAACTATAATAGTGCTTCCTTAAACATGAAACCTCCATTGCATATTAAATCTAAAGTGTCCTTTACTTTCCTTATCAAGTACTACACTTATATTACGTCTGTCTTCACTACACCAAGTACCATGAATTAAATCTTCCTAATCCTCACCAACTTTTCCATACTTAATCTTTTTTTAATAGACAGTTACTTATCTTGCTCTTATTCCCGAATAATCAAAAAAATGTTCTCCGGTACTTATACTTAGCACGTTCTTCCAACGACTAACTTTCCTATTCCATATCTTTTGTTAATGACACTTTGCACTTAACTTCATCTTTTATTCCAAAATCTCATTCGAAATTTTCCAACGTACTTTTTCACTTAATGATTCCAACATTTTGATTCCGACTGTAACCTTCTCCTATAATTCTTCTCTCGAGCTCGGTTAAATCCAACATATAAATTTTTCCTCATTATTTCACAATTTCATCCTCAGCTACACGAATAGTCCACTTCTTTACTTTGACTAAGTTGCACCAATCTGTCCATTAAATTCAACTCTATTTCCCGACCATTTCTAGTCTCTTCAAGAATATAATTAGTTAACTTTATTATCCTCAACTTCACACTTATAAACGTCATCTCATGTATCAATCTTACATTACTGAACTGCTTAATCAACTTCAAAATTCTAATCGCTTCTCTCTGACTCATATTCAACTCTACTTAATCAACAGATACTTCAAACTCTTGAGATCACTTGAACACTTCAAATCTCGTCTCATATAAAATATTGCTCCCGAATCAACAACAATTCCAAATCATGAACCAGATACTTTTTCCCATGAATCTTCCACTTCGTTGACACATAGACCACCACTTGTCCGTCTGTAAAAGCACACTACTCAAACTCATTCTAGAAGAAACTTCCAATAAGTTTTCGATAACAATCAGTTAATCCTAGAAAAATTATAATCTTAGCAACTGATTTAGGCTTTCTATTGCAACACGACATCCACCTTCGACGAATGCACAACTATTCCACCACTCTATAACACATGATTACAAAACTCACTTCTTGTAACCAAAACTCACTCTTCGACGACTTCACATACAACATCCTCTTCATATAAGTCATACCAAACGACATTACTTGCATCTGATGACAACTTGATTCCAAATTTCATCTTACTTATCACACTAGCATTCAATACACTGACACCGGCTAACTAATCCATAAAACCATCAAATTGTATCCTCATCCAATTGCTGATAATCACTATAGGTCTTATGTTGTCGTCCATCTTCTTACACAATTACGATAACGTCCTCCACGATGAAACAATTGATCTGACAAACTTCTTCTATAACAGATCTTTCATCTGCTCTCCCAATTCATCCATCTCCGAAACAAAGTTTACAATCGTCTCCACTTTACACCTGAACACTTTCCTTCGGCGACGTCTCCACTTGGCTTGATTCCTCACTCTCAAGACATCCAAGAAGGGTATAATCTTCTCCCCTACTTATCTTAAACCAACCTACAATCGTCTACTAAAACTCCTGATTCTCACAACTAACTGTAGGTTTCTACGGTTCTAACTTATCTTCCCAAGAAGAAACTAGTATCGACGGTGTTCGCACACATGTCGCATACAAGGGTAATTACGAACTAGTACACATGAACATCTACATAAAAAATTTCACACAAGCGAACATAACATTTCACATAGATATTCAAGTAACATACATCTTCTATAAATCTTAAAATTAAAAGTCGAATCAAATTAAGAAAAGATGAATATTACATAACAACAATTTCAAATAGTTCAACAATTCATATTCATATACACATGTCATGCAAGAAAATAATTAGCTTAACATGAGAATTATCATGGTAACATAAAGTAGTCAAAACATGTGCAACACATTTACCAAGTTCATCTTAAAGAACCTAACATAGTTATTCACTATATCGCATAGTTAACAAAACGACAAGTCAATATTTCATGGCAATTAATCTAGCACATATCATGTAAAATAAAACACAGTTCAAACATATTTTAGAATCCACTCTTACTACCAATTTCTATCCTTATAAAAATAGCATAACCACCTATTATCAGTAGCGGACCTAGGGGGGGGCTGTGGTGGGCCACGGCCCACCCCCAAAAAAAAAAAAAAATTTTCATACCATGGGAATTTACTATACTACCCCTGAAAAAATTATATGAAAAGAAATACTATGTTTTCCTTCTTTCATTCGCGCTCTGTTCTTTAAGTTTAACACCGCCGTACCTGAAGCTTTGTTCTCTCGCTCTCGACGGCTTCGATCGTTTCTTCTCCGTCTCCGGCAACCTCACTGAAACACGACTTCATCTCGCCTCTAACCCTCTGTGAAATACGACCATCTCCTCACTTAAAATCATTCATCGGTGTCGACGGTCGACGACGAATCGTTCTCCCTCTTTGTGACACTTCTTCTCTGTTTTTAGAAAGGTAAGCACTTTTTTTCTCTATTCTTCACGTTTTTTATTGTTTAGTTTGAATGAATGATTTTGTTATTGGAAATTTTGTGAATTGTGAAGCAATTTTAAAACATGTGGTTTGATATTGAGAATGTTTTAACAAACTAAAATTGATTACAATCTTTGAAAATATTATCCTTAAAGTATTGATTGTTGTTGATCTTTGTTGATTGTTATAATTACAGCCACACCACACAACACAAGTTAACCCTAAATCCCCTAACCCTAATCCATTTGTTTGTTATAACTTTTTTTGCTTTTTTATTTTAGTTTGTTCAACAAGTTATATAGAGGAATCAGAGGATGTTTCTTTTTCTTTTTGGGTTTACTGTAAAAACTTAACAAGATTTTTAACTATGATATGAACTTTTATTTACTTATCTTGGCTGTGTTTGCAATTCAAAGACTTAATTTTTCATCATATTGCTTCAAAACATTGTACCTGTTACTTGAAAGATAAATAAACAAGATTTGATTGTTAGTTTTTTGTTTTGGTTATAACTTGTGCTTTTATTGTTATAAATTATAATCTATTAATATGCCTTGTTTTGTTGATTGTGAGTGTTCTTTTTTTGTGATTGTTCATTGTTATAATGCTAAATATAGATTATTTGATTGATTGTTGTTGATTTCTTGTAAAGCAGAAAAAAAATGAAGATGAAGGATGGAAAAATTAATCAATTTTTTAAGAGGAAAGCTTGTGACGATGCTTCTACATCTGAACCCGTTAAAGTTGCAAGAATCAAAGAAGCTGTAACTTCAATCAAAGAAGCAGTAACTTTTATGCCTCAACCGGTTGAACGCTTTCCTTCTATGCCTCAACGGGTTGAAGTTCCGTCAATTGAAGAAGTGACAACCGCTATCCCTCGACAAGTTGAAGTTCCATCAATTGAAGAACACTTTCCTTCTATGCCTCAACCAGTTGAAGTTCCGTCAATTGAAGAAGTGACAACCGCTATCCCTCAACAAGTTGAAGTTCCATCAATTGAAGAAGTTGAAGTTGATATTTTGAATTCTTTAGAACGTGATCCCGGTAAGCGTCCTCCAATATGGAAATATCCACCAAATCAAGTCGATCAAATACGGAGAGCTTATATGAAATGGGGTCCATATCAAATCCGTTTAGACGAATATCCTTTGTCCGGTAACAAGAATCATCCAAGACGGTTTCAAGAAACTTGGTATGAAATCTTTTATTCATGGCTCGAATATTCACCTTCAAAGGACGCCGCATATTGCTTACCGTGTTATCTTTTTAGCAAAGGACCAAGTGGAAATTGTGGATCTGATGCCTTTATTACTACGGGTTTTAGAGGTTGGAAAAGAGTGAGAGATGGAAAGAATTGTGCTTTTCTTAAGCATATAGGGAAGGATCTTCGCTCGGCACACAACAATGCAATGGAAGCTTATCAAGACTTGTTGAATAAAGAGGCACATATTGAGAATGTTCTCCAAAAACAAAGCTCAAGTCAAAGAAAGAAGAATCGACTATGTCTTAAGGCTTCAATTGACACCGTTCGTTGGTTGACACTTCAAGCTTGTGCTTTAAGGGGCCATAGAGAATCTAGTAAGTCAAAAAATCGAGGTAATTTTCTTGAGTTGGTAAAACTTTTGGCATCTTATAATGATGAAGTAGCAAAAGCTGTGTTGAATAATGCTCAACAAAATGCCAAATATACTTCACCCAAAATTCAAAAAAAACTCTTGGAGATTATTGCTAGTAGGGTTAGAAAGCATATTCGTGAAGAAATTGGTGATTCCAAATTTTGTATCCTTGTCGATGAAGCTCGTGATGAGGCTAACAAGGAGCAAATGGCTCTTGTTTTAAGATTTGTTGATAAATTTGGTTTAATACAAGAGAGGTTTTTTGATGTGGCACATGTGAAAGACACGACGGCATTAACTCTTAAGAAAAAAGTATGTGATATACTTTCTCGACATAAACTTGATGTTTCTAACCTTCGTGGTCAAGGGTATGATGGTGCAAGCAATATGAGAGGAGAATGGAACGGTTTACAAGCACTATTTATGAAGGATTGTCCTTATGCATACTACGTCCATTGTTTTGCTCATCGATTGCAACTTGCTTTGGTCACCGCTTCAAGATAAATCACACCAGTCAATGAATTCTTTGAAAAGCTAACTTATGTGGTCAATGTTGTTTGTTCTTCACCAAAGCGACATGATGAGTTACAAGAAGCCCAATTAAGAGAAATTGAACATTTGTTGGAGATTGATGAGATCATTACCGGTAAAGGTCAAAATCAGATTGGTACTTTGAAACGAGCGGCGAGTACTCGTTGGGGATCACATTTCAATTCTATTTGTAGCTTGATGAATATGTATGAAGCTGCTTGTCGTGTTTTAACAACATTATCAGAAGAAGGAGGGAGTTATAATACAAGTGGGGATGGTCATAGTGGTTACAATCACTTGAAGCGATTTGATTTTATATTGATCATGCATTTGATGAAAGAAATTATGGGGATAACAGATGTGCTTTGTCAAGCTTTACAACAACAAACTCAAGATGTGGTTAATGCTATGAATTTAGTTCGTTTAACAAAAAGTCTTATTCAAGAACTGAGAGAAAATGGTTGGGATAAGTTGTATGTTAATGTGACATCTTATTGTGTATTACATGATATTGAGATTCCTGATCTTGATGATACTCGTGCACCAACAAGATATGGACGGTCTCGTCTTTTAAAGAATAAGGTCACATTGGAACATTACTTTAAAGTTGAAATATTTTATGCAATTATTGACCAACAATTACAAGAGTTGAATAACAGATTTAGTGAGCAAGCAATGGAGTTGTTAACTCTAAGTGGTGCTTTGAATCCTAAGGGTAATTTTAAAGCTTTTGATGTTGATACTATTTGCACTCTCGTTGAAAAATTCTATCCTTTGGATTTCAACGAGCAAGAGAAGATTACTTTGCCATATCAGCTTCGACATTTTGTTGTTGATGCTCGTCAATCACCAGATTTCAAGAATTTATCAACTATTCAAAATTTATGTTCGTGTTTGGTTGCAACGGACAAGAATAAAATTTACTTTTTGATTGATAGACTTCTTCGTCTTGTCATGACCCTTCCAGTTTCTACTGCCACAACCGAGAGATCTTTTTCGGCAATGAAAATTATCAAGACTAAGTTGCGAAACAAGATGAAAGGCCGGTTTCTAGCAGATAGCATGACTGTTTTCATTGAAAGGGAAATTAGTGCAAGTATTAGTTCAGATTGTATTATTGATGATTTCGCGTCGCTAGATACACGTAGAGTGTTATTTTAAGGTATGTAGTTTAATTTTCTAGTATCAACTTTGTTTTTATATGTACTACTTAATTTTTTTTTTTTGGATAAGTTGTACTACTTAAATTTTAATTTGCAATATTATAGTTTATTTTAGCGGCCCACCCGCGTTTTTATTCCTGGTTCCGCCACTGCCTATTATACCTCACAAGGAACAAATCAAGTTTCATGGTAATTATCTACTGCATGATATAAACAAAACATATATCAAACACATACTAGAATCCACTTAACTTTATTACCAATTATACTCTTCTTATTTATATAAAATTAATTTCATTTATTCAAAAAGAAAATAATTTATATTTTCGACAAGATTCACATCATAAAGAATTACTACTAGTTCGAAATTTATTTTGTGTCATAAAGAACTACACACAAAGATACACATAAGGACATGCATAAGAATACACATAAACTCTACTACAATAGTTTAATTAAACATTTAATGTCATTAACTCATTCAAGTCTTATTTAAACCTACGTTGCATAAAATAAATTTCAATATCTCATACAAGTTAGAATAACAAAACCATTACTATCTTTGCATTTAATTTTTTTTTTTTTTTTTTTTTTTTGGTATATCTTTGCATTTAATTTACTCACAATAAAATACAAAGAAAACAAAAAGTCTCATATTCAAACAACTAGAGCAAAACATCATCTATTATTAATCAATAGGAATCACATCATGTCATAACTTTAAGCATATTAAGTTATATCAAGCATAGAAGCATAATAATAAACATGAATTAACTTTCAAACATGTGAAATTAGATAATCATCGCATTTTTCTCATAAGACTCATAGCAATTCAAGTATTAACGAATTAACATTTTAACAATCAAACATGAAGCGAGAATTATAAGTGCTAAATTCAATATCAATCAAAATACTAGTCTCAAGAATCAAGTAAAACACATGCCAATAACAACAAGATTCAACAAACTAATCACACATATTTGCAAAATAATTAAATAGTGACTAATGTGCAAGTGTAACTACAAAATTACATCACAAGAAGACACAAGAGATACACAAACGCGACTGACACTACGCACACTCAGTCCGACTGCACAGACTTGCTCTGATTGACACACATAACCCACGCAGTCCGAAGACAACGGGGCTCTGATACCAACTTTGTAACACCCAAACCCAATATTAGCCTTATTCTACCTTTAGAATCTTATTTTCAAAAACTACGCAGCGGATTAAATAAAGTCAAAGACTTAAATCAAAAAGATTGATAAAATATTGGTTCGAGATATTACAAATTACTTCAAAACCTTACTAACAACATTAATTGGTAGAATACGAGTTTAAACAAATCTTTGAATTAAATAAAGTATTATTAATTATACAAAATAATTAAGACTAGAGGACTCTACATATATAAAACCCTTTTTTCCCGTGTCACAATCAGAGCGGAGCTTCATCAATACTCGAACACACGACCTGAGAACCTGGACCCCCAAAGGTCCAGCACATACACAAAACAGAGAGTTAGCAAATATCCGACTAAGTGCAAGTAACTCGATTACTATCCACACTTGAGTAAATAAAAGTAAGGCATAAACATATATGTTCCTACACAATTCTATCTAATAAGCATACTCATTAACAATATAGCATAGCGAATTAGATAACAAATACACACATAATTATCAAAGAAACACTTATGTTAAATCAATGACAATTATCAAGTATCAAGTACAAATGACACATAATTCCTAAATGCACACTAATGTCAATTAGAAATGTATGTCTCCTAATGCATATCTAATGCATGTGGTACCATTTCATTTTGGATAAACTTATATCCCTCTGCATCTCTCATTTGCTTACCAAAGCGGTTATGCATTTGACCAATTACATTGGATTTCCAACCTTACCAAAGGCCAATCATACAACATGAGTGCATGAAATGTTCACATAGCAATTATATGATATATATTTACATTTACACATATACCAATATGTATGTACACTATCAATCATAATTACTATTCCAATTAATTATCATCTCCATGATCAATTAACAATTCATATTATGATTCAATCACAAACATCATTGTCACACATAATGCATTTATTCCATCAATCAACAATCCAACTATCATTGAATAGAATACTAGCATATATTCTTAATTGTTCAATCATTTGAATTCATAAAACTCATTTTATTTCAAAATCATGCTTCTAACATAAGAAATTATTAACAAGCAAGCATTATTCCAGAAAACTAACTTCAGATTCGGAATCTACACAAAAAACTGTGAAAAACAGGTTCCGGGTGCATGAACCATCGAAAAGTCAACACTCAGTCAACAGTCAAACTGTCAAACCAACAGTTGCGTCGGTCATAGCGTCGATAAGTTTCGACGCAAGGACCTGTTCATACTACATAATTATTATGCAGAAGAATTAGCGACGCCAATGCGTCCACCTATTCGACGCAAACACTGTATGTTGCAGATTTTCAGAAAAACGGGTTTTGAACGTGGGTTTGATCCAAAAGTGCATATTTTCACCAAAATAACTTATTTGAACTTAGGAAAAGCACATACATTTAATATCCAACATATAACTCATATAAAACAACTTAAACATAAGTTAAAACACTAAATCATCAAGATTAATCATTTATCTTCAATTTATTAGATTTTATCATAAATCTCAAAACCCACCATTTTTGCAAAGCTTGAGCAATCAATCAAAAGCAATGACATCATATATGCATCAACAAGGAATATAAACACATTCTCAATTCCCAAATTAACCACAACCCATAGAGATGAAAGAGTTTGGGTATGGAGAAGAAAGGTTCTTCTCCCCTCTTTATGAACCATCTCAAAATGAATAAATTACTACTCTCATACCTTATTGATGTTGGATTCTCTAGTCCTTCATCTCCTAGCTCTTCTTCAATATTCCCCTCTACTTAGCTTTCCTCTTCACTCTTTGTTCTTTCTCTTCTTTTCTCTAACTTTCTCTTTATCTATTCTTTCTTGAGAGCTTCTCTCTCTACCTCCATCAAAATCATAATTTATGACAACCTCTCTCTAACTTGGTTCTTATATAGTTAGGTTTACCCTCTTCTTCTTTTACCAAAATACCCCTCTACTAAATGGGCCTAAAACATATTCTAACACATCACTTCCCTCATTCTATTCTTAATGAGTTATTTCTATTAAAAACACGTAAACCACCAATTAACACATGATTAATTAATTACATTAAAAACCACAAATAAAATAAATGCAAATAATCAATTAATTACTAATAATTAAATTTGGGTCGTTACATTCATGACAAATGTTGAAGAACAAAAGAAGCACACACTCACCTGTGATATTGGACAGAACAACTAAACACTACAGCCCCTAAGAGCTTAATATATAAGCAAAACCCAACTTTGAAAGACAACCATGACATCACCAAATACAGTAAACAGTGTAATTAGTTTTTTTTTTTGATAAGCAAACAATATATTATAAAGGAGTACAAAGGGGTACTTAATCCCTCACAATATAAAGCAAATTATAGTATGCTTTGAAGACATACAATAGGATCTAAACACCATTCAGAAAAAGAGAAAGAGGACTTACGACCAAAACGACCCTTAAACCAAAACCAAGAAAAAGTTTTAATATCATCTACAAGTTTGGAAGCATCCGGTAAGTCTCCATTAAAAACAACATTATTTCTAAGCTTCCATAAGCACCATGTAGTAGCCAACCAAATCAAATGACGAATCCGATTAGCTTTTCTTGATTTAACCAAAGAACCAAAGGATAAAAAGTGATTCCAACCTTCCAAACCTGTCGGTAAACTCTGTCCTAACCATCTATATATAGTTTCCCACACACCTTTAACAAAAGAGCAATTGAAGAATAGATGGGAACAGTCTTCCATTTGCATATAACAAAAAATACAAGAAATATCATGCGGATTATTCAATATACCTCTATGATGAAGGGCTGCCCGCGTAGGAAGCTTCTCTAGAAGCAATCTCCAAACAAAAATATTAACTTTAGATGGAACATCGTTTTTCCAAAGCTTTTGGATAGCATCCAAAACATTTGACTCCAAAACAACCGTGTTAGAATATTGAAGCAACAAACTATAACACGATTTAACCGTAAAGAGGCCAACCGAATCCGGCACCCACCGCCATCTATCCGACCTCGCTTGATCAAAAGGACAATCAAGTAAAAGTTGCTTAAGAGCTCGAAGATGATGTGCGTCATTGTCAGAAAGTTCTTCACACCACTGCCAATGCCACTCGGTATCCGTTCCATTTCGACTCAACCTATCTGAGATCAAAACATCCTTAAAAGCTTCTTTTGCATACAGATTAGGATATAATTCACCAAAACTGTTATTTCCAAACCACTTGAATTTCCAAAATCCGATATCATTACCATCACCAACGCAACAACCCACATTCGATTTGAAGCAATCCTCATCAGCGGTTCTGCCTATGCTCAAAATATCCCTCCACCAAATAGAGTCCTTAGCCCCAACCTGAGGTGTTGTTCCAGTCAAAATTTTAGTAGGTAGATGCCCATATCTATATCGCAATAAATCAGCCCACACCCCCTGTCTTTCATCAATTAATCTCCATTTCCATTTGCTAAGCAATGCCGTATTGAAAAGTTCTAAATTTTTTACTCCTAATCCACCCTGGTTCTTTGGTAAACAAATATGATCCCACTTAATCCAGCATAGCTTCTTCTCCTCAAGACCGCCTCCCCATAAAAAATTTCTTTGAATCCTCACTAATTGTTTTAAAATACAACTAGGAGCCTTAAAGAAAGAGAAGAAATAAAGTGGCATACTAGCCAAAACCGAGTTGATTAAAGTGATGCGCCCTCCAATTGATAGCTGACGGCTACTCCAAGAACTTAATTTGTTAGATATAACATCCACCACCGATTTCCATGTCTCTCTCCTTCTAGGATTAGCCCCTACTGGTATTCCTAGAAATTTAAAAGGGATAGAATCTGAACTGCAAGACAAAAAAGATGATCCAGCTTCCAAAAAGTTCACATCTATATTTATACCATAAAGCTTGCTTTTCACAAAGTTTATTCTCAAACCGGACACTAATTCAAAGCTTCTTAACAACACTTTGATAGACCACAAATTATCCCATATGCCTGTCCCCATTAAAATAGTATCATCAGCGAATTGAAGGATCTGAAATTGAATACTATCATTTACCTGGAATCCTTTAAATCTCCCAATCTCTACTGCTCTTCTCATCATTCCAGTTAAACCTTCAGCTACAATTAAGAACAAAAAAGGGGATAAAGGATCACCTTGACGTAGGCCTCTTCCAACCTTGAAATCTTCTGTTGGGCTTCCGTTAACAAGAATGGACATCGAACTCTCAAAGATACAAGCCCGCTTCCACTTTAACCAACCATCAGAAAACCCCATCTTTACCATCATGCGTTCCAAAAAACCCCAATTCACAGTATCATAAGCTCTTTCAAAGTCAACCTTAAACAACAAGCATTCATCTTTTCTTCTTTTTGCTAAATCGAGAATCTCATTGAGAATAAGCACCCCATCAAGAATCTGTCTCTGCGGAAGGAAGGCAGATTGGCAGTTGGAGATAACTTTGCCCAAAACTCTTTTCAGTCTATTAGCCAAAATCCTGGACAAAATTTTATAAAGACTACCAATCAAACAAATGGGTCGGTAATCAAAGAGAATTTGAGGATGGTCCTTCTTTGGAATAAGAGTCAAAAAAGAAGCTGTCACCGCTTTAGGGAGAATAGCGTTGTTATGAAATTCTCGTAAAAAAGCCATCACATCATTTTTCACAATAGTCCAGCAAGCCTTAAAAAAGTTAAGATTGAAGCC
Source organism: Trifolium pratense (assembly GCF_020283565.1). Taxonomy (NCBI): domain Eukaryota; kingdom Viridiplantae; phylum Streptophyta; class Magnoliopsida; order Fabales; family Fabaceae; genus Trifolium; species Trifolium pratense. Next base: position 51,698,222 of record NC_060060.1, read on the forward strand.
ATCTGGGCCCGGACTCTTATTACCATCACAATCCCATATAGTATCTTTCACCTCCTCTTCTTCAAACGGTGCTAACAAAAGAGCATTGTCTTCGGCGGAAAGAGAAGAAAAATCAATGCCTTGCAAGAAAGGTCTATTATTCCATTCTTCAGAAAAATGCTTGGAAAAGTGTTCTTTCACTTCTTTTTTAATGCCTGTCACCCCCTGTATCCACTCCTCTCCATCCTTTAGCATTACAATTTGATTTCTACGTCGTCTTCCTTTTATGCTAGCGTGGAAGAAGCGTGAATTAGAATCGCCTTCCTGGACCCACTTCGTTCTAGTTGAAAAGTTGGCATGTAACAAAAGTTGGCCTGTACATTATTTATCTATTAAAAAACACAAAAGAAACTTCATTGTTAAAATATTAGACTACTATTTTAGAAAATAAATAGTATCCTCATCATAAAAATTTTTTTTAAAAAAAACTCATAACCTTCTTTTATTAAATACACACACGTGTACAATAGTTTGGGCCACCTATATAATTCACCCAAAGATAGATTGATGCTAATTCAAAGAAAAGGGAAGATATACCATTGAAAAATACACTCAAAATACTTCTTAACTCAGACAAAAAAAAAACCTTTTTTTCCAACTAAATAAACTTATTAACTAAATTACCCAAACATTCATATTTTTCTCACAACACAAAATAAAAAATTATAAAATATAGAAAGAAAAAAATATAAACACACCAATCCCAACTTCATATATAAATAATAAACAAAATAATAAATATTAGCTCTTTTACTCATATATATCTCAAAACCAATTTCTACATTTCCATATTTTTATATTTTTATAATATACAAACAAAATTTCAACAAAACCTTACACTTAAGAGTAATGCCAAATATAATAACTTTACTCTTATATTAGGACACTACTAAAATCAACATTACACATAACTCAACCAATTATTCTACACTATATTTATTTTTTAAAACACATAACTTGGAGCAAAAAAAAAAATCCCATAACCCATAATAACTTAATCATTAATTCATCTAATCTAACAATCTAAGTCAAACCATGCATTCAATAATTTTATTTTATTTTTATTTTTATACTTAAATGCATTCCTTTTTTTGCTTGTCAATTCATCAATAACATGAACATGGATAAAAAAGAAACACACCACCAAATTCATACCAAAATATACTTGATAAAGCTTCAATTACAAACACAATACATTATCAATAATTTAATACAATAACGATACACCATTAATAATTTAATTTAATAATACACCACAATAACAATACAACATGATAACACTACACAATAACACCACCCTACACACAAACAACAACATAAATCTAGATACGGAGGATCCACACCCACGTCGCAATCCACCACTCCCAAAACCAGCATCAAATGAACATATCATAGGTTCCAACACAAACAAATAAAAACCTTCTACTTATCATCACAACCAGACAACTTAGCTTTCTTGTTCCTCTCAACACCATCATCAAATTGCAATCTCCTCTTAGCACAGCTTTTCCTCCTAGCATACATAAATTTCTCAACACATGTAGATCTTCCATTTCTATTGTTTTTTCTTTCACACCGGAAGTTAGGCCCAAACATCACAGGACTGAAATCCATCTTTTCAGCAATACATCTGCTTGAAGAGCTCATCTGCACAATAATAACAAAAAAATAAACCAACCAATCTCACATCAACGAAAATACAACAACAAAAAAAAAGAAACATGAACACTTTCTCACATCTTCCACAACAACTTTGCTGCAAAGACCCACAACATCGGCATTGCCAACATCATGTGAAACATAATAAGCAAGCACGCCTTCATCAGGATCCTTCAACGAAGCAACATCCTCAGCCACAATTTGTTTCATGACAACCATTATCATCAATCGATCAACACGTAAGAAAAAATATAATATAACAACCAAGATACGAACACAATCATCAATCCGATTCAGATACTCGTTAACAAACATGTCAACAACATCAACTTCATTGCACACAGAAGTTACTTGAAACGAAGTCAAATCATCAAAATCAGCATCTTCCCTCTTCATAACCTTACAAAGATATACATCACCATAAAAACACTCCATCTCATCTGGATAGAGTGAACAACTCTCATCCTGCACAACAAATCAAAAGACCATTACTAAAAAAAAAACAATAACAATAAAACACCCAGAATACAAATCAACCACTAAAATATACCATGGACAGCAAAAGAGGACAAGTTTCCATCACCAATTTCTGTACATCCTTGTCAAAAATTATAAAGACAGCCATGTCATTGTCATGCTTAACCTTCATCCTCATCCTAAACCTGTCACACAAATAAACAACAGATCAATTGACATGCAACAAATTATTATAACTACTAACAACAATCTAAAACAACAACATTCTTAAAACATTATCACAAAAAATAATCAACTTTGGAATCTCCTTAGATTGATCATCAGAAAACCACATATCAACCCCCTTAATAACAGAATCAAACCAAACAGCCACAACAGAAACACCGTCAAACCGTGAATCAAACAACTCATGCAACCGTCTCACCGGAAGACCAGCAATGAATTCCTCCAACCTCTTTGAAAAGTCACCCCCTTTGCAATCATTTTTCACTACACATGCAAAAAACTACAGGAGAGAGTGTAACATATAAAACAATCTAATGTCACTATAAATAGGCAAAAACAGTGGGGTCATTCACTTTAAATTCCTTATTAGGAGGGAAAATATTTCCGAAAATTTTAAGCAAAAAATTAGGCACTGTAGTTATAGTAAGCAAAATAACCTAGCCCAAAAGGGCTATCCAACAAAACTTGATGTTTTTTCGAGTTGGAGCATAGAAAATCACAACCCAAATTATTTATAGGTTCTTTAACACAGTCCAATAAAACCAAATCAAAATATAGGCCAGTCAAATGGCCCACGGCCGGCATACAAAACCAAAAATATTATAATTAGAAGATATTACAAATAAAAATAGATACAAATAATATGTTTCCGATTAGTAAAAATAAGACATGACAAAAACGCGTACGCACCATACGAATAAAATTAGAGCTCACAAGAAAATCATACACATTGAATGAGTAAAAATATGGCACACAAGACATTCGCAGACAGCACATGAGTGAAAAAATAACACGCAACAGACTTGTATAAAGCAGATACGAAAAATACAACGCAAGAGAATTATTATATATATAATATAATATAACACAAGTACCGAATAGATAAAAATAAGACACGAAAAAATTATTAATCCTATTTATAACGTTGAGTTTAAATATTAAAAAGAATATAAAAAAAATGCGCAAGCCCGAAATGCCCACAAACCGAACCGGACTGGAGCACTAATAACTATGTCCAAAATCTCCAAAACAATGATATAAAATTTCATTTTTTATGTGCAATCCATCATAGATGCCCAATTATTGAAATTCTTCCAGAATTTGTTTAAACGGTGATACTTCTTTAAGTTTTTCAGGAACTAGTTTAATATGAATTCTTCCGGAATTCATTAACGGATGAAAAATGAGTTTTGATCTAAGTTCTTCGGGAACTAAGATTATTGAATTCTTCAAGAATTCAAAGATTAAATTTCAAAGTTATTCAAGAACTAAGACTGTTGAATTCTTCTGAAATTCATGGATTAAATTTATAAGTTCTTCAGTAACTATATAATTGAATTCTACTGGAATTCATAGATAATAAAGTTAAACTTATAAGTTCTTCGGAACTATATATGTATTTATAATAAAATAAAATCTCTTTTGCAATCCTTTAGGGACTATATGTATATTATTCATTAAGAGTGCACTTTACGTGATACATATGTTATATTTAACATCTATCTTCTTATACGTAATTATATAGTTAGTCACTAGAGGTTGAAAATAAATAAATTACGACTAACCTCGGAGAGTTTGACATTCATCCTTGCAAATATAGCCAATAAAACTTGGATGACTTTACGATTATCATAAGTACTTTTAGGGTGTCATCTTAAACAGTTCATAAGCCACAAATCAAATTGTTATATCAAAATAAAATACTCTAGTAACAATTGACTCTTAATATATATATATATATATAAATTAAGAGCATTACGAGACATCATAGTGACTAGTAGACATCAGAGAGAGGGGAAACTATACAAAGTGGGGGATCAAACCTTACCCACGTAAAAAGCAAAAGAAAGAGAAAAAGAAGAACAAAAATAACAAAAGCAAAAGCAAAAACAAAAAAAGGAACAAAAACAAATCTAAATTAGAGAGACTATTCCTAAACTAGTCCTCAGTGAGGACATGAAACAAGGTTTCCCACAAAAGAAATGGTAAGTTGCAAGAATGTTAATTTTCAATTGCCTTCAAAATTGCTCAAAATTTCATGATAATATTCCACAACTTATTGAGAGAATAATACAGATTTGTTTCAAATTTAAATTAAAAGAAACAAATCAAGGAAAGTTATTTGCAAAGAGAACAATCTCAAAAAAATAATAATGAGATACTTCAATCCAAATTGAGAAATATGAAATAGAAAGTTTATGATTCTTTGCCAAACCAAACCAAACCAACGAATACAATATAGTGCACAAAGTATTTGCCATTGAATAAAAATTTCGGGCATTGTATATAATAGTAGTATAAAATACTAAAACAAAATATACACATATAATCCACAAATAGAGAAAATAAATTTACCTCAAGATCCAAAGGATAATCATGATAGTCCTTATTAATGGTCACCCAAAATTTGATCAAATAATATTGATAATGAATATGATCAAAATATAAGTATACGAGTATAAAAAAAAAAGTAAATGCTAAATAAAAGTAGATGACCAAACTCAAAAGGCAATACCAATAATTTCAGGATCTTTATACATTTCCAATATATCTTTGTTAAATAAAATTCCAAAATTTGTGACCTAGAATTACCGTTTAAGGTTCACAAACAGCAAGATAACCCCTCAAGAAAAATTAAAGATGATAGTCTCGAACCATGATTTCCAATTCAAATTTATATATGATAGTCTCGAACCAGTGATATAGATGAAGACGGAAAGAAGAGAAAAATAATGGTGTATATTAATTATTGATGAGTAGGATTAGAATTACATACATAATTGAGCGGTTAATGCGGCTTCTTGATGGATGTTGTAATGAGAAAAGTGGTGTGTAAAATAAAGACTCATTTCAAAAGTGCTACTAACACATAGAACACCATGGAATGGATCACAAGGTTGACTCATTCTCACAACTTATTTTTTTTAATTTTTTTTTTATTGATACATACTCCTACACAATAAAAAATTATTTGATACTACTATATTATTATTTTTTGCGGCGTGGGTACTCCCGTCCTTTTAATAAGTTGAAAACAGTTTGCAGTACCTAATTTAATACTTCACCTGCATTTCATCATATTATATACTCCCTCCGGTCCTTTTTATAAGGAACACTTAGGGCAAAAAATTTGGTTTTTTTTATAAGAAACTTTGACCAATTTTCAAATGTTTTAAATGTTCAATTTCACTTATGCCCTTATTTATTATGAGAGATAATTTAAAAATAAGTAAGTTAGTTGAATAAAGAGTAATTAAATAAGGGTATACATGGAATAAATTAAAATTTATAAGAGTATTAAATGAAAATAACTATGTTAAATGTGCTTCATTGGTCTGTGTGATTTTTTCAAAGTGTTCCTTATAAAAAGGACCGGAGGGAGTATATCATATATTACTTACTATACTATGCTGCCCACTTAAAAATCTACACTGACAGCTTGACCAAACAAAATAAAAAAAATCTACATGAGAGTTGGAAGGTGGATTCTGTACGGTCAAAAATCTAATATTAAGCAAAAATTTAAAACTAACTTTAAATAGGAATCGTCGGATCTTAATCGTACTTTTTTTTTTTTTTTGATAAGCATCTTAATCGTACTTAATGTTAATGAAGGGATTTGGATCCTAAAGTCATAATTTCTTACATTTAGGCAAAAATTTAGAGTATTTTTATCTTTATAATATACATAAATGCACTTACGTATACAATTTTTTTTATAATTAATTTTTGTTTGAATGTAGGTGAATTTAGGGAGATCAAATATAGAGAATCTAAATTCCTGATTAGAGTATACTTTCGTTAAGATTTTAAGTTCGAATTTTTTCGGTGCTATATTTTATGTTGGATTACTCCGTATTGAGCGATGTCCTGACTTCAATTAAACCTCCGCTAATGAACGGTGAAATCAATGTCTCTCAAATTAGTCCTCTTTATGTCGGATATTTTTTGGCTTAACTACATATTTGGTCCCTTACGTTTATTTTAGGTTTCAATTTGGTCTCTTACGTTTAAAAAGTATCAATTTGGTCTCTTACGTTTATTTTAAGTTTCAAGTTAGTCATTTTCGTTAGTTTTATACTATTATTTAAAGTGAAAAGTGTAAAATAATATAAAATATTAAGTGAATCTCATTTAAAATAGATGTGTATGCTCTGCCACTTTTTTGACTATTGATTTTTCTTAATAGTAGTATAGTCTTAGTACTATTATTTAAAGTCAAATATAAAAATGAATAGTCAATTAATTAATTTAAGAAAATGAAAGAGTAGGATTGTGACATTGAAATAAACCAGAATTGGTCCAAAGTCAAACCAACCATCTGTCAGTAAGTCACGTTTGGCAACCAAAGTGATTATATGTATAATATATGATCCTTGATAACAAGTTATTATTATTGTGGTTGGTAAAACTCACATGGAAGAAGGTAATAGTTTGAAGATGATGTTTCCTATGGAGAAGAGAGCATTGGATTGTCTTGGTAAAGGTTTTGATCTAACAAGTGATTTTAGAATGAAATTTTCAAAGGGATTAATTAATGGTGGAAGGTTAGTGGTGATTGATGAAATGAACAAAAGGGATATTATGGTTCCTGGTGGAGTTGTTATTCAAGATGTTTCAGAAGATATTCGATGTGATAAAGGTGATCGTGTTCGGTTCAAATCTGATGTTCTTCAATTCAATCAGGTATGTGTCTACTGTTGTTTGTTCTTGTCTATGTTTGTCTTCTCTCTTCTAATCTTTTCTTCTCACATCCTTTCATTATTGTTTTGTTGACTCAACTTTCTCTTATATTTAAGACTCAATGGATGATGAAGTAGCTTACATGTGTGGTTTTTACTAGCTATGCCTTTTTACAAGAGATAAATCACTTTTTAGATATATATTTTTTTTTTTTATAAAAGCCGAATCATTTTTTAGATTCATTGAATAATTGATGTATCTGATACGTAATATAAACCAGATATCATAAGTATAGTTTGTGCAATGTCCATTTTCATGAGATATATTGTGTTGGATTTTTAGTACATGCTCAATAATGAATGTGAGATTTCATTTTCAACATAAAGATATAACTTGATTTACATTAAGCATTGTTACATGATTTGTTCTATACTTGCAGATGTCTGAAATGCTTAATCAGAAATCAGCTATACAAGGAAAAATTCCTTCTGGTTATTTTAATGCTGTGTTTGATTTAAGTGGTGATTGGTTCCGCGACGCTCAAGACATCAAATCTCTTGCATTTGATGGTTACTTCATTTCTCTTTACTATTTGCACTTAACTGCTTCACACCTTAAACTGCAAGAAGAAGTTAAGAAATCTGTTCCAGCGCAGTGGGATCCAGCTTCATTGTCCAGGTAAACAAACACAATGCCATGCCGAACATTTAAGTAGATAGATGTTAGTTAGCCGATTAATAAACGCATAAGAACGTAATGATTCATCATTGAGCTTGTCCAATTGTGCCTATGTTTCCGACAGCAGAGTGACTGTTTTATTTTTCTATTATATGAAGTACAGACACTCCTCAGGTTAGGCGTGTCCCTGTGTCCGGTGTTAGACACCGACACATATGATTACAGTGAATTATGTCATTTTCTCATATTATTATCGGTATTGACGTGTCAATGTCCGTGCTTCATATGCAACTATTAGAGTTAGAGAGTACACTTTATGTTTAAATATGTGGTCTGGGTTACAATTTTATCCTTGTTTACATGTTTAAATACTAGAAACTTACATAATACTCGATATGCATGAGCATATGACCACTTATTGAATATGAGTCGCACTCAACAATAGATATAGATGTAATTAATGTTTTAGAATGAAACAAGAAGATAAAGTTACTGATGTTGACACAAATTTGGGATTATGAATGTTACATGATTTTTGGATAAATAATGAAGTATTATGTTGCTGATCAATTTTGTTAGACAGGTTTATTGCGACATATGGTACACACATAATAGTAGGTATGGCTGTTGGAGGTCAAGATGTAATTTGTGTCAAACAAAAACATTCTTCGAAGGTTCCTCCTGGTGATCTCAGAAGACATTTAGAGGATTTAGGAGATTTTTTGTTTTCAGATTTAAGAAGCCCTTCTCTACTAGAGAGGAAGTCCACAACAGAAGCAAAACAAAAAGTACGTTATGAGCTTTATTTTATATTTCGTACATAATATTATGTTGAAGGAGTTAAATAATCGAGGTTCAAACCCTGGTGAAAAAGAAAATACTAACAACTAATATACTAGTATTTTCGTATTAAAAAAAAAGTTACTTATTTATTGATGCAATCTTTGTTAGGTCCCGGAGGTTTTTAATCGTGTGATGCAATCAAGCACAATGCAGTTCACAAGTATTTCAGAAACGTCGAGCAAAGATGTATGTCACTATCATCATTTGATAATTTGAATTAATGAATAAAGTTTCTAGGGTGTTAGAGTCTAATTAACTGCTGTTGTTATGGAATAGGGCCTCACTATCATTTGTTCGAAAAGAGGAGGAGATGTTTTTAAGCACAGTCACTCAAGTTGGCTTCAAACAATGACTTCTAATCCTGAAGCAATCCACTTCAAATTTGTTCCTATTTCATCACTTCTCACAGGAATTCCTGGAAGTGGCTATCTTAGTCATGCAATCAATTTGTATTTAAGATGTAAGTAGTAAATTCTTCTTTCTCACACTGAACAAGTAATACAATAATCTCTCGACCATTTTTAACCATAATGTTGATAAGCACTTCATTTGTTTCGCGTGTTCGTTACAGATAAGCCCTCTCCAGAAGACTTACAATACTTCTTGGAGTTTCAAATTCCTCGAGAATGGGCACCCATGTTTTCTGATCTGCCTTTGAGGCATCAAAGGAAAAAGACTTATTCTCCTCCACTGCAATTTAGTTTCATGTCTCCAAAGCTTCATATCAACTCTACACAGGTAATTTTAACCAAACACGTCTTAAGCATTGAGAATTAATTAAGTAAACATGTGTTGGTGTATTGCATGTGTTCGCCTTTACTTTTATATATTTGAGTTTAATATTAGCTTTACATAATGATTTGTGATTCATGATCTCATATCAATAACACTCTTTTACACTTACATTGCATATTTAAATCATATCAGTATTATAGATGACATTATGCGATTATTGCTAATTATATCAGGTAGTAAGTGAACAAAAACCTGTGGTTGGTCTCCGATTATACTTGGAGGGAAGGAAATGTGATAAACTTGCAATACATATACATCATCTTTCAAGCCTCCCAAATACAATGATCCTTTCTTCAACCGCTACAACAATGTCGCGAGGATCCGACGATGACGAATCAAGTGACCAATTCGCGGAACCAATAAGATGGAAGAGATTCGCGCACGTGTGCACTTCAGTTGTTAAGTATGACCCTAACTGGTTACATGAATCAAATTCAACCGGTGTTTATATCGTAACCGGTGCTCAACTCATTAGCAAAGGGAATTGGCCAAGGAACATGCTTCATTTACGCCTTCTCTTCACTCACATACCAAATTGCAGCATCAGGAAAACAGAATGGGATGCTGCACCAGAGACTTCAAAAAAATCATCATTCTTCACAAATCTAAGCACAACATTTTCATTCACACAACAAAGTGTTACTGCTAAACAGAAACAGGCACAACAGGCTGCTGCAACTGCACTAAACTCTGGTGTTTATCCGAATGGTCCGCCTGTGCCTGTTCGTTCTGCTAAAATGCTTAAATATGTGGAGACAAGTGAGGTTGTCCGGGGACCTCACGATGCTCCTGGGCATTGGTTGGTAATTGCTGCTAAGCTTGTGACAGAGGGTGGTAAAATCGGATTACAGGTCAAGTTTGCATTGTTAGATTACGAGTGATAGAGTAACCGATCGAGACTATATGCAGAGAAATAATGTAAATGCAATTTTTTGTTTTGCTTAATTTTTTGGTGAACAACATAGAGAACACATGTAAATATATAGGATACCTTTGTATAGTATACAAAATGAGTGGTAGTGATTGACTTTGGCCAACAGAAAAATCAAAATGTGGATGTTCTGCATTTATTCATTCATTTTACTTTGCAATCAAGAATGATCAACCATGTTGTGAAAAAGTTGACAAGAATAAAGTAATGAAATTTGAAGGCTCCAAGTAATCCAATTCATTGCAAATCAATATAGCCTATAACATGGGCTATTAGTGTAAACCCTACTCAAATAAAAACTCATTTGCTTCATGAAAATTTAAGAGAAATAAAGAGGGGAATGATTTGTAATTTCTTCCACCACACCACACAACACAACAAATCTATTTTCTTACCGCGTCATTACATTAAAAGAAAGTTTTCTCAATCTCCTTACGAATTGATTATTTCTTTATTCGTGTTTTCTTCTTGGGTGCACGTAGACATTCAAGAAGTGTTTGGATCTTGTGATTTGAAGATGCCGGAGTCTAAAACACATCATCGGATGAACTGAGACTCTAATAATGATTCTCGATTGTCCATCTTCACTGAAGAAGAAAACAACAACAACAATGTCGCCCACGAAAAGAAAAAGCAATGATTGCGTAAGTGCCAAGAAAGAATGTGTTTGATCTGCCAAAAGAGTTCATTTACAATTTTACCATGTTGTTCATGAAAATAGATTCCGAAGCTAGCGATAAGATGATAAATTAAAAAACTTAAATTCTTGTTCTTATTGCCAGGAGAAGCTTGTTAAATGGTAAATTCTAGAAAACCAAAGAGGGTGGCGATTTGAGCCATCATGCTCTCTTATTTCATTTGAATTTGAAAATGTAAACTATTAACCAACTAAGTTAAAATTGACACTCAATATACAATTATATATACATCTATTAGTGCAGAAAGGGGAAAACTAACTTCTCTAACAAACTTCTAACTGACTAACAAAAAATTAGCCCGCTAATTTTAACAATTAATTTGAACAATTATACCATTTTTTTTTATATAATAGAAAATTTAGGTGAGTTGAATTTTAAAGGCTCACAAAAGTTATAGTAGATTTCAAAGCTCAAAAAACGTCGACAGAAATACTTATATATTATCCATCAAAGAAGTCCTCAGACCAATTATGTGAGTTGAACTTACATTTCTGTGTAGATTTAGAATTTGTCTTCCCAACCTTCTTGTATTCTTGTGATGCCTTAAGGATCATAAAATATTAAATGTAAACCTTTTTTTTTTCCTTCTATTTTTGTAGGTACAAATAATAATAAATAAATAAATCCAATAATTAGGCAAATGGTAGTTTTGAAGTTCTCACAACATGGCTACCTCTGTTATACTGTCCACCTCTTTCTCTCCCACCTATTATCCATCCCTTTCTTCTTCCACGCCTACCCCCGCACAAATATTTGATTTTATTTTTATTGTATGTGTTGCAATTTTACTTTCTGTAATACTTTGAATTTTATAAATAAAAAATATAAATAAGTAATCAAATAACTTTATATAATTTCAAATAAAAATTATGAGAAAATAATCAAGTTTAATTTTTTATATGAATCATGATCAAATAAATAACTCAATAATATATACATGTTAGATAAGCCAAATAAATATATGATATATCTCATACGTAAATAATAAAACTACTATTGCAAAAGAATTATATTTAATTTTTTATAAAATTTAAATTAATATCCCTATTTGTCAATTTTTAATAATCATTTTACTTTAAAATATTATAATTTTAGTAAATTTTTTATTTTTTTAGCATATATAAATTACAAAATTACCTCTGTGAGAAAATCACATATATATTTAAAAATTAATTATTTTATTATTTATATTATATTAATTTTATTTTATGTATTTTAAAATATATTTTATAAAAATGAATCAGTAATTTTTTTCTTATCATATCCGGCTGGTAACCCAGCTCAAATTCAGGATAAAAAGTATAACTAGAGAGACAGGATATGATAAGCTTCAGGATTAACTTATCATATCCTGCTGTATCACCAAACACTGGATTGCGGCAGGATATGATACAGTTATCCTATCATGTCTCTAATCATGTGCACCAAACGAACCCTAATAGCATTTCATATACTAATTGTTTGTTTACAAGCTCTTTAATTACTAATTTGAATTTTATATATGGTGTACTTTCTCACCCAAATATATATATATATATATATATATATATATATATATATATATATATATATATATATATATATATATATATATATATGATGTACTAAAAAACCCGTTAAAGTCTAGTTAATAAGAAAAATGCTAACTAGTATCCTTAGGGTAGAAAAACTAGTTAAGGAATAAGGAACAAAAAAAATATATAATTTTAAAAATAGTGCAATCAATATCTTGATATTATTTATTTTTTAAAAATAAATTTTCCACAAATTTTTTCATTTTTATTTCCTTAACTTAATGGCACAAACTACCCCACATGGCACAAGCTATTTATGAATTTACTCACTGCCAACAATCTTGTTGGTTATGTCACAGGATCAACCCCTTGTCCATCTTTCACCATTGGTGAAAAAGATGCTCAAACTGAGAATCCAAATTACCTTCATTGGTGTCGCCAAGACAGTCACATCACTATTGCTCTCATGACTTCATGTGGACCGGAAGCACAAATTGTCATCGCATCTGCCACATCCTCTGCTGATGCATGGAGTAAACTCAAAAAGGCATACTCAAATCGTTCGCGTGCCAGAATTATGTCACTCAAAGAATGACTTGCAACCATCTCAAAAGGTTCGTCCACCGTCCATGACTACCTTCGAACCATTCGTTCCATAGGTGATGAATTAGCCTTAATTGGCCACCCGGTTGATGATCTCGACCTTGTCATTGCCGCTGTCAATGGCCTTGGCCCCACCTTCTGCGAGTTCAGCACTTCCATTCGCAGGCCTTATTTCTCTCCATCAAACAATACTCGGCCAGTTTCAACATGCCAATATTGTGACAAGCGAGGCCACATCGCAAAGAATTGCAATGAGCTTCGCGGCTATCATTCTAAAAATTCTGCAAAACCCCGTGCTCATCATGTGCAAAAATAGAATCATTGAGATTCCTCTTGGTTGCTAGATTACGGCGCTTCCCATCATGTTACAAATGATCTTGCCAATCTCACTCTTGCTAAAGAAGTAATTGAACCCGATCAACTCTTTGTTGCCGATGGTAACCCTCTTTCTATTTTGCACAATGGTAACACTACTATTTCAACTTCATCTAAACCACTTGCTTTATGTGATGTCTTGCATGTTCCAAATGTTTCTCAAAATCTTATTTCGGTTTCACAATTATGCAAAGCTAAATGATGTTTCAATTGAATTTTTTCCATGGCACTTTGAAATTAAGGATTTGAAGACAGGGAAGATGTTGCTGCAAGGAAACAATGAAGGCAACCTCTACACCTTACCATCCAGCCGCAACTCACCCCAACTTCACCATGTCGTCAAGTTGCCTTCCACTGAACTATGGCACAACCGTCTTGGCCATCCCGATTCCCGCATTCTCCGCTGTGTCCTCAAGTCTCACAAGTTGTCCTTTGTTTCACTACTAGAAAAACTAACTTCAGAGAGGGACGAAATCCGTCACTAATGTGTCAAATTTCCATCGCAAACACATTTAGTGACGGATTTAGCGACGAATCAAAATCCGTAAATATTTTCAACGTCGCAAACGCTTAGTGAGGGAATTTTTAATCCATCACAATTTGCGATGGAAAAAATCGTCACAACTGATATACATCCGTCACAAACAACTGACTACTATTTCCGTCGCTAGATGGTGACGGGTTTCAGTTCGCTCACTAATCTATGACGGATTTCAAATTCCCTCACAAATATTTGTGACAGACCTGGGATTCCCTCACTAACATTTGTGACGGATTTCAAATTCCCTCACTATTTCTAATTTCCTCAATTTTAATTTTAAAATGGTTTCATATAAACCATTTTACAAACCATTTTATGCGAAACATTTTTTTAATTGAATCCATAAGTATTGATGCATTAAAATCAGCAAAAATTATAACAAACTATACAAAAAAGTGTAAATAAATCATGAATGTAACTAGCAATTAAAGAACATTGAAATATACTAAACAAAGAATGAAAGATCAAAATAATCTACTAATAGATATAGACACAATCAAGCCTACATCATAATAGAATTACAGACAAATTACTAATAGATCCATATCATTCCCTTGGCTCTGACAAGATCCACAACAATTGGTTCCTTCTTTCACTACTATCTTCCCTGAAAATAGCCAGCATCCATCCAGAAATTAAATCCAAAAAGTATTGACTATTTGTAATAATTATATGCATGGAAACAAAAATGAATCTATGTTCCTCAATTCATTACTGAAAACTTGACAGTAAGCTTTTCTAATTTCAAAACCCGACTTGAGCCTCAAATGAAGCCTAATTTAAATACATTTAAACACATTTACGTGAATCATTGAGAAACATATACTCCATATCCTACATATGTCAGAACTTATGGCTAAACAATAGTCACTAAATATTTGTAGAATCATATATTAAGTGGGGGGGGGGGGGGATATGTAGATAAAAGTACTTACAATTTTAAGTGATTAAGTGAACTTAGTTCTCGACAGTATTGATATGTCCTCCAACAAACATGAAAGCTGAAGAAAAGTTATACCCTTGAAGATATTGGAACTTTGAGCATAATGATCTTGTGTAGCCATATCCTTTCTAACTGCTAGTATTGTCATTTAATTGCTCAGAACATCAAAGCAGCTTCTTCAGACGCATCACAGTTAATTCCACAAATATATCTTCAACAAACCACAAAATTAATTATATTTCTTTCACAAGATTTCATCATCATTCTGCATTGTAACAAGACTGTTAGGAATTACAATATCAAAACAAAAATAACTTCCAAAGTAATAATATGCTATAGATACATACCAGTGCTGCAAAGTTTGTGGAAACGAGTACGATATACTGCCACCGAGATTGTTTTTACTCAAATCTCTGCAAAAGTTCCAAAGCCTTAGTAACAATAAAACACACTCCTCTATCCCTAATTATATGCACCCTTTAGAAGAAAAAAAAAAGACCCTAAATATAATAAGCTCCCTAACTTACAAGTTGGTCAAAGTTGACAAAGATCCTAGATAAATCAAAGAGTCACATTAAACAAAGTAAATATGCATATTCAAGTAAATTTCTGAAAATAAATAAATGGCACTCAACTGTAGTACATTGTGCCTCTAAAATAAATAAATGGCACTCAACTGTAGTACATTGTGCCTTCTTAAACACAATTCAAATACCATCATGTTTGTAATCCCATACAAGAGTGAATGATATCAACACTGTCAAACTGAAAAAAGTGAAATACCTTACAAGCACCGAATTTATGCTTCGAAACTTGATACCAAACTGAAAGTATCATATTTATCCAAAACAATCAGTTGCAAGTATATGTCTCTGTATCAACCTGCACACTCTGCAAAAATTAAACATAAAAAAGGTTGGAATTGTATGAAGAAAATAAACTACATTTATGAATATAAATGAGAGTAATTTAAATAGTCAGAGGACTATATAGTATGGTCCTTCATTCCATTACCAATCTTTATTATTGCTGAAATACTGTATGAATAAAGAAAATGAAGGAAAAGAATAAGAGTAAGATGAAACCATTTCCAGTAGCTACAATATTTTACATCTATTGTGGTGGTAAGACAAACTCACCGGTAGTCATAGATAACATAACATATCAAATTGTACACTATATAGACATTATTATCAAACCTAACTTTTATAAGTTATTGGACATAAGAGGGGTATTTGAGTTTACCTTAGACTAGATGGATATCAATAACTTGAACCTTTGTGTGGATTTTCTATGTTTGAGAATGAAGAGAGTGAGAGATGTGCCAAACCTCATAGCTTATAAGTTTGTCCAAAACTTCATAGCTTATAAAATAATCCTGTAGCACACAAACGCTGCACAACATTAACACGTCAGTTTAGTATATTTTGCAACCAAACTAAAAGAAACAAGTAAAGGGGAATCAAAAGCCATTGAATAAATAGGAGAAGAAACGAGAAAAGAACATAAGTAACTAGTTGCCGAAGCACTCACCGCTGCCTACACAATCCCAATGAAACTACATAAGTAACTAACGCAACTCAGACAAATAAGAGACAAACCATGCCACCATACACAAATGAATAATTCTAGTAAGTCTTAGCTTATAGATCAGTAGGATCAGTTTACTACTTTAAGTATTTTGTATATTTTCAATTAATAGTCAATTACTAGCTCTTCTAATTCTATCCACATCAAAGCTTATGAACAATGAAATATTCATCTTTATCATTGTCATTTATCTTATTCATATTTTTCTTCAGTTATGAAAATTAATGTAATTGACCAATAAATCAAAGTGAAATTAATACCTATCAAAAAATTCTAGAGCGGACAATGCAGCATTGTGAGGCAACTATCAATGATTATATCTTGAGGAAATCTTTGTAGTGATCGTGACATCTTACGACAAACTTGCATGTTTGGCAATTATGTAGGAATATCGAGAAGTAGAAACCTGCCAATAAGTAAAGTAAGCATCTCAATATTCATTTAATATACAGTTTGGCATCCCTTCATAAGGTAAGGCATGTTCTGTCAAAGTAACACAGTTTGTCAGTTATAGCCAAATCAACATGTCAGTTCTCTCAATGAGCTCAACTTTAATTGTTTGCACTTTGCAGTCACCTTACAACAGATAAACACACATATACAAGTATTAAACATCTGTTTTTTGCATTTAAACCATACCTTCTCCATAAATTTAAAAACCAGGTCTCACTAATTATTGCATGGAAAATTTTCATAGGTTCATTCTTGAAACTAGTCTTAGATTAACCAAATCATATCACAGATCACCTAATCCTAAATAAAACAAAGGCCTACTTCTATAAACTACAACTTCCTAATCTCTGTTCAGAAACTATCACCAAAGCATGTAATATAACAAGAGGTCACAAAAGCATAATAGACATAGACATCATAACTTAAAAAATTCATAATATGCATCCATGTGCAATTCATCATTTGAATCCAAAATTCAAAATTATTTAGGCTATATTTCAAGTCAAAACAGTTCAACCAGAACACTTAACCCTAATTTCTTAATTAACCTTTACTAATATTAGAAACCACATTTGCAAAAATCACTTAATCAAACACCAATCACAGAAAAATTTCAGCAACTAAAATCATCAACACGCAATTAGATAACAGAATGAAAATCGAAAACGAACACAAATCCTATATCAGACTTTATGATTTTCAACACAGAAAACTCTTAGCAACGATTTAATCTCAAGGAAGAACAAAATGGAGAGAGAGAGAGAGAGATTTTCACTTACAGTGATGAAATCTTCAGCGTCATTCAGTTCCAAAGAACCGAAGAAGAAGAGAACAAAGTAGAAACGAAAATTGTGTGGTGATTCATCGTAATTCACTCCGGTGTAAATTCAACATGCTCCGATTTCTAACCGGCGTAATTTAGCTCCAATTTTTCTCCGGCGTGATTTTGCTCTGATTCAACGATTTTGGAATTTTACCGAAAATAACTTTAATCTGAGATAAACGACGCTCATAATCGAAAAGTTCGATGAACCTTCGTCGTGCTTACACTGTATCGCAACACGGCTCGGCCGCGGTGGAGAACGAATAGAGAATAAGGGTTTAAGCAATTATGGGTTTTGCGAATATTGATTATGGTTTCACGCTTTTGAGTGTTTTTATTTTGGTTTGTCTATTACTTTTCCTTTTTTTTTTAATATTAAATTACTCTTTTTTAAGCATATTAATATTAATACTAAGGCTCTGTTTGGTAAAAATAAGCTATAAGCTAGCTGATAGCTGATAAGCTAGCTTATAGCTGATAGCTGGTAGCTTATAGCTGAAAAGCTAGTAGAATAAAATTTAAGTGTTTGGCAAATTTAGCTGTTGTAAGTACAAAATGACATAAAAATACATGGTTAGTGGGTAGTTTTTTTTTGTA
Organism: Trifolium pratense; assembly: GCF_020283565.1. NCBI lineage: Eukaryota > Viridiplantae > Streptophyta > Magnoliopsida > Fabales > Fabaceae > Trifolium > Trifolium pratense. The sequence goes on from NC_060060.1 coordinate 51,716,689, forward strand.
AGTGTTAGTGGGTAGTTATTATAATTTTTAAAAAATAAATAAATAAAATTAATGAGGGTAAATATGGAATAAAATGAAAAAGCTATAAGCTATAAGCTCATACGCTACTTGAAATAGCATCTCAAAAAACGCTATAAGCTAGTTAGAGAAGCTCATTACCAAACACTTCACATTTTTTTCAAACAAGCTTATAAGCTAGTTCAATAAGCTATAAGCTAGCTTATTGAATTTACCAAACAATGCCTAAGAAGTATATATTTTGAATATTTTTAAAAAACAGATATATTTTGAATAAAAATAGTTATAGTTATTATTAATATTATCAATCAAATTTTATTGATAATATTAAATAATAAGTAATCTTATCAAAGTAAATATATAATAATAAGTAAGATTTTAGAGAAAAAAAAATTCATAATTTTCATAAATATTATTTGTGAGGGAATATTTTCCTCACAAAATTAATGTCATATATGTGTTTGTGATGGAATTTGTGACGGAATAATTAATGAGGGATAAATTATGTCAACATCCCTCACTATATTTAATCTCATCAAATTTGTGACGGAATTGGTGACGGATATTTTGTGACGGATTTATCCACCACAGATTCCCTCACTGATGTAAAATTACAATATTCCGTAACTAATTCCGTCACAATTAGTGAGGGATTTGATTCCCTCACAAATTTCCGTCACTAATTTGCATTTTTTTAGTAGTGTTTCCTCCAATAATCATTGTCCTGATTGCTTAGCTAATAAGAGTCACAAGTTACCTTTCAATAAGTCTACTTTATCTAGCAAAAGTCCTTTAGACATTATTTTCTCTGATGTATGGGGCCCTGCTCATTTCCTTTCAATTAATGGGTTTTCTTATTATGTTATCTTTATTGATCATTATTCCAAATATGTATGGTTATATCTGATGAAAGGAAAGTCCGATGTCTCTCATATATTTCCCGTTTTTAAATCTCTTGTTGAAAATCAATTAAACTAAAAAATAAAGACACTTTATTCTGATAACGGAGGAGAGTACATTAAGCTACGTTCATATCTCCAAGAACATGGTATTACACACCTCACCACCCCACCTTATACCCCATAACATAATGGTCTATCTGAGCGTAAACACCGACATTTAGTCGAAGCAGCTCGATGTCTACTTCACCGTGCCACACTACCTCCCAAGTTTTGGTGCTACTCCCTCCAAACAACCTCTTATCTAATTAATCGTCTTCCCACACCAAGTCTAAATATGCTTACGCCTCTAGAAAACCTTTTCAATCAATCCCTAAACTATACCAAACTCAAAACATTCGGTTGTCTTTGCTACCCTTGGCTTGCTCCTTATACTCAAAACAAACTTTTCCCAAAGTCCCAACCATGCATCTTCTTAGGTTATTGTCCCTCCCAAAGTGCTTACCTATGCTGTAATCCTATCACAAATAAACTATAAACCTCTCGTCATGTCCAATTTGTAGAAACAATATTTTCTTATCTCACTCTTATCTCTCCATCAACCAACTCCAATTCAAATTCAAATACTCCAACTTCAATTGCCTGTCCCACCAACATCAATCCCTTTCAACAAACTGACCCACAAAATCCTCCGAATATTTTGGGCCAACAAACACTTGAATCTACACCATCACTTTCATTAAATTTAAATTCAAACAACCAACTAACTATCCCTTTTTTTTACTACTCCTTCAGCCCAACCTTCCACTACACCTTTATCTCCACCAATTTCAAACTCCAACACTCCAACACCTATCTCTTTATTCCCTAACACGTCACCACCAACAAATAACACAAACAGTACCTCTTATGTGCCCATATCATCTCCACATCACTCTCCCACAAATTCAACCTTAACTAATCACTTTAATAATTCAACCCCAACTGATATTCCTCTCCAACCTCCCATAGCTACAACTAACCCACCAACAAATATTCCTTCCTTCATTGAAAAACCTGCAGCAGCAATATCACTCCCTAATTCAATTCTTAATCCTCATTCCATGGTTACAAGATCCAAGAAAGGAATTTTCAAAACGAAAAAGCTTTACACAGTTAGCAAATTTCCTCTTCCAACTACAATTGAGCCTTCATGTCCATCCAAAGCAATAAAAATTGCAGAATGGAAATCAGCAATGAGTGATGAGTTTAATGCGTTATTGTCAAATAACACTTGGTCCCTTGTTCCACCTCACTCGTCTCAAAATGTCATTGGATGCAAATGGGTATTTCGAATAAAAAGAAATTCGAATGGCTCCGTTGCACGATACAAAGCACGCCTAGTTGCTAAAGGATTTCATCAGCAACCTGGTATTGACTATACTGATACGTTCAGCCCAGTGATTAAACCACAAACAATCAAAATGGTGATATGCATTGCTTTACATCATGGTTGGTCTCTCTCCCACATGGATGTCAACAATGCATTCTTAAATGGAACAATCTCTGAAACTATCTACATGTCGCAGCCATATGGTTTTATTCATCCCCAGTACCCTAATCATGTTTGCAAATTACACAAGTCCCTCTATGGACTCAAACAGGCACCTCGAGCATGGTTTCAGGCACTCCAAAAATTTCTTCTTGATTATGGTTTTCAAAATGCTAAATCTGATGCATCATTGTTCGTTTATGTTCAAGCTAATATCATTGCCTATTTTCTGGTGTATGTTGATGATATTCTTCTTATAGGGAATGATCCAATTTTTCTTAGTCAATTTCAACAGGCCCTATCCAACAGGTTTTCATTGAAAAACTTGGTACTCCAAGTCACTTTTTGGGTGTAGAATTTGTGCAAACAAATAATGGCATTTTTCGATCTCAACAACACTACATTCGGGACCTGCTTGAATCAACAAACATGCATGACTCAAAGCCGGTGTCCACTCCCATGTCCACTTCATGCTCTCTCATTGCACCAACAGATGCACCCATATGTGATGTTATTGCCTACCGCAAAATCATTGGATCCCTTCAATACTTATCTTTAACCAGACCTGATATCTCCTTCCCTGTAAATCGATTATCTCAACATCTTGCAACACCAACATCACTTCACTTACAAGCAACAAAACGTGTCTTGCGATACCTAAAAGGTACAATCACTCAAGGTCTTCACCTCACTCGTGATAAGTCTTTCAATCTTACGGCCTTTTGTGATGCTGACTAGGCTGGAGATCGCACTGACTACAAATCTACAGCTGCCTACATCATCTATTTTGGTCCGAATCCGATTTCGTGGTCTTCCAAAAAGCAACAGACTGTTGCCAAATCCTCAACCGAAGCTGAATATAGAACCATTGCATCAACTACTCAAGAAATTATTTGGCTTCAACAACTACTCACAGAGCTTCATTGTCCACTACCACAAAAGCCAACCATATACTCAGATAATCTCGGTGCTACTTATTTATGTGCTAATCCAGTTTTCCATTCAAGAATAAAGCATCTTGCAATTGACTATCATTTTGTGCGTGATCTTGTTCAAGCCAACAAACTACACGTCCTTCATATTCCAACTGGATCTCAGCTAGCAGACCTCTTAACAAAGCCATTGTCAAGCTCCCGACATTCATTATTGACGTCCAAGATTGGCGTCGTTGATCCCTCCACCATCTTGCGGGGGCGTGTAGAAGATTGAATTATCTAGAAGTCAAACATAGTTCATACTTATCAAATAGTTTGCATTTATCTTATTCATACTGATATGCACAGAATCATAGGATAATTTGTTTCTACTTCCTATAGTTTAGCTTATTTTGGTTCCTACCTTTTAGCTTAATCATGTGTATATATGTACAACTTGTAATCGACACAATTTAATCAAAAATCCATTTCAATTTTATGCTATTAACTCGGATGTTGTGTGATTGTTCGTAGATTCATCCTTTTTAGTTTTTTGCGAAATTGAATATGTAATGGTTTCGATTGATGTATTCTACCAATTTGAATGAATGAATATCTTTGTCTTTAGTAAAAAAAAAAAAAAGTAATCCAATTCATTGCAAATCAATATAGCTATAACATAGCCTATTAATATAAATAAGGGCATTCCTAGTTAAATAAAAACTCATTTGCTTCATGAAAATTTAAGAGAAATAAAGAGAGGAAGGATTTGTAATTCCTTCCACCATACAACACAACAAATCTATTTTCTTACCGCATCATTAATGGAAAATCTTCTCAATATTTTTACGAATTGGTTATTTCTTTCTTTTGGTGTTAGTTGGGTGTTTTTTTCTTGGGTGTTCCTAGACATCCAAGAAGTGTTTTTTGAAGATGTTGGAGTCTTGAACCTGTCATTGGATGAACCGAGACTCTAATAATGATTATTGATTGCCCATCTTCACCCAACAACAACAAAGTCGCCCACGAAACGAAAAAGCAACGTGTTGCGTAAGTGCTAGAAAAGTATGTGTTTGATCTGCCAAAAGAGTTCATTTACAATTTTACCATATCATTCATGCTCTCGTATTTCACTTGAATTTGAAAATTTAAACTATCAACCAACTAAATTAAAATTGGCACTCATATACATCCATGAGTGCAAAAGGGGAAAAAACTAACTTCTCTAACAAGCTTCTAACTTACAACAAAAAATAACTGCTTCAGCTAATTTTAACAATTAATTTGAACAATAAACTACTAATCTTTATACTATTTTTTTATATAATAAAAAGTTTATGTGAATTAGAATTTGAAGACTTACCAGAGTTAAGGTAAATTTCAAGGCTCAAAAATCACAGACAAAAGTACTTACATGTTATCCACTAAAGAAGTCCTCGCACCAAATACAATGAGTTGAAGTCACATTTCTTAATAGATTTAGAATTATTTGTCTTCCCAACCTTCTTGTATTCATGTGATGCCTCAAGGATCATAAAAAATTAGATATAAAACTTTTTTTTTCTTCTATTTTTGTTGGTACAAATAATAAACAAATAAATAAATGAATCAATAATTAGGAAAATGGTAGTTGAAGTTCTCATTTTTGGAGTGAACACAACATGGCTACCTCTGTTTTACTGTCCACCTCTTTCTCTCCTACCTATTATCCATCCCTTTCTTCTTCTTCTTCTTCTTCTTCTTCTTCTTCTTCCATTTCATTCACCAAACCAAAACTCAATTTGCAATGTTCTTCCAATTTCCTATGTTGGAATTCAAAACCACTACTGTCTTTATCTCGCAGATTCATTACCCATTCTTCAATAAAGGAAAAAGACTCAACCTTTATAGGCGAGGATTCTGCAGCTTTTGATTTGAAGGAACAGAAAATATCTTCATGGATTTACTTCACCGCTATTTTGGGAGTTGTTCTCTTCATTCTAAATGTAGCATGGATTAATAATGACACTGGTTTCAGTAAAGCTTTTGTCGATGCTGTTTCTTCCCTTTCCGATTCTCACGAGGTCCTATCCTATTTTCATTATTGCTGTTTGTTTTCATAAGTTTATAATTGACTTTGACATGTTTGATGAATGTCCTCAACTAGAATTTTTTTTTTCTAGAATTGATTCTTTACAATTTGGAGTTTTTGCTTCTTTAATTGATGATGTTTAATTTGAATTTGTTGTTCAACTAACTTTTATAGTATGAATGTATTTACATTCTACTCACTTTTAATCAGAATCAGTTTTACAAAATCAATTTTTATTGCCCTATAGTATAGCCAATTTGACTAGAGGTCATGTCATAGATAGTAGTTTTTGTAGTGTTGAAAATTTATGTTGTCCATTTTAGCCTATTGACAGACATTAAAATCGATACGGTTTCATTTTACCGGGAATTTTGCTTTCAAATGGGAAAGATTGGCTGAATTCCCTTATCTCAGGAAGGAAGAGAAGAGAAGGCTTGGGGCTAACCCTTCCTGACAAGGAATTTTAGACGACAGCTCTGCTTCCTCGTCTTGCTTCTGGCAAAGCTTCTACTTTGCTTGCTTCGCTCGTGCTTGCTTGCACGAAGGCTTATTATGTCCTTTTCGCTAGGTCCGCTTCTATCAAAGTGAAAGATCCGATCCAGCTGAAATCCCGCATATCCACGGCGCTCAATATGCGGCTACGCTAGGCGATCATATCGTGCCAAAAAAACCCTTTTTTGGGTTTTACATTAGACTTGTTTTGAAAGTTTTTAATATATATTATATATATTTAAGACAATTACACATGAACGAAAGGTAGGCGGACAACAAGTTGCGCTGCTAAACCTTTCTGTATAGCAAAAATTCAAGGGCTTGAGATTATCATGAAGGTTCTTGCTTTGTAGCCACACATTCTCTAACACAGTTCATATGCAGATTTTTGGTTTTATTTAAGCAGTCTCATTTCATTTGTTAAGTAATTAGTTGTCTATATATCATTAATGAACTTAGTTCTTCAAAAGCTGCATTATTGACCCTTGTCATGTTACACTGCAGGTGGTAATGTTGATCCTAATTCTCATATTTGCCGTTTTCCACAGTGGTATGGCTAGCCTCCGTGATGCTGGCGAGAAACTCATCGGTGAAAGAGCTTTTCGTGTTATTTTTGCAGGGATTTCACTGCCTTTGGCTGTAACTACTGTCGTAAGTTACTACTTTGTGTCCATGTCCATATATCTTCCATTACAGATACAACTACAAGCATAATGCTTTATTATTTTGGACCCTTTAGCATTTCAATGTGACAATGGTAGAATAGAAGTTGATTCAAACTAACTTGATTTTCCATCTATGGAATCCTGGTGCAGGTGTATTTTATTAACCACAGATATGATGGACTCCAACTCTGGCAGCTCCAGAGTACTCCTGGGATTCATCAATTTCTGTGGCTTTCCAATTTCATCTCTTTCTTTTTCCTATATCCTTCAACCTTTAATCTTTTAGAGGTTGCAGCAGTTGACAAGCCTAAAGTACATCTATGGGAAACTGGCATCATAAGAATAACCAGACATCCACAGGTATTAATCTTAGCATTCTATAAGTGTGAGTTTGAGGATCGACTTGATTTTGTGGTCTTCATAGCTATTAGCTTTGTTCAATATTAATCTGCTTTTAATTCAAGTCTTGTATTTTTGGTAAGAACACTCTAGCTTTTCTAGATGCAAACTAACATGGTTGGAACAGTACTAATACCTTATAGCTATATAAATTAAGAGTAACATTAAATCCTCCTAAAACATCCTCAAATACTCGATAAATAATTGGCTTTGTTTGGATAAACAGTTTAATTAAGAATTTATAGCATTAAACGCTTATCATATAAGTGCTTGTGTATAAGCCCTGAGTGAAGGATTTGCTTTTCTCCTCAGCTGGTTGGGCAGGTAATCTGGTGTCTTGCTCATACGGTTTGGATTGGAAATTCTGTTGCTGTTGCAGCTTCAATTGGCTTAATTTCACATCATCTATTTGGTGCATGGAATGGAGATAGGCGATTGGCTATAAGACATGGAGAAGGCTTTGAGATAGTTAAGCGTCGAACAAGTATCATTCCTTTTGCAGCAATACTCGATGGCCGTCAAAGATTACCTGAAGATTTCTACAAGGAGTTTATTCGATTACCATACTTAGCAATTACTGCAGTAACACTAGGAGCTTACTTTGCACACCCTCTTATGCAGGCTGCTAGCTTCAACCTCCATTGGTAGGTGGAAAGAAAATATCATGTCATTTTCATGTAAATCTAATGTTTAGGACCGAAACATAAATGCCACGTATTGTAGTGTGCATCAATAGACAAGTATGAAAGATCAAAGAAAAGAAAATAGAAATAATTGGAAGAACCAAAATACTGACAATGACCATGCACTTATAAAACCTAGTTTGTTAAATTTGTGAAACAGGGTCTGTCTAGCATAAACCATGTACTTATATGGTGCACAATGACATTTCATTGCTAACTTGTAACTAAATCTATAGTTGATTTGATCAGTTACCTATTGTTATGAATTAGTTTCACTCCCATAGATCGTATGAAGTTGTGGCACCATGTTAGAATCACCCATAAAAACAATGGATAAGTTGCATTAAAATACAACAGCTATAAATTTTTATTTTTGTACTGAAATGTTTGTAAATAATCCCCCAAGGGTAGCTTAGTTAGTAGCTACTAGAAACATTATTGGAGGGGCCGAGGTTCAAACTCTGAATCCTCCAATTCTCTACACTTATAGTGTGTGAGTCTAGCCACAAGGCTACTGGACAAAAAAACCACATTTGTAAATAAGTGAACTGTATGGTTACTTTCAAAACATTATTTTTTTTTTTCTTTTACTGCCTGGTTGTTTGTTCTTTCATATCATATTAAGTCTAGTAACAATGTTTTAGTGTACATTATCCTCTTATCTCATGTGAAAGTTACACATTCCATGGTATTAGTATGTTATGTTATGGTGTACTAGTACCGTTCTGCACCTTTTTGGCGGTAAAAATGAAGTCATGCTTATTTGTTTTCAACTGGCTTGAGATTCCGTATTTTTCGGCAGAAGAAGAATTCAAAATTAGTGGAACGTGACCTAATATCCAATGCCGTAATGAAATTGTATTCAGGAAGAATGGTGTACCGAGCCATCTATTATGCTTTCAATGCTAAAATCAAATATTCTGTCGATCAATTAGCTATAAGATATATCTAGGGAAAAATTGATCATACATACAATCAAGTTTTGTAATAATTCCACTAGTTTATACTACAATGAAGAATCAAACTTTTATGTATTATTATTATTTTATCTTCTGTTATCCTTAGATAGTATACCGGAGTAAATTGAGAAAGGCTTATGGTGCGTGAGTAAAAAAAGACTATATACAGAAGTACTAACACACGTAAATAATAGACCACGCAGTTGTTTTGCTTCTTGGAATCATGGCCATACAGATACTGATTTATCTTGCAATACAAGACTTTAATAGGATCTACTATATTTACACAGATCTCATAATCTATGGTTTATAGGAATATATATTGGAAGAGGAAGGGAATAAGGATGATGTGTTTATATGCTGATATACATCACAAATGCCTCAAGTTGAATGATGTGATAGAAATTTTTTCAATATTAACTCTATGGAGGAAAGGGTGCCCATCACCCCAAGAAGAAACCCAAACATGACTAGAAAAAAATTAAGGACTAAGAGAGGCCTTGTTATTTTACCCCAAAAAATCTTCATATAGAAAACACATGGAAAAATCAAACAAATGGCTACACTAACTAGTGAACCAGTGAGACTTAGAACATGCTCAAAATATGGCACTGATAAAGCAAGGGTTAGTATGGTCAATAGCAAAAATGAAGCCACACAACCCCTTATTACTAATTTTGTCCTGCCACTAAGAGAATTTGGAAGTGAGTGTTCTAGCTGAATTGCAAAGGGTGCAAATTCAAGTGCATATTTGGTCATTGGTGTCAACACTGTTGCCCAAAGAGCAATCTTTGTTATTATTTGATTTGGTGGCATGTTGAGAGTTATCTGAGATTGAACATTGTTTCCAAACATTTTTGCACCCATGAATCCCATTGAGGTGTATAGTGCTGTAACTACTGTGAAGCTCACTATTGAAACCTGTATTTCACAAACAAAATATAGTTTTGGTAAGCCAACTAATAAATTAAAGAGTATTTCTTTTCGCGCTTGCCACCTGAACTTTCAATTTTATCCCCCTCGCAGGTTAGGTATCGAGTGTGTAAAATAGCATAAATTGGGAAAAAACAGTTCGCTACTTAAGTAAGTAGCGAACCTTATAAAAATCAAAATTTATACCAGACTCATATCTAAACTTTATTCTACCAAAAAATCATTGATAGGATTGTATTTACTTAAATTTTAATATAAGGAGATTTGATTAACTAAAATAACTGACGGTTCTTATTTAATTAAAAGGAGACATATAATATACCTTAGTGAACTTGGAAGGGTTTTTCATGGATTTATATAAATCAGGGAAAACAATATGTCCTCCATAACCAAAGACATAAAGACCAGATATTGATGGAATATTATGTAACTTCAAAGCTGGTATACTATGATTATTAGCTTGAACATCTCCAAAAATTGCAGTAACTGCTACACACATAAAAATGAGAAGAGACATAAGAATTCCACCAGTTGAAAGGAAAGATATAGAAGACATATCTCTGATCCACAAACTAGGTAGAGCTATCAAGATTGCCACCAAAGTTAAGATTTGTGATGTTGATAACATAGCCAATTTCAGCTTCAAATGTGTCCCCAAAAATACTATGATCAAGTTGTCATGTAATGAGATGGTGTAGGAAACAAGTGCCATAAAGATTTCCATGTAGATGAATGTTGCAACTATGCATCTTCCTTTTGATCCAAATGCTTGATTCCCAATATCCACATAACTTGCTAAGTTTGGATTCTTTTCAAGACATTTTCCAAGTATATGAGAGGTATAAGCACACATTACTCCAAGTCCTACAAGCAAGAATGCAGATGCCCACCCTCCTTTTTCAACAGCATATGGAGTTGATAATTGCCCTAAACCTGAAATATTTTTAACATATTTTTGGATTAATAATTTCTAATTTATTTTAGACTTTCAAATATTTTGTTTTTGTACAAGCCAAATTTAGATTATGATCACTGAATCCAAATTCAACCAAGGTCTCAATCACTAGGAGACTATATAAATTTGTTTGACAAATAATATCTTCCGGTAACTGACAGTTATAAGGATGGCTTGGTGGCTGAGGGTGGATGTGTTAGCGGTGGAGATGAAGAAGTCAAGGGTTGAATTCCTAAGCAAAAACTAGGGAACATATCATCTCAATTGAATTTTCAGCCACTCATTTAGTCCTACAGCATGCGGTAAAAGTCATTATGAGAGAATTGAAGTGTGGAGATTTTCACATGACACCTTCGGTAAAAGTCGCACCGGAGAGACCAAGCTTTTTCCACTTATATCAATCAATATATATATAAATTGTAAAATAGTATTATTTTCTCTTTTTAAGTTTCTTGCAACACAAGGAATCACAAATACATAAGCAATATGCAAAATATACCTATGAGCATTCCAACCATGTTGATGACAGCATGAACAAAAGAACTATCAGCATTCACATCGACATTGGCGCCTTCTACAACACTAGTGTTCTTTCTATCCTCAACAATGATGTGATCACAATTGCATTGTTTGTTTTCCTCTACACAAACATTGCAATTTGGCAACTGCACAGCTACTAAGTTCTTACCATGTTCACTCCTTTTCTTGATACAATCCTTCAATTGAAGGGATAAGATTTTCCTCAAGAATTTTAGCATCTTACACTAATAAGTTTAGGATAAGTATTGATTTAAGAGGAGAAAGCACTTAAGTAAGTAATTAAGGTCTCTTAATAAAACATGTTAACCAACTGGCATGCAGAATGCATATTTATAGCTGGATGAAGAGTCTGATTTGGATAAACATTTGTCCATATGGCCTGATTCTTTTTTTAAAGAATAAAATAAAATTCCAAAACGTAATGCTAAGTTAATTTAAACTTGCAAGAAAAATATAGTAACAGTAGTGAGAAATGAATGAGACGTTGTCATATCAAAATGTTCTTTGTATAAAACAAATAATGAAGATATCTTCTCCTCTAATGTTTTGTAGCTAAAAAGTGGTAAGTTGATATGATTATAATTTATAGGCTTAATTAGTCTTTTAGTCCCTTAAAAACATTTTAGGTTTCACAATGGTCCCTTAAAGAAAAAAAGGTCTGGATTGGTCCCTTAAAGACACATCTGTTTCTCAATTGGTCCTTTCTGTCAATTTTTTACAAAAAACGTTAGTTTTAATTGAATGGATTGTGAATGTCATTAAGTGTAAGTGGTCTACCAAAAACCTTATTAATTTTTAAAATTTTAACCATTGGAATTTTTTTGTTATATTTGGAGTTAAAATTTAACGGAAAGGACCAATATGACAAACATATATGTCTTTAAGGGATCAATCCGGGCCTTTTTTTCGTTAAAGGACCAATCTAAGCCTTTTTTTCTTTAAGGGACCATTGTGAAACCTAAAATGTCTTTAAGGGACCAATAGACTAATTAAACCTAATTTATATCTGTTTATTTCATTCTGCTGCAAGTATTTGGAAATTCGAATCACATACTCAACATGACATAAAGGGCATGGATATATATATATATATATATATATATATATATATATATATATATATATATATATATATATATATATATCCGGTATCCGGCCCACTATACTGTCTAATCTGGTTCGGAGGTCAATTCTGACATCAAGTGGTTTCAGCCCCCTTCCGATCGCAGTTGCGGGGATCGAACCGTAGTCTTCCCTACTAAAGTCAGTGTCAATCACCACTGAACCAACTAACGATTGGTTTAAAAAGCATGAATATTGATTGTACAATATATAAGAATAAGAATACAGCACATTTAAAACATCATAAGATATGTTTGAGTCTCCTACATTTTAAAAAAAAAAAATGTACCAATGGCATGTGTCAGTGGTAGATGTTTGAGTCTCCAACATTCAATAATTATTGATTTTTAGGGATGGCAATGGGTAGGGTATGGGTAGGGTACTATAGTACCCATCCCCATACCCGCGGATTGAAAAAATACCCGTACCCATCCCCATACCCGCGTGGGTAACAACCTTTGCCCCCGTCCCCATACCCTATGGGTATCTAGGTCCCCATACCCGTACCCGTTACCCGCATTTTTACTAAAAATAAATTGATTAATTATAAAATATCATATAATTTTAATAGAATTAAAAAAAATTCAAAGATTTTAATATTGACCAATGAAAATTATAAACAAAATTATTACTAACCTTATGTTAAAGTTCATATTTATGTTAAATATTCACATTATTTTTATATTATGTTATAAATAAACATTTTTATTAAAAATATGTAATAGTTTAGTAGAGTTGTATTGTTTTAAATTGATTTACATATATTATAATATAATAATATAAATAAAATAAATAAATATATATTATGCGGGTATGGGGCGGGGTGGGTACTAAGGTACCCGTACCCGCACCCATACCCGTTCATTTTTGCGGGTAATTACCCATACCCGTGCCCGTACCCAAAATGCGGGTTTTTACCCTACCCGTTGTGGGTAATTTTTGCGGGTACCCTCTGGGTATGGGTCAAATTGCCATCCCTATTGATTTTATGATTTTAAAGGCTTAAATATGTAATTCTAACCCCATATTTTGAATGAAATTTAATTTTATCCTTTTATTTTGACTGAATTTACATTTTTCAGGATTATGCCCTCTTCACTATATTTCAGGATTATGCCCCCTCCACTATATTTTATCCTCCTTGTCAAATGATGTGACATATGTGAATTTAATGATATTATCTCATTTTTCATATGATTACTTTACTTATCATTAAATAATTTAACTTTTAGCAGATATATGACCTCATTAATTTGAATCTTACGGAACAAAAGAGTTTATTGTTATGTTAGCATATATGACCTTAATGATTTGAATCTTACTTATTACTATGTGTAAATTATGTGATTCATTATTTGTAACTCCAATAACAAACACACTCTAACACACTCTTTTCTATTGGTTAAAATTTATATGGGTCCCATAAAAGTTATATGGGTCCACATTTTTTTATGGGACCCATGTGAATTTCAACCAATAAAAGAGAGTGTGTTGGAGTGTGTTTGTTAAAGAGTGTGTTGCTAGCATTATTCTTATTTGTATTCAATGATTCATGTTGATCTTATTAGTTATTCCATTGACGTACGATATTCTGCAGTAATTTTTTTTTGGGGGGCTAAATATTCCATTTCGTACTGTTGAGAACGAATTTCATTTTGTTAATGGAAAATGCACCACCATTACCTACTTATATACCTTATGCTTGTGCAAATATATCAGATGAACAATTTCATTTTTAAAAAGTTAACGATTTAGTTGAACTGGAACGTGACGTATATAACTCATGTCCAACATTAAAGAGGTCTAAAGCGAATTTAAAAGCGAGGTATTTGCTTATTCAAAGAAAGAGTGAATTTATTAAACAAAAATAAAGAATACAAAAGGTTTTTTTTTTAATACAAAGTCTCAAATATTTTTATGTTATTATTATAGAATACAAGTCTCACATTATTTTATATCATGGAAGACACTATTTTTTTTTCCGGGGACCTTTATCTTTATTCTGAGGCTTATGACTTATGAGAGATCTTTTCTTCTTGATACCTTTTTTATAATTTTGGGGGGATAAAACACTTGTTTGAGTGGCCTTACCCTTGAATCGGTCTTGAATGTATATCCAACTAATCAGTAGCGATGAGATTACTGAACAAGAGGAAGGGTGCATAGTCACAATTATTTGATGTGGGAAGTGCGACATTTATTTGTCCTGGTCCAGTAAGGTAAGGTGACGATGTGGTGTCTGGATTTATCAGGTTCTAGTTTAGTGATATCCCTACGTTTCCTAGGTGCGGGTACGGTACCGGTACGAGATACAACATTTTTAGAAAAACTGATAAATTAAGGAACGAATATATACCTGATACGGATACGTACCCGGTACTGATACTCTCCCTCAAATGGAGTACATGTACATCGTAGGTGATATCTCTTCGGGTGCTCTCTTATAGCCGGTTTTCTCTCTCCCACTTTTTGGTAGTTACTCTTGGTGGTTGTGGTGGTTTCTAGCTTTTGAGAGTCATTTTTGTTGTTTTTGTTTCGGAGCTTTTTCCATTTTTTCTTGTTGAGTACTTCTGGTACTCTGATCACGCATACATATTTAAAAAAATGTAAAAAAGAAAATCATTTAAGTAATATTAATTTTTAATATAATTAAATGATATATAATTTTATATAGATGTATGTAAATGATTGCGACCACCAAATTTTAGGTGCATGAATGGAATGTAAAGTGAAATACAATGCAATTTATTTCATTCCATTATCTTTTCTCATTTTTCTACCCTTCTAATTTGGGTGCATGAGATGAAAATACAATCTATTAAATTCTTAATTACCAATATATCCTATTTGTATTATTGTTCAGTATTCGAGTGTTTTCTTCAATACTTATGAAGTTATAACAGTATCGATCGTGACCGTACCAAGTAGTAAAGGTATTGGTTGTCCATAAAAAAAATAGTGATAGCATTGGTGATATAGGTGGAGACGGGTACCAAATCAAGTGCCTTTCACAATAATTCTCTACGGCTTCTGGCAGAGCAAGATTTTTATGGTCACGTGATTATATAGTCACACGTTCATATAATTTTTTTATTATTTATGAAATAATTAAAAGAATAGAATAATAAATTTAAATTTTGTGAGTGTATTCAAGAAAATATATTTAATCACGTGATCATATAAGAATAATTCATTCCTAGATGCCTACCTCTTGTTCAACAATCACAATCTTAAAAATAAGGAATAATAAATAAGTATGCATAAGGTCTTTTTATTTTTAATTTGTTTTGAAATCATTCTAGTGTGGTGAAAGGAATATATTTGTTCTGTGAGTTTAGATTAGTTGGCAGAGACATTACATTTTATTATATATTTGTTTGCACTATAATGTCTACTTTTTAAAAGAAAAAATAGTTTATGTTTATCTATTCTTTTCTAAATTTAAAGTTACGTACATTTACTATATTTTTTTCGTTAATTATAACCTTTTTTATTTGAAAGGTAACTATATTAAAACCAGCAAAAAAAAAAAAAAACACAATTTCAAGCTCAGGGGCGGATCCAATGTTATGCGAGGGTGTGCACCTGTACACCCTGAACTTTTAAAAATTCCATATAGTATCTTATTTATTTAAATTTTGCACCCCCTGGGATTTTATTTTTGCACCAAGCACACCAATTTCTTCTTATCTGATGGTGCATCATGGGGACGCGCAGTATTTAATTTGTCATTATGACTCTAACTTGTTGGAAAGACTGCATAGTTCTGCTTTCAAGTCTTTTCATTTTATTTTATTTATTTATTTATTATTTCACTTTATTGTTTAATTTGTTTATTATCTCTTCAACTTTTTCCATTAATTCATAGATAAATTGCAAAAATGTGGCCAGCGGGAATCGATACCAGCTTATGGAGTCCCCAAATTTGGACTTTGCCACAAAGCTAAAGTAACATACTCCCTCTGGTCCTTATTATAAGGAACACTTTGAAAAAATCACACAGACCAATGAAACACATTTAACATAGTTATTTTCATTTAATACTCTTATAAATTTTAATTTATTCCATATATACCCTTATTTAATTACTCTTTATTCAATTAACTTATTTATTTTTAAATTCTCTCTCATAATAAATAAGGGCATAAGTGAAATTGAACATTTAAAACATTTGAAAATTGGTCAAAGTTTCTTATAAAAAGGACCAATTTTTTTGCCCTAAGTGTTCCTTATAAAAAGGACCGGAGGGAGTATATTAAATTAAATCGCATATTAAATACATATTATCTAATAATTTAATATATATAATTATTAATTTAATAGAATATATATTATTTAATTGAAAAAAAAATTGTGCACCCCCTGGCCTAGGGTCCTGGATCCGCCACTGATCAAGCTACCATATCTTCGAGAATATATATATGGGGGTTAATACAAGAAGGAAGGAGCCGAATTGGGCCAATCTCCTATAGGCTCATGCTCAGTCGACTTAGCTAACTCATGTGCAAATGCAACCCTGTTACCCGCCCTCCAACTCTTCCGGATCCTAGCTTGCCGCTTAACCGCTTTCACCTTCGATGGTCAATTATACCCTTACGTTGCTAATAACTTTACATTTACAATTACATGAACAAAAGAGGGAGAATAAATGGGTGAATGAACCAATAAAACTTCAGAATATCTGAATTTTGTTTGTTCATCAAAGATATTTGTTGATTTGTGTAGAACAACTTTTAATAGTAAAATAATTACTTTTATATTGTTTATATGATATTACACTTCACACGCAATAAAATAAAAAAAAAAAACTTTAAACTTCACATATATAATATACAATGTCTCTATAGTTAAGTCTATTAGTGGCATTAAGTAGATGAAAATATGAATGCATGATATGTGTTAGTGTTATTAGTTGAGCTAGCTAGCCCAGTGCGATGTGACTTCTTTAAAGGCCAGTGTTAATTTTGGAATAAAGAGTATGCATTTTTATAGTGATGTTGTTCGCCTTAAAATAGGAAAGATATGACACATTTTTGTGCTTCTGCATCAAATTAAACATTAATTAATATTGGTCCCCTACACATGATCATCCACCTTCCATTCCATAACATTTCACTTTTGTAGTTAATTCTTCTGTCTTATATCAACTATCTCTTTTCTTTTTAGTTGTTTATTATCTCATTTTCTTCATTTAAATTGATTCAAATTTGATTCATTCTTCTTAAGTTATTTCCACACACTCACTGTCTTTTTTATCGAGGAATATTTACTTAGGTGCATTATTAATCTCAAGTCTCAACTAAAAAAATATTTGGACGGATAGACACAAATAAAAAAAATAAAAAGAAAAAACTTAAATGATTTCTCATTTCAATTTTATATTTGTGTGTACTTAAATATTTTTTTTTATTTCTCCTTTCTCTTTTTTCCGATATACAGCAAGAATGAGTGCAATAAAAAAATAGGTCATGCTAACATATGCTCTAAGGATACATGTTAAAATTCCTTTAAATAGTAACTTTGTCTTCGAAAATAAATTTTTGATTTCTAAAATCATAAAGTACACAACAAAAAGTCTATTAGAATATTAAAATAACAAGACTATTAGAATATTAAATATATAAAGGCTCTGTTTGGCAAAAATAGTGGTTGGCTGATAAGCTAGCTGATAGCTTATGGTTGGTGGCTTATGGCTGATGGCTTATTGCTGATGGCTGATAGCTTCTAGCTGATAAGCTAATTGAAGTGTTTGGTAAAATAGCGGTTCAACTGAGTGATAAATGTAAAATGACATAAAATTTAATTCAATAAATTTTTTTTATCAAATTAATACTATTTAAGATATTTAGAATTTAATATTTTTATTTTATTTTATTTTTTTGGTACAATATTTTAAGTTTATTAATTCAATAAATATATCTTTCAAATATTGTTATTAAACTAATTTTATATGCTGATTTTTTTTTAAAAAAAATTATTTTCATTTCAGTTGATATACTTTACGAAAAAAATAACAACAAAATGTATTCACAATATAGTATAATGCTTAATTATAGTAAGATACGTTGTTTCATAAAAATTATAATAAGGTATTACCTATGAATTGATAAAAAAAAATGTTTTAGCCATTATATATGAAAATAGATAATAAGGCAACGCTAAAACATACTATATACATGTGATTTTAAAATAAGCAACGTTAAAACATGTATTTACTCATTTTATTTTAAATTCTAATGATAATAAATTTAAACGGTAAATGTGGATTTTAGTTAAAATAATAAGGGTAAAAGAGAAAGAAAAAATGAAAAGCTAGAAGCTATAAGCTCAGAAGCTACTTGAAATAGCTTCTGAAAAAGAAGCTACAAGTCAGTAAAATAAGCTAAAAACTGTTACCAAACTGATCTTTTAACTTATAAGTTATAATACAAAAGCTAAAAACTAACTTTTTTAACTTGTCAAACAGACCCATAGTCTCTCGACATTATTCCTAACTTCTAAGAAAATAGAGACAAGTAACGAATACTTATTTTGTCAGATTTAATTTTTATTTAATTTGATCACTAATTAATTAATACTTTTATTTGATAAATAATAAATAGATAATTAATCAAATTAATACATATTTGTCCACATAATAACCTTAGAATAAAATATTCCAAACACAACTTTTTTTTATATCGTAATCTAGTAGTTATAATTTCATTCTTAAAGTAAATAAATCCAAATTCAAATTTTAATTTTTGCATATATAAAATATAATGTCCTTATTTATTGAGAGGTAAACTCACCGATAGTATTACAACTCAACTTTAATTTTTGCAATTTGAAAGTACCATTAAAGCCACTCCACCAAGTGCCCCACGTTGATGATGTAGTGTAGAATATAATTGAAATAAAGGTTGATATGTACATATGGTGGCCAAATAGTCAACACTCAACATCAAATTAGAGATTGAGATTCTCCCTTCTTCCCAATTCAACTTAAAAGAAAAAGCAAAATACATGAAAATTACGGTGTCTTCTAATTTTACTCAATTGATAATATAACTACGGGATCTCATCATCGTATGTATCCTCGGATCCCGACAGATATCCGTCTGCAAGCTTAATTAAAAGAGTCACAAATGAGATTTATCTTTCCTAGATGTAAGAGGTCTTTGGTCTTTTCGATCTTGTACCCATTAAGAAAAGGAATGCGCGAACGCACAGCAGAATGTTTGGAACGAGACGAGCGCTAGCCGTGTAACTTGGCCTGAATTAACACAAAAATCCCAATAAATATTGATTCAATTGATCAAAATTATCCCATATCTTACATGGATGTGTGCTCCATTTTCATTGTCAAGATGATGATGTAAAAAAAAATAAAAATTTGTTCCTCTTTGAAAAGTAATCTATTTGTATATCTGTCAATTTTCTTTTGAGTTCCCTTTTTATCCGAAAGAAAATTTAACTCAAAGATACAATACAATAATAAAACAATATGCACAAATAGGGGTTTGCCTTGCCCCCCTTTTTGCCCCAAAACAAAATTGCAAATATAACATTCGTCTAAATCATCAAATTAAAGCAAGATCAAATAATAATTGTGCTGCTTATTTATTTCTAGTTTTTCTGGTATTAATCCTCCAATTCTCAAATGAAAAGAATTCTAATAATTTAGAATTTAACTGCGAAATAAATAAAATCCAACTTAAAGTTATTTCTGTGAAAAATTAAACTCATATTCTTCCGAATTATTGGTCTTAAAAGATAATTTAATTGAGTTCAATGTCTTGTTATTTATTTCCAATTTTGTATTAAGCTAAGTCTTGTTATTTAAGCTGATACTCCCAATTATACCCATGGCAGTTGATGAGCCAATTCCATGGTCCACCAATGAGAAATTCTTGTGACATTGGACCACTTCCACAGCTTTCATGAAGTACTTATCAAATGAAGTGGAACCCATGTTGTGTTAATTTTTACCCATGCACATAATGCGAATGCGATGTGTTGGGTCCCATGATGTTTGTATCTCAGATGGATTGATATTAGAATTCAAATTGTTCATCATTTTAGTGTTCTTCATATCATCAAGAGCAACATTCATTTATGCTAGCTATTCATTGTGCATGTCCACATATATATACAGCTTTTTGTTCATGCCTATCCCCCTTTAAGACATGCAATATTGTACTAGAGATTAAGAAATATGGCCATCCCAGTTCCATTTTTTATGTACCCAGCTAGGTACAAATAATGGGAGAATTTTTTTTTTTTTTAAACTGTGAAAATTAATTAGTATAGGAATGATCAAAATCATCAAAGTACAAAGAGTTCTGAAATAGTGACACGACGGCAACTCCATAGTGATAGTGAAACCAACCAGAATTAGAGAAACGATATGCACCCCACCACAGAATCGAGCCTAAGGTGAACTGACAGCCATAAAAACCATACCAAGAGAGAGGCCAAGCGAGCCAACCACGCATTCCACTACCGACACTAGTAGAGGATAGGTTGCACAACCCACTCATAATGAGAGCAAATGTTACCAGAAATCTTTAGCATAAAACCATTTCCAAGAGGAAAATTGAATCTTGTCAACCAGTTGCTCAACGTCCACAACTTATCGGAAAAAATAAGATCATTTCGAGCCTTCCAAATGGACCACACAACATATTGTCATATCAAAGTCAAACTTAACCTAATCCTAGCCATATCCCCTAAATCCATAAAGAGCGAGAAAAGTCTCAACCTAATCAGTTACAGACCTTGTACCACACTGCAGAAGCAAAAACGCAAGTAACGAAAAGGTGACTACTTGATTCCGAAAAATTCCCACAAAACACACATCAAATTAAACTGCCAAACAATACTAATACTAGATGTGTAGAAAATAGAGATATAGTTTTTAAAAGGTTAAAATTAAAAAAGCTGTTTTTTTAATTGCTTTTTGTATACAAACACCACATATACACTAGTAATATATTGTGATGAGCCTCAAATTTGGCATGTCGTAAATTACCATAGACGATTTTGTTTTCCAAAAAATTTCACAAAACAAGATATGAATAACTATGATAGCAGAACTAAATGTTTTGACTGCAAAGGTAATAATATGTCTAGTTGATTGAAGTACGTTTTTCCCACTTCATGTGTGAAAACAGAACATGGTCTCAAGCGCAGTGGAAATTGAGTTTTTTACTTTTTATTGCAATAAAAAGTTATTTTGACTATATATCGAAATTCGAAACCTTAGCTTCTATCTCTGGGGACTAATAAAGTCAAATAAAATGAATGAAATTGTAAGGTACAAATTATGAAAAGTATATGATATGCATGTCAAATTAAGAAACGCGTTTCAATAGAAGGATAACCCCACGTTAATAAGGTAGCCCCAAGTTACTAAAGATATCGTTAATTATTAGAGACGTGTTGAACTTACATTTCCATTTTAGCTCAACTTTTGTGTCCTTCACAACTTCCATAAGAATGAATCATCCCGGAAACTACATGACTTTGCCCAAATTCATTATCAACTCAGGATCAGGATCGATCATCTTGGCTTAATCTTAAGGAAATAAAGCTAACACAATTAATGCATAAATAAATTAGTACCAACATTTTGTATTACCGACAAATTTATCTTCGTGATCACATAAATTTTTTAAAATTTTATATACAAATTAATATTTTTTACTTGTAATTGTTTTCATCTGGAGTTAAACTCGAGTTTAAGTTCATTAATATCTAATATCTGGGTTATATATCTTAGTTATATATATGATAAATTAATAATTAGAATGTACGAGTAAACTAACACATAATCAATAATTAGAATGTATTTAGCTATATACAAAAATGATAAATTATTTTGTTTTGTGTTTATAATTTCAATAATTGGATCAAGTCTTTCACAATCATAAAACCATAATGGTCATAAGTCCTGAAATTGGCACACTAAAAACAAAATTAAATAAATAAGTAGAGCTAGTGTCCAAAACTTGAACTATAATTACATACATAATGTGATGTTGTTCGGGTCCAACTAAACTAAACTCATGACAAACTATTATATTTATTCTTATGATGACAAATTGACAATTCAACAATAATCATCAATTTGACTATTAACTTTATTTTCATTGAGTAAGAATGAAAATGTATAAACACATTAGCTTGTTAACATATGTCATTATTTTGTACAAATTTTATGTTGAAAAAAAATAATATTCTAATTTTTATAAAATTAAATATACAACATTAAATATGCTAACATGTGCGATCCTCTCTCATGATTAGTTTAACTTAGTTGATAAAATCATTATATTATATATAGGGACTAAAGTTTAAACCTAGACATCACACTTATCA
Source organism: Trifolium pratense (assembly GCF_020283565.1). NCBI lineage: Eukaryota > Viridiplantae > Streptophyta > Magnoliopsida > Fabales > Fabaceae > Trifolium > Trifolium pratense. The sequence goes on from NC_060060.1 coordinate 51,739,232, forward strand.
ACTTTAAACTTGAATTTCTAATCATTACTCTCTCCGACTTATATATAACAAAAGTTTTACTTTTTAAATTTATTATAAAATTCATGAAGTAAAATTTTCCTTATACGTAAGAGCGGATGCAGTAATATAAAAGAAGAATATAAGTATGAATTCCTTTAAAAAAAGAGAAAATATAAGTATGAAGGACAAGGGTAGATAGGTAAATATAGAGTGTGTAGGATGTACGACCTACCTACGACTAGGAGGGTTCACCTTCTTAAGGTTAGTTCCCATGATTGCCCGAATCCTAAAAGATCAGGTGGATTATAATCCCCTCCCCCCACTTAATCAATCGACACGTGGCACTTTGTTGATTATGAACCCTCCTTCCATTTTTTGTGTTGTGAGTCAAGTCAATAGCAGTCCCCTCCACCCATTTTAAGGTTTCTACTATTTTCCTCTCCAATCATCCTCCACGCTCATTTTCAACCGTCCGATTAATCACACTTTTCCCACCCCACCTCATCTCCCTTAGGTTAATAGGTACTACACTTTACGTGTAGCACAAAATTTGCTTGTACAATCCATCATCACAATACTACTCATTATTTAATTAAAAATACTACGTCTGATAATTCAGCGTTCAACCGGAAAATACTATAGCATAATAAATAAAATTTAATTAAAAATTATTCGCACTAAAAATCAAATCAAATTATTTCGAACAATAATTCCTTATAATTTGAATTAGTTTTGTTTATCGATGTCTCTATCATATGTATATGCTTAGCTCAACAAAACAAAGTCCACAATGTATGACAGAAAATGACATGTAGAGAGAGAGAGGAATAAAGAAAAACGTTACATTATTTGATTTTGGAGTTAACATTAACCCTCTTCATTAGGGTTTGCTTTGCTTGATAAAGATTGTTTTGCTCACTTTCTTAATACACGTACCTTTCACTATCACAACTTTATGAGCTAGAGAGTTGAGTTGAGTTGACACACACACACTATATATCTCTTAATTATTAAATAAATACAAAATAAAATTACACAAGTTTTTTTGTGTTAGGATATTTGAGTGTAATAACAATATATAAAGAGAATTGGGGAACAAGTTTTGTGTTGAGAGAAAATGGGAAGAGGAAGAGTGGAATTGAAGAGAATTGAGAACAAAATTAACAGACAAGTTACCTTTGCTAAACGAAGAAATGGTCTATTGAAGAAAGCTTATGAACTTTCTGTTCTTTGTGATGCCGAGGTTGCTCTCATCGTCTTCTCCAATCGAGGAAAACTCTATGAGTTTTGCAGCACTTCTAGGTATTATTATAATACTAATATACATTAATTCAACTCAAAATCATTAATTAATTAATTAATTAATTAACATGCATCAATAAGGCTCTCTTTTAAATTAAATGTTGTTTATCTATTTTAATGTTTGATATTTTTTGAATTTTTTTTTTAAAAAAGTTGATTTTATTTTTCAACTGTTTGATTGTATTGTATTGTATTGGTGTGTTTGTTTTTTCTCTTGTTGTATAATTTTGTTTTTCCCCAAATCCTTTGGATTTTACTTTATTTCCTTCTTTTAGCTATCAACACATCAATCCAAAAATTTTTGGTTTTGCTTCATTTGTGTTACAAGTAGATCTGGTTCAAAAGTTTTCCCTTAAAGCAATTCAGGCTTCATTTTGGTGTAATTTGGTGTTGGGAACACAAACACATCATTAAATTATTTGTTCTTTGTCAAGTTTTAGGAGCCAGTAGTATAGTACTGTTACTGTGTCTGCTTTTTACTTCAATGTTTTAGAATCACTCAACTCAAACAACCTAGGAGTAATTCATATGTCATGTTTCCATTTTCTTGAGCCACTCTCTCATTTACATCTTTGGGCCTAGCTAGGGTTTCTACTTTTCTTGTGTTTCTATATTTTGGTAATTGGTATCACAGTAAATATGTCAGAATCACGATGGCTCAATGAGATATCTACAAAATTACGTGAGTCTGATATATTCACCGTGATACTAAAGATAGACTTGATTCCTGTTTGTGTTTCTTCTCTTGTCTCATTCAAAGTTTTTCATTTTTTTCAATCTTTGTTATTTTTTTTTTCTTTCTATATTTTTTATGATGGAACTTTTTCTTATCAAATTCTCTACCATGACCAGAGAAATAAAATTGGGTTTTTTTACTTCAACTCAATCATCTATGATTTATCTTTCTTGTTGACATAACTTTATGGAGAGTAGATGTTTGATGTTTTCCTTTTCATAATGATTCTTCTAAAGCTACATAGCATACTTCTAAAATTGTGTTCACTGTTCACTCTAGCTACTGGGAAAACATCTCAGATCTTTGAGATCTCAATGTGTGCCAATTGAACAATGGTATGATACTATGGATCTAGTTCTGGATTTGAACAGTGGCACATAAATGAGTTACTACCTCACAGTCACTAGTGGATATTATTGTAAAATCTTGTGGATAATTTTAGAAGTTTGCATCAATTTCCAACAGTTTAATTTGTGGTACATATATGATTTTTTGAATGTTTATTTAACTATTAAATTAATGTTAACTTGCAGCATGCTCAAAACTCTTGAGAGGTATCAGAAATGCAACTATGGAGCACCTGAAGCTAATGTGTCATCAAAGGAAGCTTTGGTATTGGTGAATCATCTAACCCAATCTATTTAATCAACAAAATATTGTTTTTTTTTTTTTTTGAGATATACTTGTGCATTTAACTTGCCTAATTTGATCACTATAATTTCTTTTTGTTTTATTTTAGGTTTAGTCTTGTTGAATTATAAAACAGTTTTGCCATTTACAATTTATTTGATTAAACTACTAAGTTAGCTTATGGCCTGTAACGTTTCTGAAATATAATTATGTGACTATTAAACTGCTAAATTGATATTTGTATTTAACTATTAATTAGGTCTCTATATTGCAATTTGGTTTGTGTATTTAAACATTTAGTGTCAATTTAATCCGAAATACTTCTCGGACGAATTAATTTAAGAAAAATTTGATAGAGTTAAGAATTGTTTTGAAATAATATTCATAATGCCACTGATTTGAGAGCGCTCTTCAAAGTCAATGACAAATTTAGTGGTTTACTCTGATTTATTTCGAATGACAATTCGTTGATTAGGATATGGCCTAGGGATGTCAATTTTATTTGTAAATGGGGATCTCGGAGGGCCTCGCCCAAACACCAAGTTACCTTATTTCTCCCCCCAAGTTACAACTTCTAATGTATATACCATCTTTGTTTAATTATTAAGGATTCAATGTTTTTTGTATCGTAAAATGTAGGAATTAAGCAGTCAACAGGAATACTTGAAGCTTAAGGCACGTTATGAATCTCTACAACGCTCTCAAAGGTATACTCGAAATCGATCATACATGTAAATACATAAGAGTAGAATACTATAAAGTAATTCAATGGTGTATTTGACTTGTGCTATGATTAGGAACCTTATGGGAGAAGATCTTGGTCCTCTTAGCAGCAAAGATCTTGAAACACTTGAAAGACAGCTAGATTCATCCTTGAAGCAAATCAGATCCACAAGGGTACAGTACATTTCTCAATCATGAATAACCTCACCATTTTTATCAACATTTTTTGTCATGTAATTTGTTTTCTTTTTATAGACCCAATTTATGCTGGATCAGCTGGGTGATCTTCAACGTAAGGTATGAGAACAACCATAATTTCCTTTGTCAATGTTTGCTATTAAGTTCTTTCTCCTCACTTTGTTTGTGAAACTTGTGAAGGAACACTTGCTATGTGAAGCAAACAGAGCTCTCAGACAAAGGGTAAGAAACATCTGAAACTACGTTTTATTTGAAGTGTTCGGTAAGTGGTTGAGTAATCGATCGTTAGCTTATAAATATAAAATGATATAAAAGTATATTTAATAAATATTTATTTATTTTTATGTAAGATGATAGGGGTAAAATTTTGAAAAAAATGGCTTCCACCCAGGCGACAAAAAACGTGAGCGCCTGGGGTGAAAGGTTGCTTTGCTTTACTAAAAAAACACGAATATAAGGCACGGTTATAAGCTACTTTGTTTGAGTGGCTTATGAAAATAATTAATTAAATTTGTGAATATTTTTGTAGATGGAAGGGTATCAAATAAATTCTCTCCAACTGAATCTGAGTGCTGAAGATATGGGATATGGCCGTCATCATCAAGTTCACAACCAGGGTGATGATCTATTTCAACCAATTGAGTGTGAACCAACCTTACAAATTGGGTCTGTATTTATTTACTCTTCATCCAAATTTTTATTATATTATTATAGAAACTAGAAAATATTAATTGTATTATTAGGCTAGTACTATTGCATTATAAGATTAAGATTTTAGTCATGTCATTTTATGCAGATATCAGGGTGATCCAGGATCAGTGGTGACAGCAGGCCCAAGCATGAATAATTTCATGGGTGGATGGTTACCATGATGATGAGAGTCTGAAGCATGCAAAAATAGATCAATTTTATCACAATGCAAAAGGGAAATTTGTAATACTAGCATGTAATGTAATATAATGGACTACACTAAACTATATATCAGTGTCTAAGTACCTTGTTGGCAGAATAATATAGTAAGCTAAGCAGTGTTCTATGTAAGTTTTCATAAAGGTGAAGTTGTGACCAAGTTGAGCAAACACGAGGTTTACTCAATTTCACCGAATTAATGTTCATTTGAATTAATAATTTCATAATTTTCTGACACATCTATCAAAGTAGTGAGTGTTATTAATTGAATAGAGTAATATTAGACATGAAAGTGCTATTACTATTTTTGGGTTAATTTGTCGTGATAATAAAAGAAATTGCAAGGGGGTATAACGCCAAATTATCAAACAGGAATAGATGAGAAATTCGAAATAACCTAACCATGTTTTCATCTTATTTAAGTTCTCATTATCTTTATCCTTACTGTTATTATCTTTATTGATATTATTGTTACTATCTTTACTCATCTTAAATTTTTCCCCCCAACCTTATCTTTCTTTCTAAATCGATTTTAATTGAATTGTTGAATAAGCAATCCTTGTGAAGACATTCTTACTTACTAACTTTATTACTTTGATTTTAGTACACTTGTTAAATGCATTATCATTTACCATTTCATCTACATACGCAAAAGAAGTATAAAGAAAGTTTTTTTTTCTAATTAATTAAAAAATCTTAAAAATATGTACCAAAAAAAAAATCTTAAAAACCAAATTAATTCGGTCAAAGATTCAAACAAAATTAATTCGGTCAAAAATATGTTTTCTAATTACTTTTGACGAGAAATATGGTCAAAAACAATTTAAGACGAACAAATCTGCACCTGGTCTACATCTCGCTTCTTTTCATTCACATTATATATATACAACTAACATGCAATTACAAAATCTTATACTACGATTTCCACCATCTCGTTGAGCTTTTCCGAACCAATTTCAACACAGGGCTTCAACAAATCCAAAACAACGTCGTTGGTGATCCGAATCAACACGCCATCATTTGAGTTCCCAAGGCACCATGAAATGACGACACAAACAACCGGTGGGTGAAATCACGGCGCAAAGACTTCAACGTCGCTTTAGGGTCTGTTTGGTTTGAGGTAAATGGAGGTAAGGTGAGGGAAAATTTTAAATTATTTTTGTTTCAATTTTTAGGAGGGGAGAGGATGGGAGGAAATCCTTCCTAAACCCACTATTTGCTTTCCCCCAGTTTGGAGGAATCCTCAATTCATTTTAAAAATTTCAATATCATCCTTATTAAAATTAACCTTAGTTTTTTTTTTTGGTTTGTTTACATGTAAACCATGATTTTCCTGCCTGAGTGTATGTTGCTGCTCTCTGGGTTTTTATCTTCTTTTTTTTTTACAGAGGGTTTTTATCTTCTTCATTACTCGTAAGTTGCTCTTTTATCTTTGTTTTGGATTTTTTCCTTGTGTGACATCACGTCATTACTCACTAGCATGCTAAATTTTGTTGTTTTGCAGTCTTTGCATTGTTCATAGCATGTTCATGTATAATTTGTTTTTATATATGTTTTATTGAATTAGATGAATCATAAAGATCGAAAAATTGTTATTAACAAATGGATTGAAAAATTGTTAAGGGTAAAAAGGTATATTAGTTTTAAAATTTCTCTCCTCCTCTCGTGAATCAAACATATATTTAATTAAAATTTCTCACCTCCCCTTCCTGCTTTTGATAGAAACATAAATTTAATTAAAATACATCGCCTCCCCTTCGTTGAACCAAACAAACCCTCAAGAAGCTTGTTCGTGTGTTAGATTTTTGTTTATCGGACCATTGACAATTTCGTGAAATTGTTAGGAGAATAAGAATGGTGAATTATCCCATTCAGATTTTTGTTTGTGGTGGAAGAAGAGAAGGGAGTTGATTTTCCTAGGGCGAGAAGCGATTTGAGAGTTTCTGCTGTGATGAGGAGTCATGGTTTGTGGCTAAATCATGATAAGAGAATCGTTGGCGTGCTTCACGGTGTTTGTATTAGGGATGTGTTTTTTTATAGAATGAAATTGATTGTGGTTGGTTTCCATGGACTGTCACAAGCTATGATTGATTATTTCCATCGTAGTATGAGTTTGAATGGCGAACCAATTGCGACTTCTTGTTTGAAATATCAAGCGATAAAACACATATAGGTTTTAAACACAAATGAGAAATCCTTTATGTTTTAAACCTATCTGTGTTTTATGGCTTGATATTTCCAACAAGAAGTTGCAATTGGATCGTCATCCGAACTCATACTACCATGCAAGTAATCAAATCTCAACTTGGTGTAGAACATGTAAACCAACCACAACCAATTTCATTCTATAAAAAAAACACATCCCCAATACAAACACTAGGAATCTTGCCAACGATTCTCTTGTCACAATTAGGCCACAAACAATGGCTCCTCAACATAGCAGAAGCTCTCAAATTGCTTCTCTCCCCTGGAACATCAACCAACTTCTCTTCTTCCTCCACAAACAAAACATGAATGGAATCATACACCATTCTTATTCACCTACCAATTTAACGAAATTGTTGTCGTCGAACCGACAATCAAAAATATGACACACAACAAGGTCTTTAATGGGAACAAATTGTGATTGCATCGACGACTATGTTGATGGATGCTTTTGTATCATGGATAATGGAAACAAATTTCCATATAGTCAAAGTGTGCTTCTCTTGAAAGGGAGACCGTTACTTTTTTAATGCGATCATTTTTATCGTTGTCTACCTCATTCTTGTAACTTTGTTAGGGAAAAAGGTCTTAAACACAGGTTGGAAGAGTTAGGGAATCTGGTTGGGGTTAGGGAATTTGGTCCTAACTCTCCAACTAGATCCCCTAGCTCTAACACTTCCAACCTATGTTTAAGACCTTTTTGCGTAACACAGTTACAAAAATTAGTTGGACAACGACAAAAAGGACCACATTCAAAGTGTGCTTCTCTTGAAAGGGAGGCCGATACTTTTTTAATGCGGTCATTTTTATCGTTGTCTACCTCATTCTTGTAACTTTGTTACGGAAAAAGGTCTTAAACACAGGTTGGAAGAGTTAGAGTTAGGGAATCTGGTTAAGGTTAGGGAATTTGGTCCTAACTCTCCAACTAGATCCCTTAGCTCTGACACTTCCAACCTGTGTTTAAGACCTTTTTGCGAAACACGGTTACAAAAGTTAGGTGGACAACGACAAAAAGGACCATATTCAAAGTGTGCTTCTCTTGAAAGGGAGGCAGTTACTTTTTTAATGCAGTCATTTTTATCGTTGTTTATCTCATTCTTGTAACTTTGTTACGCAAAAAAGTCTTAAACACAGGTTGGAAGAGTTAGAGTTAGGGAATCTAGTTGGGGTCCTAACTTTCCAACCAAACCCCCTAGCTCTAACACTTTCAACCTGTGTTTAAGACCTTTTTGTGTAACACGGTTACAAAAATTAGGTGGACAACGACAAAAAGGACCACATTCAAAGTGTGCTTCTCTTGAAAGGGAGGCCGTTACTTTTTTAATGCGGTCATTTTTATCGTTGTCTATCTCATTCTTGTAACTTTGTTACGCAAAAAGGTCTTAAACACAGGTTGGAAGAGTTAGAGTTAGGGAATCTAGTTGGGGTTAGGAAATTTGGTCCTAACTCTCCAACCAGATCCCCTAGCTCTGACACTTCCAACCTGTGTTTAAGACCTTTTTGCGAAACACAGTTACAAAAGTTAGGTGGACAACGACAAAAATAGGGATGGCAACGGGCGCCCATGGCTGCGGGTTTGACACTTATCAAACTCACACCCGAAATCATCACCCAAACTCAAACCCAAACCCAAACTCAAAGGCTGTTCGGGTGGCAAAACAACACCCACGCCCACACCCATTGGGTTCAGGTTTTTTCCACCCAAACCAAAACCTGCATCACATTTGAAAATAATTTGCAAATTTAAGAAATTAAATTCCAACATAGACTTTGAATTAAATTACAACTAAAATTAAGGTCTTCCAAGAAAATTCAAACATAGACTTTCAAGAAATTACAACATAGACTTTCAAGAAAATAAATTACAACTAAAATTAAGGTCTTCCAAGGAAATTGATGGAGACTATGGGGGTAATTAGGTAATTATAAAATATTTCGGGTGTGAGTTTGACTGATACCAAACCCACACCCATATTATCGGGTGTCACCCGAACCCAAACCCAGTCAAATCGGATTTCGCCCGTTGACTTGGGTTTGGGTTCGGGTGGGTCTCTCGGATTTGAGTTTTTTTGCCAGACCTAGACAAAAAGGACCACATTAAAAAAATAACAGCCTCCCTTTCAAGAGAAACACGCTTTGACAATATGGAAATTTGTTCCCATTATCCATGATACAAAACCATCCATTGACATAGTTGTCGATGCATTCACGACTTGTCTCCCTCCAGCTCTTATGAAACATAAACCATGGAAAAGTAGCCCTTGAAGGATACTCAGAACATATATATATATATATATATATATATATATATATATATATATATATATAGGGGTTTTCTAACTTAGACCCTAGTTAGGTCTAAGTTAGCAAGGTGCACCTTTTCAATTGGACCAAAATACCCATTCTTTTAATTTTTGAAAGAATAGAGCAACAGGGGCATTTCTGTAATTTTACATAAAAAAAAAATAACAACACGCGCCCCACCTTCTTAAACAATTAATAGACGTGGATCCAGTGTCGCGCGCGTACGGAAGGACCATGGTTACAGACCGTTGATTTCCATCAGACAGCCAAGATGTGATCTCATTAAGACTGTCTGATCAATCAGACAGCCCAGATCATCCTGATCTATCAGATCATCCTGTCTGCGCCACACTAGATTATAAGCTGGAGAGAGAAAATTTTGCTTTTGAAAAAGGCAGCCACGTGTCAGCATATGAATGGGTCTGCGTGATTTTTTTCATTTTATACTTTAAACTCGATTATTTCGTCGTAAATTAATTTTTTATTTTTTATTTTTTATACCAAAATTCATAATTTTTTTTTCTCTACAAATAGAGACTTGGTTCGTTTGATTTGGACATCGAAAAAAAAACGCAATTTTTCACTACTTTAAACTCGATTATTTCGTCGTAAATTAATTTTTTATTTTTTATTTTTTATACCAAAATTCATAATTTTTTTTTTCCTACAAATAGAGACTTGGTTCGTTTGATTTGGACACCGAAATCCTTCTGAAACCATTTATATGGTAGAATGGTTTCAGAATCTGAAACCATTTTGCTGGTAGAATGGTTTCAGTAAGTTGATTATTAGTTATTTGCTTCTGAAACCATTTAGCTTGTAGAATGGTTGCACATAGTTGTATTCTGAAACCATTTTACTGGTAGAATGGTTTCAGTGAGTAATTTATTAATTGTGTTTGCTTCTGAAACCATTTATCTGGTACAATGGTTTCAGAGAGTTGTAATCTGAAACCATTTTGCTGGTAGAATGGTTTCACATAGTTGTAATCTGAGACTTGCTTCTGAAACCATTTAATTGGTAGAATGGTTGCACATAGTTGTATTCTGAAACCATTTTACTGGTAGAATGGTTTCAATGGGTAATTTATTAATTGTGTTTGCTTCTGAAACCATTTATCTGGTACAATGGTTTCAGAGAGTTGTAATCTGAAACCATTTTGCTGGTAGAATGGTTTCAGTAAGTTGATTATTAGTTATTTGCTTCTGAAACCATTTAGCTTGTAGAATGGTTGCACATAGTTGTATTCTGAAACCATTTTACTGGTAGAATGGTTTCAGTGAGTAATTTATTAATTGTGTTTGCTTCTGAAACCATTTATCTGGTAGAATGGTTTCAGAGAGTTGTAATCTGAAACCATTTTGCTGGTAAAATGGTTTCAGTAAGTTGATTATTAGTTATTTGCTTCTGAAACCATTTAGCTTGTAGAATGGTTTCAGAGATTTGTACTCCGAAACCATTTTTCTGGTAGAATGGTTTCAGTGAGTTGATGTAAGGTAGTGAAAAATGAGATTAAGGTAGTGAAAAATTGCGTTTTTTTTTCTGTGTCCAAATCAAACGAACCAAGTCTCTATTTGTAGAGAAAAAAAAATTATGAATTCTGGTATAAAAAATAAAAAATAAAAATTAATTTACGACGAAATAATGAGATTAAGGTAGTGAAAAATGAGATTAAGGTAGTGAAAAATTGCGTTTTTTTTTCGGTGTCCAAATCAAACGAACCAAGTCTCTATTTGTAGAGAAAAAAAAATTATGAATTTTGGTATAAAAATTAAAAAATAAAAAATTAATTTACGACGAAATAATCGAGTTTAAAATATTAAATGAAAAAAAATTAACGCAGCCAATCAGCTTCTGACACGTGGCCTGCCTTTTTAAAAAGGTTTCTCTCTCCGCGATTGGGCTTCACCCACTCGCGCCTGTCGGCGCGTGTGGTGCACGCGCTTTGGTTTTGGCAAATAACAGCGTGACACGTGTCCTGGGGGGGAAAAAGAAGTGGGGGGCGCGCGTAAAATTGCAGAAAATTACAGAAATGCCCCTGTTGCTCTATTCTTTCAAAAATTAAAAAAATGGGTATTTTTGTCCAACTCAAAAGGTGCACCTTGCTAACTTAGACCCAACTGGGTCTAAGTTAGCAGCCCCCATATATATATATATATATATATATATATATATATATATATATATATATATATATAGTCAGGATCAACACCAAGGTGTTAAACTTAAAAATATGACACCTTCGATAATTCTTTAACGGATAATCGTTTTACAAAATTGATCGTTGGATTGAAAGATATTATAACATAGATCATATATATATATATATATATATATATATATATATATATATATATATATATATATATATATATATATATATATATATATATAAAATATAACAATAATCGAAAATCATTTGATACCTAGGAAGCAGCGACACTCCTTAGATTAGGCGTGTCTGTGTCGGACACGTGTCGGTGTCGGTGTCCGACACCGACACTTACGATTACACTAAATTATGTCATTTTTCCTAATTTTTATCGGTGTCGGCGTGTCAGTGTCCGTGTCTGTGTCCGTGCTTCATATAGTTTGATACGTCAATGAGATACATCAAAATTAACTCATCCTTTGAATGTTCGTAAGTCGTTAATTTTTATGTATTTCAACATGATAAGGTCACACGTCACGGAAATCTTGCTCTATATATATATATATATATATATATAATATTTCCTTTTTGATAACTATATAGAATAATTTTTTATTTTTGTGCTTTCACCATCAGTTTAATCGATCGCATATTTTATGATTAATAGATTATACAATAATATACTAACGTTAATAAAGTGATTTTTTTTATAAGTTGATGAAGAACATCTAGACATTATGGGACAAAGCGGGCTTCACCCCATCCTTTTGCCTATATCTCCTTATTATATTAAAAAAGAAAAAAGAAATATATACAAAAATTGGGGGACATAGACCTTAACCCAGTGAGTCTAAGGACATTGAAACCAAACAAACCAACTTCTAGATGATCATGGAAGACAAAATTGAATTCCTAAAATAAGTCAGGGCGAACGAACCAACTGTCAACACGGAAAAGGTCCACTTACCCACTACTCTTTGCATCAAGCAACAAGCGAATAAGGCTTTTTCAAGCTAACCGACGTTAATAAAGTGATCATAAAACTTGAAAAGAAAAAAAAAAGGACAAAACTTACATGCATTTCCATACATGCATTTCTTACTTTTCCACTCACAAAGAGGTGGTTATTTGTGTTTTTTCATTTTGAAAAAATAAAAGAAAATTATTTTTTAATAAAAAAAACTACCTCTTTGTGAGAGGAAAAGTAAGAAATTCATGTATGGAAATGCATGTAAGTTTTGTCAAAAAAAAAAAATACTACATTACTACATTTAACATACTACATTACTTGAAAATGTATCTCAGCTCAAGACAAAAAGATTTTAGAGTTATAAATTACTTGAAAATGTATAGAGTCTATCTCTTTATAAAACATACTACATTTAACTGGACTTGAATCCGCAACATATAAGTCTTATATTTGTTTTTTTACAACTAAATAAAATCGGTATCATATTAAGACAATAAGAAAAAGAATTAATTATTTCAACAAAAAAAAAAAGAATTAATTATTAATTATATAAAGAAAAATTGTAAATTTAAATAAAGTGATCGATACCAATAATAAATTAGTTCAAATAATAAGAATATTAAGTCTCTTATAAACATATAGTTAAAAATGTGTCTTATAATTTTTCGATAGAGATTAATCCTTATTAATACGGTACAAACTTTATACTTGTAGTACCTAAAAAAAAACATTAACAATGGTAAAGAGAAAATGTGTTTATATAAGGAATTGAATTTTATACAATCAGACTACATGCAATTAGTGAGATTTTGAATTGCTTAATTTTGATTAGACGGTTCAAATTTTCAGATGATATCAAAATCCTCCAATTATGGTCAGACGGCTTGATATTTATTAACAGTATAATTGCACTTATTTTCGACTTCATAGAATCGGGATCCATTTATATAATGTTGCATATAGGATATCCTTGTTCCATGATTTGTGAATGGAACCATCCAACCAACCAGAATTAGTTTCCTTCAAGATAAAGCAACCTCTCTATCCTTGTTGGCATTCCAACCCAAACCCAATTCACTTTTTCAACCTTTTATCATCAAACTGTCTTTATTATAGATTCATTCATTCAATCATCCAATACAAACAAACCTTACCATTGCCACCTTGCTTATTTATCTTATGATGAAACATACAACATTAACATTTTATTTCTTCATTATTATTATTGGAAGTTTGAACCATTTTTTTTGACCCTCTTTCTTTCTTCCCACCAAACTCACTCACTCAATCAAATCTTTTCCAATTTTCAACTTTATCCATTTGCCTCGTTTCTACCAATTTCATCCTTAATTTTAATTTTAATTTAATCATTATTTTCCTCAACACATATAGATAAGGTACATCCAAAAAAAAAAAAACATTCACAATTTTAAACATAAACATATTACTCTGTTTCAACTTTCAACCGATTTTGTAACATGATGAGAAGAAGACAGCATCATGAAGATGAACAATCAAAAGCTTTCTACGAACTATCAGCAATTGTTCTTAATCTTCTCCGTTCACCACCAACACCGTTAAATTTCTCCGATCATCAAACGGGACCGCCTATACGGCGTTTACCTCCTCCTCAAATCTCGCCGGCGGGATTCGCTTCTCTGCTTCTTGGAATTTCGGTGGCTCTGATGCTATGTGGATCGGTCACGTTCTTTATTGGGTTCGTTTTGATGCCGTGGGTTTTAGGATTGATTATGATTCTTTATGTCGCTGGAATTGTTACCACTATCTCCGATTTGGGTCGTTCTATTCTTTGCTACGTTACGGCGGCACCGGAGCCGCCACCTAAGGATATACCAGGTAAGATAACAATAACAACAGTGACAAATTTTTATTTTTATTTTGGAATATGAATGAATATTTTGTATGGGTTCTGTTGCTGTAAATGAAAAATCTTTTTTTTTTTTTGTCTTGTAATTGTTGTTTAATGATTTAACAAAGGTTTTATGTTTTGTTTTCATTTTTTTGTTCTTTGTTGTCTGTGTTGGGTTGTTTTCATTTTTTTACTTTTTGTGAAGAAATAGGATGCAAATTGTGACATGTTTTGGACAAAACCTTCAATATGTTTGATTTTTGCTTATTGGGGTTGAATCAGACAATTTGCTGGTTTGATCAAAAAGGACAAATTTTTGGTAACGTATATCAGGGAATTGGGAATTTTGATCAACATAGACAATTTCGCACAATCCTGGTTGCTCACCGTGATTTTGACAAATCCACACTGTGAAACCTTAGGGGAACGCCGACAGCAAGTACGGGTTGATGATTCGGTATCATCAAGAGATTGGGACGCCATGTGATTTCAACCAAAACCTTAGTCATTGAGAATATAGGTCTTTTCTTTATAGATGTTTGGCTTTTTGTGGCATTAAGTTTCACGGAAAATTCTAATATGGACCACTTTTATGGTCTATCGTAGATTATTACTTAAAAAATATTTAAAATTGTATGCACAGGATCCAGGATAGACTACATGTAAAGATGTAAAGGTGGTCCACTGTAGCATTGACCTAAGTTTCGGTGTTACCTTCTTAAAAAGCAGTTTGTACCACACAAATTTTGATGCTTTTTTCCCCACAACTACAACAGTAGAATTCTAAATAACATTACATTTCAGGGAAGGTGTCACTGTTAATCAGATTCTGTTGTAAAGTGAGTTTTATGAAATGGGGTAGATTATCCTCTGCCTAGCCTCTAATGAACATGGAAAACAGAAGTTATGCAATATTTGTTGTTTTGAAAACTATGTTTTTTTGGAAGGAGGGTTATTCTTGTTTGGAAATCATTGTTAATCTGTGAAGTAATTTCTTTTGTAAAGTGATATCACTTACATAAACCACAGTCTTAAAATTAGCTTCCAATTTGGAGAAAAGAATGCATCAACTTGTGTAAAATTAAGACTAGGCTCAAATATAGTACTTGTTTTTGTTGCACATTTTCATGTTTGGGTGCGGCTTAAATTTAAATTTTTGTTGTTACAGCGTGGAAGCTTATGTGAAGTATCGAATGGAGAATGAAATTGAGGATACCGGTGTTTGGGTGCGGCTTAAATTTAAATTTTTGTTGTTACAGCGTGGAAGCTTATGTGAAGTAGGTGCCTAATGCAACTTATACAACCAATTCTCCAGATTATGGAGCTTCCTTCTCTTATCAGATGCAAGAATCGTGGATATATAGCTTTTGTATCAAGTTACTGAATTTTGTGGATATGGATTCTCTGTGCATTACAAAGAGTGGAGTAAAATTTTGAAGAACAGCGCAAGTATCGAAGGAGTTATTTGCACTTCCTCGCTTCCTTCTTGCATTGCCGTTATCAATTGTTTTACTTAACTTTATTACCACTTTCTACATTAGGCTTTTTAATTTCCTCTTGTTAAGTTCTAAACATGTCATTAACTGTAAAAAGAGAAGGAAAAAATATATGATTTGGCCCGAGAATAGGGATTGTACTGCACTGTATTGAGAAGAATATTTCGAATCGGATGGTTGCTACATGTAACAGGTGAAATTATTTATTTGCAGATCGTTACTGCTATTGAAGATTGTTCATGTTGATTATTGTCTTTCCATTTTTCATGAATAGGTAATAAGTCCTCGCTTCTAAGTAGCGCATATCGTTAGTTTGTTTCATGTTACAAAATCAAATTCTTAGACACTAGTTTTGACAATATCACCCTAATATCAAACATACATTGTGTCTTCTTTATTCTTTGTTTCTTCCATGGATTTTGGCATTGGAATTCTTTTTCCTTTTGTATTTATCTATTCTCCATTAGTATTTATCTTCTCTTTCTTTTATTTGAATCATGTATTTATCTAAAACAACCTTTTTGTTTTCTTCATTTTTTCAGTTTTGTACTGCATTATTTTATTAAACACTGATTGGTTGATCACATTTTATATTTTTCCATTAATAAAAGTTTGGATAATTTAAGTTTCAAAGACACACCAAGAAGAAAAATGCATTGAAAATCCAAAAGATGGCTTATAAAGTTACTTATCGGCAAGGATTCTTTCTCATTCTTGAGAGAATTCGGTGAAATAAGTGTCTTTTATTTTATTTTTTTTAATAATAAATATGACGTGTTAAGAAATTTGTTGATGACAAATCTCACAAGACAAATATATCACCGGAGAGAATCGATACCCGTTATTTATATATTATCTATCAAGAAAATCATCATATAAAATTACACTTGCATATTATCCATCAAAAATCCTCACATCAACATGTAAAAGTTACTTACATATTATTCATCTTAAAATTATCATATTAAAATTCTCAGTTCTCACATCAACTTCTAAATTCGAATCTAGCTAGTTTCGCATT
The DNA here is from genome assembly GCF_020283565.1 of Trifolium pratense. NCBI lineage: Eukaryota > Viridiplantae > Streptophyta > Magnoliopsida > Fabales > Fabaceae > Trifolium > Trifolium pratense. The sequence goes on from NC_060060.1 coordinate 51,755,748, forward strand.
TCACATCACATACACATTTATTTATACTCAATAGTAAAAAATTATTGAACAATTATGTAAGCCAATGAGCAATTTAAGGGCTTGGTTTCATGAGAGATCAAGGTCAAATTATCAACTCACCGTTTAAGAGACTATAATGTCAAATTGTGTTCCTTTTTCTTTTTATCAACATGTATCTATCTTTCAAATTATTCATATTTCTTAGGACCGTAAGGGTGAAAGGACTTAAAAAGTAAGTCCTGAGAAAAAGAAAAGAAAGCGGTTTGGAATTTGGATTATGAGACAATAAATAGCTTAGGTAAACATAAAATGATCCTATTTGCAAGTGTGTGCATGTTACTCCATTCAATCCAAACACAAATCAAAGATTATCAACTCTCCTATAAAATCTCAAAGACCAATTCAAAACATAGTGAAGAAAAGTACATAAAATATTCCAAGAGGATGAAAAATAACAACAAAAACAACACAATTTCAAACCACAACTAAGAAAATAAAATGAAACCTATAATGTGATTAATGAGTTGATTAGCCAGTGTTGATATGAACACCAATTGCAATAAGAAAGATGGTAATTAATCCAAAAAAGATGATAGTATGAACCAAAATAGACACACCACTAGTGTGCATGTTTCCAAACTCCACCACTTTGTTTCTTCCTGGAACTTGAAACAACAATCCTGGACTTAGTAACACAAACAGCACCACTGCTATCACCACTGGACCCCAATCTGCCATACTTCTATACTTAATTTTTTTCCTAGCTATTTCACAAATTATAACACATATATATATAGTATTTGACAATAGACACTACAAACGTGTTACATATTACTTATCTATTCTATAACAATATATAAAGGGAATAAGGGAGTTTGGGCTGGATTTTTTTTGGTCCATTTTACCCTTAACTTCCTTTATGGTTTTTTAATTATTCCATAATTGCCCTTAACTTCCTCTCTTTTTTTTTTTTATGGTTTTTTCATCTATATCTATTATATACTATAATATATAAAAAGAATAAATGAGTTTTGGGGTAGAATTTTCATAATACCAACATTACCCTTGCTTTTTTTAGTAGCAACAAAAATCTTTTATTAACAAACTCACCATAACATAAGGCGTATCTTTTTTTTTTGTACATAAGTTAGACACAGGCAGGCGCTGGTCCGCTAGTACCTTATAATTAATTTAATGTTATGTGGAGTTGTTTGGTGGAGTGAATGAAGAAGCAAGCTAAAGAGATTGGTGACACTTGGCAATTTATTTAGTATGTTTTGTTAACCTCTAATTTCTAAAGAAAGGAGTCTGGTAATTCGGAGTTCGGCTGCGAAATAAGTAAAGTTCGACTAAAAAATTATTTCGTCCAGGAATCAAACTCGGGTTCTCGTGAATAATCCATCTTTTTTTTTTGGCGGAGTTTTCACCACCACCAGTATCCGGCCACTGGGCCGTCTAATCTGGTTCGAGGGTCAGTTCTTGCATCAAGTGGTTCTAGCCCTCTCTCGATCGCAGTTGTGAGGAATCGAATCGTGATTCTCCCTATCAAATCAAATGTCAATAAATCAAATGTCAATACCATTAGGCCAACTAATGATTTATCCTTCAGTGAAATTCATTAAGTATTTGAGTTGGATGTTTTGGTCGGCAGCTTATTTAGATACTAAAATAATTTAGATACTAAAATATAAGTTGAAAATTAATTAAACAATTATATGAGAATTTTCATCTTGGTGGATGACATTTGATGAAGGGAAAATTTAATTAATTAAGCAATCAAGGCATAAATGAAATTACTATAAAAAAGAGAATCGACCAAATTAGTTAGAAATACATATAAAATAACTAGTAGCTAGTTTGAGTTTCAATTCGGTGCATGTCATAGTCAGTGCAGTGGTGGCATATGAGGAAAGAACGTTGTAGAAGGATAACAATTAAAAGCAAGCATTACGTGCCAACATATCCTCATCATGTGGCTTTTCAATTCATTATTGAACTAAGAGCTAAATTTCGTGCAAGATAAGATCAAAACAATTTAATTTAATTTAATTTGTATCTCTAAGTTGCAGGTGACATTATTGGATTAATTGATTCTGCTTAGTAATTGAACTTTGATATTTTCTCTTCGGGGCCCCCATGTATCTTTTATATCCCCCAATATTCCAATTTTGCTCTTGATAAAAACTTCGGTTCGCAGAAACCGAAGTTTTTTCTAGTTCAAATTCAGGAAAATTTCGGTTAACAGAAACCGAATTTTGTTTTCAAGGCAAAAAAAATTCGATTCGTAGAAACCGAAGTTTTTATTGAAGGGCAAAAAAGTAAAATCCAGAGGGTGAAAAAGAACCATGGGGGGCCTAAAGAGAAAATATCTTGAACTTTTGGGCCATCAACATACTTCACCCGCCCAAGGAAGTTTGGGCCCCGATTGATTTTGTGTTCCAACAAAAATTAACATAATCTAATACTACTGCATAAGTACTATTCCCCCCCCCCCCAAAAAAATTCCATAAATACCTGTTTGACTTCTAGAATTCGAAGCATGTTTTGTTTATTTCAGATTCTAGAATTCAAACTGAAAGTTTTCGAACTCAAGAATCTGGATCAGTTTTTATAGAAAAAAAATTACAATTAAATATTTGTCAAAAAAATAATAATAATTAAATATGTTTATTACAACAAAAAGTACGATTACATTAAATATTAAACAAAAATATTATATTAAAAATTATATCAAATGGAATTGTCTCTAATTTGTCATTGACATCTCACTTTAGGAATAAAAGATAAGGCAGTTCAGATTTTCACTTTTGATGGCAGATGAGAGCAGATGAAACTCTCTTGTTCACATCTAAAAAGACAGTGAAATAACCACCCAATATAGAGAAAGCCTCATTTGTGTTGCAGACTTGCAGTTCTAAAGCATCTCAAGAGCTTTAGGTTGACCAATCATAATATTTTCAATCATATTTCAACAATTACTTATTGACCAACAATTTATTTTTACTATAAGATACTAAGACCGAAAACATAGTAAAAATGCACTAAAAATAATGAATATAAATTAGTGAATAATCAACTTCTCACCGAAAAAAAGATATATTTCTCAATATTGCATATTGAAGTGAGTACATGAGTACATACAGCCAAGCACTTATGAAAAACGAACAAGAGAGATACAAAATTACAAAGACATAACTTCATTTGTTGTTACTATAAGATAAGACCGAAAATATAGTAAAAAAACAAAACAACTACTACGTGCATGTTTGAATTAACAATAAAATTAACAAAATTACGATGTACCATACACTTTGATGAAATTACAAACGTAGCTTTTCTCATCAAAATTATAGTAATCTATTATAATTCTGTCAAATTCACTATAAATCCAAACACGAACAAGAAGTTATAAAATGCGATTAATTAGCTAGCCTATGTAAAAATGGACCTTAACGGCGATCAAGAAAAGACAAACAAGACCAAAGTAGAGAAGAGAATGAACAACAATGGCAGCAGCACTTGTTTGAAAGTTTCCAAACTCAATGCATCTTGAACGCCCTGGAACTTGAAATAGCAGCCCTGGTGTCAATAGCACAAATAGCATCACAGTTACAACAATGGACCCCCAGTTAAACATTTTTACTATTAATAATTTCAACTATTCTATGATCACCTTCAATTCAATGCAATGCAATGCAATGCAAATTATGATTAATTTATATAGTGGTGTGTATTGTATGAATATTAATTAAAAAATTAAGTGGGTATGGGGGGAGGGTTCGGTGATGAAGCTACTGTAGATTCACTTCCATTGTGCATGTGATGCTTGTCACAAAGATTGAACTTGGATTTGGATTAAGAATAACTTGTTTCACATGATAATCATAATTCAGCTTACATCATATGATATTATTGTGTAGCTTTGAAGAAAGGAATTATAGCCACTTGTGTTTTGGACCCTAATTGGCTTCTAACTTCTTTCACAATCATAGGTCGGCATGGCAAAATCATTAGACAATTGCTCTTCTTTTTCCATGTTGCTCGTAATGCCTCTAAATTTTAGAGTAAAATACTTCATCCGGTCTTAAAAAAAGTTATCTTTTTAGTTTCATTGAGTGATTTATATATTTAGTTTAAAATATAAATAAAATACATAAATTATTTAATGACATAAGAAAATATTATTTATTTATATTTGTGAGTGGATGGAGCACTAGTAGTATCTTTTGGTGTATATATTTTATCAAAAAAGTATTTTTCCAATAGTGTAATACAGAGTATTTTATTTAGAAGATATATTTTTATAGTGTATTTTGAATCAAAATTCTCCCTTTTTATTATTTCTATTTCTTTTATTATTAAAATTTTAAATACTTTATGATGTATAAAAGAGATTTTTGACTCATATAATATCACACTTTTATATTTATATTTTCAAAATTGTATAGTAATAGAAGAAATGAAAAGAATCGAATCATGCATACTCAACTTATTCACCTTTAAGGTGAAAATTCTAACAACTAGACTACTTAAAAAGAAAAAAAAGAATTTGAACACACATTCGTCAAAATAAATACAATTTATTTTTATTTTTTTTAACAAAAAATACAATTTATTTTAAAAATATACATTATTTCATTTTTTTTTATACTTTTTTGTGGGCCTAAATCTTTTTATTTATGATCATGCTAAGCAATAATTGGTCTAGTACATCACTATAGGATAATACAAATTGTTTAGTTGGTCTAGTAATGATTGACGCTAAACTTGATAAGTAGGACTACAGTTCGATTCTTTGTAACTATGATCGAGAAAGAGTTGGAACAAGTTGACCCTTAAACAAAATTAGACAGTTTAATGAGACACATACAGATAATAAAAACGAAAAAAATCACTATAGGATAACATGAGGGAATAAATAAAGGTAACTTCATACCCCTACCCCACACATATCGACATCATTTCTTTTTCCTATGAAAATAAATATCGACAATTCAATCCAAAAAAAAAAATATCGACAATTTGACATAATTCCTTTTTCTTACTAAATATCGACATCATTCATTTATTCAAATGATTAAACAATATAAAAAGAAATTGTGATTCGGAGTTATCTCTTTTTTTTACAAACCATAAAAAAGTAGAGTTAATACATTTTATGTAAAGTTCTTTTTTTTACAATGTTTTTTTCTTTAATTCTCTGAATTTCAGAAGAAGAAAAATAATCCAATAATTTAGAATTTGACCGCTAAATAAGTAAAGAGTCATGTTAACATGTGCACTAAGGGCACATGTTAAGCTACCTAAAAGTATAAATATAGCATTTAATGATACAAAATATTTAATATGTAAAGAGTTGAATTCACAAACTTAACATTTAATATTTACCACATTTATCTTCTTAACATGTGCTTTTAGTACATATGTTAACCTTCTCCATAAGTAAAATCTGATTAAGAATTATTCCTATCAATATACTAGAACTTTGACCCATGCGGTGCATGAGTCTAATTAGGTGTAATATGTAACAATAAAAAATAAAATACAAAAATTCTAAGAGCATTTTCAATAAGAGTAGTATAGAGAATTTCATGGACTAATTATTCTATATTTGTTTATGTGCTTATTTTATATTTTATATATTTTTTAAATAATTTTTGAACCCCATCGTTTTGTTTACTTATTAAAAAAAATTGTTGATAACTAAAGGTTAAAAAATTGATGATAATTAAAGGTTAAAAAAAAAATTAAAGACGTAATCAAGAACATAAACTTAAGTAGACATCCATAAATAAATAAAAATTGTGATTAATTCTGCCGTTCAAATTTATTGAAAACAGGGTTAACATATTAGGATTCCTAAATTCTTTCATAATTGAAGCACATGTTTTAGCGGTTGAAAGGTTTTATTGTAAGTAAGAGATGCAGGTTCGATGACAAATCTGTATATTTTTAATATAAAGCTGCAATAAAAATAAAGAGAAAATGAGGGGAAAAAAATTTGGTTTAGGGTTAGTTTATGTTAGCAAGCTTATAATATAAGAGATTATCGGTTTTTAATTGTTTAAATTGTGCAATGAAAATTGATGGTGTTTAATTGTCGTATGAAATATTTCCTATGAAAGTTGATGGAGCTTAACACTTTGTGGACATAATTTAAATCACAATTGGTCTGCTAGTGCATATTATATCAATTGATCATCGATTAATATTAAATCTGCAATATTAAAAACAAAATAATGAATGTGATTAGTGACATGACTATGGTTGTATTGCAAAAAAAATTGATTTAGTAGAATTGAGTTTGATAATAACTTTTCAAATTACACGTGATAATAACTTTCCAAATCTCACATGATAATTATTCTCTAAATTTATGATCCGGTAGAAAAAAATCATTGATCAGGAAAGACATAAAAATATTTTGTGATGAATAATATAGTCAACAATAATTTTGATATGATATACTTTTAAAATTGATGGTGTTTATCAATTATTGCACATAATTTTAATCACAATTGGTATACTTGCCATAATGGTTGGAAATATTGCCTTGCATTGAATGATTGCAGGTTCGAATCCTAGTCAAGACAAAATTGTATTATTTTTTAATAAAAATTGCAAGATAAAATGGAGGGAAAACAGGGAAAACAAATTAGGGTTTAGAGTTTGCTTGTGTATACAAGCTTATAATATAAAAGATGTGTAAACTTATGTAAGTGTTTTTATATGAAAACATTAAGATCATTCACAATAGTTCTTATTTTGGTACTTAAGGGAGTCTCACTCTCACAAGTATCCATTATGCATTTATAATTTTTTAAGAATAGGACAGTATTTAATAATTATTTAATCCCTTCAACCCAGCATTTTTTAAAAAATTTAAGTGAGTTTCATTAATAATTTTACATTATTATAAATGAATCCCACGAAGATATATTTTAATGGGAAGATAGATAGTGCTTGTTATGGATATTGTACCAATTAGATACTCAATTTTATGTGTCAAAAAAAATACTCAATTTTACTTTCTTCCGATGAAAATACCTAATAGATACCAATGCTTAAAATATCCCGTGAGCTTAACTCAGTTGATAATGACATTGCATTATATATGCAGGTGATCGGTGTTTGAACTCCAGTTATTTCACTTATCCACCTTAAGGGTGGAATTTCTAGCCACTAGGTTACTGACAAAAAAAATATCAATGCTTAAACTATACCAATGTTTAATCTAACAATATTTATATTATCAATAGAGTTAGTTTTATGGACTATCAATATTATTTCTGTTAGATTAAAATAAGAAAAAAGAAATTATGTCTCTTGAGTTAATTCTTTTCCATAAAAAAAGTAGAGTTGATGTATTTTATGTAAAGTGATGTTGGAGTAAATGTTTTTATGTGAAAAGTTTATCATTTATCATAGTAAGTCATCCAAAGTTGTTAAAATAGGATAGTCCATGTGATCACGCACCAATCCAATAAAACATTGGCTATGAATCTTAATATTTTAGGAGTTTTTCTTTTCGTCTTTCCGAGTCTTTCACCCGTCTCTCGACTTTTTAATTCTATCCCTCGCAATGTAGGATATGAATGTAAATAGTAAAAATTGGAGGAGAAAAAAATAGTTTAGAATGCGAATTGAGTTCGCTACATAGAATGCGAACCTTATAAAATCTAATATTTTTATATCTTTCACCCTTCTTTCCCTTCTATTTTACAAGATTCGCTTCTTAAGTAGTTAACTCAGTTTACATCCTATGATGCAAATTGTTTTTTTTTTCTCCAGATTTCACACTCCCTAAGTTCACTGCTTAAATAAAGAGATGGTGGATATTTACAAAATTTATGGGGCGCGCGAGAACAATGAATACGAAAAGATGAACTCATATTTTAGTTCGAATTGTTTTAATTCAAACATGCAAAAAATCTGAATGATGTGAAACATACATAAATTATTTTACCTCTTTTTCTACACAAAATAAATATTATAATAAAACATACTCAAATTTTCTCTTTTAAAAAATAAATTTGTAAAAATAATATCTTATCATTAAGAAATACTATATTACTATTACTGCTATAAATTTTCTTAATTTTTATAATTTAGTCAACGGGGTCAAAACAAACAGTGCGAAACTATTGAATCATGAATGTGAACGAGTGAGTATGTGGTATGCAAAAATTGAATAAAATGAGGAATATTCTTTGGCATCTTATTTACAAGGCCTGTGTTGATTCTTGAATCTTCACTACGTGTATATAATGCGCGTCTAGGGAGGGAGGAATATGACAAAATCTAAAGTCAAAGTCAATTCACCAAATTTAAAATAAGAGAAGGATTTATAGGGATGACAATTTGACTCATACCCAGAGGGTACCCGCAAAAATTACCCACAACGGGTAGGGTAAAAACCCGCATTTTGGGTACGAGCATGGGTATGGGTAATTACCCGCAAAAATGAACTGGTATGGGTGTGGGTACGGGTACCTTAGTACCCATCCCGCCCCATACCCGCATAATAAATATTTATTTATTTTATTTATATTATCATATTATAATATATGTAAATCAATTTAAAACAATACAACTCTACTAAACTATTACATATTTTTAATAAAAATGTTTATTTATAACATAATATAAAAATAATGTGAATATTTAACATAAATATGAACTTTAACATAAGGTTAGTAATAATTTTGTTTATAATTTTCATTAGTCAATATTAAAATCTTTGAAATTTTTTTAATTCTATTAAAATTATATGATATTTTATAATTGATCAATTTATTTTTAGTAAAAATGCGGGTAACGGGTACGGGTATGGGTACCTAGGTACCCATAGGATATGGGGACGGGGACAAAAGTTGTTACCCACGCGGGTATGGGGATGTGTACGGGTATTTTTTCAATCCGCGGGTATGGGGATGGGTACTATAGTACCTTACCCATACCCTACCCATTGCCATCCCTAAGGATTTAAAAGATATCCGCGGTCGGTCTAAAACAAATTTATACGGATATTAAATGAAAATTCACCAATTTGTCACATTACTCCGCTCTTTGCCACATTACTTCACTCTTGTATATTTATTTTAAAAGATATCGCTGGCCAGTCATCACACACATCCACATTATAATTGTTTGTTCACAACACTAAATTAGTGTTACTAATTAAAGTCCTTGCACCACAGCCCTTAAGTATAAGTATAAGTATAATAATAGTGGCTTAGGCTAACATCCACAAGTGCACTATATGGTGCATGGTGCACAAGTAACTGATTTTATTATAACGAATACAAATTTTACAAAATTCGCTGTTGAATTGCAAATTTATATTATATAGATCATCCATAAAAAAAAATTTAAAAAATTAAATATCATTTGATATGTTATTGAATATCATAAAGATTAACGGTATTTAATAAAAATTCATAAACCGTTAATTTTAACGAGTCTCAATAACATATCAAATGATTTTTAATTTTTCAAAAAAAAAATTATAGATGATCTATATAATATAAACTTTAAATTCAACGATTGATTTTGTAAAATTCGTATTCGTCATAGTGAAATCGGTGACTTGTGCACCATGCACCATATGGTGCACTTGTGCATGATAGATGTTGCCTAATAATAGTAATATGAACCACCTTCAGATTGCTACAGTGTAATCAAGTTTTCTTACTTTTATTTTTCGGAAATTTCTTCGAAGTAAATGGGTGTAGAAGAGAATTGCAATACTCTAAGTAGATTAGATAAAAAGGAAGAGTACAAAAGACTAGAAGACATAAAACATGAAGGGTAGAAGGTAATTCAAATTCAAAGTCAAACACTCACTTATCATTTATCATGTGCACAATTTGGCAAGTCCGCGTATGGATGCGCATATTTTGACTGAAATTAAATACCAGTAGTATATTACTCCATTCGTTCCAAAATGAGTCAACCATTTTGACTATATACACTATTTATATATATCTTACTTTGATTCTATTTTTCTAATAATATATAAAAACAAATATTAGCGTATAAGATGTTGTTGGATTCATCTCGATTAATATTTTCAAAATATCATATTTTTATAATTTTTATCATTATACAATTAAAAATATTAATTATCAAAATTATGCATTAACATGCGTGACGAAGTCAACTAGCTCACGGACGGAGCTGAGTATAGTCTACAAGTAGGGTTGGGAACAGGCCAGGCCAGGTCAGGCCTTGACAGGCCTAAGCCTGGCCTACGAATTTTTTTCAGGCCTGAGCCTGGCCTGCGGCCTATCAAATGTTATTTTTTTTTGCCTGGCCTGAGCCTTTTAAAAGCCTGGCCTGACCTTGTAGCCTGTTTAAAAGCCTGTGTTACATTAAAGCTTCTCTATATAGTTTTTTTAAATAGGCTAAACAGGCCTTAAAAAGTTTACATTTAAATTTTTATAATTTCTACAACATTAAGAAAAAGCTAATAATATGATTAACACAATAATTAAAAACTAATAAAATAACAAATACGATTACGAAAAATAATTATTATTATAAATAATATTTTTTTTATAAGATATAAATAATAATATTATATAAATAATTATTATTATTATAAACAGGCCGGCCTATCAGGCTTCGTAGGCCATTTTAGAAGCCTAAGCCTGACCTATTTATGTAAACAGACCGTTTTCAAAGCCTAAGCCTGGCATTTTTAATAACCAGGCCAGGTCAGGTCAGACTTATACAGGCCAGGCCAAAGGCCCCTTTAGGCCGTCTGACCTATTCCCAACCCTATCTACAAGTCCTACTTCAACTAACATATACCAAATATTGTCAGTCAAACACCATCGTCCAAAATCTTGCAAAGTTGCAGTTTTGTGAATTTCGGTGATACTTCTAACTTCGTCTGAATTATAAATAAATAAAAAGTTATACCAAGACCAAATTACAATGACAAAAGAAAGTCGTAGTGAACAATTTTTTTTAATTGAGAAAATAGTATAGGCACACAAATTTACATTGGCATTCGATAACAATCGTATATTCCGTCAAATCACATCAATACATCCATTTTATTTTTGTCAGGTAGACTAGTTGTTAGAAATTTCACCCTTAAAATGAATAAATAAGATGTTTGGAGTTCGAACCCCGATCTTTGGTATAAAATGTTACCATTTGTGTTAAACTTATGAAAACATCAATACACCCACTTTAATTATATTACATGGTAGAGTATTTAATTTTTATTGAATTTTGGTATAAAATTAATTTACTTGTAACCAAGACATTGAACTCAAGTCGTTAGTAAACTCCTCATAAAACGGATAGTTCGGAAGAACTCAAGTTTGACTCTCGATGAAAATAATTATTGGTCAGACTTTACTTACCTCATAATTGAACCTTGAATTACCGGGTCTCTTTTCTTAGAAATTAGAGGGTTAAAAAGAAGTTTTCCTTGTGATAGTATATACTTAAAAATTAGAGGGTTAATTAGAAAAAATAATACTCCCTCCGTTTCAAATCTTTAGTCTTTTTACCTTTTTAGTTTTGTCAAAAAACTTTAATCCTTTTAAAAAATCAAAGTTGATACTTTAATATTTGTACTCTTACTAAAGTTAAAAATATTTTCTCTTTCTTCATAAAATAAGGATAAAATAGACTTTACTTATCATTTTTTATCATTTCTTAATTTCCGTGCAAAATTTTAAAATGACTAAAGTTTTGGGACCGAGGGACTAATAATTTACTCTTGATAGTGTACAGTGTACATCCATTAATTATTATTTATTATAGTTTTGTTTGTGCTTTCCAGTTTACACACTTTGATCACTATCTGAGCTGAGTGTGTAATAAAAAGTGTTTACCCAAGTGCTTAAGTAAGCTTTGATTGCTGTTGATGTTTTAAGTCCAACTTTATCTCTTCAAATTTCTTCATTGATTCCTTTAGCTTTTCGTTTACTGATTAAGCAACGGAAAACCCAAATTTATTATAACTGAACGCAAATGCTCAACTTCTTCTTCTAACACTCTTGTTCCTTTTCGTGATCCATTACGATGCTACCTGGTAAACTTTTTCTCCTTGCTATGCATAATTTTCATTTTTCACCGTTTTATTCAATTCAATTTCACAGTACTTTCATTCACAACTTTACTTTAATTCAATTTCAATACGTGACTTGGAGTGTGTTCCTCCCAGAGTCTCGGTTCTTAGTTGGGTCAGTTCATACAGAGCAAAGTTCTAGCTTTATATGGGACCGGCGAGTGGACAGTGAGATTGGTGTCTCTCAGATTAGTCGTACTTGAGCCGGACAACGAGTCTTAGAAAATAAAAATAAATATTAGCAAGTTTATGGTGAGAGGTTTGGGTATTATGCTAGAGATATGAGTTCGAACCTCATCTTGTAAACAAATATATATATATATATATATATATATATATATATATATATATATATATATATATATATATATATATATATATATATATATTTTCTTTGAAAACTTGGTATCCTGCCTTGGACCGACTAATCCAAGAGGACCAATCCCACCGCCCATTTGCGGGGCCCCATTTAAAGCTTGGGGAATCGAACGTGAGACCTTGAGAGAAACATACTCCAAAGACCCAAACCAACACCACTAGACCAACCCAAATTGATGGCAATTACGTGCAACTTTGTGTGTGTTATTGCTATGCAAATTTAGGAATTTTTACTGTTTTTGACTGACTGTACTTCATGCCTTTGTTCGATAAAATAATTATGGCTGTTGCTTAATCACTGTGCTTTCTGAAAAGATATGCAATAATTGATTGGCATAGATGTAAAAGACAATTAAGTTCTTAGCCAATAGTACAGTGTGGCCCCGATTTTCGACATAATTCCCATTTCGAATGATCAATTTGGAATTCAACAAAAAGGAATAATATGAAGAGTTCTAAGTTGTTGGATTAACTTGACATTGTCATGGCAGGTTTGCAATACAATATCAATGATCTGTTTCAAGAAGCTAAGAAAAGATGGCTCAAACCTATAGAGGTGTATTACATTTTGCAGCATCACGACATGTGCGAGTTCACCAATATGCCCCTTAACCGGCCTCGTGGTAACATCCTTAGTCTCTTTAGCCTGTGTTTGGTATTACGGTCGGTATATTAGAATCACAGTGATCCACCATGATTTTTCAAAAGCTACACTCTGTAGCTTCTGCAAAACCACAGTGGGTTACCGTGATTCTGGCATACTCACTGTGATACCAAACATACACTTAGTAAAATTGATGAAAGTAGCTTTTCTGGTTATTCGTGCTTGTGTTACTGATTGTCAACAACATTGGCTATTGATTTTTGTGAAAGGTGGAGCTGTTTATTTGTTTAATAAAAGAGTCATGCGTTTCTTTCGAAAAGATGGTCATAATTGGCGGAAGAAAAAAGATGGAAGAACTGTGGCAGAAGCACATGAACGGCTTAAGGTGCGCTTAAAGAGTTTATGTTGTTATTATTATTGAAGTGTTTCGAAAGGTGGTTTGACATTTGTATGGCTTGCTGCAACTTATGTCTGTCCACGTTAACAGCTTCCTCTTGACTCCGTTTATGTTGTATGCAAATGCTTCAATTTTCACTGTAATTTGTACCAACCAAGTCTTTCTTTCTTTTACTGTTGCATAAGAAGTATGTAGGAAAAAAGGATGACATAAAGTAATTATACCATAATATAGCCAAGAGTTTTCTAACCAATTCAAATTTGAGACTCTCTATTTCATCCTTTTCCTTTTGCAAATGTTTACAGTACGTCTGACCATTGAAACCATAAATCTATGCGGGACTAAAACTGATAGCACCATTGAATTAATTATTAAGAAGAAATATTCAAAACATTGATAGGCATCTAAAACATTTTGAAATGAAGTATTACTAAAAAATAAATCAAGATTCTCGTTGGAAATTTATTTTGGAATCTATTTCCTAAGTGTCTCTGTACCATGGATAGCTTCCAATATATTCATTTGGAAAACGTAGCAAGTATTTTGTTCAGCAAGCACTTTTCATATAAATGAAATGCAGCATAAATTTGAGATGTAACTTATTCTCTAATAGGTTTTCCGGTATTGAGCAGTATTTTGTTTTCAAAGTAATTTACCATCATTGCTATACTATAAATACCTTCTGTGATGACATTTGTTTTGATATGTGGTCTTGTGTGTATGCTGATTTTCTCAATCTGAGTCATCATATTGTTCTGCATGATTAGGTTGGAAATGTTGAAGCCCTAAACTGTTACTATGCACATGGAGAGGAGAACCGTAGTTTCCAGAGGCGAAGCTATTGGATGTTGAACCCGTGAGTTAACTATTAGCTGACTACAAACCCTTCATATTATTAAGCTTACCACTACGTGTTGTATCTTTCAAAATCTAGTAAACACGTTTGTAAAAAAAAAAAAAAATATGAATGTAAAGTACAACTATATTTTTGACCAAGATAAGATTATACTGCATTTGAAAACCAATCAGCCTTCCGTATGCATAACGACGTAAAAACGTGCACATTTTGGAAAAATCATATATAAAGATAAAGTACAATTAATTTTTTTTTTTACCAGGATCAAATTACTTTGACTTTAAAAACAATCAAACTTCAGTATGCATTACTATTCTTAAGTTATGTTCATTCATATGTTTTTGTAATGGATGTTTATATTTTCTTGCCTGACAGGGAATATGAGCATGTTGTTCTCGTGCATTACAGAGATACAAATGAGGTGATTTTTCAGAACATGACATCAGATATATTGGATAATATCGTATTAAGATAAACATAGTAATGGTAATTGCAGCACGTTAGAAGTGTAAAAACTGGGGATAGGAGTCCTTTTTGCCAACATGGGCTCACTCCCTACCCTGTTTTAGAAGTTTTACATAAAGGACTTCCTCCTTTTCCAACGTTCACGTTAGAAACTTCTGTTATATAATTTATTTGTCTTCTTTACTCATAAAATTTTAGTTCTCTTGTTTTCTATGTAATACTAATATTTATATATTCTTGTAACTTTTACTTATGAAAATAACTTATGTAATAGTCAAGGAGCTTTTATAATTCTTCATTAAGTTCAGATCTCTCTCTCTCTCTCTCTCAATGCAGTTCACAAACTCTATAGTACATAACATGAATATCCAAAGTGAATTATATGGTTCATACCTCTAAAATATACTCTCTTTTTTCTCCTGGCTTAGCTATATTGGTCTCTAACTATTAACTACACAGTTTAAATGCCTACATGTTTCATGTCAGTGCCTAATTTTTAGACCAGATTCACTTTGGATACCATTCTCTGGAGGACTGTGATTAACTATGTTGTTATCATATTCTCTCGTAATGGTTCAACTTTCTGAATGGCAATTATTTGATTATATTCACCGTGTGAATTGGTAGAACTCTGCAGCCTTCCTTCCTTTGAGTTTGATATTATTGTGTACACCCATATGTTACAGGGGACATCCAATTCTGGACCAGCCACACAACTGTCACCGTTTAGTCAGAGTCGCAGCTCATATACTACTCAAAACCCCGAGACTACATCCATAGTTGGTGATTCATGTGAACCTAATCAGAATTTCTCCAGTCCCGGGTCCTTAGAAGTCACCTCTGATATAGTCATCATGAATAATGGAATGGATCACTTGGAGAAAACAAATGCACAAGCTTTCCGCCAATTAGAGGAACAGTTAAGTTTGAATGACGAAAGCTTCACAGAAATTTCTCCATTTTATAGGGAACATGAAGTTCCACAGGAAATATGTGCCAGACCAGATGATCATGAACAACTATATGATGGATATAATGGAACAAAAGGTAATTTAGACAAACTTGCATGATGAAAATTAATGTTTATTAGTCCAGTCAAACATCTTAGTTAATCCCTATATTGAGCATTTATCCTAAAGTAGACCTGCATGTTGCACAAGCTACCAAATAAAATCAGGTTAAGTTCTGTTTAATTACAAAATATTCTTATTTTTATACAATAATCAGTATAATTTTTATTAGTCTAGCATATACAACATAGAAGGTAAGCTACTTGGGTTAGTAAGGAAAGTGAGTTGGTTGATTTTGTTAAGGGAGCAAAAGAATGATTTTAGTATGATATTAATTGACGGTCAATCATTAAAAACTAAAAACCAGCTATGTAGATAGTACTAAAGAGATGGATGTTACAGACAAAAGCTAAAAATACACCCCATGAAATGAGGAGTTAGACAAAATCAGTGAAAAGATAAAAGTGTTTAGATTTTACTGTTGCATCTTACAAAAGAAGAGGGTGATGATGGGGCTTAAAATTGAGTGACGAGGAAAAGTTGACTTGGATGCCAGGAACGAAAGTTTAAAAAAATGAAGCACATGAAATGAGAGGAGTTACACAGATTGGATGAAAAGATAGAAGTTTTTAGATTTTACTATTGCCTCTTAGTCTCTTACAAAAGAAGAGGGTGATAATGGGGCTTAAAATCAAGAGACGAGGAAAAGTTGAAATGGAGACTTGTCAAATGTTTTTCAGTTTTATATATCTAATAATAGATTGTTTTTGAGGTATTCAGTTATAGATCTTTGTCATCTACTTGTGTAGAGATGCCAGCAGCTTCTTCCACTCTCATAGCTAATTAGCTATAAGTTATTAACTATTGAGAAAATGTATAGCATACCTGCTTGTTTAAGCTGTCTTAGGTTATTCTTGCCATGAATTTTCTTATCCGGCAGTGTCACCTCTCTGTATGATGAATTTTCTCTAGGTGAAACCTAATTCCCTATCAATATATTCCAATTGTTTCATGTGAATCTTAAAAGACATTTAGGACACAAATTATGAACAAATGGCAAAAAAGTACAACGGTGCTATAAAGATCCCACCACAGCAAGGTCCAGGAATATGTTGGATCCATTGATAATCTATTTTTGGTAGCCTTACCATGTAATTACAATAGGTTAATTCCACGACTTGAACTCGTGACCTCTAGTCGCACTGCAGCAATTCCGACCGTTGCACTAAGGCTCCCCTTCACGTATTGTGAACAAGTAACCTAGCAAAAAACAGGTTTAACACTACTACCACACAATTAGGTTTCTTGTTTTTGGAATCACTCCAATAGGAACTCAAGGGACTACACTTAAAATATATTAACCATGCAAAACAGTCTTTGAATATATAATGTGGATAACTCTATGCTTTATTCTAAATGAAAAAGTAGTTTATCTTTATTTGTGCACGAGAAATTACATTACAAAAAAGTCTGATTAATATAAAATTATTATTTCAGCATTTCATTGCAAAGTAATTATTGTTCCACTCAAATCCTTTAAGTTTTTTTCCACTGTTACATTCTGCTCTGAATCATATTCAATTTATTCTAGAAAATGCTTTGTAGTTGGTTTTCTCTACTTATTGTTATTAAACATCAACCATAAAGAGAGGAAAGAAAAGCTTCTAATATCAGTGTAATTTCTGTAGTTGGCAGTGGTAATCATTATCATGAATTACTTGACCATAGTTGCCCTGGTGGGAATGAGAAAACATTATATTGGACAGAAATGCTGGAGTCAAGCAAGTTCTCATCTGTGATCAAGTTACCAGAACAACATGCATACAAGGCATTTGAAAATGTGAGTACTGTGAAGATATATTTCAGATTGTGTAGTGTTCATCATGTATTTTTGCTAACTCAGGGGAAATGCTAACATGTGTGCCCTAAGGGCACATGTTAATGAACTCAATATAGAAATATTGTTTTAAAAGTCGTGCATTCAAATCCTTAAATGTTTAGAAATTGTCCTTTTCAATACAAAATTTCTACTTTTGGATTGCTTAACATGTTTCCTTAGGGCACAAGTTAGCATAACCCACAACTTATTTATGTATTTCTGCATTTCGTGAAACAGCTAGCTATGTTATCTACAGCTGTTATTTAAATATTATTGATATTTAGTTTTCTTCTACGAACTACAAAGAAATTTGTATACTTCTCCATGAGGTATCAACTCACTTTGTAACCTCAAGGGACAAAGTTCAAATTTTATATGGGACAGTTGTAAAATGACCATTAGTACCACCATGATTAATAACAATTTCTCTATTCCCCAATTTTTTTAAAATAATAATAATAATAATAATAATAATAATAATAAAATTTGTATACTTGAAACAGGAAAAGCCATTACCTTCTCCAGGAAGAGAAATGATTGCCAACCAGGAAATCAGTTACTGGCTACACCCCAACAATAATAATGATGAGAATTGTATGGCTTACTTTAACCTTAATAACTTGAGAGTTCAACTTTTTGTCACATAATGAAATTTCTTCCACCCCTGATTCATCATGTTCCATATCATCAGCTGTCTTTTCATTAACTCAACATATTGGTGGAGTCAACATGTCTCCATATTCTTCGGTAGAAACTCAAGGAACTAATTCTGACTACTATGAAAGATTGTTTGACCAAAGCCAAATTCAAGAACCTCTGGATGCATATTCAAGGTTCGCTGGTGGACAGAAATTTACAATTATGACCGTCTCCCCAGAATATTGTTATGCCACTGAGGCATCAAAGGTTTGCACCTTTTTATTCCTACTTAATTATGCTCTGTATAATGATTTATGACTCATGTGCATTATTGAATGCTATCTTCCAAATGATGCAAGTGTAACTCCTTTTGATTAATCTTATTGTGTTTCCTGCTTAGCTTCACCTAGGTTCATGAAGAGCATACAAAACATGTTTGAAATATATATGAATTATTTTTATATAATGTTATTAATATTTAGGGAAATGTCATGAAAGCTCTTAGTATAACTATTTTTAAGCTGTTTCCTCTCCAATTTTTTTCTTCTCATTTTCTGGATGATATGATAAGATGCTATTGCTATTGATGCTGCATTTATTTTGAACCCTGAATTCCCATGTTCAATGCGTAGGTGATCATTATTGGATCTTTTCTCTGCCTTCCCATGGATTCTACCTGGGCTTGTATGTTTGGTGATGTTGAAGTTCCTGCTGAAATACTTAAGGATGGCGTAATCTGTTGTGAGGCTCCATCCCATCTTGTTGGAAAGGTTTCTCTGTGCATTACTTCAGGAAATAAGGAACCATGCAGTGAAGTCAAAGAGTTTGAATTTCGTAATAAGACCAATAGTTGCACTCACTGTAATAGTTTGGAAACAGAAGCTGCCAGAAGTCCAGAAGAGCTGTTATTACTTGTTCGATTTGCAGAAATGCTCCTTTCTACTTCAATTATGAAGGATGACAGCACAGAATCTGGAAGCCATCTTTCAACAGAACAGAAAGCAGATGATGATTCATGGAGCCATATTATAGACGCTCTCCTAGTTGGCAACGAAACTTCATCTGGTACTATTGATCGGATTCTTCAAGAGCTGCTGAAGGATAAGCTGCAGCACTGGCTTTCTTGCAGATCCAATGAGCGAGATGAAGGGGCAGGTTGTTCTTTGTCCAAGAAAGAGCAAGGGATTATACACATGGTTTCTGGATTGGGTTTCGAGTGGGCCCTGAACCCCATTCTCAGTTATGGTGTGAATGTTAATTTCCGTGACATCAATGGAAGGACTGCCCTTCATTGGGCTGCACGGTTCGGAAGGTAATGGGAAACTGAACTGAGCTGTTGATAGTATGCAATGCTTCAAGGTTGAACAAAATATGATTGATAAAATTTGATTAGAAATTAATCTTGGTTAAAAACTAAGTCTTTCTTAATATTGGAAATTGATAGAGTATAATTATGATACCGACATGTTAATAAAATGCTTCGCATGTCAGAGATTATTGAGCAGGTTTCAGTAATCATTGAAAGTGTATATAAAACATAATCAATCATAGCAAATGCATAGTTTTATTTTCTTAACAAATCTTTTCCCACCATGTGAGCAGCTAAGTTACATTAATTAAAATAGTAACACTATGTTCTGTCAAAAACTCTATTTTTGGGAAGGTCATTTGAATCAAAGTGTATCTTCAATGGTTTCTGCTGGAGTTTTCTCATTTGACTGTCATCTGTATGATCAAATTATTCTCACGAAAACCTAGATTTGTCTTCTCACATCATCAAATGATCTCAAGACCAGATTCGGTCATAAATGATCACATCATGATTAAAAAAATTGCTTTTAGAAACCTTTATAAATTAGCTATTCCTTTCTTAATGTTCTGGATATTGTATCACTAAATTATTTATTCCATGGTAGGGAAAAAATGGTTGCATCGCTTATTGCTGCTGGTGCATTTGCTGGAGCAGTGACAGATCCAACTTCACAAGATCCAAATGGTAAAACTGCTGCAACTATTGCGACCAGCAATGGCCACAAGGGACTGGCAGGTTATCTTGCAGAGGCAGATCTAACAAGTCATCTGTCATCCCTCACATTGGAAAAGTGTGAAGTTCCTAAAGATTCTTCTGAGCTTGAAGCTGAGTTAACTGTCAGAAGTGTGTCTAAGAAAAATCTCGAAGCCAGTGATGATGAGGTTTCACTAAAGAATACCTTGGGTGCTGTCAGAAATGCATCTCAGGCAGCTGCACGGATACAGGCTGCTTTTCGTGCACATTCTTTCAAAAAACGGATAGAGAGAGAAGCTGCCTCTGCCACTTGTCTAAATGGATATGTCAATGGTGTAGGTAGCATTGGTGGATATGCTAGGAGCTTGCGTGATTGCAATTCGGCTGCCTTATCAATTCAGAAGAAGTATCGGGGTTGGAAAGGTCGCAAAGACTTCTTAGCTTTGCGCCAAAAAGTTGTAAAGATACAGGTAATAGATGTTATGTTACTATTAAATTATTTTTTGGTATTACATTTTAAAAGACATTGAATTCTGAGAGTTTATATGTGGAATTGTGGATATTACATTTTAAAAGACACGGAAACAATTTTGAAAAGTGAATAAAATTGTTTCTAAGAGAGACATAGAGGAGGGGAGTAAAAGCTCATATCAAACCACAACAATTTCTTCATATTAACCTCATATTTTCTATACATATTTGTTTGGGCAGGCTCATGTGAGGGGTTACCAGACTCGGAAGCAATACAAGGTGATGATATGGGCAGTTGGAATCTTGGACAAGGTTGTGCTAAGATGGCGGAGAAAACGGGTTGGTTTGCGAAGCTCTCCCCAAGAAAATAATTCAAAAGAAGAAAGTGATGATGAAGATTTTCTAAAGGCGTTCAGGCAAGAGAAAGTACATGTAGCAATTGAAAAGGCTTTGGGGCGGGTGCGTTCCATGGTCCATTCTCCGCATGCTCGTCAGCAATATAATCGCTTGCTTGAGATGTATCGTAAAGCCAAGGTATATAGGCCAAAAATAAAAATATGGTTCTTGAATCCCTTCAGTTTATATCTCGGACCTCTCAGTTATTTTAGTTAATGCCAGAAAGATGCTAATTCATATTTTTCAGCGCACTATTACTAAATAAAAGTCATTGCTGATCTCATTAAATAACATGAGTTCATTCTTTGTTAGTGGAACCCGAATGTGATTTATCTAGTAATAAAATTTGGATAATAAAAGAGTCTTATAATGAATTGTTAGTATTTCTCGTAAAATAATCAGGAATTTGTTAAACAAGCAAAGCTAGCAAAATTGTTGATTTGAGAGCTCCTCTGGTTTTGAGCAATGCCTAACTTGTCAATTCTCTTACAGGCTGAAACACTTTTATCAACTTCTTTACAGAATGCTTGGAATATTGAAGAAGATGAAACACTTTTATCAACTTCTGTACAGAATGCTTGGAATATTGAAGAAGATGATGATTTATTCCAATTTCCATGGGAAACACTCTAGCCTTCCTGGTTTTATTTGTCTCTATTTGGGTTTCTAGCTTTACCTTATATATATAGTTATTGTATTTGTGTATGAGTAGAACAAACTTTGAGGTTGTAGCTTAGCTTCTAAATCAGTCTAGATTGTATATAGTGAGTATGGCTATGGACATTTTCTCTTTATTATATGTACAAAATGGTCTTCAATGCAGGTAGCATAGTGTTTCGAAGTTAGTGGAGTAACTTTCTTTATGTATATGTTCTTGCTTGTCAAAGTATTCATCTCATTTGAAATGTCTTAGATGAGGTGGTAATCCACTAAAATTAAACTCACATAACTGTGAGATCTCGGGTTCAAATTTCGGTCATGACGTCCGACCTAACAATTTGACATTTTTTGTCAGTTGAGCTAGGTCTCATTTGAAGTATCTAGTTGCAGCAACTAGTACAAATCTTTCACTAACTACATTCAGGCAATCATATATTACATTAAAAAGTAATTGTTAATAGATGATCTGATAATAGCATAAAGGATGCCATTCAAAAAAAGATAATAGCATAAAGAATTCTTTATCAATAATTATATAAAAACAAAAAAGCAAAAGCAAACTATGATGGATGAGGAATTTTTACTCAAGCATAGGATTATAACTAGTCAAATAACTATAATCATCATGTAATTAAAAGATACTTTTGATAAATAATGATTTGAGTGCATGGCCTAATGTTATTTTATTTTTTATAAATAAATGTTTGGGTGAGTTAAGTCGTAGAGGTTTGTTAGGATCTTGACAGACTTCAAGATGGCACTAGCATATTATCCACCAACGAGATTTTCACGCAAACAATGGAAGTTGAACATGCGTCTTATCAATTTGTGCGTGTTATTTTTGCGCATGGTTCTCACGCAAGGATAACACGGTGTTTGTTTCGGAGACTAAAAATTTATTCCTGGGAATCTTAGGTGGGAATGAAAAATACCTATGTTTGGTATTGAAAGAATAAAATGATTCTCATTTATTCATTTGATAATTTGTTCTTTGCAAAGTTACATGAAGGTAAAGTGAAGTCATGTATATATAGGCTTCAGATCTAATTGACTTGTAACTTTATTGTCAGCTCAGCACTATTTACAACTCAGCAATGGTAGCTACATAAACTTGCTTTGAGTACATTTATATCCTAATATATCTATAAATTTGGCACGAAGAGAAGCAAAATTAGTTGGAGAGAGAGGCTTAGTAAGTGGATCTGCCAACTAATCACAAGCTGGAACATGCAGAACATTGAGTTGTTTGGAAATTACTTTCTCACGAACAAAATGAATATCCAATTCAAGGTGTTTGGTTTTGGAGTGAAGAACCAGATTGTGTGATAGTGATACAACACTCAAGTTATCACAAAGCAGTGTAGGAGTGTGGAAAGGAACCCGAAGTTCACTCAATAAGGACTGTATCCACAATAGATCTGCAGTTGTGTTGGCCATACTTCGGTATTCTGCTTCAGTACTTGACTGAGCCACCAATTGTTGCTTCTTTGATCCCCACGAGATAAGATTAGGGCCAAAGTAAATACATGAGCCGGAGGTGGACCTTCTGTCATCATGATCTGTCGCCCAGTCAGCATCATATAAGCACGGAGGGAGAATGGAGGACTGGTGGTGGAGGGGTTGATTAGCAGACCATGGCTGAGAGTGCCTTTGAGATAGCGTAGGATGCGTTTAACAGCTAGCTAGTGTGATTCCAAGGGATTTGCCATGAATTGACATACCTTATTGACACTGAAGGCAATGTCCGGACGTGTCAGAGTTGCATATTGGAGAGCACCTACAATGGATCTGTAGAGCGTAAGATCTGCCATGGAGTCAGTACCAAACTTGCTTAATCTACAACTGCTGACCATGGGTGAACCAACTGGTTTAGATTCTTCCATATTTGCTTTGCACAACAAATCTCTCACATATTTGGTCTGATTTAATAAGAGAGCACCAGATGGTAGATGATGAACCTCAGGTCCTAAGAAGTAATCAACTTCACCAAGTCGTTTGAGAGCAAATTGTACATTTAGTTTGTTGATGAGATCATTAATAAGGCTTAGTGCTGATCATGTGATTAATATGTCATCAACATATATCAAGACATAAGTGCAGGTGCCATTTTGATTATGAATCAGTAAGGGTGGATCACACTTGCTCTTGATAAATCCAAGCGTGGGGCCTGCTTTAGGCCATATAAGGACTTATGAAGCTTGCAGACAAGTGATGTATCTGAAGCCTCAAACCCTACTGGTTGAGTCATGTAAACCTCCTCTTGGAGCACACCATTTAAAAACACATTGTTAACATCAATTTGTTGAACTTGCCACTTGAATGTTACAGCTAAAGTGAGTATGATGCGTATGGTAACAGGTTTGATGACAGGAGAAAAAGTCTCAGTAAAATCAAATCTTGTTGTTTGAAGAAAGCCCTTGGCAACCAATCTCGCTTTGTACTTATTAATTGTGCCATCAGGATTTTCTTTGACTCGAAAGATCCATTTACACCGTATGGCTCTTTTGTGTGGTGGCAGAGGTACAAGAGTCCATGTATTGTTATTCATAAGAGCTTGATACTCATCTTTCATGGCCTGTATCCATTTAGGATCATTAAGTGCACATCTCACAGTTTGGGGCTAAAGTTCAGTCAAGAAAGCTTTGGGTTTTAAGCTTCCAGTTTTAGCTCTAGTTATCATGGAATGATCATTGTGATCAGAAATGACAGGAGGTATGGAGAACCTTGTGTCAATAGGGACTGTCATGGGTGAGGTGCGAGGCAAGGTTTGAGCTATGGCAGAATTTATTTGATCAACAGTAAGAGGTGTTGAAGGAGAGGTCATGGGAATAATGGGGTTGATATTGTGTGAGGTGGAATCAGACTTTGAGTGTGGTTGAGGAGTTGCAGGTTGACTCATTGGACTAGATGAATGAGTCACATCAGCAGGTGGTGGAGAGTAGAAATTATTTAATTGAGATGGAAATAGAAGTTGTGCAGGGTAACTGGTAGAATTAGGACATGTTTGAGAGGAGGGGGAAGGAAACATTGACTGATAAGAGTATTGTGACTCATGAAAAACCGCATCTTTGGAGATATAAATTCTACAAGAAGCATCAAGGCATTTATGGCCTTTGTGCTGAGGTGAGATCCCTAAGTACACACATGGACTTGACCGATACTGAAATTTCTGTTTGTTATAGGGTCTCACATGTGGATTGAAGTGCCTTAATAGAGGCTTCAAACTGGTTCTGGACAAGTGCTAAAAACTGCTTAAAAACTTTGAGAGCATCACCCTTAGTTTTTAAAAAATAAATCCAGGTGTATTTGGTGAATGTGTCAACAAAGGTGATATAGTAATTGTATCCATAGTAAGAGACAAATGGGGCAAGACCCCAAAGGTCACAGTGAATAACTTCAAAAGGTTTAGAGTAAACAGTGGTAGAAGGTGGGGCATAAAGTCTATGAGATTTACCCAAAAAGCAGTGAGTCCAAGAAAAATGAGTATTCCTATCAGAACAGGAATATTACACAAGTTTAAGACAGTTTTGATAGCATGAGTATTGGCATGGCCCAATCGAAAATGCCACAATTGAAATTCATTGTTATTGCTTACAACTGAGTTGTTGTTATTACAAATAACATGATTATTGAAAGGAAAAGTTTGACTATGACAAGTTTTAGGCATAACTAAAGCTTGCTTATTACAATCAGTAAAACTAGGGAAAACACCTAAGCTAGCTGCTTTACCATGGTGCATAACAGAGGTTGTGTTAGTGCACATGATAGGATTATTTGTGCTATAAGCTTGACTCAAAGCTGAGCTAGCTCCACTAAAGGGAAGAAACTTGAAAGGTTGAAACTGGTAAAGACCATCATCACCTACAGTGCCTTCGAGTAGGATCTGATTAGAACCCTGAGATTTCACAAAACAACGGTAAGGATGAAACTCAAAAATAACATTGTTATCTTGAGCAAACTTACTAACAAATAAAAGATTCTTAGAGATGTGAGGCACATCTAATAGGTGTTTTAGTGTTAACTGCACATTAGGTGAATTAGGAGAATTAAATTGAGAGTGACCTAAAGAGTGAATAGACACACCTTGGCCATTGCCCATTAGGACTTGCTCATGACCATTGTATGGAGTACGGAAAGACAAATTGGTAGGATTGTAGGTGAGGTGGTGTGAGGCATCGAAATCGGGATACCAAGCTCCACTTGTGCTTGATTCAGCATCAGACATAGTAGAAAAGTGAGAAGGGATAGCTAAGTGAGCCGAAGGACGAGCATAGGGATTGAAATTTTGAGGCCTGGGAGATGGTTCAGCGTGATAGCCCCTATTGTTTTGTTTCATAGCTTGTGGATCAACCCTATACCAGCAAATACTAGCATCATGATTAGGTTTAACACAGATTTGGCAGGTTACTTTACCTTGTTGTGATCCTTGACTCTTGCCACGACCTCTACCACCACCACGGCCTTTGCCGCAACCGCATTGAAGTGGAAGAAATAGTCACAAGAAAGGGGGGGTTTGAATTGTGACCCTTTTTAAAAATTAATCCTGCATTCTACAAAATTGATCTCAAGTGTATACTTGGATAAATGTTAGTGAATTATAGAACAGCTTGGTCTGAGAACGTTCTTTACTATAAAATAGATTATTCTGGGAACGTTCTCTACTGCGTGACAATTCAAATTAAATATAATGAAGTGCTTTGTGTGATGTGTGTTTACAGTAAATAAAAGAGAATAAGGAAGAGAAACAACACACAAACAATTATCCTGGTTCACCCCCTAATAGTATGGGCTACTCCAGTCCTCACGCTCCTGTGAGATTATCCACTATGAGATACTACCGATCTCAAATTACACTTCTTCCTTGATCTAGTCCAAGATCATAATCTTCCAAGCTTCACTCACTTGATCTACCTAAGTTCTCCAGACTTTATAAGGTGTCACTCAATCAATAGTTACGTATTGACTTGAGCCAATCTTTTACAAATGATGATGGTTTGGATCTTCAAGCTTTTACAAAAACTCAAACAATTGAGAAGCTTGTTACAATGGAAAAAACTCTCAGTTCACTCAAATGATATACTGATCCTAGTATTGAGATTACAATGTTTGGAGTGAGAGAGATTTAAATAAAGAGACAAAGATGTAACCACTTAAAAATGGGTTATGTTGAAAAATGGTCTCTTGAGTTATTTGCTTTTAGAAACTCAAAGGTTAGTTTGAGAAGCAAATAAAAACACTCTAAACTCAGAAGTATGATGAGAATGTAGATCTTGAGTGTGAGTGATAAAAGAAGAGTTTCATGACTTGTAGACAAAAACAAGTGATTGATGATTTGTAGCTTCAACTCTTGCTCTTCAAAGGCACCAATGTCTTCTATTTATAGTTGAGGTTGTGTCTTCAGTTCCTTGGTCCCAAAGGAAGTCTCTAACGGCTAGTTTCTTCAAATAAGACAGCTCATGATGATTTGTTGAAGAGATAAGTGCTGACTGTTCTTTCTCAGAATGTTCTCCAGACAGTTCTTCAACTTTTCAAATAAAAGAGCCAGTATTGACAGCTTGCAGTGAGTTGTAGATAGTTGTCCATTGCTTTTCCACCAAGTATAGCCGTTACAAATCATTTAAACACGTTTTGGCCAGCTGTAGATGAGTTTGCATCTTCAAATGTAAAGGACAGTCATTCTCAGCATCGTTCTCAGAGTGTTCTCCAGACTGGGTAATATATGACTTTGTTCTTTTGAAGCAGATTTGATGCATGACAGAAACCAGCTGTAATATGTAGAGGAAGCAGCTGTATTGTCCTTCTTGGAACTGTTCATGATGTCCTTTCCAAGTACTTTCATTCTTGATTAAAAATTAATCTCTTTGGAGAATGTTCATTTAATAATGAAATTGAAAGTACATGACAACTATGAGTTGAAGATGTGTTGTCCCATTCTCATTGGTCTATGTAAACTTTGTCTAAACACACTTGAGACACCTGATGAGATCTTGCCTTGAGAATTTATCATGTTGCACATGCTTGATCCTTAACTATGGCCAAAGGGGAAAGTCACTTTTCTCCCAAATATTCCTTGCCTTAATTGATCATAAACTGTTGTGATCTTGTGAGTTAAAACCAAGATAAAAGTGCTTCTTTGTCTTGAACAGAGTTGACTTAAAGAAATAAGTACTTTTGCTATGAAGCTCGTTCTTGGAGAGAATGAAGCATAAACTGTAGAATGTTCTCAGAGCATTCTTGAACCAGCATTCAAGATTTTCTTCAAGGAGTGAGACACGTGATCTTGATCAATTAACTTGAAATCTTGCTGCTGCAAAACTTCCCACAATTCCTCTTTGATGTTTTGCACACATGGTTGCTTGCTCATTGATGATCTTTAAGATTCTTTAGTGGAGGCATGAGAGTGCTCATCATTGAGAATGATTAAAACTTTTATTCCTTGTGCATAAGCTCCTTTGAAAAACTCATGGACCATCATTCTCAAACGTTGACATCTTGAGAAGCTTTAGTAAAATGATACTTTGAGTAGGTTTTGAAGATCCTCAATGAATGCATCATTCCCATTAATATTAATTGTAGTAGTAAATCCTCAAAGCATATAACTCAAAAACTCATTGTAACCCTTGTCACATAAAATCAATATATTCTTGAGTAGCTTGTGATGCAGGTTTTTCCATCCTGATTCTTCAACTATGATCCTCAAATTCTTCCTTGATTATTCAATACTTGTTGTGATCCTTGAGTGATGAGGAAGACAATTATCCATGAAACTCACTTTCTTGCTTGATCCTTCGATGAATCTTTTTATGATTCAAAACAACAGTCTTTAAAAATCTTCTTGAAGCTTGTGATACTACTGTTGTAATTATCTGATGATACTCCAATTCTTTCATTGTTTGAGTATATAAATGCACTTGTTGAAGTGAGTAGCCTCTAGCTCGTCCACTTGATAATATCTATCTTTCAACAAAAACTCAAGTGCAAACATCAGTAGATCACCATTCATAAAACTTAACATTTATTCCATAAGGTTTGTTGTCATTAAAACACTAAAATGGATTTTGCCTCAACACGCATCCCTTTGAAGTTGAGGCATACTAGTGTTCAATACCGAGCTCTTGACCTTCAGTCTCTGAATTGGAGTCATTCGCGCGTGCAGCAGTGTGAGCAACGTTCGCAGAAACACTCGAATTGCTTAGCTCTTACTTGCATTTCTCGAACTGAACCTCTTGAAGGAGCAACAACACTTCAACGTCTTCAACCTTCGGTGTGTCAAAACGACTATAGATCATCATAAAAAACGAATTGAATTCCTTCGGTAAGCCTTCAAGAATCAAATCGACTTGTTCTTGTTCGGTGACGATATCTCCAACCGCAACCAGCGAATTCACAATCGATTTGAAATGAAGTAGATACTCGTTCATAGATCTTGAGAGCTTCTTTGTGTTCTTAAGCTCAGATTGTAATCGACAAGCACGCGATTTCAAAACAGAATTGAAGTATTTAAGGATCTTATCCCATACCTCATGTGCGTGTCTGCAACTCAATACGCGTGGAAGAATTCCATCAGAAAGTGTTGAAAGAAGCCAGGTGAATAGCGTTTGGTCTTTGACAAGCCATTGTTGATACACATCTGAGTTGGTTGTTGTTGCACGATCTTCAATCGACGCAAATTGCAGAGGAATCTGAGGATTGACAACGAATCGATGTAGATTGTGAGCGGTGATGACGCCATTAACATGTTGACTCCATAAGAGGAAATTGTTCTCATCCAGTTTGATAGTGAGAGAGTGTGTGTGAGTCCAGATCTTGTAGACTCTTTCTTTGTTGCTGGTAATGGAGAGAGTTATAGATCCTCCATTGATGGAGCTTCGTCTTCAGCATCCATGGAAGAAGATGAAGAAAAAGTTTCTGGAGCGGAAACGTAACTAACTTATAACGGATTCGGTTACGGGATCAATGATACCATATTGAAAGAATAAAGTGATTATCATTTATTCATTTGATAATTTGTTCTTTGCAAAGTTACATGAAGGTAAAGTGAAGTCCTGTATATATAGGCTTCAGATCTAATTAACTTGTAACTCTATTGTCAGCTCAACACTATTTACAGCTCAGCAATGGTAGTTAGGGGTGTGCAAAAAATTTGGTTATCCTTAACCAAATTACTAATCAATCCATATCCAATTTTGGTTTGCAAAATCCATTAAAAAAAAAAAAACCACACCACTCCAATAAAAAAACACCAATTATAAACCATAACCACATTTTGTAATTTGGTTTGGAATTGGTTTGAAAATTCAGGCCTAATAGCTAATTCAGGCTCAATCTTCAATTTTTGAAAATTCTTTAAATTGTTTATTATATAATAAAATAATTAATTAAAAGAGGTGGTGGAGGACCGGTGGTCAACACGCTGGTCAATGCCGGACCACCGGTGGCCGGCACGGCGGCGCTCCGACCGGCACGACGGCGGACGGCGGACCTCCGACGACTTTCACGGCGGCCGACTGTGGTGCTCCGGTGGCCAGCCACCACCAACCACCCATACTATTTTATTATTATTTTATTTTGAAAATAATTAAAAAATCAGTTTTTAGTTTTTAAAAAAATCAGTATTTTGAGATAAACAAAATTGTATCTATTTTAATTTTAAAAATAATTAAAAAAAATCAGTTTTTTTTAAAATAATTAAAAAATCAGTTTTTAATGATTTTAGTTTTTCAAAAATTTAGTATTTTAATTTTTTTTCCTATAATAAATATTAGTTTTTTTTTATTTAAAAATCGGATTTTTTAATTTTAAAAATTACTCTTTTTTTAAATAATAAAAAATATTTTTAAAACAATATAAAAAATAAGTTTTCGGCTAAGTATAAAATAATTTGGGTTTAGAAAAAAAAACTTTGTGGGTTGATTATAAACCAATTCAATCATAGAATTAATGAAAAATTATGTTTTTAAAATAATTAATAAATATTTTTTTTAATCAACTAATAAAAAAAATTAGTTTAAGTAAAAAACCTATTTAAAATTGGATCATGTGAATAACCTAAATTTTATTACAAATCGGTTATAAATTGGTTTCGATCCGGTTAATAACCAAATCCAAATTAGTTTTAAAAAATAACCGGTTTGTCATGAAATGATTTTAGTTTAGAACCAAAACCATTAATTAGGTGTGGTGTGGTTTCCAAAGTCAAACCATTCACACCCCTAATATGCTTTGAGTACATTTATATCCTAATATATCTATATATTCTAGTATTTGGTAACAAATAATTATTCCCAGGAAATTTTTATTCCCTTAGGGGGTGTTTGTTTCAAGGTTAGGAATAATATTCCTGGGAATATATGGGTTGGAATAAATATACCCATGTTTGTTATAAGGTTAACATGAAATTATTCCTGGATATGAAGTTTCCTTGGAATAAAATAACTTCCAATAATTTCTCTTATTCCCATGATTTATTCCCAAGGAAATGGGTGGGAAAGAAAAATTCCCATGAAAATGGGAATACATTTTAAATAACTTCCAATAACTTCTTTTTTACCCACTTTTATTAGTAATTCCTAGGAATATAGTTAATATGAACCAAACATGTTTTTTTTAAAATACCTGGGAATAAAGTTCCCATTATTATTTCCTGGGAATATGATTCCTGGGAGTAAAATTAACAACCTTGAAACAAACGCCCCCTTAAGGTGTGAATTTTATTCCCCCGTTATAAGCCTAGGAATAGGAATAAGTCATTCCGGTCGGTTAACATGTAAAACCATGTACTCTCCACTAGTTGATGCACGTCTCTTTCAAGTGTTGTTAGTGAATCAGTTTTTTTTTGTGTGACATGTATACATAACATTTTGCCACGTGTGATGCAAATATATTTACTTAATTAATTATTTATGGAAATTTAAAATGAAAGAAAAAATAATCCTCGTAAATTGAGAAATGTTGTTGATGAGTTAGTCTGATAGGATCAATTATCAAGTTATTATAAAGAGAGTTTCTTTAAAACGTTGTTGTTTGCCTAATTATCGATTTTGAAGAGATTGTAGAAAATTGGTAGTATATTGGAATGTCAACTTTGAAATGTTGATGTATTATCCTAGTCATCTCTCTAATTTTGCATAAAAAAAATAAAATATAATAATGGTTTAAATACAGTTTTGATTTTCCTATTTTGAATTTTTTGAAGTTTTGGTCTCCCTATTTCAAAAATCAACTTTTCGGTCATCCTATTTTATATTTTTTGTACTTTTGGTCCCCACTTCATTTTGAGTCAATTTTCATGATGTGTCAGATAACACATGGACACTACAATTACACGTGGCATTATTATTTATTTTATTTCAATAAATCATATTAATAAAAATTATTTTGATTACAGTAAAAGAAAATATTAAATAAATAAATTAAAAGAGATTAATCCCAAAAATCCATAATTTTCCTAGAATTCTTCACCATCATAGTTGTGTTCATCCTCTCATCTCCAAATCCAAATTTATTCGTCTATCAACAAAAAAAAAATTCAAATTTATTCAACTTCATCACCAACCCCACCAAAATCTTTCTATGTTTCTTCCACTTAACTCCTCGTAACCAAAAATCTCACTAATGTGAACAAGAAATTTTTCCATGTTTTTCAATCAGGAAATCGTTCATTGTTTCCCAATATCAATAAAAATTACTTATTTACTGTACAAGTTTATTTGTTCTATAACTTTCCTCATAGCATAAAACTCCAGACTTAAAGGGAAACCAACTTAACAAAGCATTCCCTAATTTTGAAGATGGGATGAGGAAGAAATCTAGATTTGAGACGAGATGATGATCGTAGATGAAGAAATCTGGGAAAATTAGGGATTTTTGGGATTAATCCTTTTTAATTAATTTATTTATTTAATATTTTATTAATCAAAATAAATTTTAATAAAATGATTTATTGAAATAAAATAAACAATAATGTCACATGTAAGTGTAGTTTCCATGTGTCATTTGCCACATCATGAAAATTGACTCAAAATGAAATGGGGGATCAAAAGTACAAAAAATCTAAAATATGAGGACTAAAAAGTTGGTTTTTGAAATAGGGGAACCAAAACTTCAAAAAATTCAAAATAGAGGATCAAAACTGAATTTAAGCCAATAATATCGATGGAGAGGGCCACGATCGATCATTTTCCCACTAAAAAAAGTTGGATGTAAGAAGAAAGTGGAAGAAAGTGGCATATAACAACAAACCAATTCCAAAGGCCATGAAGACACGTCTCTTTTGTGGTTGTTTTTTATCCAATAATAAAATACAGCTTTTGGCGGTGGTTTGCATGGTTGAGAACAAAGTGTAAACAAACATCTGTCTCCAGAGGCCATGGAGCAAGATAGGAGGTTTCAACTCATAGATCTTGCAATTCAGAAACATATTCACGACAAAAAAAGTGACAATAATAATAATAATAATCATAATCATAACCTTAAAGACCACGAAACTGAATACCAACTTGTTCTCTCCCAACTACTCTCTGCCTCCGAGGTATTTTGCAACATTATTAATTTACATGTCAATAGTATATATGTATATGATAACATGTCATGTGATGTTTTTCTTTGTGAAATTTGTTTCAACTTTTAATTATGTTCATTTTGTTGAATCTAATCTAATTTATTAGCAGTTGGAATTGTCCAAAAAAGATGAAACAGTTAATCAATATGATGAATCTAATTCATCAGAGCCTGTGGGTGCTGTAAATGAGGAAAAAGAAAGTGAAGCTGTGGATGATGGAGTAAGCAAGGGAAGTGAAAATAATGATGATGAGATAATCAAAGAGGTGAAAAAGGTGAAGAAACAGAATTTTGTGACTCATTGTCTTCTTTCAGCAATGATTGTTCTCACTGTGGCTTGGCAACTATCAGAAGTTTCACTTGTTTGGAAAGTGAAAGAGGGAATAAATCATCCATTTAGATCCTTTGGGAATATGGTTAAAGATACAGTGAAAGATGTGAAAGAGAGAGTCTCTGACTTCAATGGCAAGGATGCTGCTGATGACAAAGAAAACAATGAATCTACATCTCTTCCTATTCCTACTTCCATTAAGATTCCAGATATGACCAGCATGGATGTACCAAATAAAGGAATGGAATGAAACTTGGTCATTTAAGTGGTTGATTCATTCACAATTGGTTGAACTTGAAAGTGCTACAGAAAAGTGAATTAAGGAGGGTATTGCCTATCAGGGAGTGTTTGTGTTAATAGATATTGGTTGGTTTTTTTTGTAGCATTTGTTTATGAAATCTATAATCTATTTTGTTTAAGGTGTAGATGTTAGCACAAGAAAGACATACATGTAATAGTTTTTTTTTCCTGGATGAACAGTAAGGGGCAAAGCATCTATAAAGGTGTAATAGACTAATAGTTTTGTCACTAGCCAAAACTAAGATTGATGATAGGTTTATAAGGGATTATTTAAATTTGTGGTGTAAAGTCAAATGAGAAAAAGTAATAAAAAAAAAAGGGATAACATCTATTTTGTACTCCACTTCATTCTACCCTATACTGCAGCAATTAAGATGACAAGTTCGTTCTAATAAGCATAGCTCAGCTGGTCTGTATATGTAGAGGCCGGGATTTAAATTCCAGACACCCCTACTTATTCACCTTAAGGGTCGAATTTCTAACTACTATGTTACTTGACAAACGAAAAAAAAAAGTCAAGTTCAGGTTGGCAATTTGAAACCTCCTCTATATTTGAATTGTCGCTGACTCGCTGAGCATAAATTTTTCATTTCAATATTTGAAAAACAGAAGGAAAACAATTATTAGAGTGGCTAGCACCCTTGTGCTGGCCATACATAATGAAAACCAGCATTTGAACCATCAATGAAATCAAATACTCCATCCAGAACAATAAAAACATGAATAAAGCAATTTTTAGATGTAAATTGCAAGCGATGTTTGGAGCCTGAATATTAAAATTTTCAACCCATTGTTCATTGATCTTTAACAATTTTTCCTTCAAAGAGTTTTAAACATAAAATCTAAACAGGAGGCACAATTAAGAATTAACACAAACCAAAAGAGCCCATTTTTAATTTCAAATGTCTGAAGCAAAACAAACAGTTGTAGGCAAACTTATATATTCCATGGTCTATCTTCTTCATGCATAGTTCAAACGGAATACGTCATTCAACACATAATAGCTTCCTTGTGGGGTTGGTATCAAATGGAACATCTGCAAACAGAAAAAAAAATTGTTCAGTTCACTCATAATGTATAAGAATGAGAACAGAAATAAGGTAATTAATAGTATGAGAAGATATAATAGAGCATGGAACAAATGATATTGATGCCCTCTATAACAATCCTGATTCTATCTCGACACTAATAACTGGTGTGTGAAATTAAAGACCACCTTAATCTCTATTACTATTATTTGGTCCATCTCTATGATTACAAGGAAGGCCATTATCCATACAGAAAATAAAAAACTCTAAAATTAGAAAATTCAATCTAATAATGAATTAGCAGTAACCCTAATGCACATTGCCCGCCATTTTTTCCTAGCAACTGGTTGTTTGTGCAGTGGTTAAATGTCATTATTTTACCTTCCTACTTAAACCATGTTCTTCTCTAACACAATCTCAGAATTTGATGTCTAGAGATGGCATTAGAGCCATATTCCAAATAAGAATTCAATTATGTGTATCATTTTTTATTACCCCATAGCCCGTCTATATGGGTGGTGCATTGATAAGTTCTGAAATTAGGCATTCACTTGTTTTGTGATAAAAGGGATGGTCTCTTCCATAGGCACATGCATATGTAGATATGCTATTTAGATTTGAATATATTTCAAATACAAGTAGGATGGTTCTGAAATATGAGTGAAGTACTAAGGAAACACATGCCTACCCAAGAAATATTGACCGCAAGGTGCATATTAGCATTAGATTGGTGAGCAAATTAAAACATAGAGAGCACATTTATTCTAGACATTATTCTAGACATGGTGCCATTGAGATTTTGAGAGTAATTTAACAAAAACAGGTCCACAAACACATCCCCCAACCCCACCCAATAAATATTCAACAACATCAAGTAACCAATACCTAGAGAAAACAACATTGATACAGAGAGAATCTACATGGAAAATAAATGTTCATCAAAGTTCAATTTACACTTAGAAGTCAACTTCATTTACTCAAGCCAAATCCATCCTAATAATAAGTAAATACTCAATTTAGTCCCTAAAAATATAGGATTGTTATCAACATAATCCTCTACATCGACAACATTCCAAACTGATCACTAAAATTACAAAAGGTTAATCAGATATGTCTGTCTCTCTGTTGGTATTCGCAAAGACAACAATCACATATTAAGTTGGCAGTATTAGAAATGCATTTAGAACTGAGTGAACAATGACTATGATGCATTTGATAATAAATCCAACAAAGGGACAAACCTGATTAATACCAAGCAAAATTCATGTAACAAATTGGATATTCACTCAAATAAAAAGTACACAAAAAAAAGTCTAAAAGCATTCATCAATCAAATTCAACAAAGCACAGACACCTACACAGGCACCGGACACAACATAGGCATTGACACGACAATGCTGATAATAATTTGAAAAAATAACATAACTCAATGTAATTATATGTACCAGTGTCGTGTCGGTGTCAAACCAGGACACAAAACTATTACATATATATATATACATGGCAGTGACAGTGTCCTATTTTTCTTTCTTTTTTTTCCATTAACAGCGTTGATGTATATGTGTCCGTGTGGGAGTCCGTGTTTATAGATTACAAAATATTGAGATCCAACAACAATCATGCAAAAACATCAACAGAGTCCTTTGGGAAAAAAGAAACAAAACAAGATCAAAAAATAAATCAAATTATGCGACCGTGATCAATCAAGTAATAACATATAAAATTAAGATTTGATAAAACAGAGATCCATCGAGTCAAAACTAATTATAACTAAATTACCAAAAACCTAAATATCACAAACATTATTAATAACAAAATTAAAACCCTAAAATAACCGAAACGTGATTGAAGAAAAGAAAACCCTACCTGACTGAACTTAAGAGCATGTTGTTCGCCGGCGAGTTGGAGATTACCGCTGACGAAAACAAGCATGCCAGCGTTAACACCAGAAGGCTGACAATCAACGGTAGTGATAGCATGATGGCACTGTTGAAAAGGGAGAGAGGTGAGTTTTGCAACAATGTTCTGAGAACCTTGAATCTT
Source organism: Trifolium pratense (assembly GCF_020283565.1). Classification (NCBI taxonomy): domain Eukaryota; kingdom Viridiplantae; phylum Streptophyta; class Magnoliopsida; order Fabales; family Fabaceae; genus Trifolium; species Trifolium pratense. The sequence goes on from NC_060060.1 coordinate 51,792,860, forward strand.
CTGACCTTCGAATGTAAGCATAGAACCTTCCTGATAGAGATTAGCAAGACCAGGACGATTGGTGTCGAAGGTGGTGTAGTAGTGCCCAACGAATGCCTTTGCTAAAGCGTCTGGATCCATGGATTATCTGGTTCAATCGCCGCCGCCGTAAAGGTGTGTTGTTTTGTGTGTGCTTGGTTCTCACGCAGTCTCTCTCGCTTCGCTTCCCCTTATTATAAAGACGCCCTGATAAATGTCGGGTGATTCTTTCTTAAATAAATAAATAAATTGTTATTTGAGTTTTTTTTTTTTCCTTATAGAATGGTTAATTGAGATTATTAGTACTACTTTTTTTATGACTCAAAACTTAAATAAATAAATAAATTGTTATTTGAGATTCGTCAAAAAAACAATTTGTTATTTGAGTTTTTTTTTTATAAAATGGTTAATTGAGATTATTACTTTTTTTTTATTACTATCATTTTTTTTTGTAAATTAACCTATCGACTACAATTTCACTTTTTAAGTTAAAATAGTGTGCATAAAAATAAAATAAAAAATTAGTAGAAGTAATGGAGTTCAAACTTCGGTCCCTGCATTACTATAATTTTATTATCATTTAGTAAAAAAAATTCTTTTTTTTTTAACAATATTATTATCTCTATTTTTCTACCAAAAAATATATTATCTCTATTTTAATTTTTAAATATAAGCAAATATTACACAATTTTTTTTTAAGAAGCACACAATATTTGTTTATATTTTATATCGGATGGAGTATTCATTAATTATAATTAGTAGACTAAAAAGTTGAGTGAAATTCAATAAATAAGGATATATTTGTGGGGAAAATGATGGATTGATATTGACAAAATTACATCTTTAGATTTTAGTTCTTTAACTTTATTTTAGATAAAGATTTATAATTAAGAGATGAAAACTAAATTGTTAGCTGAAATAAAGTTAAATGACTAAAGGTGCAATTTTGACATTGATATTTTATAGCGATAATTATTTTACATGAATTTTTTTTACTTAATTCAAACTTCTAGTTTTAGGTGTTAATGAACTTCGGTTAAAGATGAATCGTTAGGAGAGATTTGAGTTGAGAGAGAGAATTTGAGTCTGAATTATGAATTAATAGACCATCTAAGACCCAACTAGTCTGGAAAACGATCAACTAATAACCACACACGACTAAAACCTAGATTGAATCTTGACCCTCTGGTGACAATTAAGTAGTGATATGTGATTCACATTAGGTATCTATCAATTGCATAACTATTTTGGATTTTGAGTTTCATACAGGTCACCTATATAAAACGGGTATTCCACTCAGTGAAAGCAATGTTTTTCCGTTCAATTAAAGCTTTAGGCTCTCCTAATATAAGGCATGTCAATTTGATATTTAAATGGAGATCCTCATGAGAATTGTCTGGTTTGGCAACCTGAAGACGGGCAACGTTTCCCGTGGGAATGGGGGAGAAAGTCCTCTCGAAAGATGTTTGAGGATGAGGATGAAATTTTATCCTCCGCCCTGTGGAGACTCCGTCCCCAAATACTTTATTAAAATAATACATATTCATATACTTTATATATTATATTTATTTAGATGTTCACACAATATCTATACTATATATTTTGGTGTGGACTTTTCATAATACCGACAATACCCTTGATTTTTTTTTAGTAGCAACAAAAATCTTTTATTAACAAACTCACCGTAATATAAGTCACATTTTTTTTAGCAGCAAACATTTTTATTAACAAATTCACCATAACATAAGACATATATTTTGTTTTTTGGACATATGTTAGACACATGCAGGCGCGGAACCCGCTAGTGTATATAAATTTGTTAACATGAGATATTTATTATTGTCACAAGACTCACATTAAAGTCTTCGATTTTGTATTTGTATTATGAATAAAACTTTATTTTTCTTCTGCAATTAGTTTTATTTAAAAGGCTTAACTACACATTTGGTCCCTTACGTTTATTTTAGGTTTCAATTTGGTCCCTTACGTTTAAAAAGTATCAATTTGGTCCCTTACGTTTATTTTAGGTTTCAAGTTAGTTTTTTCCGTTAGTTTTGTCACTAACACCGTTTGAACAGTACACGTGTCAGCGTGTACAAGTGCCACGTGTCTGTCCACATATGCAAATTGACTGCCACATGTGACAAAATTGACGGAATGAGTAACTTGAAACCTAAAATAAATGTAAGGGACCAAATTGATACTTTTTAAACGTAAGGAACCAAATTGAATCCTAAAATAAACATAAGGGACAAATGTGTAGTTAAGCCTATTTAAAATAATAAAAACTTGATATTTTTTATGCTGATGGATCTCTGTGGGAACTACAGGGCTCCGCGAGGATATGGATTGAGGAATAATAATCCCCGAAGCGGAGAATGAAGATGGAGAACATTTTAGATGACGGAGAATGATGTGGTAAAGTACTCCCCACTCAATATATGCTTCGTTGACATCCCTACCTACAACAACCGTTAACTGAAGTGTTAGAGTCCTTGTAAATGCACAATACCTCTTTCGATGAGCTACTTCCATCCATCATCCAAATCTCGATCCCTAGTTGTCGTCTCTTTTACATAACCTTCGATGAATGGAAAAAGAGGAAAAAAACATTACGGTTACAAAAACCATAGTGATGAAGAGCATCGTCGACAAGTTCCTCCATTGAAGTATGGAGTGTTCTTGCTAGGGTTATTTTATGAGTATCATGCTAACATGATGCATGTTAGGTATTAATATTAGATATTTGGTGAATATAAAATGTATCCTCAATATGGTTAACCTCCATCTATTTATACCCTAAGTGTTTTAGGGAGTGGTTGAGGAGAAATCGGAAGTAGTGGAGTACGTGTTGCTAGCTCGTGGTATTCGCTCAATCCTACCTGCCCAGTCAACCACATGCGGCTAGCTCACCACGTGGTACTAGCCCAATGCTACTAGCTCTGGCATACTAGCCACTCGCCATGTGGTACTAGCCCATGGTCATCTTGATTAGGTCTTCTTTCTCTGACGGGCTGACTTATTCATTGGGCCGCGTCTAATATGGCCTAAACAACCTTTGGTTGGGCCAGAGAATATTACGACGATACAGGGAGTGATGCTAATTTTTTCCTTTTATGCATAACCCGCTTATGCAAGATTCCTCATAAACAATGGTAGAAAATGGCTTGAGGATCTCTTTGTATTGATCTAGCAAACGACCAAAGATGCCCAACGAGCAGAACCATCGTTTCACTAGGATTGAGGGGAAACAAAATTAGATCTAGACAATCATTGCATCTCATCTAAAGTCACAAAGTGTTGTGCAAGAGTGACGCGACATGTTCAGAAAAAAAAAAGTTTGATTTGTGTGTCACTTGTGTGAAAATTTGTATGCCGCAATCGCCACAACCACATTGACCGTGGCAAAAAGTCAACCTAAGAAAATAGGAACTTTAATTTCGAAACTAACTAGATCGCCTATCAAACAAGTGTGCCATTCCCATCGTCGCGATGAGATGATTCTTACTCGTGTTTGCATGGGGAAATTTGGAAATGCAACCTCTCTTGGTACATCTTGTTTGAAATAGCTAATTATAAAATTTCCTTAATTATGTATAAGAAGATTGTTTACGTAAGGCTTCCTTGAAATATATTTGCGGTCATCCGAAGAAAATCTAATGTATTATTAAAAACGAATTTTAAATTTGATTTGAAGATTAAATTATCTCATTGAAATCAACTTATCCTAAAAAAAAATGTAATTAGTGTGTTGTTAAAAAACATTTTTGTTAAGATTATCCTCAAAATCACATATACAACTTTGGAAATGACATGTAAACATCCAACTCAGTAAATTCACCATCCGAAAAATCATAAAAAAACGCATTGAGAATTTGTTAGAAAAATTAACTATAATCTTTGAATAAAGATTACAGTTAATCTTTATTTGAGTTTATCTACCGGTATAAGTTTTGTGTGAGAGTTTAAATTATTTTTTTAAAATGGCTTATGATATAAACTTTCAATCTAATGGTGAATTTTATAAAATTTATATCGGTAAAATGTTATTGAGATGTGTAACATTTAATGTCAAACTAGTTGATGTCATTTGATCTTGACCCTAAGTAAATATCTATTATCATAAGCACTTGTTTTATAAGTTGTGAATGAAAATTGTTTTTCCAAATAGACCCTAAATAAGTAAAAGTTGTGCTTGTCATTTCTGAAAGACCAAGCTGAATTTTGTGGTTGTCTTTTTCATATATAAGTTGATTCGAAAGTTGTAGAAAGATAAGCATGTTATTTTAATTAATTTTGGTCTGATAAACTTTTTGTTATTTTATAATGGTGATAAAAATGTGCATGTCTCCAACTCCTTAATAATAAATAAACAATAAAACAGAAAAAACCAACAAGCAACTTCTACAATCGAAATAAGGAAAATAATTGTCAAAATTATAAAAACGTCGACAGCAGGGTTCGAACCTGCGCGGGCGAAGCCCAACAGATTTCAAGTCTGTCTCCTTAACCACTCGGACATATCGACTTCTTGTTGTTTATACTTCTAACGTTACATATATTCATTGCATATGCGTGGCACGTCAAAACAAAAACTATCTGACGATGAAGAAGAGTCATTGTCCAATTTGTCGGCAAACTTTGTTTTCCTTTAAATGCAAATTTTGGTGTCTGTTTATCTAAAATAAAATTTTGGTACCTTATTTCAAAATTTGGTTAAAATTAAAAATGACATTCCTATTACTCAAAAAATTGGTGATTTTTAACATAAGCGTGGTTTATAATTGCACTGTTACACGATCTGTGTGGGCTGCTGTGTTCAATTGGTTGGGAATTGGGATGTAACATTAATATAAGAGAGGAAGATTTGTGTCATTTAACTTCTTTAGGTAACATGTTAGTTCCATAAAGAGTTTTGAAAGTTAGACATTTGGTTTGGTTGGGGTGGCGGATGACATGACTAGCTCAACTGGACCGATTAACCTAGTTGAGCTAGGGGTTAAGAAGTTTAAGGTCTAAGCTTTAAGTTCTGATAACTAACCTAACATTGTACTATATTACTGATAACTAATAATTTGTCATTAAAAAAAATGGTTTTTTTTTTCTTTAATGGAGTTGAGAATTGAACCTATGACCTTGAGTATACTACTCAAATCTTTCGCAACTAATTTGGTTAACAACATTTGGTTTGGTTAGCTACTACTTGGAGTATTTAGAAATTGATGAATAACATTTTATTTAGAGGGTGATGTTTAACGCGTCTATTTTGGTAGATAACATCATTGCAATTTCTTGGATTTGATAGTTAACACCTTGTAAAAAAATAAATGTTGAAAACAATACAAACTTTTAAGATACTGAACAATTTTATATCGTAAGATGTTTTTATAAAGTAAAAAGTGTTTTAGTGTTTCCTCTTTCTTTTTCTTTTAGGGCATAAAGAGGGCTGAAGCCCATGGGCCTTAGTGTTTTCTGAAAACTTTAACCTCAGTAACCTCATTAATTTAAATTTAAATAAACAAATAAATAAAAAGCAAATGAACTAAATCAAAAATAAAAAGCAAATGAAAATAAATCAAAAAGTGAAAAAGTACAAATGGGCCAAAAAAATTGTGGATCACTCAAATATTACAACTGTCATTTACATGTCTGAAAGCCAAAGGAAGCAAAGCTGGTAGGGCCAGTCATGAACTACCTTGATTATTGCAATTCACATGGACTATAGTGTATGTTTCACTTCATCACCTATTGTCACCAACAACCTAATTTCTTTCTCTAAATGGATTCAATCAATCTCAATATACATATAATCATATACATCAATACACATAATAAACTAAGGTTATTAGAGTAATGTATGTGAGTACTAATATTACATGTACAATATCATGAGACAAAATATTACTAATTCCCTCTCATTCACTTCCAATTTGCAGTTACCATGGAACAGAGTGAATTTAGATGACCTACAAGAATCAATGAGACTTTTTCTCCTATGTACATTTCCTGCCACAATAAAACACAACTATAAGAAACAGCTGAATTTTTAGGTTAATTGAATAACTAATGTATCTGATCTATAATATACACCACGTCCATCAAATATGCAAGTATTTATTATATAGATAAAATAAGTACTATTTATATATGCAATTTTCATAACTGTTGAAATGAACTTACTATGAACTGCAGAGATTTCTGAACCTATATATTCACATCTACGACCTAACGAGGACGCTGATCCTTCCATTGTTTGGTTTATAACAGCTTTTTATATTCTTTCTCAAGATGATTGGAAAAACTTTGAAACCTCTCTATAAAGTTGTTCTGCTTCAAATGGTTTTGAAACATATCCATCCATTCCATGCTTTAAACATTGCTCGTGCGTAGCCTGGATTACGTCTGCGGTCATAGCCAAAATCGGTAGATGAACAGACAATTCTTTGTCTCGAATTTTTTTTGTAGCTTCAAACCTGTTGGAAAATGGTTGTGTATAAGCTATCTTTGTTCTAATATAGAATGATATGTGTTATTTTATACATGGATTGTTTTCGGTGTAATTCGAAGAGTTTGCTAAGTTTTGCAAATGGATTCCCTGCACTTGAATAGTCACATACTCACGTGTTCACATGATCTCAGCCGTCCGATCTTTAATCAGACAGATTGTATAATTGTATTCCAACTTTACAAAATAGGTCCAAAAGACAAAGTCAGAATGTGAATCGTCTAATCAAGATCAAAACGTTCAAATTCACAAAAATGTGAATGTATGACTGCAGGTAATCCATTTTCATCCTAGAAAGAGTTTTTAATGATATTTCCGATTTCGAATTTAATTCCAGACAATAATTAGAAAGAATTTAAGATGCATACCCATCCATTTCAGGCATTTGAATATCCATAAAACACGCGTCAAACTCATGGGGTGGCGTCAGCATAGTGATGGCTTCGATTCCACTGCTTACGCAAACCACACCAGCTCCATATTTTTTTAAAGCGCCAGCAGCTACCGTACGATTCACACTATTATCATCTACAATAAGAATCTTTCGCCCAGAGAGAAGATGGTTGAGAGACAAAGCTTGATGTTCTCCGTTTCGAGGATTCCCTTTGTTCCCAACACCCATTGCTCTTTGTAGTGAAGCAGCTAGCATACTTGCTCTCAAAGGTTTTGTGACGACCGTTGGATTATAAACACACGATGTCGCAGAACTAGCTTTAAAAGAACTACTAGAATTAACAAGAATGAATAGTTTTGGAGGAATTCCTTTATCAACTTCAGCAATTTTCCTAATGTTATTCACAAAGTGTGATGACATGGTTGAGTCTCTTTCCCAAACCTCTTGTTCAATCAGGACCATATTGATAGCTACATTCCCATCGGTTACGGCGGACAAACCTTGTTTCAAATCTGAAACTATTTCGACTTGAACGCCGAGCCTTTGGATGTGATATCTTGACACTTCAGCTCGAACAGGTCTCGGATCAATAACTAGTGCAGCCATACCAAGAAACTCTGAGGATGCAGGATGAGGTTGGTTGTTGATTTGCTGAGTCTTATTCAACTCATTTGAATTAGGACATGCATTGGTGAAAACAGCAGTAAATGTGAAAGTGCTTCCAATCTTCGGTTCACTCACAAATCCGATTTCTCCATTCATAAGGCCAACCAAACACTTGCTAATGCTTAAACCAATACCGGTTCCCCCGTGTTTTCTTGAGATAGATGGACCTACCTGCATGAACGGAGTGAATATTTTCGGCTGAGACTCTAGAGGAATACCGTCGCCTGTATCCTCAACCGATACAATCAAATTGATGAAATCGTTGGAGGAGGATGAGAAAGAACCAAGAGGTCCTTCATGACTAAAAGCTTGGAATCCTTCCCAGCTCCGGCGAGCATCAGCAATTGGGAAACCACTCAACGTATCTTTTGTATCTTTTGAAGTGGATTCCCTCTCAACTTCTATTGAATGGAAAACCTCTTCAACAAGATAGATAGTGACGAAGATATGCCCTTTGTCGGTGAACTGCAACACAACTTCGTAATTCAGTATACAAAATGAATGAGTTTAAAGAGGGTTAATAGGACTTAATGCTGTTATCTTACCTTAATTGAGTTACCCATGAGATTCGTAATTATTTGTCGAAACCGTCCTGGATCACCTATAAGCTGTCGAGGAACCTGATCCGAGACGTAAACTGCTAACTTTGCTCCCAAAAAAAAAAAACATGAAAAGCCTATTAAGTTATGATTCTGGACATTTCAACATGGCAATAGAAGTACATCGGAAAAATAGACAAATATATTTTATTTTACCTCTACTCCTTTTCCTTGAGATTTCTCAGAAAATAGTGATAACACATCATCCATAATTGCTCGTATATCGAACAGCACAGCCTCAAGCTCTAGTTTACCAGATTCAATCTTTGCCTGGTCCAAGACTTCATTTATAATTGACACTAGAGCTTTTCCACTGCCTTGCGCCGTTCTGACATATTCTTGTTGTGTTACATCTAGATCAGTGTCCATTAGCATATTCATCATCCCTGAAAATCCAATTTAAGAGCACGGTCATGGACGAAAAAGCTGTGGGTATACTTCGGATATATTATGTAATAGAAAGTGAGTTTTCAACTCACCTAAAACACCATTCATTGGAGTTCTGATCTCGTGCGAAACAGTAGCAAGGAACTGCAGTGTTGATAATTGATTCAGCTTATATGATTGGTTTAACTGAAGCTTGAATAAATAAAAACTTAAAAGTGACAGCAAAAAATCACATACTTGGGATTTAGCAACATCAGCTGCCTCGGCTCGTCTCTTAAGTTCAATCATCTTGAGGTAATCATCTTCTACATTAGCAATTCGATTCACAGTTACGTGAAATATATGTCCAACAAGGAGTGCAATAACAAGAATTCCGATCGATGTACCCATTGCCATCCATGGCCATGGTGGTTTCTGTTTGAACCTGCATCAGCATCATAAAACTTAAAATATCATTACAGTTCAATCAATCAAACAACTAATAAATAATTGAAAGAAAAAAAAAATCTGCGGCATATCTTTTACCTGCAGTGCATCTCATGTTTCCTGAAAGGATCTCCAAAGTTAAGAAAGCTCACATGATAGAACTCATCACCTGATACATCAGAACCATACATAGGAATTGGTTGTGTGCGATTTGTTGTATCATACACATTAACGAGAACGGTTTGCTTGCTAGCAAGTTGCTGAAGCAATTTCTCCACTAATGACTCTATTTCAAACACTCCACCAAGATACCTGCATAGCAATTATTTAAAACATTAGAAAGCTTCTCAATAACATTAAGTAGTTTAAAGTTGTACTAAATTATTTACTTGAACTAGAAGTTAACTAGTTTAGATATGAAGCACTTAAAGCATAAACGCTAATCATATAAGTGTTTTATTTATAAGCTATATCTATACCAAAAGATAAAATAAAGTCAAACCATTTTCATATATGCTTTAAGCTATTTTCATAAGTCATCTACGATAGCTTATGAAAATACGCTGAAAACAAATTATATTCATGTCATAATTTGTTCCCATAAGCTCTCAAAAAACAATCTCACAAGTTCTTATGCAAGTAGATAAGCTCAAATAAGTGAATCTAGATAGACCATTAACAAATTCCAAAACGTATACACACCCATCAGTTGCTTGAATCCTTTCATTTGGGGTAGCATTTGATGGAAGATCTCTCTTATAAACAGCAAATGTGAGGATAACCCCTAAACGATTTGTTTTCAACAACCTGAAAGGAGCGGTTAAAACCCCTTTGCCTGATTCTCTTGCACGCAACACATTTTCACGGTCTTCCTGTTGATGAACAAGTTAACAACAGCAAAGACAAAGTATAAACTATAACTCCACATTTAATCTCACAAGAAAATTACCTTCCCAGAAAGCACGTCGATAGATATGACGTGTGAAATTGTATCCTGTGCAAAGATAACAGGAGCATATTCTTCATGAATAGGGGATGGTTCCAATGCATCTGCGACATAATCATCCTCATGAACCGGATTCTGTTCCAAAGTATCCATCCTCTTAATACTCCACCCTTGTTGCTTCTCAAATTGTTCCCTTTCGGATTGAAGCACTCTTACAGCATATGCAACGCCACTTGTAAGTGGCCTCTCAAAAGCAGTTCTTTCTGTATACTTTGCAAAAGTTTTCTGCATATCCAAAGATGTTTTGTTCATTTGTTAACATCACACTACCGATATCGGATTCAGAGAAAAAAAATATACAATCACTGCATTTCTATTCAAAAACAAAAATTCAGATTGTAATGAAGACTTAAAAATTGAAAATCAGAACGAAAGATAAAGCTACTACATACTCCCTCTGGTCCTAAATATAAGAAACAAGTTACTTTTTAGATTCATTGAACAACTAATGTATCTGACTTATAATATAGACTAGATACAATATATGGTTAATGAGCTCCAATTAAGGACAAATTATTTGGGAGAACCCGAGTTCAAATCCTCACCAGAACAATATATGGTCAGACTTTACTTACCCCTTGATTGAACACTAAATTACTAGACCTCCTTTTTTAGGGTACAAGAGGATGAAGACAAAAAAATAGTACACAATTGAATAAGATCCTTAATTGCAATACAGTGAAGAGAAATTATGTACCTGATCAATGGCAGAAGGAGTTTTGGCATGATGAAAAGTTGAGATGAGAATAGACATAGCTTGAATATGATTCATACTAACATTAAACTGATCTTGTAACATCCTAGCTCTTTCATCACACATACTAGCTAAAGTCTCTTTCCTCTTCTCAGTAACTTGTAAATTCATAAAACAAAAGATCCACAAAGACACTATAAACCAAATCAAAACCCATGCCAACAACAATTTCCTCCACAAAACTCTCCTAACTCTCTTAGACCCAATACACTGATAATACTGTTGATGAATTTTACATGTACTTCCTAAGATCTTCTCCCACCATTTAAGCCACATCTTTCCACCATCTCCTGAAAATCCCATCTTTGTATTGTCCATACTAACGAACCAGTTGATATAAATTACAGATACAATCCAACAACATAGCACTAAAAGTAGATGCCCAACTTTTAGACCAAAACCAATTACATGTAACAAACTCATCCACAATAGTAACCAACACAAGAACTTAACTACAAATCCAAAGAATCTTCTTCACACACAAGTTGTGATGGAAGCTCAATAAATAAAGTAGTGATTAGTGAAGAAAAACCACCTTGTAATTCTTGAAAAAACAACTAAATTTTCAAGGTGAATAGAAAAAGAAACATGCTTGAATAAGATGCTATCTTATCCAAGCTTCAGAGTTTAGAACACTAACAACACTATAGAATATGAAATTCAAATTCACACACGCCTTTAAAAGAATCAAAGAATCATTAAGAGTTTCTAATTCCAAACATAAAAATTGATACTTGTTGTTATCTTGTCAGCCACAAGTTACCACCAAACCAAGACGTGGAACAAAAAAGAAGGGCCAAAAAAAAACCTATAAAGATTCTTTTTTTTTTTAGAGCTACTAAATCACACACACAGTGAAGAAACCAACCAACCACTACCTTTGTAGTGTGTTTCTTAGCTGAGATTTCCAAAACCAAACAACAGAAACAAGGGAATGCGTGTTTTGTTGCAAAGGATGTGTTGTTTTGTTTTGAAATAAAGAAAGAAAGTGAAGGTTGAAAGACATAGAAGTTAGAAGCAAGAACTCATTGGAGAATTTGGAAAAGACAGATAATAGGAATATGATAGCAACAATGTTTTCTGGTATTGGCCATTATCTCTTTTCAACTATCCACTCAAAAATAAATAAATAAAATATAAAAAGAAAAAGATAAATAATATTTTAACAAAATGCTCATTGTTGATATAATAAAAAGTATATAATATAATAGTATTATTATTTTTTGTTTTGTTTTCACCACCTGTATTTGATCCACTGAATCGTCTAATCTGATTTAGAAGTCATTTCTGGCATCAAATGATTCTAGCCACATCTTGATCGCAGTTGCAGGGAATTGAACTATGATCTCGTACTAAATTCAGCGTCAATCATCACTGACCCAACTAATAATTGGTATAGTATTATTATTATAATATAGAAGAGAAGAGAACCAAAAAGGTTGGGTTCCACTTCCACTGAGTAGAGAAAACAGTGCTTTGTATTGCTTTGAAGTTGTGTTCACATATCCCTATCCATCCATCCATCCATCCGTGGCACTCACTAGACAAATCCTACACGCTAAGTGTATGTTTGGTTTCAATTCTGGAGCATCCAGAATTGATTCTGGACGTGTAGAATTGATTTTGACTTGTTTGGTTTCTCAAAAGTAGAATTGATTCTGCCTCCAGAATTGATTCTACTTGAAGCTAGAAATCGTAGCTTCTGATTCTAGAATTGATTTTTACACTCAAATTTTTTGTTCAACTCACTTTTTCATGAATATATCCAAACATAAACCACTTCAGCTTAAAATCAATTTTGGCCAGAATCAATTTTACAGAATCAATTCTGCCAAAATCAATTCTCTCCGCCGCAGAACCAAACACACGCTAAGTCGTTAACTCTGAGCCTTCATCAGTGTGGCTTTAGCTTGCATAGCTGTAATTTTTGTTGACAGAAATGCCACTGCATGGAACAAGAATTTCAACAATCAATGAGCATAAGCTTTTTTGTGTAGAATGGCATTAGATACCCTTTACTTTTCTTAAATTGCTATGAGACACATGGTCTATGACTCAAAGTAGGTAGGGAAATAATAATAGCATTGGCATTTTTTTTTCTTTTCATGCTTGGTGTTATTCTCTGAAGGTGTTAGTGTTACAATCTTCATTTTTCATTTTTACTTCTTTTTTTAGTTTTTTTTTCTATATCCTTTAAACTTGGCATTGTTGTGACAAGAAATGGTAAACATCAAGCAATGGACAAAATAGTTGAGTTTTAAATGTGTGCGGTTAATATCGTCTTGTATATAGATAAAATGTTGGATATATAAAATAGGTTTATATATCTAATGTTTTAAGAAAATTTTAAGTTGATATGTGACGTCTCTTTCTCTTATGCTTATGCAGTATTGACTCTCCTGACTTTCCAACAAGTGGTATTAGAGTTTTTGCTTCAATTCAAGCATAGGAGTACTTCATATGCTCTTTAGTTGCAACATTGTCCGATTATTCACGTCAAAAAAGAAAGGTGGTATTGTGAAGTGTTGTGTTGGAAAGGCAAACCACCTCTATTTTATAGTAACTTGATGCATGATACAACCACAATCATAAGTTTTGTTGCTCTTCGTCTCTCTGAATTACTCATATTAGAAAATACACTACCAGAAGATATCTCCCAAGATTTACACTATCGAAAGATATCTTCCGATAAGATTTGCACTACTAAAAAATATCTCCCAATAAAGCTCACAGAGTAATTCTAATAAATTTAGAAGGACAAAGAGCAATATCATCGTTTTTTTACTTGTGAAAAATTCAAATTATGAATCTATTTATTTATACAATTAAAATTACATAAATTGATTAGAACATTAGTATTAATCTCACATCAATGTCATATCATGATATTGTTAGAACATTTTGTGTTGGGGGACTGCTGCAAATACTCGAACAAGAAGATGATGATAAACGACATGATGAACATTGCACAAATTCCAAAGCGTGTGTATCACACTAAACTTTAGGTTCGATTTGCCCCCACCATAAACTGGATGCAAAAGGGTTAACCGGCGAATCCCCTTCAGGATACTTTGGAAACCTTGACATGGATTGCATACACATATCAAGCATATCGATCAATGATATTGTACGGAATAAAGTTTCTTACAATTCCTCTCGTGCACTGGAGAATTGAAGAAATATTTAGAAATATTTTTTAGACAGAATTCTAACTCATGGAAACATAATTTCTGTTATATGTTTCCTGCCTCCTAAGTGTCTCTATTTATAGAGAAACTTATGTCAAATGATGAAGGACACAATCTTTGAAAGGATTTCAAAAATGTAAATTTGAATTTCAAATTAACCATTACAACCTATCAAATATATTTTCGAAAATATCCAACAGAAATATACTACTAATTTCTCTTAAAGATAGAAGTTAGTAAATGGTTGTTTTAATAAAGAGGAGTGTTATTTAGTTACAATTTCATGAACGTATATTTCCTAATTCACAGCAATATTGGAAAAACTATTTCGACATATGCTGTGCTTATAATATTCATTGTCAATTGTTGCAGCTATTCTTCTACATTCATCGTACTTACCCGAATTCTGTCGCAAAACTATACAACTTACATCATTAACGAGATTATTCTAATGTTTAATTATTAATGGAGACAAAACTTGACACTTTATGGGGAGCTTCTTTGTGTTTTGTTGGAAAATTTCACCTTTTTGCCTATGTAAGGAAATATCGGTGTTTATTTTACCAAAAAATAAAAATAGATTTTTTTTTTAAACCATAAAGATGCTAGCTAAGGGCTAGGCATCCCAAAATATATAAATATATAATAACAAGTAGATATAAATGGAGGGGACAATATTTAACTCATGTTCATTGAAATGGTTTGACTCATGTTTCAATTTCTAATTATGAAATTTAATGAACCCATAAGTTGAACTGATATACTTAATAATACAGGACATTCATTCATAAGCCTAAACCAATATACATATATTTTATATGGTGTTATATAAATGGCTATTCATTACCATAATACTTTCGTGCACTAGAGGAAAAAAAAAACAGAAATGAATTTGAAATATTTTAGACATAATTTTATCTCGTGGAAACATGATTATCAGATGATGTCTTTTTTTACTTTAAAGTGTCTTTTGGTGAAGAGAAACAAATCTTGAAGAATTTCTATGATGAGTGTTGAGAACCAAGTAGTACAATGTATCAAACTAATAGTAGTATTTAACCATTTTACAACTGCCATAGATTCCGCTTCATTCGAGTTTTGAACTCCTAGTCCTACTAACTATGCTGCAAGAAGTGCCTATAAATCTAGAGATAACATACAATAAAAATAGAAAGAACTTGTTAGAATCAAAATACACAAATAGTAGGAAAAGAGAAAGAGGGTTGAAGTTTCAATAGAATACCAATAGTTTTTTATTACAAAAAGGTTACCGGAGAATATATAATAAAATCTAATGGACTTTAAACTAACAGGCCCAATAACATAGACTATTATTTTATTATCTAATACCTACTCTCAAACTCACGATGCATCAACAAGAAGCATTGTAAGTTTGTCAAACAAAATACGAAAAACAAACTAAATAACAAAAAATGTTTTTAAGGGACCATTTTATTTGATCTTTAAGGATAGTGCTTAAAGTTTATAGTATTTAGTGATCACCAAATTAAGCTAACGTTTTAGTAATCCAAACACACCAAATAATTAAGATCACCACAAATGAATATTGAAACTAAATCCTTTTTTTTTTCCCTTCAACCACCACCAAAACACCAAAACGTTAGCTTAATTTTGTCTACCAAATGATCTAAAGGTAACTCCACATTATTTTTATTTTTTTGAAGTGTAACATTAATTAAATAAACTATTATTTCTCTCTTTTCGGATAATCCAACATCAAACCACACACACAAGGTAAAAACCAAGACGACCTCTTTCGCAAATAAGTGAAAGCCACAAAATTGAATAGCACGATGGATTACATTGTTAGAAGAAAAAAAAACATAAGAAACCACCAACCAATTAAGAATAACAAACCAAATTACACCAAAAACTCTACAATCAAAGAACAAGTGAGTAGAATTCTCCTCAACCCCGCACCCTATGGACACAACAACAATTCAACATTAGGATACGACGCCTAGATAAAAGAAACTCCACACAAAAAGACAAAGCTTTCAGAAATAATGATTTATTTCACATAATTTCTTTGCAATTAGATGGATCCTCATGAACCGATGTGGTCAAAAAAAGACAAGGCTCTTTGACCGAATAGCTTTCAATGGGATCAAGAGCCCACCTCTATTTTTCATCAACATGAACATGTAAAACAACATTAGCCAACAAAAGTACATCACTCGTTAACTCCCTCCTTCTCACATGCAAAAAATCTCATGCGGCATGTGCTAGGCATGGCAACAGAACCCGTACCCACGGGTACCCGCCCGAACCCACCCCGAGTTTGACGGGGAAAAACCGATTTGACTGGGTTTGGGTTCGGGTTTGGGTTTTCCCCGATTTCAAAACATGGGGATGGGGCGGGTAACGGAGATATTGGCACCCACCCCGAACCCGTCCCCGAACCCGCCCGTTTATATAAAATTACTATATTTTGGAATATTGGTTTGTACCGGTACTATTTTATGGTTTTCATAATTTTGGTTTGATATTTTGGAATATCATTTCATTTGTATGTTTAATGCATTGAAATTTTGGTTTGTACTTTATTATTTGAAATTTTTTGTATTGTATGTATGTCAGCGTTTAGGAAAATTTTGGGTTCGGGTAAGATTCAACAGGGCAGAGCAAGGTTCGGGGATACCCGAACCCATTTGGGTATACCCGAACCCATTTGGGATGGGGATTGGGTTCAATTTTTCATCCCCGTCGGGTAATGGGCGGGGAACGGGTATTTATCAATGATTCGGGTATGGGGAACGGGGAAGGTAAAAACCGTACCCGCGGGTACCCATTGCCATGCCTAGGCATGTCTAACCTTCCCCTCCCACTATCCCACCCTAACTTGTCATTTCTAGACAACCCAAAGAAGAGTAATGTTATGATAACACACTTTTGTTACACAAAAGTGACACACTAGTATAGTATGAAAATAAATGTATAAAAAAAATTATATTATGGTGTCACTTTATATAACAAAAATGTGTTATCATAACATTACTCTTGAAAAAAAAAACTCCTTCCAATCACTTATCTTTTCAAACAACCATGGTTTCTAATCACCACCTGCTTCAATTATCATCAAACTATCACTCTACAACCCTAGTGGTTATTATGACAAATTAAACCACTCCAATGATTGTTGATAAAATATGTACCACTAGTACAAAAATGACAACATAGTATTGACAAAATACCTATTGAATCTAGGATAGTTACTACCTATAGGAAGGGTATTTTATTTTGTTAATCATTGTATTAGATTATGCTGCTCCGTACTATTTTATTTTGCATCACATTTTATTCGCAAACAAATCATAAACTACAATGTAGGAGCCAACTTTTTTAATTAAAAAAAGGAATATAGCATATGGAATTGGGTATAAATTAAATTAAATATGAGAGCTTGAAGGGCAAGATTGGTAGTGGAAAAACAAGTTACGGCAAAAGTGTTGTATTAGGTTGGGTCAGCATCTAAGTCTAAGTAAGCATAAAAATAGTAAATTAGAGATAAAGAGGTGACAAGGAAAAAGTGGCACTTTAATGTGGGACAAATGGGAGGTTCTTGGGGAAGAGTCGTGAACTTGTGAGGAAGTGATTTTTTGGATATCATAAATTCACATCCTTAAATATATTAATAATTAAAAAATATAATGGTTTGTATTTTAAACAAGAATATGACAATTTCATCAAATTGTTGACTCTTATGTACGTAAAACATTATTATTAGAATTTTAGAGGCCTATACTCAACCACAAAAGTTAGCTTGAGAGTTGATGTTTGCACTACACTTATAAAGGCTATCTTTGCCATATCTCTAGCCAATGTGGGACTTCTAACACACCCCCTCACGTCCAGAACTGAACAAGCTGGAACGTGGGATCAACAACAACGGGTGGCCCAAATATGGGAGGTCTCCATAACAAACAACAAATGGATCTAGGATAAGCTCTGATACCATATTAGAATTTTAGAGGCCTATACTCAACCACAAAAGCTAGCTTGAGAGTTGAAGTTTGCACTACACTTATAAAGGTTATCTTTGCCATATCTCTAGCCAATGTGGGACTTCTAACAATTATGTACAATGTTACCAACTTACCATGTTTTAGTTGCTCTTTTTCCAACAAGATCCCAAATGACATGACGATCTTGTGAATAGCGGTGTGTAATTAGGCATTGGTTGATACCATGTATAATTTATAAATTCATTTTGGAAAGAAAAAAAAATCCGATGTTTGATAACATTTTTCTCATGCACTTATTATAACTTATTTTTATTAGCTTATAATTTAATTTGATAATTTAATTCAATTATCTTATATCTTAAAGTTTATGGTTTTTTCATCTTTTCTTCTGATTATTCTCATCTTACTTAAAAAAATTAAATATTAATTAAACATATATTTTTCATTCATATTTATAAGTTAGTTCAACCTTTAATTTTATTAACCATTGGTGGAGCCAAGGCCCAGCAAGCCTGGGTAGTTGCCCGGGCCCTGACAAAAAACTTTGTAGTTTTAGGAGTTATTAGTTTAGGACAAAACGAAGATTTTTAGGAGTTAGTTCATATCAAAATTGAGATTTTTTATTAGATTATTTATATATTATGTCACATGTAATATTTTGCATAGACTCTATAATTTTTGTCTCTGCCACTTAATTCAAGCAACTAGCTCAAGGCAGAACCAACATAATTAGAGGATTAAAGCAGATTTTATTATAACATCTTATAAAATAAAAAATAATTACAACAAGCTTTATGAAAAATAAATAAAAAGTTAAATATTGTTAAGGCCAATGGTTTGACGTTAGTCTTAAGAATTTGTTGCGTCAATTTTACCGATTAAACTAAAATATACTTAAAATTTAAATGTCATATTTTATATTTATTATTAAATTGCATTTTTTTAGATATTTTTTAACCTAAACTTTTAGATCTAAAGTTCTTTCTTGAGTTGTTTGATCCTTGAATCAGCCTTGAACTAACTTATTTTCAATAAACTGACTTTTCAATTATAAAATTATAAATTCATCCATTATAAACTATTTGTTTTTTTTTAACAGAGTTTTTGACGTTCTATTTGGAGTTTTTGTAGTAGCTTAGGTCTTCTTCAATATTGCAAATTCAAATAATAAATGGAAAATGTTAAACAGTGTCTGTCGGAGTACTGTTTAATGAAGCAAATATAGTAATATGACATTGAATTTTGTGCAGTCAACGTTTTGAAAGTCTAAAAAATATTATTTTCAATTTAAAAAGTTCTTTTTTTGGTTTCCTTAACCAGTAACCCGATATACCGGTCAGGATAACCCATAATAAATTGAGTGAAAAGAAACCATTATAACATGAAAAATAATTATGGGTACCACCACACCACCTAATATGATACCTCACCCTTAGACATGGCCCTTCTTTTTGGTGTCGTCCTTCTAACAATACCACGTAAGCTCACTCAGTTATGTCTTTGTTTGTTGTACCATGTTCTTTCTACATTCATGTGTGTAAGTGTAACTTCTTCCTTCATAATGGTTTTCTTTTATGGAGAATGTTAACTTGTGCCCTTAAGGGCACATGTTAAGAAGATAAATGTGGAAAAAATTTATTGAACTTGTGGTGTATTCAATTATCTAAAAATTAAATTCTTTGTATCATTAAATACTATATTTCTATTTTAGGTAGCTTAACATGTGCCCTTAGGGCACAAGTTAACATGACCCTTCTTTTATTTGTGCGACATCTCCTTAGTTGGGCTTATCACATTACATGATTGGACAGACACTCCACAGAGATAGATGTGTTAGCAAATGAAATGACCAATATTAAAAGCTAAAGAGAATGCAGATTTTATGTCTAGCTAAAGCTAGGTAGATCGATCCTACAAGGTTTTAAAGGAATCATATAGAATTTAATGCAGTAACTATGTAACTGTGTAATGTAAATGTGTTCATGCAGTAATAATATCGGTCGTCTAATTTAAATTAGTGGTTAAGATCAATTCATGATAATTTACTCTTAAAAGTTAGACTGAAAAATTGTCTTATAAATTACTGCAGCAAATCTAGATCCGTAAAGACAGTTTGGAGTTAAAATTTTCTAATCAACATATATAAAGAAAAAATCTCGCTTTAAGGGGTTTTTTAACTACTTACTTAATAATTTGAGGATATTTATCCAACAATAAAATAAAAACAACATATATATGTAAAGTAAAAGTTAGTTAAAAATTAGTTGTAGTTAAATACCAGCTCACTATAACGTCATTGTAAATGTTTAGAGGACAATATTTGATCCAAAAACATGTTTAGAGAATATTCTTTTTTTTTTTAATATAAAATGAGTATTTTCCTGTCAATTTATTTGGGTTTTGAATATTATTATAAGTTTGGGTAAATAGGGTTTTACCCCCCTGCAAAATAAGCCAATTTTGCATTACCCCCTGCAAAAAAAAAAAACTTGGGATTACCCCCCTGCAATATTAAGATTCTCTCTTTTTACCCCCTGCTTGACAACTTGGCATAGAATCTTTATTTTTTATGAGGTGGCATGCATATGTGGCATTTAATTTTTTTTTTAATTTGCACATGTCATTTTTATTATTAAATAAACTAAAAATTAAAAAAATAATAATAAATTATTTTCTAATTTCCCCTTCATCCCTACCACGATAACTTTCATCATTCAACAAGAACAACAACATCAACACCACCAAGAACAACAACAACATCAACAAAATCATCAACACCACCAAGAACAACAATTCAAAAAGAACCCAATTTTTTTTCTTCCAAAAATCAATCTCGGTAAACCCAGAAACATAATCATAAATTTCTTTTGTTCTTCTATTCTTCATCCCTTTGCAACAACCCAATTTCTTCCTAACCCAAAAACATAATTCTTCTTCCCAATTCTTCATCCCATCAATTCAATCCCTAACCCATAAATTCAAAAACTCAGTTTCTGCCTTTATAGGAAATCCGGTTCCTAGTTCCTGCCTTTGTTCTTCATCAATCATTTGTTTCGACGAATTCGGCGGAGTGATTCGGCGGATTTCTAGGTTTTATTTTAGAGAAAAATGATTCTGGGATTCTGAGTTTGTGTTAGAGAAAAAATAATTTTGAGTTTTGAGAAGAAGAATGAGAAGGAGAAAGATTTGTGTTATGTTACAGGAAAAGATTGTGAGTTTTTTTTTTTTGCTTTTTTTTTTTTTTTTGCGTTAGAAACAATGGATTAACATATCTTTTTGAATTAACATATTTTATTTTTAATAATTTTTTTTGACACAATATTTTTTATTTTTCTAAAAACTAATTAAGTGGAATTTTTTAAATATTTGTCACCAATTTATTTAATAATAAAAATGACATGTGCAAATTAAAAAAATAAAAATGAAAAAAATGCCACATATGCATGTCACCTCATAAAAAATAAAGATTCTATGTCAAGTTGTCAAGTAGGGGGTAAAAAGAGAGAATCTTCATATTGCAGGGGGGTAATCCCAAGTTTTTTTTTTTGCAGGGGTAATGCAAAATTAGCTTATTTTGCAGGGGGTAAAACTCTATTTACACTATAAGTTTTGATATTTCATACTAAAATTTGTTTTACTTTTTCACCAAAAAAAAAAAATTATTAATTTCATGATAGTCACGTTAAAAATATTCGTTAATTAATTTATTTATTCTAAAAGTGAGACTATACATCTTACATTAAATAAAGTATTTCAAAAAGTGTGCCAATAGTGATCTCTTTTAATAATAAATAAATACTCCCTCCTGTAACCAAAAATAAATAAAAAATACTTCCTCAATCTTTTTTATAAGGAATACATTGAAAAAATTATACAAACCAAGAAAACACATTTTACATAGTTATTTTCATTTAATACTCTTATAAATTTAAATATATTCCATGTATACCCTTATTTAATTACTCTTAATTCAAGTAACTTACTTATTTTTAATATTCTCTCATAATAAATAAGAGCATAATAAGTGAAATTAAACATTAAAAATATTTAAAAATTGGTCAAAGTTTCTTATAAAAATGACCAAATTTTTTCTCAAAGTAAAAATTTGAATATAAAATAATTTATGTTTGATTTTTCCGAGTTTAAAAAAAATGAAGCTAAAAATCAAATATACAAGTAAAAGTTTCAAATACAAGCTTTATATAAAAATAAATTATTGAGACAAAATTAATTTTACTCGAAAACATCAAATTATGTTAAACTCAACTATGCGGCAAAAGTATACACAGTGTGAATATGTTTTATCTTATTACATGATGAGTCAATTTATTAACTCCGGTTCTATATAGATAACTAGGGGTAAACCCGTGCGTTGCACGGGTTCGATTAACTATATAATTAAAATATTTTTATAAATAAAAAATAATAATTGTTATAAATATAATAATATTATATAGTTAAATGATAGATATTAAAATAGCATATTTAACTCATCTTCGATGTATTATTGGTCATAAAAGAATAAGAAAATATGAGACATAAGAGCAATTTAAAGTTCGCTTATAGATATGTCGTAAAATAAATTATAACCTTTAACTTCTAAACTTTTGCATAGGTCATATACATTCAAATTATTTCTAATGTAGTTGAGACATACATTTTTTTTTTTTTACAAAACATATCAAATCCATGGTTTAAATAGAAGGAAAACTTCCGATCAAATGGACGTGCTCCACAATCATCACACTGCAATGACCACATTTATTGCATAAAGCAATCTTTAAACTTCAGTCCTTAAAAAGATGAAAAATGGATATTGAAAATAGAATAACATTCATATATATAGACATAATAATTTGCTAAAATATCTATACATAGAAAACATACAAAATAATTTAAATACAAAAAATGAGAGAGCATGACTAAACAAAAAGTATGTGATACATGTGAATAGATATTAGTTATATAAGGATCATGGTTACATTGAGAAGCATTCCAACAGTCATAAGATTTAATTGTAATGAGTGTTTAGTTATCATTGCATTATATTTTTACAAATTAACTATGCAAATGTTAATTTATAGCATAAGAAATTAGATCTCTTTATGCAAAAACCACAATAACACATGAAGTTTAATTCTTTTCATTTTAGTGTGCTGTTTCTTTTGCAGATAATCAAAAGTCACACTATTAATTGGTGTTTCAAATTATTTGCAATTAAGCATAAAATAAATCTCATAACTGATTTCAATTATTTTTTCTTCTATGGACCAATAATAAACATGTTATTGTTCTCATATTTATCAATTCTCTTTTCTAAAAAGTCCGGTATCAAATATAAAATTATATTCATAGTTATACAATAACTTTAGTAAAATTGCATATTATTAAAAAAAAATCTCTAAGGAAGATTTTTTTATTTTATTTTTTATCAGAAATTTTTTTAGTAAAGTTGGACGCAAAAATAATATGGCGCAATTCAGTTTTTTCTCAATTACATTATATACTATCATTTATCATTATTGATATATTCTCTAAACCATAACCGAGATATAAATTTGTAGGTCTTATAATATTAGTTGGTCACTTTTAATTAAATTTTTCATTTTTCATTATTGATATATTCTTTTGTAAGAAATTCTCTTAGAGGTGCCACATCATCACAAAGAAGGCCTAAAAACAATTCAAGCTTCCTTTTAATAGTAAAAGATGTTATGTCAATTTTCAAGATATAATTTGGCCGATCAATATAATAGATATCCAACCATAAAAAATATGGATTAACATATATGAAGAATATGAAATACAAAATGGATAAATAATAAAAGGGTGAAACTGAATATACAATAGATGATAAAATATTCTTATATGAGTGACTATTTGTTTTACAAATTTCTCGTAAGGATGCATGAAAATCAATAGATACTTTAGTCAATATTCTGCCATAGAAATCAATAAATTAGTGAAGGCATACATGGAAAGTAAGAAAAGAACATAAGACATTATTAAAAGTTGAAGAATACGTACCTAAGAGTTATTTTGGAGAAAGTAAATGATGACTAAAACAAAAAATTTATAAATTAGTAAATACATTTTTCTTCATCTGGTTCTATCACATGGATCTGGAGTAAGTAGACTAAAATAATATAACGTTCTATGTTCTCAATAACAAATGAACAACCAATATCAATAAATAAATGAGAAAAATAAGATTGTTTACTTACAATCATTGTTATAATAAAAAATATATTTTAAAGATAACTTTTAAATGAACAATATAATTTGATAAGAGTAATTGAGTATACCGGCCTTTTCATCCATTAACATTCTATTGTAGTGAAAAATTATTTCTTTCAACCTACACATGAAGAACAAAAACTAAACATTAGTACAAATGAATATTGTTGGATATCAATACATAGCACCATGGTAGAAATACGCTCAAAGATTGAGTGAAAATATCAATTATTAAGATTTAGAAATAATAAGTAGAAAAAGAATGTGGGGTGGTGGTTATAAAGAGTGAGAGTGAACCTATTAGTCACTAAACTTTCTCATTTTATAGTAAAGTGTTTTTCTAGCTCATACCACTTTCTAGCTCTAGAATTTGAAAGAAAAACCTATCATAATACATAGCACATACCACTTTTTTTTTCTCTTAGTATTGAAAGAATATATTTTGTGGTTATATTGGTCCCTTTTAATTCATTTAGGAACCAATTAACTTGCAATGAAGAGAGACACACGTTTTTTTTTTATTAAATTCAGCTCTTTAAGAGATTGATCAAAGAGGTTTGGAATATCAAAGTGACTCACTTGCTTGAAATATAATGATCCCTTTTTTTATTAGTATTAGTATTGAAAGAATTCCAATAGTCATGAATATTTTGTGGTTATATAAATCTTATATATTAGTTGGTCCATTTTAATTTAATAATTTTTCATTTTAGTTAGTTGGTCCCTTTTAAGAAGTTATATAGTGATAATTTGATATATTGATAATTAAAATTAAAATGATTTAATTAAAGATAATTAAAATTAAAATGATTTAATCAAAGGAGATGATGAAAAGGTTTTTTAATAGAGATTGTAAACTTGATAATTTGATATATTGATAATTAAAATTAAAATGATTTAATTAAAGGAGATGATGAAAATGTTTTTTAATAGAGATTGTAAACTTATCTTGTAGAGTGCCACATCATCAAAATACTTGATTGTGAGCAACTCAACATTCCTTTTACTTGTAAACTAGGGGTAAACCCGTGCGTTGCACGGGTTCGATTAAATATATAATTAAAATATTTTTATAAATGAAAAATAATAATTGTTATAAATATAATAATATCATATAGTTAAATGATAGATATTAAAATAGTATATTTAACTCCTCTTCGATGTATTATTGGTCAAAAAAGAATAAGAAAATATGAGACATAAGAGCAATTTAAAGTTCGCTTATAGATATGTCGTAAAATAAATTATAACCTTTAACTTCTAAACTTTTGCATAGGTCATATACATTCAAATTATTTCTAATGTAGTTGAGACATACATTTTTTTTTTTTACAAAACATACCAAATCCATGGTTTAAATAGAAGGAAAACTTCCGATCAAATGGACGTGCTCCACAATCATCACACTGCAATGACCACATTTATTGCATAAAGCAATCTTTAAACTTCAGTCCTTAAAAAGATGAAAAATGGATATTGAAAACAGAATAACATTCATATATATAGACATAATTTGCTAAAATATCTATACATAGAAAACATACAAAATAATTTAAATACAAAAAATGAGAGAGCATGACTAAACAAAAAGTATGTGATACATGTGAATAGATATTAGTTATATAAGGATCATGGTTACATTGAGAAGCATTTCAACAGTCATAAGATTTAATTGTAATGAGTGTTTAGTTATCATTGCATTATATTTTTACAAATTAACTATGCAAATGTTAATTTATAGCATAAGAAATTAGATCTCTTTATGCAAAAACCACAATAACACATGAAGTTTAATTCTTTTCATTTTAGTGTGCTGTTTCTTTTGCAGATAATCAAAAGTCACACTATTAATTGGTGTTTCCAATTATTTGCAATTAAGCATAAAATAAATCTCATAACTGATTTCAATTATTTTTTCTTCTATGGACCAATAATAAACATGTTATTGTTCTCGTATTTATCAATTCTCTTTTCTAAAAAGTCTGGTATCAAATATAAAATTATATTCATAGTTATACAATAACTTTAGTAAAATTGCATATTATTAAAAAAAAAATTCTAAGGAAGATTTTTTTTT
The DNA here is from genome assembly GCF_020283565.1 of Trifolium pratense. Classification (NCBI taxonomy): domain Eukaryota; kingdom Viridiplantae; phylum Streptophyta; class Magnoliopsida; order Fabales; family Fabaceae; genus Trifolium; species Trifolium pratense. The sequence goes on from NC_060060.1 coordinate 51,819,103, forward strand.
TTTTATCAGAGAATTTTTTAGTAAAGTTGGACGCAAAAATGTCAATATGGCGCAATTCAGTTTTTTCTCAATTACATTATATACTATCATTTATCATTATAAGTCCAAATTTAGTAGAAAGCTGAGATAAATAATATAAGAATACATCATTGTTTGTTGATATATCTTCTTGTGAGAATTTCATTTTAGAATTCCAACGATCATGAAAATTTGATGGTCATAGTATCATTTATGTCTCTCTCTAAACCATAACCGAGATATAAATTTGTAGGTCTTATAATATTAGTTGGTCACTTTTAATTAAATTTTTCATTTTTCATTATTGATATATTCTTTTGTAAGAAATTCTCTTAGAGGTGCCACATCATCACAAAGAAGGCCTAAAAACAATTCAAGCTTCCTTTTAATAAAAGAAAGATGTTATGTCAATTTTCAAGATATAATTTGACCGATCAATATAATAGATATCCAACCATAAAAAATATGGATTAACATATATGAAGAATATGAAATACAAAATGGATAAATAATAAAAGGGTGAAACTGAATATACAATAGATGATAAGATATTCTTATATGAGTGAATATTTGTTTTACAAATTTCTCGTAAGGATGCATGAAAATCAATAGATACTTTAGTCAATATTCTGCCATAGAAATCAATAAATTAGTGAAGGCATACATGGAAAGTAAGAAAAGAACATAAGACATTATTAAAAGTTGAAGAATACGTACCTAAGAGTTATTTTGGAGAAAGTAAATGATGACTCAAACAAAAAATTTATAAATTAGTAAATACCTTTTTCTTCATCTGGTTCTATCACATGGATCTGGAGTAAGTAGACTAAAATAATATAACGTTCTATGTTCTCAATAACAAATGAACAACCAATATCAATAAATAAATGAGAAAAATAAGATTGTTTACTTACAATCATTGTTATGATAAAAAATATATTTTAAAGATAACTTTTAAATGAACAATATAATTTGATAAGAGTAATTGAGTATACCGGCCTTTTCATCCATTAACATTCTATTGTAGTGAAAAATTATTTCTTTCAACCTACACATGAAGAACAAAAACTAAACATTAGTACAAATGAATATTGTTGGATATCAATACATAGCACCATGGTAGAAATACGCTCAAAGATTGAGTGAAAATATCAATTATTAAGATTTAGAAATAATAAGTAGAAAAAGAATGTGGGGTGGTGGTTATAAAGAGTGAGAGTGAACCTATTAGTCACTAAACTTTCTCATTTTATAGTAAAGTGTTTTTCTAGCTCATACCACTTTCTAGCTCTAGAATTTGAAAGAAAAACCTATCATAATACATAGCACATACCACTTTTTTTTTCTCTTAGTATTGAAAGAATATATTTTGTGGTTATATTGGTCCCTTTTAATTCATTTAGGAACCAATTAACTTGCAATGAAGAGAGACACACGTTTTTTTTTTATTAAATTCAGCTCTTTAAGAGATTGATCAAAGAGGTTTGGAATATCAAAGTGACTCACTTGCTTGAAATATAATGATCCCTTTTTTTATTAGTATTAGTATTGAAAGAATTCCAATAGTCATGAATATTTTGTGGTTATATAAATCTTATATATTAGTTGGTCCATTTTAATTTAATAATTTTTCATTTTAGTTAGTTGGTCCCTTTTAAGAAGTTATATAGTGATAATTTGATATATTGATAATTAAAATTAAAATGATTTAATTAAAGATAATTAAAATTAAAATGATTTAATCAAAGGAGATGATGAAAAGGTTTTTGAATAGAGATTGTAAACTTGATAATTTGATATATTGATAATTAAAATTAAAATGATTTAATTAAAGGAGATGATGAAAAGGTTTTTTAATAGAGATTGTAAACTTTTCTTGTAGAGTGCCACATCATCAAAATACTTGATTGTGAGCAACTCAACATTCCTTTTACTTGTAAAAGATATTGGAGAATTCTTTTTTTTTTCCAAGTAATTTAGTAATTATAAATTTTAACTCGTATAAATAAGAAAAAAGTCACAAATTTTAAAATACGTATATTTATTTAGTCAAAAAAGAAAATACATGCATTCATGTCTATTAAGTCTTATCACTTTTATACACTTTTGGATATATATTTTTGGTGTTCTCACACAGTGCACGCTTTCGTAAATATAATTTATCGTAAGCAGAATACCAAAAAAAAATAAACACATAAGCATGCATGTAAATTATAGAATTTAAAACATGTTGATCTATCATAAAAATTTAGGGATATTTAAATTCATGGAGAAAACTCTCAATGCAGTATTCAGAAATATATATATATATATATATATATATATATATATATATATATATATATATATATTTGTGCATGCAACGTAGTATTAAAGATATAAAAAGTTAATTTTCTACCATTAAAAAATTGTTGGTACTTTTATTTATAAATGTAATGTTTAAAAAAATGTTTGTTGTAAATAGATAAATAAAATCAAATCAAACCGATTAATTTAATTCAATTTTATTTTTAAAAAACACTAAAAACCAATCAAACTGATGAAACTTTCATCAATTCAAACACTTTTTTTAACTAAAAATTAACCTAAACTAAACCGATTACATCTCAATATCCTATTTTACTTTGGCTTAATTAGTAAAATGGTCCTTAAAGACATTTTTGGTTTCAGATTGGTCCCTTAAAGAAAAAAAAAGTCCGAATAGGTCCCTTAAAGACATCTCCGTTAATCAGTTTGGTCCCTAAAAAGAGGTCTAAATAGGACCAAACTGATTAACGGGTATGTCTTTAAGGGACCTATTCGGATTTTTTTTTCTTTAAGGGACCTATTTGGACCTTTTTTTCTTTAAGGGACCAATCTAAAACCAAAAATATCTTTATGGGACCATTTTACTAATTAAACATTTTACTTTTATATTAATTAATGTGGGTCAAACTGAACCGACCAGCTCAAGTTCAATTGTCTCTCAGACATGGAAGAAGCAGTCAAACTCAAAACACCAAAGATAACCTTTTTTTTATCCATATAAGAATTGTCTTTCACAAAACAAAAACAAAAAAAGACATGTGTTTATATATCATACACCGCCTCCGTCTCATTTTAAGTTTTGGACAGAAATTAAAAAATAATAAGTTAAGTTATTTTTACCTTTAATTTATTAAAAAAAAAAGAAAATATATTTAATTATTGTTTTAATTTTAGTAATGGTACAAATAGTAAAGTATTACTAATTGTGTATTGATTTCTTAAAATGATTAAAGATTCAGACAACACTAAAAACTAAAAGGATAAAAAATTTGGGACGGAGAGAGTATTTATATTATATGCGGCTTAGATAATTATTTTTTCAACTACTCTATATTCTTTTTTTTTATGACAAAACTCTATATTCATAATTTAACCTGTCAAACTATTCTAATTTTTTTCTTCAAATTCGATATTCGATTTAAGAACAGACTAATTCAAAAAGTTTAATTTTAACATAAGGTCTCGTTTGAAGTAAAAGCTTTGTTCTGTAATGTTTTAACAAATATAAATTTTTAAAATATACAATTTAACTGAAAATTTATACTTACACATATCATTGTTGTTAGTTGTATATAATAATTAAACATTTATCCATCGATCATCTCATGCGTCACTATTTTTTATGAAGCATACTTCTTTAAGAAAGCAATCTAAATTCTAAAGACTTCAACATTTAATTATTCTCTGTTTCTTTGATGGAATATTTATTCATTCTTTGTACAAGTATTAACAAAAAAATTGAATGAACCACGTGAGATGCAACGAACAACCGTTTGCCACAGCGTCACCGACCCATGACCGCCGTTAAGGGAGCTTAATGTGTCCTTAATTAGTGCGACAATACCCTTAAGATCATGCAGCTTAATTTGACTTTCAAACGATAAAAACTGAAAACAAATTAAACCACCAATTTATACTTTGTTGAGTGAGACATAAGACCAAGTATGTGCAATGGCCACATTAATAATTTAGTATAAGGAATGATGAAAGAACATTGAACTTGTTATATATGGAGAGTTATAATATAACACGGTTCCACGTGACAGTGCCACATTCATACCTTATAGCCACACGTGTCGAACTTACAACTACTCGTAAATTTTAGTTTTCATTTTGCTAAACAATCGATATACATCTTATTTGAATATATTTTGGTATACCGTTCAAATGAATAATTTTTATAGTTTATAAATAATGTTTAATATAAAAAAATAATAAATATTATTTATAAACCTATTAAAATTATTCAATTCGACAGATATATTGATAAAAATGTAAACAAAAAAATTCACTTTAGTTTTTCACAAACAAAATGCATATCAAATTTTTAAAAACAAAAATCCTTATGATTTTATAATATAAACTTTTTAGAATTGATTTTATTTTTATTCACACCGACAAAAGTCTTCATGTCAATATTTTTTGTAGGAGAATGTTAACTTGTGCCCTTAAGGCACATGTTAAGGAAGCAAAAATAGAAATTATTAAATGCTAATTTGTGTATTTTGACTTTTGAAGCATTAAATTTCTTGTATCATTAAATGTTAAATTTCTATTTTGGTATATCTTAACATGTGCCCTTAGGGCACATGTTAACAAGACCCTTTTTTGTATTATACATTTATAAACTCAATATTTTTTATACATATACAACAATAGGACATTCTTATAAATTGTTTGACGCATTGTCTAGGAATATATCCCCCTTATGAATAATGCATTTGAATTTCTAAGTGTGAAAATAAAAATGGATATACAAAACTATATATGTTGTGTCAATCATTGTTGAATACTTTGTGAATCTATAAAAGGGCAGACAAGGTAAAAAAGAAAAAGGGAGTAAGTAAACTAACAAGGAAGCAATGAGTACATGACTTTTTACTGTTTATTAGTATATGACATTGACATAAATTAGTGCTAATTAAACAAAAGGAAAAAGAAGCGTAGTATGAATTAGTATTTGTGTTAGTTTGTCTCAATTAGAACTTAAGTGTAAAAGTCTTTGTTTAGATCGATGTAACATAAAGTTAATGAATGTTTTAAATCATAGTTATGGAAATATTTATAGAATTTGGATTGAGTTATATAAACTATAAATACATTGCCAAGTTATTTCTCATATATAATGTGAACTCTTAACCACAATTAGAAGTTAGAATCATATTGTGCAATTATTAAAAAAATGTTATCAAATATTATGATCCAATTGTAATTGCAGTTTCAATGTAATAATAATAATAAAAAAAAATCCTCATATCATAATTTAAATTATAATTACAAAATGATTCGGATAAGATCGAAGATGAAAATCGAAACAGGTGTGTTACGACAATAGTACGATTCTTTTTTATATGTAGGGTTGTGGAGTAAGTTCTCCATGCACTTAATTGAAGTGTTTATTTGTTGGTAAGAGTTTAGGGCTCGTTTGGTGCGCATGATAGGATAGTGACAGGATAGAATATAAAACAGGATAAGGATATGATAGGATATCAACAGGATAACAATTATTCTCAGTTATCCTATCATATGTTTGGTGCACACATGATAACAAACATGATAACTATTATATCATATTTTTAATACATATTTACTCAAAATTACCCTTGTAAAACAATTGTTATTTTTTTAAAAAATATTTATTAATACTTTCAATTTTATAAATAAAAAATATAAATAAGTAATCAAATAAGTTTATATAATTTTAAATAAAAATCATGAGAAAATAATCAAGTTTAATATTTTATATGAATCATGATCAAATAAATAACTCCATGATATATACATGTTAGATAAGCTAAAAAAATATGTGATATATCTCATACGTAAATAATAAAACTACAATTGCAAAAATATTATATTTAATTTGTTATAAAATTTAAATTAATATTCCTATTTTATAATTTTTTAGTAATTATTTTACTTTAAAATATTGTAATTTTAGTAGAATTTTGATTTTTTAGATTATATAAATTACAATTACCCTTTTGAGAAAATCGCATATATACTTAAAAATTAATTATTTTATTATTAATTTACTATCAAATTATTTTATTAATTTAAATTTTTATTTAAAAATATATTTTATAGAATAAATCGATAATTTTTTTCTTATCCTATCCTGCTGGTAACCCAGCTCAAATTCAGGATAAGAATTTTAACTATGGATGCAGGATATGATAAGCTTCATGATTAATTTATCATATTCTGATGTCTCACCAAACACTGAATTAAGACATGATATGATACAGTTATCATATCATGTCTTTTATCCTGCGCACCAAACGAGCCCTTAGACTTGTAACTTCAAGATAACGAGTTCAAATTCTTTTGGAGATGATTGTCAAACAACTACTAATGTCATTTTAATTAATAAAATTTTCCATCTTCTCAATTTTTATTTATTTTTAATTTAAAATGAACTTAGCCTCTCACCTTAAAATCTCTCCTAAAGAGATCCTAAGTATAACTAAGATGTGGAGTTTTTTTTTTTTTTGTCAAATTAACCGGTAATTAGATTCATATTTTAAGTGTGGAGAAATAAAAAATTTAAAGTATAAATTTCGGTCCTCTATTAATAAATTACATTTACATAAATAAACTTTTTTTTTGTCACAAGAGAGAAAAAGGAAAAACAAACAAAAGCAAAAGAAAAAGGATTACTCCCTAACAAAAGCTACTCCTTGAGCATTAGCAAGGAGGGACAAGTATAATTCAGTCAGAGGTGTATCAAGAATCACAAGCGACAAGTTTGATGAAGCTCCCATCTTGGCCAAACAATCCGCACAAGCATTCCTCTCCCGAAGGATATGCTCAATCACAACACTTCAATCTTTGCTTATCAATTGCCGAATACTTTGGATTTCATTCGCGAAACGATGATGCGGTGACACACCCTCTTTAATCAAAGTCACGACTTGCAAGGAGTCAGAAAAAACAAACAATATTTCTAAAGTCATTCACCCAACACAAATCAAGTCCGTTAAGCACAACCAATATTTCTGCGAATAACACACTTGCTTCAGATGCAGTGCCATAAAAGCCTTTAAAGAACAGTCCGTTGGTATCGCGAATAAGACCACCAAAACCTGACTTGAATCTAAGTTTAGATTAATTGTGATGTAATTCTACCTAATCAATGGTGATTTATTGACAAGGTCCTAATTAATTTGGCAAAAAAAACATCTCACAAAGTTCCCTTTCCTCCAAAAAGGGTTAAGTCATTGACCAAAGAAGCATCCAGGTGTAAGTAAAATCCCCAAACAAGTAAAAAAGGCCAGCTTGTTTGCATTGAAAAAAAAAGTTATTATTATTATTATTATTTTATTGATTGGTTACCGTATAGGACAAAACATATTGGACAAAAAGTGTCAACATTATTGAAGAGCTTTAACATTAGTGCAATGCAAACTGGCTCCAGATGTTGATGTTTGAAAGATGAAAACATCAGCACAAAATTATTAAACTCTTTCTTACTAATCTTTCTCTATATCATTATTATTTAAAAATAACAATAGTACTAATTAACATCATGTATTAGGCCTTAGGCTAAATAATTACAAATTTTGTGACATAGACTTTAAATAGTAATTGCCAGCCACGAAAGTCCTAATTAATCTTCACAAACTCATGTTAATTAAGGTTAATTATATTTTCTCCAATTTTGTTTTAGTGGGTTTTGTGTTGTATTGATTGATATGTAAGTAAAGTTTGGCTTACGTGCATAGCGAGCTGTAAAATTAGGCACGGCACGGAATTGAAGTGGGTCAGAATTATTATTATTATGTGATGTGATGTATATAAGTGATTAGGTGCACTCACGGCTTGCTTTTTAGTTTTAAAGTTTACTTTAAACCATAATAATTATATTTAATATTTAAAGACCAAGTATTGGCTAATCTTACTACTTACCAATAATGAAGTAGTGTTTGGTAAGAATTAAGGTGAATTTACAAGCAATCAGGAATAATGAAACTGCTTATGTTTGATCATACAGCTGTGTTCTCTTCTATGTTTTACCTTATTAAGAATCCAATATCAATATGGAACATTCTACCTAGGTAGGACTACTCATATAAGGTTTTTTTTTACATCCATGGATAATTTGAAGATATTAAGTAAACAATTAATGAGAATAAAAAGATAAATATTTTAAAATTATCGTACGTACTGTATTAGATAAATATTTTTAAATTATCGAAGGATAATGTAAGTCTCACACTATCATATATAAATAATCGGTAAAAATTGCAGATAAAACTCAATAGTTTAGACACACATATTGATGGACATATATGATAAATGAATAAATTAAACCCATTTTTTCTTTACATATTACACCGCTTAGAATTGTAATAGAAGATATATAGAAACTAAGGCTATATAAGCACTAATTTTTCGTTATTAGATGCATTGGTCAAGTGGTCGGAAACACTTTAAGTGTGTATTTTACTTTTGCTTTTATCTTATACCCTTATTTATTTTGAAAAATGTGAGATTTAAATAGTTTATGTCTTGAAACAATTTTTACGTAATATTATTCTCGTATGTCATTAGACAATAATCATAGTGTGTTCTCTGATTTTAAATTTGCATGTTATATTATTATATGTACTTTATCTTCTATCTGCAATTGTTTCTGAACAATATCTTATTATCTTTTAAATATGATTTTAATTGTGTTAAAATTATTTTTATTTAAGTTAAAGGTACTAAACCTAACTTCAAAATATTAATAATGTGGTGATTAAAGTACTAAGTTAAATTCTAAAAAAAAAAGTACTAAGTTGAACGTTTAAAATATGTTCGTTTAAAATGTTGTTAAATTGATTTTTCTTTTACTTAATTTCAAAATAGTTTTCACTTCAATCTCAAAATATAAGATAATTACACTTTGATGAAAGACAAACGAACAATAAGTTACGCCGTTAGCCACCAATTTGATCATTTTTAGCCACCACTCTAACCATCGGTCATCGGTGACCACCTATTTGGTCATCGGTGACCACCACTTTCACCACCTATGCCTAGCACTATATATGACAATCATTGATGAACACTTCATCCATCTCTAATCACCAATACATCCACCACTTACTATCACTATAACTGCCACAACATCCACCAATCAATGCTTTGAACGCCATTACAACATGTTCATTGTCACTTTATCAACCTCTAATCTTCCATTTAACCACAATCCACTACCGCTCTAACCACCACTACGACCACCATCAACCACCACTATGTCCACCACTCAACAATCTTCTGATGCCACCTCCGACAACCACCACTTTAAACTACTATTACTACGTTAGATGGAAAAAAATCACGGAATAGGTGTATTTAATTCTTAATGTGCAATTTACATTTTAAAATATAAAATATAATTATGTTCCCGCATAAGAGAACACTAATCTATCCCAAAAACAATACACAATAGTGACAAAAAGAACAACTTGAAAGACAGACAAAGCTATTGTGAACTTAAAACTATGGATGTATTATTTTCAAGATCACACTAATATGTCCAAAAAATATATACACATTTATATATAATGACAATAGTAAAACAATTTAAAAAACAAACAAATCCAAAATGTGACTTAATAGCCGTGCCCACTTCCTGATAGAGTAGGCCTTAGGTTTATGAATGATTGAGTGTCGTTTGTGATGTTTTGTTACATCCTAACTAAGTTTCAATGGTTTTCTTCTTTTTATTTGTCTTAGCTAAGGGCCTCTTCAAGTTAGGATACCCTTTTATATTCCAATGAAAGATGGTGACATAGCCTTGTGAGCACTGACCACATTGGTTTAATTTTGGTCCAAAACACACAACTAAGCTTATCTGTTTTTTTTCTGACCCAATTCATGCATTTAAGCAATTGAGTTGTAATATTTGGACTTGACGAATTAAAAGCTTATCAGTACGTACGGTACCATTTTGTTTCAAATGTATAGTCCAATACATATACTATCAACATACACTTCAAATTTTCAGTCCCAAAACAATGTATATGAAATTATATTGGACATTATTGTCATGAAACCTATCAAATTTTTCCTTAATAATTTTATTTTATTTTTGAAAAAATTTATGTGTTACTAAGTGATTCTTAAAAGTAAGTGGTCAATCTCAAGTGACTAATGAATTTTACGGTGTCATAAGTTGTTGTGTTTTGTTCAACATACGAAGCATGAGGGATATTTTAATGGAAGATAAGTGTAAATTTATTCTCTTTTTCATCCTTTTATTATTAATATCTCATTAAACAAAATGATATATATAGTGAAACTAAAATAACACTAACATGTCATGAATTCATTGCCATCATTGGATCTTTTGTGGCGGAAAACATGGACGATTGGATAAAAAGAAAAGAGTGTGCCGTGGTTGGTTGCAAGTTACAACAAGGCAATGATGTTTCGGTGAAAAAAAAATTGTGATAAGTAGCATTACTCTAAAAAAATCACCACCTTTAAATTCCTCCAATTTTGCTCCTCGTTCTATCTCCTCCTGCACAAAATATGTAAACTAAACTATTAAATTCAATTTCCCCTCCAATCAATACTTACCATCCGATTAAAATTCAAATTACAATAGTTATTTTTTCAGAGAAGTTAAGAAAACAAGTTTTATAATTGTTGGTATCGGTCTAACAATGACAGAATTATGGGGTATGAATATTAGTTGTAGGGGTACACTAATAGATTTACATATAGTGTTTGTTACCATTGCTCAACAATACAGCCCAATAGAGCAGAACTAATGCTGAACCAAACAAACTCATTGAATCACATGCCCACAATATCTTGGCCGATAAAAGAAGATAAACCTTTGATGTTTTCTCTCCCGACCCCCGGTGATTCTTTTATACCCCCAATATTCCAATTTTGTCCTTGCAGAAAAATTCGGTTCGCAAAAACCGAATCTTTTCTAGTGAAAATTCAGAGTAAATTTCGGTTTTAAAAAACCAAAATTTGTTTTCAAGGCAAAAAAAAAAAACTTCTGTTTCTACAAACCGATGTTTTTTCAAGAGCAAAATTGAAAATTCAGCGTATAAAAGGCACACGAGGTCGGAAGATAAAACATCTAAACCTTTTCGTGTGTCGCTGCGGGTTCATTCGCGCGTTCTTTTTTATGTTTTGTTCAAAGTAATCTGTTATTTACAGTGAGTAAATGTGGAAAATTATTCATTGTAAACAATTGTTGAAGAATAATAATTGTTCCGACGCATACTCCAGTTAAGATGTACAATTGTTGAAAATGTTTGGTGTTAAACTATAGTTTGTGGTTAACAATGCCGGTTATAGGATGTGGTGATGGAAGAAGATTAATAGCCAAACTTAATTTTCTGACATTATAAAATTGTGAGTGGTGGTAAGGGTGTTGAGTGTTAGGGTATACACCTATCAAAGTTCACACTATGGTACTAGTAAAAAGTCACAACATAAAAAGATTAAAATTGGAGGTTTGAGAGGTGAGTTTAGATGATTTTGAGACAATAAAGCATAAGATCCATAAATTAAAATTGCATGTGCTCCGATTTAGATAATTTTGTGTCATTAATATAAGGAAAAAAAATACGGTGTCACAGTAGTAGATCAATAGATGTGATATGATAGAAGAAATATGATATTGTGTTATTTAATATATGAAAAAAGATATAAGGTCACAGTAGATCAGTAGATGTGATATGACAAAGAAGAAACATGATACTGTGTTATTTAATATATTAGCACCGCTATTTCTTACGAAAAGTCAAACGACGAAACACAAGAAATGTTATATTTCATAAAAAGTCAACAAAATTTTAAATTGGTGTTGGATGTGCCTTGAAATCTCAGTTACAAAAATTCAGAAAAATTTGTGTTGAATCTTTGCATCTTTGCAGATTTTGTGAAAAAAAATCTTTTCTTGGAGGACACTCTGACTTGGATTTGTTTTATTTTAAAAACAGATTTGTTACTAATTTTTAGGTATATATTTTTCTATAATTTGGGAGTGCTTTATTCATAGAAAAATAAGAGAGTAGAGATGTAGAGGCAAGGATTAGGGTTTGCCACCACACAAGGGCTAGAGTTTTAGAGAGGAAAAAGAGTTTTTCTCTTGGTACAACTCTAGGGTGGACGAACTATCTTTGTGGTACACCTTGGAAGATATTCGGGTTTTGGGTAGAATTAGGATGAGAATTTCTTTGTAAGGTTACTCTTTGATATAGTGGAACAGAGGGGTTGCTCTCTCCCCCATACTAGGTCATTATTGGACCGAACTGAGTAAACAAACATTGTGTTCTTTCTTCTCCTTTATCTTTTATCTATTGTTATTATTTTTGCTTATTCCGCTTGTTATTGGTTGTCGTTCTATTGCTCCACACATCAAGTTATTTGTTGGTGTGATTTTGGTATTTGAGGAATAGTGTATATATATGTTATTACCATTATACTTGCATTCTTCGCTTTCCTTAAAGTGACATTCATAAAAAAATACTCCCTCCGTCCCAAAATATAAGCAAATATTGGTCAACAAAGTGAATGTATGTGGTCCAAATTCTTAACCAAATACATCAAATTTCATCGACTCATTTTTGCTTATATTTTGGGACGGAGGGAGTAGCATTTTTCTAAAATAATTCTAAATCAATATTTCTAAATTTTTCCAATCGAAATATTGAATGCAAGTCTTGTTAGAGTCACTTAAATTTATCTATCTTAACCTAAACGTCTTAAATTTGTCTGTTTGTGCCTGAAAATATAAAAAGATGACCGTGTAAACCCTAAACTCTAAACTGAAGCATAATGTGTTCAAATGAAATCATAACATTTCGCAGACAATGTCCAAGGCTCAAAATGTCACAATGGCATTGGAATAAGTCTCCATTTCCATATGAATTCTCATCAAACGCATGTTTGATTTTGTGGCAAGTTTAATAGTATCACTGAGGGCGTGGGAGGAGGAGTTGTTGGGGGAGTGTCAGGCTTTTCTACTTACCATCTCTTTGCAGGATCATGTTTCAGACAGGTGGCAGTGGCGAACTGACCTTGATGACGGTTACACGGTTCGTGGTGCTTATCAGCTCTTGACGAGTCAGGATGACGTTACTCTGGATGCTGCGTCAGGTCTTATCTGGCACCGTCAGGTTCCTTTGAAGGTTTCCATTTGTGCATGGCGACTCTTGCGGGACAGGTTACCTACAAAAGCAAACCTGGTCACTCGAGGGATTTTATCTACGGAGGCGCATCTTTGTGTTTTTGGTTGCGGGGAGGTTGAGTCGGCTCAGCACTTGTTCCTCTATTGCAGCTCTCTTGGTTCTCTTTGGTCACTGGTCAGCTCATGGATTGGTTCTTCTTCGGTGACTGCTCAGACTCTTCCAGAACACTTTGTTCAGTTTACGGATTCAGCAGGTGGTTCTAGAGATCGACGTTCTTTCATGCAGCTCGTTTGGCTTGTTTGTGTTTGGGTTGTGTGGACCGAAAGAAATCATTGATTATTTACAGGCTCAGCAAATTCAGTGCATCATATGGTGGATAAGATCAAGACGTTCTCGTATAGGTGGTTGAAAGCGACGAGTATCACTTTAGCTTTGAACTGCCATAGTTGGTGGTCTAATCCTTTGCTTTATTTGGGCCTTGTATAGTTTTTTTTGGTTCTTGTACTTTTGACTCTATTTGTAACCTTGTTTTAGTCTTCTTGGCACGTCTTGTGCTAAAAGACTATTATATATATATATATATCTCATTTTGGCTTGTTCAAAAAAAAAATAGTATCACTGAGTCGCCGTGTGTTTTTGTCAAATCTAACAATGTGATTCCAAACATACACTAAAAAACATGTGCAAAAATCTGTACCATCAAACCACAATTGTACTAAGGCCTTAAATCTTGATGACTGGATCCTCCGAAGAGTCCGAATTTTGTTTCAAAATCTTTCACAGCATAACACAGCTATGTTCTGTTCCAATCTGAGTATCTGACAATCAAACTATTCATAATTTGTTACATGAAAATAATAAAAGTTAAACGGTAACTTTTCCATCCAAGAATCCTCTCACTACCCTCCTGACAGCACATATATTGTATAAGAACAAGAAAACAATTTGCTTACTGAATACAGAAAGAAACTGCAGTTTTATATCACCTTTGCCAAGGTGTTACAGGATAATAAGACATTTGTAAACATGAAACCAAAATAATGTTTACATGCTTGCAAGCATGAAGAAACATGAATCACCACAAACCCACATTATTTTTCATCTACTTTGCTAAATAGTGATGATCGTTGGGATTAGGTACAACAACACTTAAGGCCTGAAAATAGCAAAGAACCACAAGAATGGAGGAGGAAAACGGCAGGCCATTGATATACAATACAATGATAATCAAGCCACAGCAGTCAGGCATGGATAAAATGCAGTGCCACATGCTATCCACTGCCGTTTCTTCCCATGCGGTACCACACATCCGGGAACCTTCAGCCATTCCTTCCTAGCTATGTTGTAAGTAACCAACCTATTCATTTGTTTTGATCTCAAGGACAACATGAGCAAGCCTTTGTTCCCCAGGCAAGTCATTCTAACGTGCTTACCATAAAAGTCCAAGCACCATATATTTGGCATTCTGTCTACCTCCTTCCACAAGAGTGTCATTTTCTGCAGCTCCCATATGCACACGCACGTGGCTGCATTCTTTGTGAGCAACCCCACAAGCATGATCTGACCATCATACTCAGCCAGAGTGTGATCAGTCAGATGCAGCGGCGCTGGGATTATGTACTGTGTCCAAACCCTTGTTGCCACATCATAGGAAACAACCCCTTCTGGATCTGAACGCATGAAGTAAAGCGTGCTGTCAATAGCGACAGCTTGTGACCTAAAGTTAAGGGACAATGGCAGCTTCACACTTCCAGGGATGTTTCCTGGACGATTCCAAGAGTTTTTCACTGAGTCATAAACTTCATACTCTCCATTGCAACCAACCCATAGGATCTTGTAGCCTGAACCAGCTGAATTTCCATTTACCGTCATCCCTACAGCAACGCGAGACCAGACCTTAACCGACCGAGCTGGCAATTCCTTGAAGGATTGAGTCAGCGGGTTACACACATAGAAGTTACGGTGGCCAATGTCAAGAAAGCAAACTAAACCCCCTGCTGAAGCCACTGGCAAAACGATCAACTTTGTGGGCAGTGGTGATATAGATGGGTGATGCCACTTTTTCAAAGAAGGATCATACATGGCTCCTGAATTCACATTTTCATGGGTTATGGTGTAAAACCATGGATTTTCTTGTGGGACTTGGGCACAGTGCTGAGAAAAGCTTTGAGAAGCCAGCAAAGAATCCCATTGACGGCACACAGAGCGGAAGCGGAAAAATGCCGCAATGGGAAGTCGTGCAATTACAGCCTCAAATAAATCTTCAGGAAAATCTTTCCAGATTTCTTGTTCCATAACTTCACTTGAACAGGATCTTCCTAACGATTTGCCCCTACTTCGATCTTTTCGAGGCTTCTTAGCGGGTGGAGGCTTTAGAGGCTCCGATATCCTGAAACTATGAGACTTTCCAGCTGCCATTACAAGGTCACAACAGTCATCTACAGAGCTATCTTCTTCACTATCAAAGGAGGTCCATCTGCAAAATAGACATACAAAGATTTTCGTAAGCTTCCTCATGTGAAGTAGAAAGACCGACATTCATAGGGACATCAACATGATTTTCACCAGATAATATAAAGGTAATATTGAAAAGAAAATTACAGAACAAGACAACTAAAGTACAAATTGATATTTTACTCAAACACACGTAGGCTGAGCCCGTGTGATCAGGATCATTTATAACCAAGTAATTTTGCATGCAAGCTAAAAGATATAAAAGTAAATGACATGTTAGATGAAACTTCATATTTCAAGGATCAAGAAGACTTTAAAGAACATCAATTCAAGCATGCCTAAAAAATTAGTACATGCCTCAATTCAAGGATCAAGATGAAACTCTAATTATTATCCACACACTATATGACTCTACTTAAGGAAAAACAACATAGAACTTTCCCAATCAACCCTCTGATCTGAGTTCACAGAGATTCCCTAGCTGCCAAAACAGACATTTTCAGAACCACCTTTATACAAGAAATATAATTTTACGTTAGTATATTTGTAGCATGTTTGGATTTGTGTTCAAACACGTCAAAATCATGTCTGATCCACTCTACTGTTATTTTGGTATAAATATAAATATTTGGTAACTTTGAAATTAACATTGATTTCACCTCCAAATCTCAATTTGATTTGATGTTGTAAAATATTACTTTTGCATTAAAGGGAAAAATTTTATACTACAACCTTGGTGTAAGAGTAACATATCTAAATTTAAATCACTTCACTTCAATCTCAATTTTAACCAAATTAAATTTTTGTAAACAAGTTAATTCCAAACAACTTTTAGATACGCTCGCCCAAAAACCCCAACTACACATTCAATTTGTAATAAAAGCAAATTTGTTTATTCTCTAGCATCTTATTTTCTAGGAGGAGTAAATGGAAAGTGGTACTCGAGAATCCCATGTTCATTACGACAAGATCAAATGAAATCCACAACTTCAATATAGAGGAAGTTGGATCTGAAAGGATGCTTAGAATGTACAAGTTCCATCCTCCTTAAGACCTCAACACTTGAATTTTTCCTTAAAAAATCAGTAAAAGTTCCATCCAATCATACGAAATTGAGTACACAAGGAATGTGAGTAAGGTACAAAACGGCAATAAAAAGGGTTTGTATGTAAGACATATGACACATAAACAACACATAAAATCGAGTAAATTGCTCTTTATGGAATAATGACAACCAAAACAAGCAAGATACATAGATACTCTAAGATATATGTGACAGACAGTTAAACCAAACAACCAAAGAAATGGACATAATCTAGCAATGATCTTTGATCAGCCAAACAAGATTTTAAAAATGTATCAACAATTGCAATTGTGATTGCCGCATCAAGATTTTTATCTCTGTTCTGTAGCTTTGCAAATGGACACAATTACCATGACATTAAGCAAGCGTAAATGACAGTAATTCTTGATAATATCAAACAAAAAAGGTAGTATCCTAGTTCTCTCTCTCAGTGATGATTATAAAGTATAATAAAAACATGTAATTAGCATCCAACATCCAAGTTCTCTGTTTTTATATCAAATTCTTCTCCAAGTCCAAACCCAAACTACCCAAGAACAAGGAAATTCTGAACCAATAGAAAACAAAGAACAACAAGTAGAAGAATATAAATATTGAAAGAAAAAAACAAATAAAATTGAAAAAGTAATTGCAGATAATTTGAAGAGAAATCTTACAGAATTTAGGGCATCCTTTATTTATTTATTTTTGTTCCGAAAAAGAATGGAATGGAATTATTATAAGCATAATAATAATAGTAATAATGGAAATGGAGAGTTGAAATCCCATAGTGACGCATTAGAAAGCACAAACAACCTAACTTACCTAACTGTTTAATTCGCTTCAAAGATAAATAAAAAATTAACAATAAAATAAAATAAAATAAAATGAGGCAAAAAATATAAAAACGATTCAGTAGAATTAAAATAAAAAAGAATAAGATGATGATGATGAGTAATTTGAGAAACAGTGAATGAATTGAGAGTGAAAATAGATCTAGAGAGAGAGACCTGGTGGTGGTGGTAGTGGGAGGAGGAGGGTGGAGGAAGATGGTGGTGGGAAGAGAAGGTTGTTGTTGTTGAAGAAGTATGGAAGAAGAATCGTGGAAGAGTTGGTGAAGCTGAGAAATGAGGTACTTGAGCATGGCCAGGCCTTCCATCCATATGCCCCTCTCTCTCTCTCTCAAACACCACACCACCCGATGATGCTAGTAGACAGTAGTAAGTAATAATAACACCTTCATCCACTTTTTTCCTTTTTTTTTTTTTTTTTTTCTCTTTCTTCTTTTTCTCTTATCCTATAGACACAATTTTTACCCACTCGCAACCAAAACGGAGTTTGTTTTGTTTTACTCACTCACTCCTCTAAGTCTAAGCTGTGTAACTATATATATAGTATTATTAGTAGAATAATGCTAGCAACACACTCTTTAACAAACACACTCCAACACACTCTCTTTTATTGGTTGAAATTCACATTGGTCCCATAAAAAAATGTGGACCCATATAACTTTTATGGGACTCATATAAATTTTTACCAATAGAAGAGAGTGTGTTAGAGTGTGTTTGTTATTGGAGTGTGTTGCTAGCACTCCTCTTATTAGTAACATATTCCTCTCCCCCGTGCGCTACTGCGTAACTATATAGTACAAACTTTGTAATCATGATATGACTTTCAACAATGGGAGGGAAGGAAAAGAAGGAACGAATGAATAGATTAGATGCCATTCCATTTTTTCTTTTTAATTAATTCTTCAACTTTTCCGTGTCCTTCCTTCCCAGTTACTTCAATACTATCTTTCTTTTTTTATATTCTATTCTCTTTTTTAACTACATTTTCACCATAATAATATTGTTCCCAGATTTTTTTTATCACTTTCTTAAGAGCCTTAGACTTGGTATCAAGTATCAACACTCAACACCACTTTTTTCACTCCACATCATTTTCTCTTTCTTCCATCTACTCATTCAACACTCATTCAATTTTTACCCTATCCAATAGCTTTTTCATTCAACACTCTACCCCACCACTTTGTCTACCCTGTTGGAATATATTAGGAGTAGTACAAAACAAAAAGAGTGTAACACAGATTGGAAGTTTGTTGTGCCGTGAAAAATCACTGCCTTGAAAGCAAAATTCGGCTAGACCTTGATGCAATCTAGATTGCCGACTGCTTCCCAAGGTTAACACAACGAGCCTACGAACACGTGCACTCGTGGCCTTAGGCTATGGAAATCACAGAACAATTGCTCAGATTCTAGAAGTAGAAGATAAGAAAAAGAAGTGAAGTAAAGAGAAGAATGTTCTCCCCTGTCACAAAACTATGACAGTCTTTTAAATAGAAAACCAATGAAAATCGTTCTATATTTTTTTCAGTAAAACAGCTCCTCTTATTCCTTAATAATAGCCAAACAATTGAAATCAATTGACAGTTAGAAATATGCTAATAAATTGGAGGTTATGCAATCTGATTTATAACTAATCAAGAGCAATAAAATGAGAGATTTGTTAAGGAATGAAAATCTTAACTGATGAAAATCAATTAAGGAAAATATGGAATAAAGTAAAAAATATTTTCTACCAATGTGGGACATCACAAAGAAAAGAATGGCTTCAGTTTGCCATTGTCCAACAATCCCCCACCAATGGTAAAACTGGAGGTAAATAAGAACAAGTTTCTGAGCAAAAGAGGGAGTAACACTTAAGTATCAATATCATAATGATTGAATTGATACATAGTGAAGTAAGACAACAAATGTGTCTAGGTAGTGAGTTACTCTTGAACTACCAAGTTTTCAAATGAGACCCTTACAACACATGTATTTCCCTAAAATCTGTGATATCCGCGATAGTATAAACAAGCGCTTTTAATGGCCATGCGCACACCTTGGGTACTAATGAGTGCTCTAGAAAGACAGCCTAATTCTTTCATAGAAGGCGGCCTACCTTCACACTCACGTAGATGAATCCATCAAGTGCATCTCAGAAGCACCACCAAAGAGGCTATGGATTCATTAAGAGCAAAAGAATGCTCATCTTTCAAAATAACAAGCGGTGAGTCCATCAAGTCCAATTCACACGGACCACCCAACAATTAGGGCTATGAACTCATTAAGAACTAAAAGTTCAACCTATCAACATTGTATTACCACATGTCATGGAGATGGGAAATGTAATACAATAGAGCAATCATATGGTTTCGCTTGACCATTGATGGGATCCACCATACTTTCCTCAACACAAAGGCTTAAGCCCCATCCCCCTCGACGATTCAAGTACTACTTTCTTTGTTAGACCTTTAGTGAAAGGATCCGCCAAGTTTTTCTCAGATCTAACAAACTGTAAAGAGATCACACCATTTTTCAACAATTCTCTAACTGAACTGTGTCTAATGCGTATGTGTCTCCTTTTTCCATTATAAACACTGTTCATAGCAACTCCAATAGCTGCTTCAGAGTCACAATGAAGAGAAACGGGTATAGACCGTTTCCCCCACAATGGCACATCTGCCAACAAGTTTCTCAACCATTCAGCTTCTTGACCTGCTAAATCAAGAGCAATAAATTCTGATTCCATAGTGGAACGTGCTATACAAGTTTGCTTGGAAGACTTCCATGATATGGCACCTCCACCTAAAGTAAAAACATATCCACTAGTGGAACTTACTTCATCATTATCAGTGACCCAATTTGCATCACAAAATCCTTCTAACACAGCAGGAAATTTATAATAATGCAAACACCAATCCATAGTACCTTTAAGATACCTGAGTAAGCGACGAAGTGCAGTCCAATGTTCATTACCTGGATTGTGAGTATAAGTATACCTGCTTAGTCTACTTACAGCATATGCTATGTCAGGTCTAGTACAGTTCATGAGAAACATAACACTTCCTATGATTTTAGCATATTCGGTTTGTGAAACACTAGAACCATTGTTTTTCTTAAGATGTATGCTAGGATCATAGGGAGTTTTCACAGGTAATTCATCATAACAATTAAAAATTTTAAGTATCTTTTCAATATAATGTGTTTGACACAAGGAAAAACCATTATCACTTTTTCTCATTTTAACTCCAAGAATCACATCAGCTTCTCCTAGATCTTTCATATCAAAATGAGAGGATAAAAATAATTTGGTCTTTTCCACTACAGTCACATTAGTACCGAAAATTAACATGTCATCAACATATAAACATATTATCACACATTCTTGTCCAAACAATTTAGAGTAAACACAAGTGTCAGATGAATTCACAATATAACCATCACTTACCAAAGTTTGGTCAAATTTTTCATACCATTGTTTGGGAGCCTGTTTAAGGCCATATAATGATTTTCTCAACTTACACACTTTGTTCTCTTGACCTTGAATCACATAGCCCTCAGGTTGTTCCACATAAATTTCTTCTCTCGAGTCACCATTAAGAAAAGCTGTCTTTACATCCATTTGATGCACTATAAGTCCATGAATAGCAGCTAAAGCAACAAGAGAACGGATTGTGGAAATTTTAGTAACAGGAGAATATGTATCAAAATAGTCAATTTCTTTCTTTTGAGTGTAACCCACAACTACTAATCTAGCCTTAAATTTATCAATGGTTCCATCAGTTCTTAATTTCTTCCTAAATATCCATTTACATCTAATTGGTTTACTTCCTTTAGGCAAATCAACCAAATCCCAAGTATGATTCGACATGATAGAATCTAATTCACTATTAATTGCCTCTTTCCAAAAGTTAGCATCAATAGAAGTTACAGCCTCATTATAAGTTTTAGGATCTTCCTCAATGAGAAAAGTAGATACAAATGCATCATTTACTTTATCAACATCATTGTTTTCAATCAAGAAGGCAGTAACAAAATCTGGTCCAAAACTACTTTCTATTCTCTTCCTTTTACTTCTAAGTTCTTTAACTTGTTCATGTGCAACAGAAGAATAAATAGGCAAATGTAAGGGCACTGAAGTAGTATTAGAAGAAGAACTTAATTCATTAACATGTTTAGTTAAAGGAAATTCTTGTTCAAAAAATTCTGCATTTCTAGATTCACAAATAGAATTATCATTCAAACGCAAGAACCTATATGCAGCACTATTTTGAGCATATCCAATAAACACACAATCAAAAGTTTTGGTACCTACATTAGTCCTCTTAAAATCTGGTAAAGCTACCTTAGCTAGACACCCCCATACTTTTAAAAAATTTAAATTTGGCGCAAATCCTTTCCATAATTCATAGGGAGTTTTATCTAGTCGTTTATGAGGAACTCTATTTAGAATATAACAAGCCGACAAAATAGCTTCCCCCCACATTTGGGTAGACATACCAGAACTTAATAACATAGCGTTCATCATTTCTTTAAGTGTTCTATTTTTCCTTTCCGCTATGCCATTTTGTTCAGGAGTATAAGGGGCACTAGTTTCATGGATAATCCCATTCTTTTCACAAAAATTCTTAAGAAAAATAGTTCCATATTCACCACCCCTATCAGACCTAAGTCTTTTAATTTTACGGTCTAATTGGTTTTCAACTTCTGCCTTATATTTTAAAAACATTTCTTCAGCCTCATCTTTTGTCCTTAGAAGATAAACTTTGGCATATCTAGAAAAATCATCTATGAAAGTAATAAAATATGCTTTACCTCCTCTACTAACAGTGTTTTTGAAATCAGCCAAATCCGTGTGAATTAATTCAAGCAGTTCCGTAGTTCTATTTGTGACAGGTTTAAAAGGTTTCTTTGCAAACTTAGCTTCCACGCATATAGGACACTTAGAAAAGTTATGTATATCTAGCACATTAATTAGATTCATATTTCTAAGTTTCTTAATAGAATTCACATTCACATGTCCTAGTCTACCATGCCACAAATTAACATACTCAGCAATATAAACAGAACCAACAGGTGATATAGCATTAGATGTGTTAGGAATGGTGTTCAATACAAATAAACCATCAGCTAGATATCCCTTCCCCACAAAGTTCCCATTTTTAGTTATAACTACTTTATCAGCTTCAAAAACCAATTTTAATCCAGCTCTATTTAGACAACTACCAGAAATTAGGTTCCTACGCAGAGAGGGAACATATAAAACATCACTCAAAGATAATGTTTTTCCAGAAGTAAGTTTAAGGAGAATCTTTCCTTTACCAAGCACTCCAGTTGTAGCTGAATTTCCCATGAAAACACATTCTCCATCAACAGCATCCTCAATCTGGTGAAAAAGCTCTTTGTTGGCGCATAAGTGTTTAGAAGCACCGGTATCTAGAATCCAGTCCACCTTGTTGTCGACCAGGTTTGCCTCGACTACCACAGCAGCTATCACTTCTTCATCTTCTGCTAGATGTGCTTGAGGGACAGATGGAGCAGCAGACTTCGAGTTATTATATTGTTGTCCCTTCCTCAATTGGCACTGATAAGCTTTATGACCTGTTCTGCCACAAACATAGCAATCAACCTTTCTTTTCTGAATCCTGTTGTCAGCTTTGTTGATATTAGTGTGTGTTTTCTGTTGTCCATTTTTCTGTTTCCCATTTTTCTGGAACCTTTTTTCTTTTCCTTTTGACCTGTTTTGATCAGCAAACTCAACAACATTAGCATTAACTGAATTTACAGAATGTAAAACATGCTTATCTTTAAGTCGGTTGGCCTCCTCTGTCTTCATATGATTTATTAATTCTTGAAGTGACAAGTCTCTCTTCTTGTGTTTCAGTTGGTTGCGGTAGTCACTCCAAGAAGGTGGAAATTTTTCTAAAAGCACATTAGCTTGTAATATCTCACACATCTTCATTCCTTCATTTAGTATGTCACCAACTAGATTCTCATACTCATGAATTTGCTCCATGATTGGTTTGTCATCTGACATTTGAAAACGCATCCAATTTCCTACAACATATTTCTTTCTTCCAGCATCGTCATCGCCGTAACGTTTCAGCAGAGTGTCCCATATTGCCTTTGCAGACTTTTGATTAATGAAAAGATCAAACAGATTATCTGCCATATGAGTAAGCAGATGACCTCTAGTAGTTTTGTTGTCCTTTTCATATTTCTTCTTAGCTTCTTCGTCAGCTTTCTTGGTTTCTGCAGGAAGCGGTGTGACGATAGGGGTAGCAGGAGTAGATGATTCAACAGCGTTGACAGCAGTGTTGACATCAGCGGGAGGATCTTCAAATAGCACATAATCAACCTCTAAGGCTTCAAACAAAATCAACAGTTTTTGAGACCATCTCCTATAATTTGAGCCGTCTAGAGGTTCCATTTTCGACATATCCGGAATGATTCTTGATAGACTTTCAGCCATTTTTGTTTAGTACTTGAATAAAAAGGATAATTTTGCTTTCAAATTGTTGGAATATATTAGGAGTAGTACAAAACAAAAAGAGTGTAACACATATTGGAAGTTTGTTGTGCCGTGAAAAATCACTGCCTTGAAAGCAAAATTCGGCTAGACCTTGATGCAATCTAGATTGCCGACTGCTTCCCAAGGTTAACACAACGAGCCTACGAACACGTGCACTCGTGGCCTTAGGCTATGGAAATCACAGAACAATTGCTCAGATTCTAGAAGTAGAAGATAAGAAAAAGAAGTGAAGTAAAGAGAAGAATGTTCTCCCCTGTCACAAAACTATGACAGTCTTTTAAATAGAAAACCAATGAAAACCGTTCTATATTTTTTTCAGTAAAACAGCTCCTCTTATTCCTTAATAATAGCCAAACAATTGAAATCAATTGACAGTTAGAAATATGCTAATAAATTGGAGGTTATGCAATCTGATTTATAACTAATCAAGAGCAATAAAAGGAGAGATTTGTTAAGGAATGAAAATCTTAACTGATGAAAATCAATTAAGGAAAATATGGAATAAAGTAAAAAATATTTTCTACCAATGTGGGACATCACAAAGAAAAGAATGGCTTCAGTTTGCCATTGTCCAACATACCCCACCACTTTTTATTTCATATTTTTATTTAAATTTATATTTTTATTTTTATGATTACATAAAATTACAATTCTCGATTAAAATTAAATTAAAATAATTAATACTTAATGATTTATTTTTTAGTTTTTTGTAATAAAAACAAAATTTGAAAATTGTTGGAATTTTGGTAATTGTTCGGATTTTGATAATTGTTGGGATAATTAGAAGAATTTTTTTCCTGTGTCCAAATCAAATGAACCAAGTCTCTATTTATAGACAAAAAAAATCATGAATTTTGGTGAAAAAAATAAAAAATAAAAAATTAATTTGCAACGAAAAAATTCAGCCAACCAATCCCATCCAGCCACGTGGCTGGATCTTATCAAGTAACACTCTCTCTCCTCGCGTGTGGCACACGCGCTTGCTGTGAGCCACAAGAAACCTGCCGCGTGTCTCTCTTGTCTTCCTTCAAATGTGTTGAACAATTTCATCTCCTCTCCCCTCCATGTCATGTTCAACATGCCTTTCAACACACCATTGGGGCAATTTTTATAGTTGAATGATGTTTCAACATGACCATTGTGGATGGTCTTAGATAGCCCTACTTATTTTTCTCTTTGCGACCTCATCACTTTAAAGCGTAAAATCATTTCTTTCCGAGTCATCAGACAAAGCACACCTTTGATACTTTTAGCTTCTGAACTTTCAATTTTTCCACTCATAAGTTAGATAGCAAATATGTAATAGGAAAAATTGAGGACAAAAAAAAAATTCAATCAGATATATTAATTTCTTTTTTTTTATAAATGATATATTAATTTCTTTAATGTATGTAAAAAACAAGTTTTTTTTTTTTAAAAAAAATATTAACGATGAAAGGGAGCACTAGTAATTTCTTGGGTAGAATTTCCCTCCCGCCGAAGCTATTTTCTTTTGTTAGTGAAACTAGAGCTTCGACCCGTGCGGTGCACCGGTCTAATAACCTAATATGTAACAAAAAAATTATAATATTAAAAGTTATTTTAAAAAAACTTTATTGTAAGCAAATGATGCGAGTTTGATTTCCACTGTAGATATATTTAAAACTGCAATAAAAAGAGAGGGAATATAGAAGAGAAGATTATAAATGCATTTAATATTAGGTTAACATATTAGGATTTTAACTTTAATTACAACTAGAACTTTGACCCATGCGGGCATGGGTCTAATTAGGTGTAATATGTAATAATAAAAAATAAAATACAAAAATTCTAAGAGCATTTTCAATAAGAGTAGTATAGGGAATTTCATGGACTAATTATTCTATATTTGTTTATGTGCTTATTTTATATTTTATATATTTTTTAAATAATTTTTGAACCCCATCGTTTTGTTTACTTATTAAAAAAAAATTGCTGATAACTAAAGGTTCAAAAATTGATGATAATTAAAGGTTAAAAAAAAATTAAAGACGTAATCAAGAACATAAACTTAAGTAGACATCCATAAATAAATAAAAATTGTGATTAATTCCGCCGTTCAAATTTATTGAAAACAGGGTTAACATATTAGGATTCCTAAATTCTTTCATAATTGAAGCACATGTTTTAGCGGTTAAAATGTTTTATTGTAAGTAAGAGATGCAGGTTCGATGACAAATCTTTATATTTTTAATATAAAGCTGCAATAAAAACAAAGAGAAAATGAGGGGAAAAAATTTTGGTTTAGGGTTAACTTATGTTAGCAAGCTTATAATATAAGAGATTATCGGTTTTTAATTGTTTAAATTGTGCAATGAAAATTGATGGTGCTTAATTGTCGTATGAAATCTTTCCTATGAAAGTTGATGGAGCTTAACACTTTGTGGACATAATTTAAATCACAATTGGTCTGCTAGTGCATATTATATCAATTGATCATCGGTTAATATTAAATCTGCAATATTAAAAACAAAATAATGAATGTGATTAGTGACATGACTATGGTTGTGTTTGTTTGTATTGCAAAAAAATTGATTTATTAGAATTGAGTTTGATAATAACTTTTCAAATTACACGTGATAATAACTTTCCAAATCTTACATGATAATTATTCTCTAAATTTATGATCCGGTAGAAAAAAAATCATTGATCAGGAAAGACATAAAAATATTTCGCGATGAATAATATAGTCAACAATAATTTTGATATGATATACTTTTAAAATTGATGGTGCTTATCAATTATTGCACATAATTTTAATCATAATTGGTATACTTGCCATAATGGTTGGAAATATTGCCTTGCATTGAAGGGTTACGGGTTCGAATCCTAGTCAAGACAAAATTGTATTATTTTTTAATAAAAATTGCAAGTCTTGCATTGAAGGGTTACGGGTTCGAATCCTAGTCAAGACAAAATTGTATTATTTTTTAATAAAAATTGCAAGATAAAATGGAGGGAAAACATGGAAAACAAATTAGGGTTTAGAGTTTGCTTGTGTATACAAGCTTATAATATAAAAGATGTCCCTCCAAAACCACTCGATGCCATTCCCTTTTTTTTTCCATTCAATTCAATGGTCTCATAACTCATAAGTATCACGCAATTGAGTACAATAATAAGTAGTGATTATGGTTACACACGCTTCCCTTTTTTTCTTTTTTCTTCTTTAATTTAATAATAACAAAAACTAATCCACTTTGTTTGCAGCCGAAATAAATTAATAAGGATTAATTCATATATATATTTTTTTTTGGTTTAAGGATTAATTCATATTTTAGTTCATGTACTCCTAATATAAGTGAAATTCATATTTTGTCCCGGTAAATAAAATAAAATTTGATTTCATTCTAATAATATTATATTCTTCAAATTACATCATCGATTAACATTGTCATTAGAATTTGATGACATGGCAAGGTGATTTCGATTATTCTATGATTTTTTTCATTTGTTTTATGTTCATGTGCCATCTAAAATGGACTTAACTTAATTTAAAATGTAAGTTTATTATTATTATTTAATTTTCTGTTTAAATTAAAATAAATAAAAAACAGTATTTTCTTCATCATCTTCATCAAATTAAATTTTCAGTATCATGCGACAGTAAAAAATTCATACTTGAAAATGTAGTGTTGAAAAATGGTAAATTTAATTTATTTATTTTAAATTGTTTTTTGCGATAAAAAAAAAAAAACTTTTGTTTTACTTAAGTAGTACTCTTAAAAGCCATTGTTAGTCTGATTAAAATATTATTTAAAAACAAGTGAACAACACATTTAATTTGCATAGGTTCCAAGCTAGCACCCAGAAGGAGCAAGTCATCATGAATTAAACTTAGGATGAACTATAAGTATAAAAGTATAATTTAGTAAACAAAAAATAATTAAATATTGTCTCAGAAGCTTAATTTAGTTTGAGAGTGAAAGTTTTTAACCACTGGACTACTTGTAAAATAAAATATCAAATATTGAATAACATATACTCTTTCCGGTTCTAAATATAAGAGAAAGTCTATTTTTTATATTCATTAAGAATCTAATTTATCTGATTCATAATATAGATTAAATATATTAGATTCTTAATGAATCTAAAAAATAAATTTTCTCTTATATTTAAGATCGGAGGGAGTAATGTAAAACTATTTTATACTAACGTACATTTTTTATTTTCTCTAAAAAAAAATTGAAAAGGTTTGTATTCCATTACTTTTGTTGGTTTCTCTTTTAACTATCCTTGCACTGCACAATTGAAGCTATAGCAAAAACATCAACATCCAACAACCTGAAAAAGCAAAAACCAATGCAACGTATTAAAAAAGAAATTAAACAAAAAGGTGTGGCAGAGTGGGGAATTTGATTTGCAGTTTAGAAAAAAGAATACTACTAGATGATTTTGATAAGAAGGTGTTCATGATGATCATGATAAGAAAGAAGATATTAGAAAGGTTTGGACTAGAGTGGTTTCTTTTGAATGATTAGGTTTCTGAAAACCAAAGAAGGAAAAATGAGATGCATATTTTGCGGTGAGTAATGATTTCATTTGGCTTAGGAAAATGAAGGAAAGATGAGAGAGATTAACACGGTTAAACAACCACATATTAATATAGAAATTAGAAAAGGATGACAACATGTTGGGGATCACATTTCGCACCGTTATCATAGAGTGTTGTAACCGATCTTAGTTGTCCTATTTCTAATTGACGATTGAAATTATTTTGCTTTATAAAATTGTATTTTAAATCTGAACTGTTTGATCTCAAATTAACATCTATGATTGATTACCACATGAAATTGCGATAATTTTTGTTATTTAACATGTGCCTTTAAGACACACGTAGCAGGAGGGTGAGATGTTGTATATAGGAAACTACATTTTTAAGATAGAAAAATGCTAACTAGTGTTTTGAGGACATAAGGAAGCAAATATAGTAACAGTATTTTGAAATTTATATAGGATGTGTTTGGTAACACAAATAAGTTAGCTTATGGTTTATTATATAAGTTTATAAGCTTGTTTCAAAAAATTAGAGGTGTTTGGTAACAAGTTTTTTTTACTAGCTTAGAGTTTTTTTTTTCAGATGTTTTTTCAAGTAGTGTTTGAGCTTATAGCTTATAGCTTATAGCTTTTTACACTTTATTTCATTTTTACCCTTTAATTTAATAACTACCTACTCTAAAAAAGAAACTAGTCACTATCAATTATGTCATTTTATATTTATTAACCACTTTAAAAGCTAATTTTACCAAACACTTTAATTTCAATTAGCTAGCTTTTCAGCTATAAGCTAATTTTTCAGCTATCAGCTAGCTTATAGCTTATTTTTACCAAACAGACTCATAGTCAAATTTTTAAAAGGAAAAAGCTATGTCTCGCGAAAATTATTATCCCGACAGCATCATGACTAGAGACATGGTATTGCATTCAACTCTCTAATATATATCAAACCACACATGTATTCTAATAAAAGGAAGATCTAACGGTGGAAAATGATTCGTGAAGCATTCGTGGAATTGTTTTCGTGATGAATAGCAAAGCCCTTTTTAAAAATATAAAAAAAAAAAAGTTACTTTTAATATAAAATTTATGTTTATTAATTTCTTAAAGAACACTGGTTAACATAATAACCCTTTAAGTTATGATGTGTTCCTAATTTTGTTGAATAACAAAAAACAAAGTTTATGACTAAAATATTAGCAATGAATATATTTACGTATCCAAATCACTAACTAAATAAATATACGAGGAATTCATGAATATAATTCAATTGGTAACAACATTATGATTCAAATTTCGATATTCATGTATTTATCTTGAAAGGTAAAATTACAACGCTTAATTTCTTAAAATAAATAAATATATGAGGATATATGGTTTTAATTTTAATATACTTGGGGGACTATGTCGCTGGAATAGGATTTCCTGCAGATAGTCCCCAGAATAGGATTTCCTGCAGTTACAGCATCCTGCTCTAATTGATCTTAGCTGTCCGATCTAAAATTAGTAGTTGAGATTGATTTGATCATAAAACTATATGAAATATTATAACCGTTTGATCTTGAATGAATGACTGAGATTTAATATTGCGCGAAACAACGTGTAAAATGAACTGCAGCGATTCTCAATCCCTATGTCGCTAACCATTCAGATATTAAAATCACTCTTCTATCTTTGGTGGGTATGTAATGCAGCATCATTGCAAAATGGCCATGATGATGATCATGATTCATGATGGATTCCCTTCTTTTACGTGTGCATAAGTGCTTCCATTTGATTTTCACTTTACTTTTTCACCTTATCATTCATAGTCATACCCTACCGGGTTATATATTATGGATCGATCAATAGATTGAGATTCTATGCGGTTGAACCGCAGTCATGTAGAAGTAGATTTCGGGCCGTTCGATCTTGATCAGACAATCTCGATGTCATTTTAGAATTTTATATTGAACAAAAAAATATTATTTTAAGATTTGAACCATATAATCCTAATCAACCAATCCTAATTGCCTGCAATCATGCGGTCCGACTGCATTCAATCTAATTTCTAGATGAAGTTCCATCGAGCTTCTTCATGTGCATTCACAATCACATTCTTTCTTCTGCATCCTTTGCCCCCATTCTCTAACAGGAGTGAGATTCATTTTCTTTTTTCTTTTGCATATTTAATAGTTATTTGATCTTAATCGAACAATATAAAAAATATAGATTTTTATTTTTACTGAATAATTTAAAATTATAGAATTTAAATTTAGTCATTTTAATCTTGATCAAACGCTTACAGACTTTATGACAAATTGGATATGTAGTGGGAGAATACTTTGAAATATATTTGAGAAGGTTGTGTTTAAATTTAGATTGCAAAGTATTAATCGTCCCATTAATAAAGTGTACACAAATGAAAAAATTATTGGTTTATTTACTAATAATAGCATAAAATGCAATGTACTATATAGAAAATATTAAATTAAGAATGACAGAAGTAAGAGTACGTAGTGTTTTTTTTTATTTTGTTTTGAAAATTATCTTTTTGAAGGAATATTTTGAAAAATATTAACAAGGGTCATTAGCATTGACGAAGATACAAGTTAGCATTGACAAAGATACCGATTGTCGAATGGAACATTAAGTGTGACTTGATCGTGAGACTCCATTAAACATAATAACACACTATTTTTAAAGTATTTGTAGTCAAGTTTTACTGTGATATATGCTTGTTCAAAAAAAAAAAAATTACTGTGATATGATATAGTAGTAAAACATAGAAATTATTATGTGAGTAGACTGATGATCATATGAGTCATGAATATGAGATATAAGTCTTCACATTTTTTTTGAATATATATATATATATATTATGAGATATCAAGTTTTGTTTACTTATTAATGAGCCCGTGATGAATCTAAAAAAAACATTTGGCGGTAGTTATTAGATTTGTTGATGAGTTTGAATATGTTAAGGAGTGTTTCTTGGATATAATTACATGTGGACGATACAACATCATCCACTCTTAAGCAAGGGATTTGTTCAATAATGTCTCATAACAATCTTGGCATTCAAAATGTTCGAGGCCAATGATATAATGGTACTAGTAATATGAAGAGGGTTGAATGGTTTTAAAGTTTTGATTATTTAAGAATGTCCTTATGCATACTATGTATATTGTTTGGCTCATCAATTACAACTTGTTCTTGTTGCATCAGCTAAGGAAGTAGCAGAAGTTCGTATATTTTTTAAACTTTGAATAAGATTGTTAATGTTGTGTGTTCTTCTTGTAAACGAAATGATGAGTTGCAAACTGCATATGGAAAGAATATCATTCATTTGGTTGAAAATTGTGTGATTGAAACCGGAAGAGGGGCTAATCAAATTGGAACGTTACAAAGATCTGCAAATACTAAACGGAGTTCCCATTTTAATTCAATACGTAGTGTTTTACGCATGTATAATGCAACTATTTTAGTTCTTGAAAAATACACAGTTAAAGGATCTAATGCTGCTCAAAGAAGTGATGCTAATTAAATATACTTTTAAATGAGTACTGTCATTTGAATTTGCTTTTATTCTACACGTGATGAAAGATTTTCTTACACCATGAGATTGATCAATCTAAAGGTGTAAAATGTTTACCTAATTTTTTTTTCTGGATTTTCACATATATGAATGAGCCAATCCTGATAAATTTTGTCCAAATTGGTTAATCCGGAGAGAGACAAAATTGGAAAAATAAAAATGAACATTTGGGTCTTCTTTTTTTAAAAAAACAAACATTTGGGTCTTTTAAAAACCATTTGGGTAAAAGGCCTTTCTCTAATGAAATTTATTGACCCAAAAAATAAGCAACATTTAATTCTCACATTTGTACATTAGTGACCCAAAGCATAACTAAACGAACTTTTTTCTCCCGACCCCCTCATTTCTTTTCTACCCCCCAAAAATTCGATTTTGTCCTTTACGGTTTGGAAAAATTTTGTCAACAAACTTCGGTTTTTACGAACCGAAGTTTTTAAACATGGAAAAAAAATTCGGTTTATATAAACCGAAATAACATATACCCCCCAAAAAGAAGAAAAATTTATGTGAAAATTCGTGTAGAGCTACATGTGGTAAATTTAGCATATCTCTCTGAATATACGTCGTATGCTAATGATTTTTAATCCAGTGTAAAGAAGACAAAATTTACTACAAGATTGACACCGGAATTGTTAAATTTCATTAATTATAGTATGCGAAACGCTACCTACAAGTTTGAGAAAAGTTTCTGCAAAATGTTGTAGAGATACATGTGGTAAATTTATCATAACTCTTTGAATATAAGTCGTATGCTAATGATTTTTAATCAAGTGTAAAGAAGACAAAATTTAATACAATATTGACACCAGAATTGTTAAATTTCATTAATTATAGTATGAGAAAATCTACCTACAAATTTGCTAAAAGTTTATGCAAAATGTTGTAGATATACCCGTGGTAAATATATCATAGCTCTCTGAATATAAGTCGTATGCTAATGATTTTTAATCCAGTGTAAAGAAGACAAAAGTTACTACAAGATTGATACCGGAATTGTTAAATTTCATTAAGTATAGTATGAGAAAATCTACCTGCAAGTTTGAGAAAAGTTTATGCTCTGTTTCTGTACCAGTACCCATTATTTGGTCAAACTGAACCAATTGGATAGTTAACCCTCAAAACAAAAATTATATTTGTATTCTTGACACCCTATGCTTTCCAACGAGTGGTCTTTTACTCAAATCGGACATCGTTTAGTATTTCAAATAAATTGTGGAAGTTGAGGGTCTCATACAGAATTTATGTAGGAAAGCTGGAAAAAAATTTGGAACACAATATTTCGGTTTATATAAACCGAAATTTTTTAGCATGACAAAAAAATTCGGTTCGTATAAATCGAAGTACCCCAAGGACAAAAACGGAAATTCAGGGGATAAAAAATAAATGAGAGGATCGGGAGAGAAGAGTTCTAACTAAACATGTCAAAGATTTCTCTTCCCCTATCATTTTATTATCTTTCCGAAACTCCATTTTTACCTATAAAAATAAAGTTCAAAACGTAAATTTCAAACTTTACTTTTTACCGTTATGAACTTTATTCTCACGGGAAAAAATGAAATTTCAGGAAATAAAACATGCCTTGATAAATCATAGAACTCTCTCATTCATTTTGATTCCTAAAACTGTACAAGCATGTGGACTATTTGATCAATTCATTCATTCACACCCACCACTTTATAATGTATACTGTACATGACAATCACTCTAACTTCCAAACGTTCATAAATAGTTAGCTATTAAATTATTAATGTAACTAAATATAAAGGGGAAAAGGACATGGCAAGAGAATTGTACAAGAATTGAAGCCAGAAACATGTGTTTGTAAGAAGAGCAACAGTGAAATTGGTTTTGTAAATTGAATGAATTGTTAACAATAATAAGCACCAATAGGGTAAGAATAATAATCTAAGAAATCAATGCAACCTACATTTTACAATCAATCAAAGAATGCATTTGTTGAGTACAACCTACTAGTTAAATAGTTATAATCAATCAAAGAGTGCATTTGGTGGGAAAAATAATAATACGATATATATATATATATGATATATATATATATATATATATATATATATATATATATATATATATATATATATATATAGAGGTTTTTAAGAAAAACAAGATTTTCACTTTGAAAAAATTTATTGCACAATTTTTGAAACTAATTTTCTATATCAAGTACTTTAACATGTGTCTTTATGGTATATATTAGTTTTCTCGTTGATAAAATCATATAGAGGTATTATTGTATTCACATAGATTTCCTGAATTCACTGTATTCTAAATTTATGGTTTCATTGAAATGTTGATTCAAGTATCAAATTGAAAAAGTGGCTTAAATTATCAAGTAAAAAATTGTGATGGGATTAAATGTTTTCTTGTACTTATTAACTTATGATGTCTCTCTCAATTAATCGATACAATAACATTACGATCCAACATGTACCGTAAACCTAGCCCTATGTTTAGCAACTAGAATTCACATATGAATTTATTTCAAATTCTTTAAATAAAAAGTCTATGTCTTGCATTTTCTAAATTAATAAAAAAAAAATTCAAAATTTAACGTCAGAAAATTATTACATGCAAAAATAAATATCAACATATTGAACATGTATTATATATAACTAGTCGGATCAAGAGTTTACATCCAAATCCTAGCTAACTAAACTTAATTCCAATTAAATAAATCAAGAGTTTACTCATAATAACTAAACTTAATTCCCCCGCCTCCCATGATGGAAAATTGATTCTCCCATGTCTTCAAAACGAGTTCTAAGATACAAAAATTGTGTTTCTCAAATGTTTTGAATCTATTTTTATAAAAGACTAAAAGTGTAAATTCGCTATAAGCGGATGTCTCGCTTAATACATGAACGTTTCTCCAGGTGGAGGAAAATGTCAAATGTCAGCTCATCCTCCAAGTCACTAAATTCGCCTAGATTTGCTAAGCGAAATATGTTCGCTCAGCGAATGTGCCATTGCATGATCCTTGGAACTTCCTGAAACCTCTTGCTTTGAGCTCAGTTCTACATTTTGTCTTGGTTTGCTTCAACCTTGCTATGAACTTTGACACTTTCTATCTTGCCTCACTATTTTCTTGCTTTGGTTGCCTAGCTAGCATACATAGACTCAATTTTTTTCTCTTTATCTTTCTTTCTTGTTAAACTAAAAATCTACAAAAGTGAAGAAAAATTGGTGAAAGTAGCTTAACTGAAATTTTAATTATAAAAGGTTGACATTTACATAAATTTGGTTTTTTTTCTTCTTCTTAAGATTACTTGTAAAACAAGTTAATAAGTGCCTTAAATAAATACATAAAATAACTGAAATTTGGCACTTATGATCCTGCAAATAGGGACCACTTGAATTTTAGTCCCTGTTATTTCAAATCTTTTTAATTTGACAGCGTAATTTTAATTTGGTCCCTAAATCCATTTTTTAAAGTTACACATTTTGCTAATGTGTAATTGTTGACGCCTCATTTAATTTTGCAGTTAATGGACCAAATTGTCCTTATGCGACAAAAAAATCAACAGAGAAAAGAAGTTTGTATTTTATCTTCAGTCTTATACTTTTGCAAACTTTAAATAGAAAAAAAATGATATTTTAGTTCTCTCCATCTTTTTTATTTGAGGCATAATGGCAATTTGGTCACTTAAGACTTAAGTGATGATCTTATTAAAAAAAAAAACGTGTTTAATATTATATAAATATTAAAGCAGAGCTTTTTAAGAATAATTGAAAAGCATGGTTCCATGGTTAGGTGATTGTATTGCAACATAAGTCTTGCATGTTCAATCCTCTTATGTGCCATTTCTTAAGTCGATAGTTTTGACTGCATCATACCGATTCACACCGGTTTGAAAACATGGCCGGTCTATCATGCATCTCACTAATCACCACATCAATTTTTGACCGAGTCAATCTAATTTTCTGGTTCGATTTTTAAAATTGTGTGTGTTTTTTTGTAAATGTTGAAGTATTGAGTTCTTTTTATGCTTATAAAAAAGATTGTAAACAAAAATAACAACTATGCTACTATTTTTTTTGGAGGAACTCTTGAATATAAATTTATGTGTAAGTGATATTAAGCATAGGATTATGTTTTTCCTGCTTTGAAATACTCCTTAACTCTTATTTTTTTCATAAAAATATAACTATTAACGAGGCCATAGAATTTGGTCCTTTACTTTTATAAATTATAATACTTTCTCAAGTTAAAATACATTGAATAATATTTCAATATTGACCTGATCTAACCCCTATGGTAAGAAAGAGACCAATTTGATTCTATCAATCCAACAATTAGTATAAAAATTTCATGACTATAATAAAAAATAGGCTTTGGTCCCTTAAAGATATTTTAGGTTTCACAATGGTCCCTTAAAGAAAAAAAGGTTCAGATTGATCCCTTAAAGACACATTTGTTTCTCAATTGGTCATTTCCGTCAATTTTTTACAAAAAAACGTTAGTTTAGTTGACTGAATTGTGGATGTCATTAAGTGTAAGTGATTCACTAAAAACCTTATTAATTTTTAAAATTTTAACCATTTGAATTTTTTGTTATATTTGGAGTTAAAATTTAACGGAAAGGATCAATATGACAAACATATATGTCTTTAAGGGACCAATCCAGACCTTTTTTTCTTTAAGAGACCATTGTAAAACCTAAAATGTCTTTAAGGGACCAATTGACTAATTAAACCTAAAAAATAAAAAAAAACGTTCCCATTTAATTTTAACCCATAATAATTTCCTCGATACAATAATGTCCAACACTCGAACTAAGTAAAATCAAAACAAAAAACTGTTTTCTAATCCAACTTTTTTTTTTTTTGGGTACAATTTTCTAATCCAACTTTGTTTTATTAAACTGAAACAAACAGTTACATCCAGGTTGTTTGATTTTGTTTTCATTCGATTTTCCTTTTTCTTGTCTCAAAAATTTTGTTGATTCTTTATATTCAAGCTGAGCTGTCCCGGATTTAGATTTTATGAGGTCGAAAAATGGTACAATCATCCTGTGAGTAAGTTTTAGGGGTCCGATTTTGATCGGACGGTTTAGATTTCATCACAGAATTTTATATTAAATAATAAAACTTCTTTAAGATCTGAACCGTTTGAATTGCAAAATTTTATATTGAACAAATAAAAAAATTGTCTTAAGATCTGAACCGTCTAAATTGTAGAATTTTATTTTAATAAAAAATAATAAAAAATCAAACAGTTCTAAATCGCATACTGCATATTGACTGCATGTAATCCAATTCCTACTACAATATAGAATTGGACAAATCACCATTTTGGTCCTTGAAAATGTATCTTGTCACATTCGTTCTTAATGTATCAAAATTACAATTAAGCCCATAAACATATCTTGTATTAATTATTTTGATCCTAAATTTGTTTTTTAAACCATTAATTTAGTCTTCAAATATATTTTTTGTTAGTGAACTTCGTCTATAAAATTCCTAACAAAAATAGTGGTTTGCTCATATAAAGTTATAAACAGCTGTGTTTTTTTCTCTCTATTTTGTTTTTTTCACACTGCAAAATCACCACCACACACACACACACACACACACAACAAGTGTGTGAGTGGAAAAGGAAGAGAAGAGTGAGAGTGAGAGGTACAAAGCCTCAACCATAAGGGCTAGTAGTCTAGTACTATACCACTACAACTCTATCAGTACGGTTCAACAATTTCAATTTTTGTTACAAAACAAAACAATGAGCAACACCAATGCAATCCTTTCATTACATTCTTTCTAGTTCATTCTCTATGTAAGTATGTTTATCGATCTTCTAATCTTTTTATTCCATCTATTTGTTTGTACTTTTCAGTGTAAAAAAAAGTGATTTATTTAAGCAAGAATCAGAAAAAGGAAACAAAAAACAATGATTTTATGTATGTTTATAAGTTCCGTTTTTCCTGATTTAGCTTACAAAATACCTCGAGCTCTGTGTTGATCTGTAAAGAATGACTATTTTTGTTGTTTGTTTTCAACCCATTTATGGTTTATATCTTCTTTTGTTGTTTCTGTGTCTTTCTGAGATTACCATAGAAAAAATGGGTATAGTTGTACCATATACTAGTAACAAAGCACTATTTCCAATACCCTTTTTTGTTTATGATATAAAGATGAAAACTTTGATACCAAAATGACAATGACTTGGTGGTTTTCTTTTTTGGGTCATTTTTTATTTTTGTGGATTTATGATTGGTAGTATTAATTTCGATGATGATTCTTAGTACTATTTTTGTTCAAGTGTTTTTGCTTTATACTGTTATTATTATTTCCTTTTGTGGTTGCAATATCATTTTTTTAAGCTTTCATAATGCCTTTTGGATTAGCTAGCTTATGAAAGAAAATATGCTATTTTTTCCTTTCTTTCTTGGATCTTTTTCTTCTTTGTGCACTCATATGGGTTGATTTATCATATTCTTTGGAAATTAGCATAGACGAGGAAGCTTCTGAGAAAGGTTCATGGAATTTTTCTTGGTCAAATCTTTATGCTTTTTTAGGGTAAAAGGGAAGGGACTAAATTTTTCTCTATGTACCGACAAGTCCCTAAGAAAAGAGACTCTTCTTGTTTTTTTGTTTTGGTCAACTAGTCTAGTGGTTAGAATATCACCTTTAAGTTGAATAAGTGGAAGTATAGGGTTTGAACCCCGGTCCCTGCATATTACATGCAATGTCTCTACTAACTGAGCTAAGCTCACGGAGACTGAAAAGAGACTCTTCTATTACATAATGGATTGATCTTTGCTTCTATGATGGTTTAAACTTCAGCACCAAAGCCAGCATTTAAGATGTTAGAAGTAGGTTTTTTTCCCTTCTTAGATTTGAGCATTAAAGATTATGCTTTTTCAGGTTTAGGTTGATTGGTTTCTGGCATTTATGATTTGAAGGTTTGGTTGTTGGTCTTTTAATTTTGTTAACTAAAATAAACCATGTGCCAAGATCTGTGTATTGTTGGAAGCACAAATATGTCACATCATTTTTGGGGTTGTTGTTATTGTTGTGGGGTCTCATTCAATGACTGACTCATGGCATTGCTGTGATAAATGTGAATTATTGGAATTGGAATCTGAAGGTTTCTCATGTTGAAAGTGAAGTTTAGTAGGTAGTGCATGTTAGGATTCAAAGGTGGCATCGTGATTTCGTCGAAGCTTCAAAAGCGAAGCTTTGTTAAAATTTACAGTGTTGCCGTGATTTCGTCAAATTTAGTACTAATCACTTGTAGGAAGAGTTCAGGAGTGAATTAGACATCACACGCTTATAGAAGTAATCCTCTACAAACATGCATTGATTAAGTTACTGATAAACATTTTACATCAATTAGGATTAGAATCAATAAAATTGTAAAATGCATTTATAATAGTATTATTTCTATAGTAGTATTATTTCTTTCACTTTTTTAATCTCTCTGATAGAATCTTGTATGGTTTTTCTCAGCTTCTATAGAAATTAAATGAGTGACTATTATCATTTGATTGGTAGTTTGCAGATTATTGTGATCATTTGTATATGAATTTGTGAGTCCTGGAAATGGAGTGGAACGCGAAATCTCCCGGGCAATGGGACTGGGAAAACTTGTTCTTGTTGAATTCAAAGGCAACAGAAAATCACAGGTTACAGTCTACTGATTGGAGTGCGGAGACAGACCGAGAAATCAATGTCGGAGTGTTGTTTCCATCAGGTGATAATGGTTATTCCATGTCGAAACTAGCACACGGTTCATCCTCGAGGAGCTCAAAATCTCCTTCCAATAATTCATCATCAAATGGAGAAAGCAAGACCTCTATGTTAACTCAAGAAGGTTCTCAAGACAATTCCACCGGTAAGAAAGAATTGTCTAAAGGAGATCCATTTGAAACTTCTCCAGCAGCAGAACCATTGCTCACACTAAAGCTTGGTAAAAGATTCTACTTTGAGGATGTTTGCCCTGAAACTCATTCCAAGAAAGCCTCTTCCTCTGCGGTTCCGCTTTCATGCAAAAAGAAAGGTAAATCGAAAAGTCCGGACTTACTACAGCCAAGCTGCCAGGTGGAAGGCTGTGGCCTTGACCTATCTTCTGCTAAAGAGTACCATCGAAAACATCGTGTATGTGAAAGTCATGCCAAATCACCTATGGTGGTTGTAGCCGGTTTAGAGCTACGATTTTGCCAGCAATGTAGCAGGTACATGTGATTTTTTTTTCTCAATGCAAATGCCATTTGAGTACCAACGTTATTTTTCAGGCAGATTAAGGTTCCTGTCTTTCTGGTTTGTTTTGAATAAATTGGTTAACGATTTATACCTAAACTTGATTTTGAAGGTTCCATTCTGTGTCAGAGTTTGATGATAAAAAAAGAAGCTGCAGACGACGTCTTTCAGATCACAATGCAAGGCGCCGCAAACCTCCGCCTGAAGCAGTGCAACTGAATCCATCAGCTCTGCATTCTTCACCCTATGGTATAACTCTCAAGAGTATAGACATTCCCTTATGATATTATTATGATGGAACTAAAAATCCATATCCACCTAAGAGCATTACATAGCCACCTATCTAATTTAGATTTACTCTGCAGATCGGAGGCAAATAATGGGCTCGTTCGATTTTTCAAGGACTGCTACAAATTTACCATGGCAAGGCATACTAAGTAGCAAGCTCCCCCAAACAAAAGATTTTATGCTCAAACCTCCAAAAGCCACCTTCAACAAGATTGTCACTATGCTTTCTGATGATTCCAATGGCCATCTTGCATCCAAAGGCACAGGATCCAAGAGTACATTTCCAGGTTGTTCTCTTAAAAATTTAGCGTCATGATTTCTCATTAAATAAATTTACTCTACCTCAATGGTTTATTTAACATGTAGATCATAATTGTTTTGATCATATTGTTTCCTAACTAAGTTGTAGAATTTCTAACTTTGTCTTAACTTATTTCTGCATGTTACTGGTATAGAAGATCAAGCTACCTTGTCTGATCCAAATGCTACACAAGATGTTAACCGTGCTCTCTCTCTTCTGTCAACCAATTCATGGGGTGCATATGATACCAAGTCCCTCTCCCTCGATCACTCCAACCGAACAACCGGTACTACTCAGTCTATAACACACACAATTTCTCAGCGCTCTCCATTTCCGTCGTCCGAATACTGGCACACTGATCAGCAACACACCAACTCCAGCACCTGTATCTCATTCTCAGGTTACGACAATAGCAGTCGCTTTCAAGACTTTCAGCTTTTCAATGCACCCTTTGAGTCAAGTTTCCCTTGCAGCCAGCTGGATTAATGAGTATGCTTATTATCTTTAAACAAACAAAATGAGTATGCTTATTTAAATGGTCCCAACCCCATTATGTCACTGTGTTACATATGTTTTGTAGGGCCTAATTATCTTTTGCAATGTTGGGGTTTGTTTTTTAAGAGTACTAGTCAGAAAACTTGTTTGGATGTTGATTGTTAACTCTATTTTCTGAATAGCTTATTGCAGTGATCTAAAAATTGACTTTATTTACACCAAACCATGAATGTCTTCCACCATAATTTCTTTTTATATTGCCACCTTGTTGGTTTATGCACATTATCTGGTTGTGCAAGTCATGGCATTAATAAATAATCCCTCCGGTCATTTTTAAAAAACAATTCACTTTTTAGATTCATTAAATAACTGATGTATCTGGTCTATAACATAGACCAAATATATTAATTATTTAATGAACTTAAAAAATCAATTGTTTCTTATAAATAAAAACCGAAGGTAGTATGTTATTATGAATATAAAAATCCACAGTTGAAGTATGTTGTACACCAAATTTTGAATTATTGATTTGATGTTAAATATTATTTTCAAATACAAAACTTACAATTAACTTAAAGGGCTTACTTTAACATGACTCTATACATTATTTTTATCTGGAAATAACATTTCTTTAATAATTCTGAAAATTGAGTTAAGGATAAAATAGTTTTGAAAATTCTCATGTGCACAACATCAGTAATACTTGGGGGTTTGGTATGACCTCAAATTCATTAGAATTTCCCAAAGTATAATATATAGTTTGATGGTGTAATAGTTGTTGCTATTTGCACTCTCAGACTTGTTAGACACTCCTTTATAATTTATGAGGTAAATAATGATTTAATATTTCAATTAAATGTTGGCTTACCTTTTTTCTGAGATGAAGCAACTCTTACATTTCATCTAAAATAAGATCCCATTTAAGGGTCCCTTTTATATTAAGTTAAGTTAATAAAAATATGAGGAAACCATCAAATTAGTTCCTCACTCAATAATAGGGGTGAGCATGAACTCGAGACCCGACTCGAAACTGATATAACCGACAACATATTGAAGCATTCGGTCGGGTGCGGGTCGGGTCACGGGTCAACAAATTGCGAAAAACCGGGCATGGACGGTTGCATACAGGCGTGTGCGGGTCTCTAAAATTCAATTTCTTCATAACCGAAATCGACCGAACAACCATTAGATGCAAATTAATTTTTTTCCTTCTCTCCCTCTCAATCTCATATACTCTTCTCTTTGTTATTTTTATCCATCTTTGATATAAAATAAAAATGTTATATTTTACAAAGCTTATAATTAATAATATGGTGATGAAGAAGGTGGGAAAAAATATTCTAATATATATATTCTAGATCTATTTTAATTTCTACGTCTCTTTTACTTGATATTTTATTGTGTTTAGATCTGCATATTGAAAGAAAACAACTGCATCTAACCCTCTTTGTTTTTTAATTTACTTCGTCTATCTTTTGTTGCATTGTGACGAGATATTAAACTATTCAAAAATTATGAATTTTTGGAGAATGGGTGAGTTTTAGATGTAAACAAAGTTTCGATATAACCCGTAATAACCGACTCGTTCAACCCGCCACCCGTATGACCCGAACCCGAACAAACCGAAGATATAGACGGTCGGAATTGGGTCCAAATTAAATGGTTGCGGTTTTTTATCGATTTAGTGATTTTCAGCCCGAACCCGACCGAAACCGACCGATGCTCAGGCCTACTCAATAAGACACTTTTAAATAGATTTGTGACTATATAAAGCTCTTAAATTTGTCGTTATATGTATCCATTTA
Source organism: Trifolium pratense (assembly GCF_020283565.1). Taxonomy (NCBI): domain Eukaryota; kingdom Viridiplantae; phylum Streptophyta; class Magnoliopsida; order Fabales; family Fabaceae; genus Trifolium; species Trifolium pratense. The sequence continues at coordinate 51,862,370 of NC_060060.1, forward strand.
CTATCAATTAAATTTTATATTTTAAAACTTTTTATTTGGTCTTTTAAGTTCATACAATTAATTTCAATTTAGTCTTTTAACATATTCTTTTCTTTGAAGGACGACCGTCAAAAAATATTCTTTGAAGGACGAATGAGTAAAATTTAACAAGGGCACTAATCCTTTTAAAATAGGACAAAACTTACATGCATTTTCATACATGCATTTCTTACTTTTCCTCTCACAAAGAGGTAGTTTTTTTTATTAAAAAATAATTTTCTTTTATTTTTTCAAAATGAAAAAACACAAATAACCACCTCTTTGTGAGTGGAAAAGTAAGAAATGCATGTATGAAAATGCATGTAAGTTTTGTCCTTAAAATATATATAAACTCAGATACCTACTCCCTCCGCCCTCATATGTAAGCAAAATTAACCTTTTTAGATTCATTAAGAAATGAATGTATTTAGTCTAAAATATAGACCAAATACATCATTTTTTCAATGAATCTAAAAAAACTATTTTTGCTTACATATGAAGTCGGAAGAAGTATTTAAGAATATCTTACAAAAATTGAATACCGGTTCACTGCTTGACTCATAAAAATCCATTCGATAAAATAGGCTTATAGTGTCATTAAATTATAGTCACTCACAATAGATTCCACTTAGAAGTACCAGATTTAGCATAATAAATCCTATTGTTTTCGTTCCATAGATACGGCTCTTTTCAAACTTCCACAGCCAAGGGGTTGTTTACTTTATAAAAATATTTTTTATAAATAAGTATTCAATCCGAAAATTAAACTTAAATTCTCTCGAACGATTCGTCTTTTAATAATTAGTTAATAAAAATATGTCAGACTCTTTATTTTAGAGCAAATCTTAAATTTAAGGTTTAACTACATATTTGGTCTCTTACGTTTATTTTAGGTTTCAATTTGGTCCCTTACGTTTAAAACGTATCAATTTGATCTCATACGTTTATTTTAGGTTTCAAGTTAGTCCTTTCCGTTAGTTTTGTCACTAACACCGTTTGTACATTACACATGTCAGTGTGTCCAAGTGCCACGTGTCTGTCCACATATGCAAATTGGCTGTCACATGTGACAAAATTGACGGAAAGGACTAACTTGAAACCTAAAATAAACGCAAGGGACCGAATTGATACTTTTTAAACGTAAGAGACCAAATTGAAACCAAAAATAAACGTAAGGGACTAAATGTATAGTTAAGCCTAAATTTAAACATTGTGACAAAGAGATGTTGAAATGCTAACTAAGTAAGAAATATGTATTTTTTGAAAACAATTATTTTGATGTTTCTATTTTCTTTTTAAAAAATGCATATAATTATTCACTTCAAAGTCTCTTATCTCTATGTTAGTGTGTATTATTTAAATAGAATTAAATGGTCTTTTGGTCCATGTAAGTTGGTGTATTTTTGTGTTTAATCCCTGTATCTTTTTTTAGCAACTCATCCTTTATGTTAATTTTTTTTGTTTTAATCCCTAAAGCTAAAATTCGTAGGAAAATCCACAGGAAGATTTTTCTTTGAATTGTCCTGCGCATTTAAAATCTGCATGTTTCCTGCGAATTTTAGCTTTAGGGACTAAAAACAAAAACACGCCAACATACAGGATCAAAATATTTTTTAATCCATTTAAATAACAGTTTTTTTTTTAATCGTAAATAAAACAAATTTTAAAAAACATTTTCACAAAGTAAAAAGAGACTAAGTTAGATGTAGTACAATTCATTACCCCAGCTACCGGAAATGTTGGCTTACTTCTATTATGTATAACAGACGTATGAGAAATTGATTTCTGCTATCTTTTGAATAATATGTGTAGGGATAGGCAAATTGAGAAAATGAGTAATTACAGCATTATGACAAACTTACCAACTAGATCCATTTATTGTTAGTTGTTAGGTATAAAAATTAATTTTGCCATTCATCAAAATAATTGCTATACTCAATTTTTAATTACTGGTTTCAAATAGGTTTTATGCGTATATTTAATTCATTACTAAATTATGCTGAAGCTTCAATTTTCTTATTACAGGAGATCCCACTAACATCGTAAAAGAGGCTTCGGGATAGATTCCGGCATCTGCATATTGTATACTTCAGAGTAGGGGTGATTGCGGTGCGGTTTGGTTCGGTTTTGAGCATAAAAGTCATCCTAACCGCGAGATAAAAATGCATGCGGTTCGGTTTGGTTCGGTTGATTTTTAAAAAGTCATCCAAACCAAACCAAACCAAACCAATGCGGTTTGGATCGGTTCGGTTGGTGCGGTTTAAAACATAACGATTGTACCGAACAATTTTAAGCATAAAAAAAAATAAAAAATTGAAGTTCCAAAATAACATTGTAGTACCAACAAAAATTATTTATCCAAAATAACATTATAGTAACTTACAATTTTAAATATATAAAAAAATTGAATTTTCAAAATAACATCACGGTACCGATAAAATTTGTTTATTTAAAATAACATTACAACACCAAAATAAAATTTCAGTACAAAAAATAAAAACAACTTGAAGTTCGATTAAATTGGTCGACTGACTTGGTAATTGGGCATGTATATTGGAATATAAATATATTTTCTTTTACGATATTGGAATATAAATATATAATAGTAACTTAATGCGGTTTTTGCGGTTATCCGCGGTTTTTGCGGTTTTTGCGGTTTGCGGTTTTGCGGTTCAGTAAGAAAGCCATCCAAATACATCCAAACCAAATGCGGTTTTTGCGGTTTTCGGTTTGGTTTGGTTCGATTTGCGGTTTTACTTTTGGATTGGTTCGGATACGATCACCCCTACTTCAGAGGTCCTAACTAAGTTGTATGGAAATTATTTTTAGACAAATCAGGCAATGCCAATTGTAGTTAAGGTTAATGTTGTTACTGATTTTCATGTGCAAGTTGGGCTTCATGAACCCAACTTAGAGTCCCACATCGGAAGTAATGAACCCGGTGTGAGGGTTTATATAGGATTGGACAATCCTCCCCTTTGAACCATGGTTTTGAGGTGAAGTTAGGTTCAATCTGTATCAATTGGTATCAGAGCAAGTTTGATCCTTGGGCGCCGAGACCGAACGGAAAGAATGAACCCTATAAAAGAAAGGGGAAGAATGAACCGTCGGGACGCCGGTTGTTCAGCGGGCGGATTTGTTACCGATTTCCATGTGCAAGTTGTGCTTCATGAACCCAACTTGGAGTCCCACATCGGAAGTAATGAACCCAGTGTGAGGGTTTATATAGGATTGGACAATCCTCCCGTTTGAACCATGGTTTTGAGGTGGAGTTAGGTTCAATCCTTATCAAATGCATCTCACTATATGAAAATCTTGTAAAAAATAATCATATTAATAAATAAACTTTTAACTATTTTAATACAAAATCCCAGTGAGTGATGAGATCAATGAGGACCATAAAAAACATTCCAACCATTTCGTGTCTTTACAATATGTCCTAGACCAAAGCGCAGCTAGCGGCTTCTTTGGAACACGCTGCCAAGTTCTTCATTTCTTCTCAATGGTTCTCTGCTTAAACTTGGTCCAAAAATAGTATAGAAGAGTAATATGTCGAACACTTAATGAATAAATTGAATCTAACTAAGCCCCTTGAATTGATTTACATAAATGAGTTACTCTTAATTTACCAAAATCCATAATCAAATAGTTCGTATGTACCAACTTAAAAAACGAGAATGACTAGTGTGATGATTAGTAAACTCAGGGATTGTATGCATATTTGGAAACTATACGTGTAAAATACAAGTAGAAAATAATTCCTACGAGTAAGTTGCATAATGAATCAATGTAATCGACAAAGGCAGGGCTGACAGCCTACTTGACATTATTGATTATTCAAACTGACCAAAACTCTTCACTAAACTTTCTTGATAGGTTAGTATGTCAGTGCAGATATGGAAACTTCTCAAACACTTATCACTCTCAGTAATGACACAAAAAAGCATTCAAATTGACTCGGTGTAATCGACACGGCTGACAGCATACTTGACATCATTAATCATTTCGAACTGACCAATTTTTTTAGTACATCTTGATAGTCTTATGTCGGTGACGCACAAAAAGGTAAACAAAATAAGAAGGCATGATAGCAGAAACTTCACAAAGATTAGCACTACCGATATTGACCAAACAAAGCACTAGTAAGTAAATTCAGAGACAGTATGCATATTTGGGGACTATGCAGGTAAAATGCAAGTAGAAAATAATTACCAAGAGTGAGTTGCATATTGACTTGATGTATGCCTTTGCCAAAAAACCAAAAAAATGATTTTTTGACACGATTTAAATGACAAGGCTAATAGCCTACTTGACATCATTAATTATTCAAATGGACCAAATTTTTTACTAAATGTTCTTGATAGTTGTAAATCAATGACACACAGATAGGGAAACAAAATAAGGCGTCGAGATAGCAGAAATTTCATGAAGATTAACACTCGCAGTTTTTTGACTCAACAAAGCACAAAGGTAAACCTAGGGGTAAAATGCAAGGGAAGTTTATCATGGGAAAGTTTGAATATTTTCCCACCATGGTGCAGTTAAGTTTTAATCATTAGATTAAATAAATAACACTTATCATAGACCCTCGACACTAGATTTTTTTCTCTAATACAATTTTCACCACCATTCTCTCTCCTCCTCCAAGCCCACTCACGCCCCACCACTACTACCAGCAACACCAAGTCCATTGTCCCAATACCCAATTCAACTTTTCAAAAAAATTAAGAAACCCAATTAGAAGAACGATGTTGTGATAGGTAGTGCTGGGAATCATAATTTTTTTGAAGAGGAATCAGTTGGTAAAGGAAGGAATATAAATGCTTATAGAGAGTAAATTTAGAAGAGATAATAATAATTGATGAATATTTCTATCCATTTCTTTGTACAGAGAGAGCTTAAGAAACTTCTTGTACATGTGATTTTCTCTTCTATGCCTTCGAAAGAAGCTTTTGAGAAGGAACCCATTTTTTTCCTCATTGTCACTGAAACTTTTGGTAGAATATAAAGGAAATTAAGGGAAAAACACAGACAAGGGAATAAGAGAATGACAGTAGGCTTGAATGTTGCTGGTGGTGGTGGGTGAATATGGGCATGGAGGAGATATAATGACAGTGAAGATAGTGTCAAAAAAAGAAGAAAAGAATCAGCGCTGAGAGTCTAGAATAAAAATGTGTTCCTTAGTTGATCTATGGTTAAAAATAACTGCACCATGGTGGGAAAGTATTCAACATTCCCATGTTAAATAATTCCTAAGAGTAACATGATATAATTGACATGACTGACAGCATATTTGACATCATTTATTAGTCAAACTGACCAATTTTTTTACTACTAAACTTTCTTGATAGTTGTATTCCAGTGACACAGATAGGGAAACGAAATAACATAGCGAGATACAAAGATTAGCACTCCCAGTTTTAACCCAATAAAGCACTCACAAAGATCCCCCCCCCCCCCCCCCCAAAAAAAAAAAAACTATCATCAGCAAGGGGTGCTTATATTACATTACATGACCATTAAAAAATCTAGGATTGGCTTAAATGCAAACAACTGTCAACATCAATACCCACACGACACGACATGCATCATCCGCACAACTAACCACAAGCACTGACACGAGAGAAAATGGTTTCTGCAATGCTGATGCATACACCGTAAAAGTGGTAGGATAACAGACACTTCCAACTAGCTAAAACTGAAACGCGGCCCTGAATAAACTAAAAATAATTGGAATCTTCAAATGCTTATGGCATCTATTCCTCTAAAGTTATACTTAAAATGCAGACAGTTCAGAACAAAGAAAACTTTGTTTTTTGAAAGTAACAAAAATGTAACTTAAAACTGGAACCTGCAACAACCTTTCAGCCAGGAAAGCTGGCTGACACGTGCATCATAACAATCCACAAAGACCAAAATACCATCTCAGTTAATACAACAAATTGACACAGATAATGAGAAGGTGGGTGACTTGACAACTTCTTCTACATAGAGGACGACAAGACTGACTGTCAGACACCCAAATTGAGCAATGCTGGATGACAACTCTGGACCTTCTCAACCCTCAAACATGTCCTAGTACTCACTGGAACAGTAAATAAATGCAAATCAAATATAGCAATAGATAGATACAAAGGAAAATCAAATAGGTATAATGTATATTGCAACAAGAGAATCCAAATGACAGGAAGCATAAGAGAAGATTTTCCAAAAAAAAATTCCATTTAAACAGCAACTTCACAACAAGTTTCATTTTGAAAATAATCACTATGTCGCAAAGCTGTTCATGAAAAACCAATTTTTGTTGCAACAATGAGTGAAGTTTCGCAAATTGAAAAGGCTTTACAAAACAAACCTGATCATTTTGATCTGGAGATGATGAGGGAGATTTTTCCGAATCAGCTGGCTTGTCAGCACCACAGTTCTGTCTGTTGCACTTTGTTCGGAACGGGTAATTTATGTTATTACATTTTTCACACTTCCAGCTTCCCTCGGGCATCTTTTGCTCTACATAATATAGAAACAGTATTACCAACTGTTGCATTTGTATCAGACAAGATCGTTAAAAATCAGATAACTATGGAAAGCAACTTACTAGAGTTCTTGTCAGACTTTGAGGCCTGCAGCATAATATTCATATCCAAAAATGTTGAACGTTAGCAACGAATTCTAAGCATTGTTGACTTTTTTCTATGATGAAAAAATGTGACAATCAATCTTTACACAAAGAGATGAAGGCAGCATACCTGAGACCCAGGTTTGGGAGTGTTGCACTTTCTCATGTTACAAACAGTTCTAAATGAGAAATTGACGTTGCCACATTTTGGACATGCCCAATCATTGTCACGAGTTGAATCTGTACATACAAGTGGGGGTTAAAAAAAACTATGCATAAAGAATCTTCTATTGGAACAAAAAAGAATGACACACAATAAATAAAGCATACCGGCTCCCTTTTTCTGAGACTTGTCATCGCGAAAAAATCCTGGCCTAGTGCCCTGCTGAGGCAAGGATTAACTATAAATTCTACTTTGCAACAATAATCATCAAATTGTATATTCAATAAAAGTATTGTGTTTTCAGATTACTAAGGATCAGATATGAAAAACCATATAAGAAATTATGAATGCAAGACTTCATATACACAAAACTTATGGCATGTGATGGTGCAAAAATTAATAGGTTGTTTGTTTTCACAGTGGGTTGGAGATAAGTGGAAGCTACAATTTGTAGTATCTATAAATCACGGCCAAATTTGCATTGGAAGCATTTTGAGTTAGGGAAAAATTTAACCAGACATGCACTAACTAAATATACCTTGATAAGGCCATTGTGACCAACTAGAATGCAAAGGTACGAGTACAGTACAAGTTAAGAATCCCGGATACAGATTTTTTAAAAAATAAATTAAGGTATGGGTACATCAATAAAGGATATACAAACAATAATATTTTAATTATTAGCATACTGGTTCTTCAGAGGAAACCAATAAAACAAGAGTCAAGATATCTACTTTTAACATACTCGTGGTTAATATAAAAAAACATGACCGCAGAGCGTGATGAAGTATTCATCATGCAACGATACAAGAAAGAATGCAGATTAGCTATTTTTTCTTTTCCAAAAAAATCATCCAGGCGAAAGTTTAAAATAATAAAGTTTTATCATTTATCCCATACCATTGCTCCAGGTCCAATAGGGACACCGAGGCCATAGCGATCCAATAGCTGGGGCATGGCATAGATCCCACCTGCCAAAGAATCACCAACAAAAAGTTAAACATAACTGTAAATGTAATAGGAGCATATCTACAAAATATAACATTACAAACGCAAGAGGGGTATTATAACATGAAATCAACAACAATCATTACAATTCCAACCGTCCATTCATTGTTTCCCCTTTAATTGTTTCCTTCATTAATTAAAAGTAATTTAAGTATAATATATTATATATCATTTTTAAGAAATTCAGTTACGTGTATGACAGGAAACGGGAAACAGAACATACCGTTTCCCACCATGGATCCACTTGTGTATGGTACTGGTGCTGATAGATGCAATGGTCTATACGGACTGCCAGCAGAAAGACGACCTCCATAATTGTAGTGATAGGCTGATCCTCCAGAAAATGGAACCTCATAGGGAGGAGGAACAGGTGATCCATTGAATAAAGACGGACCGTATGGTGGGACACCAAGATATATTGAGGGGGGAGGATTGGCGCCTAAATAAGGAGCTGCTGCTGAGTAGGCCTGTGGAGCTTGTAGAGGCTTGACAGCAGGTTTCTGGAAAGAGAACAACGCATACTAAGATAATTGAAACAATAAAGTAGGTTTCAAGGAGAGGATGTGCTGAAATGCTAGGACCAATGCTCATGTCCAACCAAAGAGCATATCTCAAAACTCTTACAAAGTGCATAGCAATTGCATAAAATCATCAGTTAATGCAAATCAAGTATAACATTTATGTTCATCCTTCATCATGGAAGACATATTACCGAATTATGATCAGCGGGCCTCGGTTGGGTGCAGTTACGCATATTGCAGGTTGTCCTAAAAGAGAAATTGACATTACCACAGCTGGGACATGTCCAATCATCTTCCCTGCGACTACCTACAATAAAAAACCAATTAAAATGCATCCGAGAACCGCATGAAATCCCCGTGCCAGAGAGGTGTGCATAAATTGATTACAGTATGTAAAATTAAACAAAACTATAATTCCAATTCCAAATAATAAAAAAAATATGTTGAACTATCCCTAAAACAAGAAACGAAACCAAATAAAAACAATCTAATTGTGACACACCATCAGTCCTGGCACGCTTAACAGCTGAAGAATTTCTGCTATCAACCTGTAAAACCAAAAAGAATAATAAGATTCCAATTTTTCATCTGGTAATTTATTTATTAATAAAGGAAAACAAAAAATTGGACATTAATAAAATTGGTTTATTGAATATAATTAAGAAAAAGTGATAATTGAATCGAATAGAAGAATTATGAAAATTAGGAAGGATGATGATTGACAAAACCCTAATTGAGATCGATTGTGATAGGGTTGAAGAGATTGAAAGTGAAGAAGACGATGGATCGAATGGAATTGGGTAATTAAGTGAAGGAGAGGGAATTTACCTGAGACATGGCTGGGTGGCTGGCGGTGGAGGAGTGAGTGGTGCGACGGAGGGAAAAGCAGAGAGGACAGAGATCCTTTGTTCTTGTTTCTTCTACTTCTCGAGTGGGGGCGGTCACAAAAGCGATTCCCAAAAGGTACCCAAAATAAATAAATAATAGTACTACGTAATAATTTATAAACTTTTTTGGTTAATGATTTTTTTTTTATTAATCTTAATCCTTTAATATTTATAATTTTTTTATCGACTACATCATGCGTTCCTTTTTAAGTAGGGATGTCAACGGGACGAGGAATGTGCGGAGGAAGCCTCTCCGTACCCCATTCGAAGTGCCTGTGGAAGAGATTTTGCCTCCATCCTCGTCTCACGGATATCGAATATTAACAAAATTTCTATATTTTCGATCAAGTATGACGTCATTTTTTTTCCTGCATTTTTCTTTTTAAAAAAATAAAAACAACACATAATGCATTTATAACAAAAAAACATTGCAAAAACATTTGCTACTAATAATCATACAAAACATAATAGCCAAAATATTCCATAATGTATAGTAAAATATGCATAATCATACAAAATTGTATAACCAAAATATGTTTCAAAAAAAAAATCATACAAAAAAATCATAACCAAAATATTTCAAAATTGTTGGAGAAAATAATGGACACACTCCTCGGTTACTTTTTTATTTTTAATAATAATTTCCAAATAATAATAATAATATAGTTAAGTATATATGGACGGATTCGGGGAATCCACGGGGACAGATGCGTCTTTCCCGATCCCCGCCACGAAGTGTCACTGGGGGAGTTTTTACCTCCATCCTCGTCACCACGGGGAAAAAATCTCTGTTTTCAGAGCTCTGAACGGGGTAATCCCCGCGGGGATCCGCTCTAACGGATACAAATTGACATCCCTATTTTTAAGTGTCCGTTTAGAATACTAACATCAAATTAAGAAAGTGTGTTTTTACACATTGTCTTTCTATTATACCATAATTTTAATCCACCAATAAATTCCTATTTTTTGCACACACTTTCTCTTTTCAAATAAATTTAATATATTATGTAAAAAAAAATATATATATTTTATGTACCAAATTTTTTTTTAAAAAAAAAACTTTAGTTTTTCTAAATATATAACATTAATTAGTTTTATTGAAAAACATAAGAGTAATTGATAAATGGTACAATTGACAAATTATACCTTAAAACACCAAATGAACAGTTAAATAGGAACGCCAAGTCCAACTTTCTCCCTAAAATATGGCAATTTCAAGGAGCAATTTGTAACAACATGACGTTTGAGATGTATGTGTATTTATAGGTCAAACCTAGAGTGACAATTTGACTTTGTTAGTGAGGCTGGGGATAGTACCGGTTTAGTACTATGCTATCCTTGCCTTGGTGTGTTTGGTTTGGAAAAGAATGTGGAAGAAAAAAAGTGAAAGAAAAGAAAGTATAAGAAAAGAAAGATAGTAGAAAGTAAGATGATTGTTTTAGTTGTTTGGTATAAGAGAAAGTGGAAGGAAAAATGATAAAAATATTTTATTTTATTGTTTGATTTGATATAAAAAGAAAGAAAATAAATATTCATATTAGCAAAATGACAAAAATGACCTCATAAAAAAAAGTCTCCTTTACAAAGCCCATATAAAAGTTTAATATTCATATTATTATTATTATTATTATTATTATTATTATTATTATTATTATTATTATTATTATTATTATTATTATTATTATTATTATTATTATTATTATTATTATTATTATGCATTATTATTAATTTTATAAAAAAGACAAACATGTGGATGCAATGCAGCACAACTAGGGGTGGACAAGGCCCGAAAAACCGGCCCAACCCACAATGTCCGAAAAAATAAACCGAACTGGGTTGGATCTGGGCGGTTTTCCGGAACTGCGGGTCTGTTTTACGGGTTCTTATGAGTTAATACGGTCGGGTTCGGTTCAATAAAATGGAACCATGGGTAACCGAACCGACACTGTTATTCTGCAGAGACATGCATCAACATTTATTATTCTACAAAGTAGACTGACTTGCTGACTTTTTTGTCTCTCACTTTAGCTTTTTAGTTTCCATTTATTTCAACTTTCAAGACACTAAAACCCACTTGGGGTTGGTCGAGTGGTGTTGGCTTGGGTCCTTGGAGTATGCTCCTCTCAAGGTCTCAGGTTCGATTCCCACTAGTGCCAATTTCGGTGGGCTAAGTCCATACAGAGCAAAAAAAAAACTTTGGCTTTAAATGGGGCCCCCGCAAGTAGGCGGTGGGATTGGTCCCCTTGGAATAGTCGGTCCTAAAGCCGGATACCAAGATTTAAAAAAAAAAAAAACTTTCAAGACACTAATAATTTAATTCCAATTTATCATCAATCAAATTAAATTTATTTTTATCCAACTAAACATGATATTTCCTTCTCTCTCCTCTCTAATTTCTCCTTCTCTCTAAAGTGAAAACAACTTCTTGTTCTCTGTTTTCTTTTTTTGATGATTTCCTGTGAAGCACTCGTACGGCTGTTTTCAAAAAGTACCGGTACCGGGTACTGTAGCGGTACGGGTACGAGTACTGTATGGGTACTGTGCGTACCTGACGCGTACTCTTTTTTTTTTTGCGTTTCGGTACTGTTGCGGTACTTTTCGCGGTACGGTAGACGACTGGACCTTTTTTTTTAATTGTTTACACGTTTTCTTTTGCTTGGCCCAATTTCCAATTTTTCTGAATCATTATAAAACTTAACAATCACAAGTTACAACCCTAATTTTGCAACTCTTTCACCTACCCATGTCTTCTTTGTTGCTCTTCTCTGTCTTTTTTGCTTGTTTGGACTGTGGAGGAAGAAGAAAAAAGTCTTCACTTTTGTACTGTTATCTACTACTTTATTGAAAAATAAAGGTACTACTACTAATTCTTTATATTTTATTCATACTACTAGCTAATACTTTACAGTTTATATTTTATTCTACTGAGTACTAGTCTTAAAAATTTCATACTTTTAAATTATAATATTTAGAATTAGAATAGTGGAGTAGGTAGGCTAATTTTATAATTTTTTTTTTAAGATGTCCTCACAAAGAAACAATAACAGTGGAGTAGGAAATAACACTACACGTTTAACAGATCGGTTTACAAGTGGAACTGGAAGTACTGATAGTGGTAAACCTCTTAAGGCTTATGTGACAGTTGTGCAGGAAAGGATTGAAGGAAACACAATTAATGAAACCTGGACTTGCAACTATTGCAGTGGAACCTATAAGGGTTCTTACTCTAGAGTAAAACATCATTTGTTGCGTGAGAAGAAAAAAGGGATAGCTATATGTACAAAAGTGACAGATGAATATGAGGCTGAGATGAGAGAACTTGAAACCATTGCTACTGAAAAAGCACAGCGAGTACAAGTTCCTTTCCCGAATGGAACAACAAGTTTGAATTCGCCAATTGATACGAGTAAAAGAAGAAGAGGAAGTGATGGACCTTTAGCAAAGACATTTAATAACGAAGCAAGGGACCATCTATCTGCTGAAATAGCTATGCTATTTTATACTGCTGGTTTGCCCTTCAATGTTGCCAAAAATCCTCACTTCGTCAGTGCATTCGCTTATGCAGCAAATACTTCTATCTCGGGTTATGTTCCTCCTAACTATAATTCCCTAAGAACAACCATGTTGCAAAGAGAGAAAAACAATGTAGAGAAACTACTAAAGCCTCTTAAAGACACTTGGTATGAAAAAGGTGTCAGCATAGTTTGAGATGGTTGGACGGATGTCCAAAAAAGACCATTGATTAACTTTATGGCAATTTCGAATGTGACGCTTATGTTTTTGAAGGCTATTGATGGAACAACAGAGTACAAAGACAAACATTATATTGCAAAACTAATTTTGGAAACAATCAGTGATGTGGGAGCACAAAATGTTGTCCATATCATTACTGATAATGCTCCTGTTTGAAAAGCTGCTGGTTCAATTGTTGAAGGTACGTATCCTCATATTTTTTGGTCACCGTGCGTAGTGCACACATTGAATTCGGCTCTAAGAAATATTTGTGCACCAAAACTAGATGATGAAGATGTTTATAGTGAATGTAATTGGATAGCTCTTATTGCTGCTGATGCAAAATTTATTAAGAAATTTATTAGGAACCATTCCATGAGATTTGCTATGTTCAAAAAATTTGTGGATTTGTCGTTTCTTTCTATTTATGAAACAAGATTTGCCTCAGTTATTGTTATGCTTAAGAGATTTAAAACAATTAAGAAAGGTCTCGTGTCTCTTGTAATTAGTGAAGAATGGTCTCACTATAAAGAGGATGATGTTCATACGGTTGCCTCTGTGAAGGAAACAATTTTAAACGATGAATGGTGGGATAAAGTTGATTATATTCTGAAATTTACAGAGCCCATCTATGACATGCTTCGTTCTTGTGATACTGATGAGTCAAATCTTCATCTAGTTTATGAGAAGTGAGATTATATGATTGAACAAGTCAAGTTAGCAATATATAAACATGAGAACAAAGAGTTGACCCAATATTCATCATTTTATGATGTTGTTTATAACATCCTAATTGATAGATGGACTAAAAATCACACACCTCTTCATTGCTTGGCTCATTCTCTCAATCCAAGGTAAATTTTATCTTATTCTACCTTTTCATTTTAAGTTTCAATTATCTTATCTCTCACTTATAATTTTTATTTTGTATAAAAGATACTACTACAAATAGTGGTTGGATCAATCCCCAAACCGAGTTGCGCCGCATAAAGACAATGAAATTTGCACTGGAAGAAAACATTGCTTAAGGAATTACTTTGCAGATGCACGTGAAAGGCTAGAGGCTACTACATAATTTGTTAAATTCTCAAGTGCGGAAGGAGAGCTCGGCCAATTTGATTCATTGCAAGATAGGTGGAACTTGACACCAAAAGAATGGTGGATCACTTATGGCTCCTTAGTCCCTAAACTTCAATCTATTGCATTGAAGCTCCTTTCATAACCAAGTTCTTTATCTTGTGCAGAGAGAAATTGGAGCACATATTCATTTATCCACTCGTTGAAAAGAAACAGGCTGAACCCCAAGAGAGCTGAAGACTTGGTATTTGTTCATACAAATCTACGTCTTCTATCAAGAAACAATAAAAATTATAAAGAATGAGAAACAAAAATGTGGGATATTTGTGGAGATGAATGGAATATGTCTGAAGGAGCTGGTTTGCTTGAAGTTGCAAGTCTTTCTCTTGATAAACCCGACCTGGAAGTTGTTCTTTTTGATGATGTTGATGAGGAAGACACTCTTTAGAGTGTGATTTTTTTCATTCTTGCATAGATCTTAAGTTTTATTTCAAACTAGTAACTTTTTTATTTTGATGTTTTGTCGTTATTTTGTTTCGTTGTCGTTTGAACAATATATTTTAATTAATTAATTATTTTTGGGTAACGTACCCGTACCGTTGTTTTTCGAAAATTGTTGTATTCCGTACCCGTACCGGTACCCGTATTTGTGCAACACAGATGATTTCTACTCTCTTACATTGTTCTTCACTTCTTCTTCTTCTATAATTTATTTTTGCAATATCTGAGACAGCCCTATACAAACATCACTATTTCAATCTTCTTTCTCTTGAATTTAGAAATTCCATGGCCAAGCATTTCTCATCCTCCAACTTTTAGATATGGATTTTGTTACCAAATTCAACGAGATCTCACTCATTATTTAAGATATGCTTTTCATTTTTTTTGCAAATCTGGATCTGTTAAATCTGAATCATATTTTGTTGCTGCATAGAAATACTGTGAATTCAGAAATTTTTCTTTTGTCTCTGATTTTTATTAGAGTTTTTTTGTACACAAAACTTTATTTTTTTATGCGATTTTTTTATTGAGTACTGCTATATCACACAAAGCTTTTCACCTGCGAAATCCACGAACGCACCTACGAGACACTTTTATATTATTATACACCCTTCCACTCCATTTCATATCTATCCTTAATCTCAATCTTTCTCTATCGCACTGCCACAAAGCTTTCCCTTTCCTTTCCCCAACATATCCATCACCTCATGAATACAAAAGAAAGGTTTTTTTTTTTAGAAAAAAATAAATTAAAAAGCGGACATAAATTGAAAACATGAAGCTGATCAATTAGAGAAAAACTGGTGAACTTTGGACATCAGAAAAGGAAAACAATGAAGCTTTTCCGATTAACATTCCCAATTTAATTTCTAGTAGCTAAAGTTCTGATTTCAAAGTTAATTGAAATTTGATGTTTTAAATCAATTTTTTCTTGATTAAATTGCGTCCTCTTCATTAGATGAGAGGGTGATGAAGCACATCCTAGAGAAGGGTTTGGATTTGATTACGGTGCATTATGTTTCCAGCGATAAAAGAAGAAGAAGAAAGAGGGTGAAGACTGTAACGCCCGAGTCCGACGAGGGCGGGGAGTGGTTGTCGGTGAATGAGGCATGACAATTAGCGGCTCCTGGCAACTTCTAGGCAAAAACGAATCACATCGGAATGAGAGGGATCCTGAGGCTGTGCATGTTTCAGATTGCATGGTGGAAGGAAGGCTTATAAGGATTGATGGGTACTACCTATACCAACAAGATGCATCTTCTTTTCGGTAGCTCATTCGATAAGAACTCCACAGTTAAGCGTGCTTGACTTGGAGTAGTCTTTGGATGGGTGACCTTTTGGGAAGTTCCCGGAAAGCGTGCGAGTGAGGACAAAGCACGCTGAAAAGACTCGTGTTGGTTTGTGGGGTCAGTCGGTCATCCTGAAAGCAGTTTGGGATGTTACAAAGACCAAACACTGTCCAAATTTGTTTTCACGTTTACCCGTTTAGCCAACTTTGCGTTTCTCGTGAAATTACTTTTCGTAGGATTAATCATTTTCCTTTTTTATTTGCATGATTCAACCCGTATAAACCGATCCGATTGACCCGCCGAAACCGAAGCCAAATTTGGGTCGGTGTGGGCAGTATATCTTCAACCACAGTTTGGGCTGGGTGGTGTTTTGGGGCCTAAACTGACCCAGCCCAGCCCGTTGTCCACCCCTAAGCACAACAACAAAAGAGTCAAAAACATAACCAAAAAAATTTGGATGCAATAATAGCAAAAACATAGTGGCATTTTTTTCATTTTAGAGCAAAAACCTTGGTCATTCCAAGCTTTCCGTCCACAAGTGGGAGGAAAGGTTTTTTGTGTGGGTCTCAGCTGCAGGTTTTTTTTCCTTCACCTTTTTAAGTTGTTTCAAACAAAGGAAGCCCTATCTTTCCATCATTTTTCCATCCCCTCACTTTCTTTCCTTCCTCTTTCTCTTGAAAAAAACACAGTGTAAATGTTATCCCATGTTTGATAACATGCCTATGCATTTTGACACCTTATGCATTTTGACACCTTAACCCTTGTTTATATTGAGCTTTAATCAGGTTCAAAACACTAATTATTTACAAATGCAATTTTTTTTATTGAATTACAAATGCAAAATTTAAAAGAGCATCAAATACATTTGATTTGAAATAAAACAAAGTAGTTTTAACCAATGACATAAATGGTAGATATTTAAGTTCCTTAACCATTTGGTTCTGAGTTTGATCTCATGTTGGTGCGTATGGAGAAATATTTGTTGAGAGAGATCAACCATTAAATGAATCTTAATTACTTTGAGAGAATTAGTCTCCGCAGTTGTGTGCGGAGGATACCTTTGATTAAAAAAAAAAAAGCTTTAAAATATGAGGTTTTTTTTTTTTTTTACTAAGAAAAAGTGAGGATTAATTAAACAAAAAAAAAAAATTTCAAAAAGAAAAAATGGAACAAAATAAAGAGAGGATCGTGGCTTTCATTCATGCATTGAAAGTTGAAACAATATAATCTGCCAGCTACTATCATATTCCTATGTGAGTCATCCAAACTAAATGATGGGAGAAGAAAATCCTTCCACCGTCCCAACCACCACACCACCACCAAAAACAACCACTACAACCACCACTCCCAAAAAACTCACCAAAAAACTAACCCTAATCCCTTTAATATTCATCATCTACTTCGAAGTAGCCGGTGGACCATACGGTGAAGAACCAGCCGTTCAAGCTGCGGGTCCTCTTTTCGCCCTCCTCGGCTTCCTCATATTCCCTTTCATCTGGAGCATTCCAGAAGCTCTCATAACCGCCGAATTAACCACCGTTTTTCCCGGAAACGGTGGTTTTGTAATATGGGCCGAAAATGCTTTCGGCCCATTATCAGGTTCTTTAATGGGCACATGGAAATTCCTTAGTGGTGTAATTAACGTAGCAGCTTACCCTGTTCTTTGCATCGATTACATCAAAAAACTGTTCCCAGTTTTTGAATCTGGTTGGCCTCGTAACCTTGCAATTCTAGCTTCAACTCTTTTATTGTCTTTTCTTAACTATACTGGTTTAACTATTGTTGGTTATGTTGCTGTTGTTCTTGCAATTGTTTCTTTGTCTCCGTTTATTTTGATGTCATTCATTGCTATACCTAAGATACATCCACATAAATGGATTAGTTTAGGTCAAAAGGGTGTTAAAAAAGATTGGAATCTTTTTTTCAATACCCTTTTTTGGAACTTGAATTTTTGGGATAATGTTAGTACTTTAGCTGGTGAAGTTGAAGAACCAAAGAAAACTTTCCCTTTGGCTCTTTTAATTGCTGTTATTTTCACCTGTGTTTCTTATTTGATTCCGCTGTTTGCTGTTACTGGAGTTGTTAATGTGGATCAGAGTCAATGGGAAACTGGTTTTCATGCACAAGCTGCTAAGATTATTGCTGGAAATTGGTTAAAAATTTGGATTGAAATTGGCGCTGTTTTATCGGGAATTGGTCTTTTTGAAGCCCAATTAAGTAGCAGTGCTTATCAATTTTTGGGTATGGCTGAAATTGGAATTTTGCCAAAATTCTGTGGAGTTAGATCTAAATGGTTTAATACACCTTGGTTGGGAATTTTGGTTTCAACTTCGATAACAATTGCGGTTTCTTATATGAATTTCACTGATATTATTTCATCAGCTAATTTTTTGTATAGTTTGGGGATGTTATTGGAATTTGCTTCTTTTCTTTGGTTAAGATGGAAGAAGCCATTGTTAGTGAGACCTTATAAGGTTCCAATGAATATGCCGATGTTGGTAGTGATGTGTTTGGTACCATCTGGTTTTCTGATATTCATAATGGCTATTGCTACTAAGACTGTATTTTTGGTTAGTGGTTTGATGACTATAGGTGGGATTAGTTTTTTCTTTTTTATAAAATTGTGTAGGATGAAGAATTGGGTCAAGTTTGAGGTTAAAGAGGTAGAAGATGATGATGGGTTGGAAGTTGATCATGCTTTATGATATAATCAGAATTTATATGTAATGTCTCTTTTAGTTTTTACTATATTGAACATATGTAAATTTCAGATTTTCATCAGAGATTGTGTTTGTGTATGGCTGTAAAAAATTTAGTTACTTGGCAGCTACAAGTGTTGAGTTTTTTTTTTTTTTTTTGGATAATTTTTGTTTACTTTGTTTTTGTTATAATGTCCTATTTTGGTCAAAGTCCTATTTTGGGCAATTTCCTTGTTTTTTAAAAGTCTATTTTGTCATTTACTTTTGTTTTGTTCTAATGTCGTGATCAAAGTCATTTTAGAGCACTTATCTTTCTTCTTGATTTCAAAATTTATCATTATTATTTGTAGAAAAAATGTGTTTGAAGGAATTGGAACTGTTACCTTGTTATATATGCAAGTTGTGAGTCTGACCCATTGTATTTTTTAGTAAAACAAATAACTCAATGAGGAATGCTATGACTAATCTCTAACACACCTTCTTGAATACTCTTTTAACTATTGGGCCCTCTCATCTATTTCTTGAATACTCTACTAACTAGGGTTTAGAAAAAAATGGACATATTCTCTTTTTTTTTTTTGGGTAGGAATGGACATATTCTCTTTATTCAACCATTAACTAGACATCGACCAGTGCGATGCACGGGTTATGTGAAGTGTTAAAAAAGAAATCATAGATGTATATAATAACAGTTTATATAAAAAAAGAAGCATAACTGAATTTTGTTAAATAAAATAAATAGCATATACAACCTTGCAGTTTAAAGAGCTAATGAAGTTACATTATTCGCCGAATAAAAATAATTTTCTTTCTGTACTGGGCGAAATCCAAGATGGGCCCAAACATGCCTTGTCAGATAAAGGCGCCTACCTTGAGCTGGAAGTGTAGTTGATGATGAAGTTAGCACCGAGTGAAACTGGGTGGAGTGTGATGTCTTAGCCGTTCCAGGGGAGGAGCCGGTGACGATTGCGACCCTGTCTTGAAGCGGTTATGCAGTAGCCACAGCAGTGCCAGTTGACAAGAGGCGATGTGAACTGATTTCGCCCAGGTGCCTTCAATCCTTTATTTGGCTTCAATTTACTATCATAGATTGATGATTCTGTTTTGATCCTTCAATGATTTGTAGTAATTGAATCCACATGAAATTAATAATCAAAAGGAATGCCTCCATAAGATCTTGTCATGTGATAAATTTGTGTTATTCTTCTTGTCTGTGTTTAATGTAGCAAAACGGTGAAAGTATCGGTGTCCATGACTTAGGAGTTAGGATCTCAGCAGAAATGTGTATGAATTTGTGATTAAATTTGAAGAGCTCATTCTTTATTTTATTTGTTTTTGCCTGTTTCCCAAGTAACCACTTGGTTGAGAAGTCACTTTGCAACTAAGAGGTACCTGGTTCGAAACTTGGCATTGGTAATTAAAGATTGTTTGCAGGTGATGGTGAGAATAGTTTGAAAGCATTTCTATCTCTATATGATATAAACTTTGGTTTCTATCACTATAGGGTGCACTAGTTGTTATTTAAATGATGCAGCAAGTTGCTTCTGAAGCATGGAGAGTATAATGTTGGAAGCAATCGTTAGGTGCACTGCTTCTTCTCTTTGGCAAATGGCTTACGCTTCTAATATGGAGAAGAAGAATAGTCGAAAATAAACTAGGTTACCAAGTGAGGAGGCAGCAGCGAATGAGTCACCGATAAAAAGGATGAAGAAACGAAGATTTATAAAAAAGCAAGGCTAACACACATCAAAAGGAGACACAATGAGATAGTATAATATCACCAATGAGTTTCGCCATCAAAGATGTCCGAGGTGCACTCGCCTATGAGTTTCACCCTCAACGGGTCTCAAGTCTACCCCTTTTTCTTCGTGATAAGTAGTAATGACTATCTCACAAACGCTGCGAGAAAAATTTGATTCCATGCTATTTCGATCGATGCATCCTCATTCATACATGTATGGTATGGATCTTTCAAACAGATTTTGAAGGAGGAATGGCTTATTATGAACGATGAACAATTTCCAAAGGTTGAACTCTCTTCTTTATCCGATCTTTTTCAAATTCCTTACATGTATGATACACATAATCATATCATGTTGTATTATTTAAACAAATTCAAATAAGTCCTGTGCTTATTTTTGTGATGCTTCTCAAAATTTATGACCGTGTTTACACATGTACACTGCGACTAGTAAGTCCAATTAGAAATAGAATATGATAAAATGTATATGTCACTTTCTATAAGAATGAATATATATCCTTTGTTTATACCACTACAGCTCTTTTGAGAGCGAATATTTTTTCCACAAGCTACTTCCCTATGTTTGTGACTATCATCATGACTGAAACTTTTTTATTGTTTATTTTTCCAATTCTCCTTTAGATCTTTAATTGGCTGCTCTTTGACAGGTTTAACTAATTTGGAGTATTTGAATCTGAATTCTTGCCAGATTGGTGAGGAAGAGCCTGCTAATTTGACAGGTTTACTACTACGTTTCATGTTTTCCCTTTATATAGATTTGAATGGTCATTACATTATTTAAAGCTTAGGTAGAAATGTAGAATTGCTATACTTCTTTAATGTTCCTACATACAATAGATCTGAAATGGGTCCATCTTTGCCTTGGATTGGACCTTTCAATAGAAAGAGATTTATAGCACCAAGTTTCCTCTAGATCCACACTTTGGAGATATATTGAATGATGCTCTATACCTTGTTGTCATTTTCAGCTGAATTGTGTTAACTTCTTGATTCTACTTCAGTCCACTAAGTTAAGATTGGAACAAAGCCATATGGAACTTGGCATAAACCAAATGGTTTTGACTTAGATTTATAAAATTATCATGTTGTGAATTTAAAGAACTATTTGGTCTTGACCTTGAGCTTAGAATATTCATTACATCATGCATTGTCTGGTGTTTTTTTTTTGTTGACAAAAACAAGCTTAATTCATTTCATTAATCAAAAAAGTCTCAATACAACGAGGAATTGACTGAAAAATACGGCGACTAGACATAGAATAGGTCGCTCTTGCTAATGTATGGGCAACCATATTCGCTTGTCGCTTGACAAACTTGACCTCAAAGTTAGGTTTCATACATAATAATGACTTAATGGGGGAAACTAACAAACTAAACTCTGATATCCCTATTTGCCTAGAAGTAATAGCATCAACTACAATTTTTGAGTCACTCTCAAAAATGACATGTGATAAACCTCTTTGTATAATTTCTTCTATTGCTTCCTTGATTACCATTGCTTCACCTTCCAATGTGTTGAGCTTTGTTTGCATAAAGTTGGTTCCTGCCATAACAAATCTACCTCTATGTCCCTTGCACACCATCCCGTCGCTTCAGCTGTTCCGTAAAAACTTGCGTCAACATTACATTTTATGTAACCAGGAGGTGCTTGCCTCCACTGTTGCTCGACATGGGCTGTTCGCTGCTGCTGTATGTGCGTCTGGTGCTGCTGTCTGTGCGTTGACAGCTGCTGTTCATGAGGCTGTTGATCTCCAATTAAGCCTTGTATCATCATGTTTGCTTGTAATTTTTTTCATTAATTTGCTTGATTTGTTCTATAATAATGTGTTATTTTTTTCATCATGTGAGTTCTTTGCAATGTCTTGCATCATGTAATTTTTGCTATTAACCTTACAATTTACAGCATGTACTATTAAAATGTGCTTATAGAAATACATTTGATTTATACATTTGAAAGAAAAATCTTGGTCTTCTAGATGACACCTCTCAATTTACTCAGGTTTCATACATCTTTATAGGCCTATAATATAGCTTCCATATGTCAATTTGAATTTAGAAATGTCTGAGGTCAAATTTGAGTATGGTTTTTTTTGGTTCTTATTTTGTTATAGGCTTGCAACAGAGTGTTATAGGTTTATTTGAAATACATAACAAACTAGTTGTTATAGGCTTATTGGAAAAAGAACAAAGTCTTATTGAAGTTGTTGTTTATTGTGTAACAAGACTATTCACTATGATTGTGATATTTTGTATTAAATTTGGGAGTTTTATCTTAATGAAGTTGTTGTTGTTCATTGTAACAAGACTGTTCATTGTGACCCAATTAATTGAGTAGTTTATAGGTATTGATTGATTGTGGAACCATCCCTTGGCATATGAGGGAATTGGATAAATTTACCCTAGATATAGATAAATTTAGTGTTAATAAAGTTTGAATTTATCTATTTGCTGCATTTGAATAGTGTAAGAAAAGATCAAAAGAAACCATGAAAGCAGAGTAGCTTAAAAAAAAAAAAAGTTTGCCACGGTTATAGGGGTGGCAATGTTTACTGCGTTGTTTAGCTTCGGTACCACGCTTTATATAGCCGTGTCAAAAACCAAATTTAGCCGTGGCTAAATTTTGCAACGCTAGGATAAGCCACCCTCAAAATTAACGTGGTAAACTTTATTAGTCATGGTCTATGACACTTTTAGCTACAGTTTTGACCGTGGCTAAAGAGCGTTTTTTTTTTTTTTTTGTAGTGACACCATTATGGAAAAACTTACTTACCAATCATTATAAGCATAAAATGCACTTGGGAGATCCTTACTGTAGTAGGAGATGTAACTTGCAGGTTGAAACTATAAGCCATGTGATGAGGGATTGTCCCATTGCAAGAGTGGTATGGATGCATATAGTACCCCACAAGCTTAGAAGGAATATTTTTAATACTGATATGGATGTTTGGATTGAACAGAATATGCTATATAATTGGTAGGATAATGATGGTATCAATTGGAATGCTCTATGGGCCATAGCATGTCATTGTTTATGGTTATCGAGAAATAGAGAAACTCATGACAGTAATGTTTCGAGACCTCCGGAAGCATTGGGTGTGAATCCGGAAGTTTAGCAAAAGACTATAAAATAGCTACTGCAATAGCAGATGAGTTGCAAAAAGGAGTAAGAACTCAAATTCAAGTGAAGTGGCAGCTAACAAGTATTGGGTGGGTTAAAGTCAATACCGATGGTGCGAGCAAGGGTGATGGAAGCGCAGGTTGTGGAGGATTGATCAAAGGTTCAGATTGTGAATGGTTAGGAGGGTTCTCAAAGCATATTGGGCGATGCATTGCAATTGTGGCCGAACTTTGGGGAGTGTTAGAACTTAGAAGGGTTAAAAATTGCGAGACAAAGGATTTCAACATATAGAATTATGCGTGGATTCGGCTTCTGTTATTTGTATCATTCAAAATGGAGGTGGTGGTGGTGGAAATGTTATGGATCACATGATTGTTTAAAGAATTCATCAAATGCTGAGATTAAATTGGGAAGTAAAGCTTAAGCATATCTACAGTGAAGAAAACTATGGCGCCGATGGTCAACAATTAATTGACATATTAATTGAACCCATATTCTTAGAAGACTTTTTTTGTTGACAAGTTCTCAACAATCACCAACAAACTACTACTCCATATTAATGGTGAAACCGAAATGTAACAAGTGAACAATAAAGGAAAATTAAATGATGACCAGTTCCCAAAATTCAAGAAACCATTAACAGAACAACAGAGATGCAAACCAATTAAATGCTGTAAAAAGTCCTACAGAAAACAGATACAACAAACCAATAAGAACCAAACTTCACTATTTGTAATTAGGTGAAGCATTCAACCATAGTATCTATCCAACTCATCATGATTAAATGCTCACAGTTACTGCACCAAGAACAATGGCCAAAGTTACCATCATCACTTCGGTCATCATAACTGGTCTAAGGTTATATGAACCACTTGATGGTGTTGGTGTTTTTGCAGTAGTTCCAGTTGATGAAGCAGATGATGAAGATGTTGGAGGGTTTATCTTTGATGCATTTTTGAAGATTGCTGCATCAGGGGAACTTGGAGATAAACCCAAAAGCTCTGTCACCAAAATATATATTCATATTATGTACGTTAGTATTATATCATAGTGAAATGTTTCAAATCAAATTTTTATAAGTTTATCCTTAATTTTCTAATCTAATAGTAACATAGCGTAGGAATCGAGATTTGAATCTCAGAAACTCCACTTGTTCATATCAAATGTAAGATTCAAACCAATAAATTACCCGACCAAAAAATAAAAAGAAATAAAAAGTATAAGTCTTATCTATATTTTTTACAAAATTACTATCATTCAACGTTTATATGGTCTGTTTGGTTCAATGGAAGAATTGAGAGATTTTAACGAAGAGAATGAAATATAAGAAATTGGGTGAGAGAGATTTTAATTACTCATATATTTAATTTAAAAAAGAGAAAGAAATACGATTTAAAATATTATTATGTCACCTCTCCTACAAAACCGTTTGACCAACCAAATTAAACCAAACACACTCTCACTCAGTATTGTTTGATTTTTTTTGTTACACCTCAGTAGTGTGTGTGATTGAGTTAAGCACCTAGATTCTTTAGAAGGAAAAAAAAAGGTTGTTTATGATAGTACTCCTATAGTCCTATGTGTACAAAGAATATTTGGTGCTATTTGATGGACAAAGCAAATATAAATAAAAGATTATTTTGGTGGAAAATAATTAATGCATACAAGGGTTTGAAAGCAAGTACATCGATTATAACTACTTAACCTGTCTAGGTGCAAGCTGTGTAATCAATTCCCATCCTCCTACCCAATATAGATGACAGGTCATTCACAATTATGTATGGTTATACCTCCCATTATACTAGTAGTTCACAGGTGCAAAATAAATAATTTTCTCTCTTCTAACCAAAAGAGTTGCAAAATAAATAAACAAAAGATGTATCTAAAGGTGTAATTTAGTAAAAGTTAGGACCTTAAAAGAGTTTAACAAAAAGGTTTAAGGATCGATATGTGACTATTAATCAATTTCCCTTTGTTTTTTTTTTTTTTACAAAAATATTAACTGTATCTTTCATTTTTATTTTTAATATGCTTAATAAATACTATTTCGGGAACACTATTTAATATGATTAACATCAATTAATTCTTATTTTTATTTTCATTTATATTTTATTAGGTTCAATTTTTATGATTTCAATAACATCATACAAGA
Source organism: Trifolium pratense (assembly GCF_020283565.1). NCBI lineage: Eukaryota > Viridiplantae > Streptophyta > Magnoliopsida > Fabales > Fabaceae > Trifolium > Trifolium pratense. Next base: position 51,887,912 of record NC_060060.1, read on the forward strand.
TACGATAATGTTATCCTATTATCCTGACCGTCAAATGGACTCTAATCGTTTATTTTTTTTTAAGTAATTTATTAAAAAGATTGATTATAGCAAAATTTAATATTTTCTTCGGTCCTTTTTATAAAAAAAAGTTATTTTTTTTGTTCATTAAATAATTAATGTATTTACTATTTAGTCCATAATATAAACCAAAAGACATTCTTTCTGCAATTACATATATGAAAGAAAAAAAACAAAACAAGAGGCCGAAATAATGTAAGGAAATGAGAAGAGATGGATTGTCTTTGTATACCGATTAAGTTAAAATTATGAAAAATAGTATAATGTTTTTATGCCATTTTCAAAAGAAAATGTGAAAATGGTAAAAATAAGTACAGTTTTAGGAGCTCAAAAAGACAGCACTTAACGTTAAATGGGAAGCTACGTTTTTGAGAGGTAGGTTAACACACGTCTAAAAGGAATGTGAAAACTAAAAACTGACAAATGAGAAGAATTTTTTAAACTCTATAGTTAATCTTTGTCCAGAAACGTCTTGAGCACAAAGTAAATTCTGTACAAATGAATCAAATTTTTTTCAGACATATGAGTCGGATATCAAAACTTTATTTTTATTTTTGGAGTAGTAAACTCCTAAACTTTGCTTTAAAGTCAGGTAAAAATAACTACTTAAGTCTGTTTTGTGTCCAAACTTAACAATAGCCGATATAAGAAGTTTTGAGTTTTTAAGTTAAATTTTGAGCCGGCTTAATAAAAATATAATTTTTTTATTGGTGTTTAGCAATAGTTAATCTTTGTTAGATAATATATTGGGCACAAAGTAAACTCTATACAAATCAATCAAATTTTTTTTAGATATAAGAATCAGATATCAAAACTTTAACCACTTATATTTTTATTTAAAGTCAAATAAAAATAATTTCTTAAGTCGGTTCAGCGTCCAACTTAACAATAGCCGACATAAGAAATTTTGAGTTTTTAAGTTAAATTTTGAGCCGACTTAACAAAACTTGTTAGGTCGGATACTACTAAGTTAGTAGAGTAGTAATTTGTAGAAGAAAATAGTAGTAAAAACTTACTGGGACAATTGGTTATGTTGGCATCTTTGACATGACAAACAGTTGGAAGTTGAAGAAGCTTATCTTCTTGAATACCCATACTCTTACTTTCAGGGCTACCCTTATGTGTCTGTTGAATGATATAACACAAACACTCTGGATCTGTTTCCTTAATACTGTTAGCAGCATCACAACATTCTTTCTTAGGAGTATCAGCTTTTCCAGTTGCAAAATCCAAACATGGAATCACTTTTTGAACAACTTGTCCACATTTTTGAGACAGATCCTCAGCTCCATTGGAAACAACAATGATCAGAGCTAGAACACATAGAGACATAAATATTTGATGTTGCTGTGTTTGCTTCATCTTTGTTGTTGTAGTGAATTGTAGGAACAGGTGTTGGCTTGTTAGATTATGAAGGTGTTGAAAAGGATGATGAGATGGTGTAATATTGTGGTCTCGTTCTATTTAATGATGAGAAAATGAGGAGGGATATGGTTCTCTTAGTAAAGCCCTTAGCTTGATGGGTAGCTAAACGTCCTACTCCCTCCGTCCCAAAAAGAATGACCCATTTTGAATATATGCACTATTCATATATATTGTTTTGACCATATTTTTCTACTAATAAATAAAAATAAATATTAACATATAAGATGTTGTTAGATTCGTCTCGATGAGTATTTTCAAAATATCAATTTTTTATAATTTTTACTATTATACAATTAAAGATATTAGTCGCCAAAGTTATGCATTGGCATGCGTGTTTCGGTCAACTGGGTCATTCTTTTTGGGACGGAGGGAGTATTATTTTATTTGACAACTCAACAACAATAAATTCACTTCAACCAAGTAACTACTCATCTGCATTTGTTACTCCTATTAATGGTCATGCATGTGAAATAATTTTTTTTTTTGGTTTGTTTTTACACTTCAACCAAGTAAATATTCATCGTGCATTCGATCTACCGAACCACCTAATCTGATTCGAAAGTATATCAAGTAGTTTCGGATTTAGATCCTCTCAAATTTTCCCTCATGTTTTCTCTCATTTTTCTTAATCTAAGGGTTGATAAAAGGAGAGAAAACATCAAAGAGAAAAAATCAACCACTGGATTAAGAAAAATGAGAAAACATGAAGGGAAATTGAAGAGGATCCAAATCCAGTGGTTTGAGCCTCATCTCGATCACAATTATGGGGATCGAATCATAGTTCTCTCTACCAAGTCCAACACCAATTATATCACATCGGGCAGCATGTGAAATAAATTTGTTTTTTTTATAGATGACAATAATTTACCTAATGTGTATTCCATAATATTGATAATTGTAGAGTTATCCTTAATCAAGAATTAATGTTGAGGATCAATTGTTTCTGTCTAATTCATGAATGAGTGAAAATAAGAAGACAAAAAATATAATTAAAATTAATTTTAAAAATGGAGTATCAAGTTTTGACTTTCGTAGGAACATAAATTTGTTGGAGTGATAAAAGAAAAAAGAAACATAAATTTGGATGGACGAGCAAAAGCCACTAGGTGGGAATAAATGAACAGAGGGGGGGTAGGATGGTGGCAGTTGGAATGAAATTAAGAGCACGTTGTTTGTTTGGAGTATGCAAGTTGAAACACAAGCCATGAATAAATGATATCCTTGTTGGAATAATCTTTCATTTCATTTTCATGCACCCCTTTAAAAACCATACATGTTTTCACATTTTTTAATTAATCACTACTATCTTAAAAGTATCGACATCCTTTGAATAATCAGGTGTTTTAATATCTTCTAAATTAAAATGATTTCTCCATCCCACCATTTTGTATGGGCCTTCTAAAATAGTGACACTCATCTCAATTTTTAATGTGTTTAGTTTAGTAGTGAGACTCTCACATTTTTTTTTATAGATGAAATGACAAAGTCATTGAAAACTCACACATACAAAGTGGAGTGATCGGAGTTCGAATCTCGGTCCGAGTCCGACACTAGTAATTTCAGGATTTCTGTCAGTTGAGTTAGAATTTGTTGACAGTCTCTCACATTTTAAATTGAAGATTTGATGAATATAAAATTAATTCTAACCTTAAACTCTTGCAAATTAATGTTTACTATGGACTAAGCTAGGATGACTCACATGCCATCTTCCATCTTTATAAATTATGAACCCATCCAAGCCTAATTCACTAACCCTAATTCACCCAAACCTAATACCAAACCTAATAACCCATTTTTCCAAACCTTTTTCCAAACCTAATACCAAACCTAATTCTAACCCTATAATACAAAACCTAATTCTAACCCTACTCACCTTCTTTGACAGATCTGATGAGAAGACTGCAAATTTCAGTGTCAGAGATCTTCACATTCCTTTCATGCAATCTTCCATGTGTCCCCTCTTATTAAAAATTAAAAATCTAAAAATTCTATTTATGATCAGAAGACCTGCAAATTCCTTTCATGCAATCTTCCATGTGTCTTTTATGGAAGATTTCTCCCTGTATCTTCCATGCAACATTCCATGTGTCCAACATATTGTATCCATGTTTCTCTATAAATACCACCAATCAACTCATCTATCACCAACAAATCAACCATCATCTCTCTTGACACAAAGATGACTAACTCAAGTGAACATCTTTTATGCATATGATTTTTCTTGATGAAAGGGTAGATTTACATTTTCATTCTTATGCTTTCTTTGCCAATTTAGTTTCAATTAATCTAAGTTTCTATGAATCTCTTTATTTTTATATAGGGTGACTCAATTCATGCAACTGTTAGGAAAAATTTGATCTCCCAATTTAAGGATCAACTTGAAGAAGGATGTGCTTATGTTTTTGAAAAATTTATGGTTGGTAAGAATGATGTTACTTTCAAGAGTACTCCCCATAAACACAAACACATGCTTGGTTTTTTTCTTTCTTCTCTGTTTTAGTAAAAAAAAAATTCATCGTGTTTGTTTCTATTTTTTATGTTGTTTTGCAGTGCTTCTTGTGCCAGAGATTTTGCAGTGCTGCTTGCTGAGCCAGTTTTTTTATGCATGTTTGCTGTTTTGTTGTCTTGCAAGTTAATGTTTTTATTCATTGAATCTGTTGCTGTTTTTATTTTTTTACTGCTATTTCATGTTTTGTAGCTAATTATTTATGTAGCATAATTTAATTTGATGCTTGGTGCAAAAATATAGGACATTTGTTGCTATTTTTTAGTGTTGCTTCCTATTTTTTTTTAAGCTTACTGTACCAGATTTTATTTATTTTTATGCTTACTGTTGTTGTTCTTGCTTTTTCCCTTTTTTTTCTCTTTAATCTGTTAATTATTTATGATTATTAATAATTAAAAAAAAACAAGAAATTGAAATTGGGGGAGGGGGCAGCGCTGCTTCTGCAGTCAATTTTTAAATTTTTTAACATATATTTTAGTCAAATAAAATATTATAATTATTATATAAATTAAAGTAATATTAATTATTATGATGTGTTTGTTATGCGAATAGTTTCTACATTATTGGATATGAATTTGCATTAAACAATATAAAAAATCCATTTTTAAAAAGTTAATTACACAATTTTGAAAAAAAATGTTGCTATATAATATGTCCCTTTAGGACACATATTAATATTAACATTTTTATAAATAAAATTGTATATCAAGTCTTAACAATTTTTTTAACTATCATATGCTAATATATTATGGCTTTATTTTAACTTTGAGTACAATATTGTGGCTTTATTTTTGCTAATACTAATAAATTTGTATATTTGTTACAGCTTGAAACCAATGACAAGAGAAAAAAGAATCTTCCCTATTTTTTGAACATATTGGATTAGCATGAAATCAATGAAAAGAGAGTCATGCATACTTTTCAAGATGGAAACCTATGAGTTTGAGTTTCATAGTGCAAGTGTTTGGTTTGTCATTTTTTTTAGCTTCTTTTGATGAACATGAAATATATGAGTGGTTTGTAAAAAATTGAATTGAGACTATTTTTATCAACAAGAAGGCTTCTATGTATACATGAGCAAGATTTGATTAAACAAGAAAATACAGAGTAAGTGCTTCGGTAAATTAACTAATCTCCAATTTAAATCAACAATCATCATCTCCATCGCAACTATTGCCTTCACTGAGAGATGACAATTTTGATCGCTGATAAAACTTTTACAATCACTATTACAAGTTATAATTGATAAAAAATTATTATTCACGGGTAGATGACAATTTTGATCGCTAATAAAACTTTTAAAATCACTATTACAAGTTATTGTTTATAAAAAATTATTATTCACGGGGAGATGACAATTTTGATCGCTAACAAAAGTTTTAGAATAACTATAACAAGTTATTACTGATAAAAAAATTTATAATTGACCGGAGAGATGATATTTTTTATCGCTAATAAAAATTTGTGCCAAATAGATATGGTGTTCCAATCATGTTATGCCATTCTAACCGGTCTCACATATTCATCTATTCACTAATGACCATTTGCAAAATGTAGATTCCTCTACTTCTTCTAAGCCATATTCACTCAACTCTCTTTCTTAACTTATATAAATTTTAAAATAAGAGTTTAATTTGTATGCATTATCAGTGTAAAGTTTTTATACATGTCACGGGTCTTGGAGACTCCATTGTAAAACTCGGTGTGATGTTTCACTTGATTCACGTTATTATGACGGTCTTTTTATGTTGTAGGTTTTCCTCTGTATCAAATTCAAACTATCATTCTTACGATGAAATGTGTTTGTTTGTTTTTAATTTTATGTTGTTTATGTTAGTATCCAACTTGACTTCTATTATCTTTTGAATACTTATCCAAATTTTGTTGTGTTCATATGATTTGCATCTATATTTACAATGATAGATTATACCTAACTCACTTGATTAACAACATCCATGATTGAAATATATATGGTATTACTTATAAAAATTTATAATTCACGGGGACATGACAATTTTTTTGCTGATAAAAGTTTTAAAATCACTATTATGAATTATTACTGAGTAAAATTTATAATTGACTGATCGATCCGACAATATGGTGATTCACTTTTGTATTGTACTTATAATTTGGTTTTTAAGTTTGTTTACTCTTTTGGATGTAACAATGCAATTTACTTCTTGATTTTATTATCAATGATTATATGAATGATTTTTAATTTCATCATGTAAACATACTACTCATAAGAAAATTTGACCAACTTAATTTATACATGTCACGGGTCTTGAAAGCTCCACTATAAAATTTGGCTTGGCTTTTGTGAACATTTATATTATCCCTTGAATATTACTACTTAGTCTACTTAATTATGTTTAATTTATCTTGATCAACAATATCCATGATTGACAACAACCATGATTAACATATAAATGACGTTCCACAAAACCCCGTGCAACGCACGGGGAGCTGACTAGTTTTATTCAATAAAAAATTGAGTGTTAGAAATAGAGTGTTTAGGGTTAGTTTGATAAATTTTAGAATTAAATATATTTTTAGTTCATATATTTTGATAGACTTCAAAAAATAATCTCTATATTTTTTTATTATAATTTTAGTTTCGCTCATTTTTTTTTCCGTTTTCAATATTAGTCCCCCTGCTGTCAACTTTAGGTGATTAGGCAAGACGTCACGTAGAACGCCACATAGATTCATTAAATGGTGTGGTTTCATACAATGGATTATGTATTTTTTTTATTTCTTTAAATAATTTGTTTAATTAGAAGTTCAAACATTATATTACGGACAACGCTTATAGTCATTTAACATGGATTATGTATTTGGGAAAATCTTTTCTAGGTTACTCATGTCCCTCAACATGATTTGTGGAGTATCATCAACTAAATTTATAAGAGACAGAAAGAGAGATTAATTATGTTGCTGATTGGTTTAGCCTACTATGCTCACTCTCAAGCATGAGTTCATTATACTGTGTGTTATGGATTAAACTTTTAGGTTGGGTCAAGCCTAATGTCACACCCATCAACCTGATACCATATTTGTTGATCTATATAACCAATACTTTACAACCTTACAAAGGTACGTTTTATTCTAAGTTCTATCACCCACCTCAGACTTACATTGACTTAGTGTCAGAGTGTTTGCAGATACACCCCTCATCGTTGTTATCTCTATCGTAGAGTGTGGCTCCACCACAAAGAATTTCTTCCACCGATCAACCATCATCGCAAGCCTTCTTGATATTTGAGTTCTGATCGGAACACTGTAGAATGTTGGGTTAAATGTTAGTTGTTATCCCCACATTGATTACGAATGAGTTGAATATTGAAATTATAAGAAATATAAGACGCGGGAGACTCACATTTCAAGTTAAAGTTGATGAATTCAAGAGGGGAAATGATACTTATAGCGAGAAAGTATATCACGAATGGATCACGAAGTTATTTTGTTTGTACCCTGCCCCACCTCTTTATATTTGACCACCCATGTATGGTAATAAAGCTGGAGGATCTAATGGCTGAAAACAATTCGTGAAGAATTCGGGACGTTTTTCCTCGCGAGAAATAGCACCTCTCATTCAAGAGTGAGTAGTTTGTCTCACATCAACTATAAATTTGTTGCTCCAATCTCTTTAATGGTCATCGATTATTAGTTCATCGTTACCCGTGATCAATATCGAGTCTCTTTCTTGTGCTTGTGGGCTACTTGTATTGCATGATGATGATTTCTCTTCCCACCCCCACAAATTTCTTTTTTCACTCGAAAAATTTCGGGAAACGTTTTCCGAAATTTTTTTAGTGCAAATTAAACTAAAATTTACACTGAAAAAAACTTCGATAAACGTTTTTCAAAGTTTTCTGAGTGAAAAAAGAAATCTAGGGGTGGAGAAGAGAAAATTTCTTTCATGATGCTTTGGGAACTAGTTTCTCTCATAGAGTAGTTTCTTGCTTTATGGGCCTAGCCCATCCGTTGCATAATTTTTTTTTTTTACTTATTCTTTGCTTTTTAATTAATTATTAATAATAACTTACATTCTGAATCTCTATGAGTATAACTCAATTGATAGAGATATTGCATGAAAATAAGTAGGAATTGCCGAATTGAGGTTCAAACCATGATACTTACACTTATTCACCTTAAAAGTGAAATTTTGGCCACATAGATCCACAAATTTATGCATTTATAAATATCGACAGTCATTTGATTAAGATCACATGGTTCAAATTTGATATTGATATTTTAAATTACAAAAAAATTGTTTTTCTTTGAATAATTTGATCAAACGATTATTAATCAACCCAAATATATGAAAATATTGACAGAAGGAGATCATTTCCATCCTACATAGGCCACCAACAATTTGGACATTCATTTACTTCCAAAATTCCTTCAACACCAATTGCTTAAAAAATAATCTCTCACATTTTATACTCTCTTTGTCATTGTCATTTGAACCCTCTCTCACTCTCATCTCATCTCACTCGTTTGCGTTGTACTGCCAATTTCTCTCATTCCCATCATATTCATTTGACAAAATCAAACCACCTTCATCACCTTTTCCCTTAACTTTCAAGCTAATAACCAATCCATCAATCCCTTTAACACCACACCATAACATGCCACACAAACACAAACACACCACAATCACATTACATTAACAACAAAAAAACAGAGTCATTAAAAAAAATGAGGAACCGATATTATAATTACCCTCTCCAACAGAGAAAATTATTCATCGGATTAACAACAGTTGGATTAATAGTCGCTGCATTATTCATCGTCACCGCGATCACCTCCGACACATCATCATCACTACATTGTCCAATCTCTTCCGGGATCCAAACCCAAACCCGAACCCGATCAAATGACAATAACAACCCATCCCCGATCCAACTCAGAGCAATTCTCCACTACGCTACATCACGTGTTGTTCCTCAACAATCCGTGTCAGAGATCAAGATCAGTTTCGATGTATTAAAATCATACAATCGTCCCTGCAATTTCCTAGTCTTCGGTCTCGGCCATGATTCTCTAATGTGGGCTTCGTTTAATCCAGGTGGTAACACATTGTTCCTTGAAGAAGATCCTAAATGGGTTCAAACCGTTTTAAAAGATGCACCGGGCCTTCGAGCCCATACGGTTAAGTACCGGACACAGCTCCGTGAAGCCCATAAACTCATTAACTCGTATCGGTCTGAACCTATGTGTTCTCCTTCTAAAGCTTATTTACGTGGCAATGAAGCTTGTAAGCTTGCGCTTGAGAATTTACCTGATGAGGTTTATGATACGGAATGGGATCTTATTATGCTTGATGCTCCTAAAGGGTATTTTGCGGAGGCACCGGGGAGAATGGCTGCCGTGTTTTCTGCTGCTGTTATGGCCAGGAATAGGAAGGGATCTGGTGTGACCAATGTTTTTTTGCATGATGTGGATCGTAAAGTGGAGAAGCTTTATGCTGAGGAGTTTCTTTGTAAGAAGAATTTGGTTAAAGGTGCTGGTAGGCTTTGGCATTTTCAGATTCCGCCTGCTAACGACACCCATGCTGCTCGTTTCTGTTAAACTCCTCGTTATCATCTATGAACTACAGATACATACACGAACACCGGATACTTATAATAATTTGAGGCGATGGTATAGTTTGATGTAATTACATGCGTCAAAATTGTGTCTGAAGAGCGAGTCAGCCTAATCTAAAGTGTGTCTGTGCTTCGTAAAATTTCATTGGTACTCTTCAAGTGTTGATCATTTTTCTTGTTTTTGCTTTTTGTTATTAGAGATAATGCCAATGATAGAAACAGGGTACCATGTGTTACAGAGTTACGTTACATTTCTTTTTTGGTTGATAAGAACGTTACATTTTTTTTTATCATTACAATACTATGTTACATTTGGTTATTCCAAAATTTGGTGACAAACGGAATCACCGACAATTATAGAGGAATGCAGATGCTGAAATTGGGCACTGCACCTTCCTTTTCCTGACAGGAATGGGCACATGCGAATAATGTAATTTTCTTTTTTTGTTTAGACCTTTCGATGTTGCTGGGAAACTAAGAAAGGTATATGTAGTAGTACAAATTAGGTGTTACTTTTTTAGTATTTGTTTGTGTTATTATATGATGATGATGATGATTTGCATTTTATAGTATATATTGATGGAACATTATTATCATGTCTCATACAATTATACAAACAAGGAACATTATCATCAAGAAATTTGAGGTTTACTTTGTAAGTTTATCAATAGTTAAGGGATTATTATTTAATAAATGTAACAAATTTACAAAAATACTACTAATAAAATCTGGTAAAATATATAATAGAGGATTGGTAACGGACAGGGATAGCATAATATGCCCATAATATTCGGGCACCTAGCCATACACTGGTTTGGGGCACCTATCCATTAGAGTTGCATTTCAGATTATCAAGAGCATATGCACATTTATTAGCATTTCGATAAATACAACGATACATACTTTTCAATTAAGCTGCATACGAGTTTTAATCTATCTTATGAGACTCCAACCCTTAGCGCTATCCACCTTTTCATTTCTATCACTATCCGCCACCACGACACAATCAACACAAATTTCCAAATTTCGAACCCCTCTTCTTTAAGCCAGCTGCAACCCTTCATATAGGCCCCATAACACAACTATGTATGCATCTTTGCTACCCAAGAACTTAGTGAATCCAACACTCCACTTACCACTATCATTTCTAAGCACCCTTCCACATCCGGCGGTTTATGTTTGTCGTTTTGAAGCACAACCGGTGTTGAGTCGAGGCCACCCTATCCGTGGAAGAAACAACCTATATTTAACAACTCTTTACCCCAAATCACGACGAGATTTAGTCATGAAGTGCCATTGAACAATTGGAAGAGAAGACGGTATGCAACCCCTTCAAAAGCTGCAAACAAGACAACTTTTGGAGTGACCCAAATTCAATACCACACCATTCCGATTTTATACAAGTCTCACGTCATCAACTATTCAAAAGTTCATTTTTCTAAACTTCTAACTCCTCTCATTTACTATGCTAACGTCATAGTGTTTTCAAATACACTTTCACACCATCAGAAATTATCTCATCCATGACTTTCTGCCAAAAACCTCCATTCAAAGTCCAAAGAGTATTTATTTCCTTATATCCACTATAACCGTGAGATCATTTATCTTGTAAAATCCGAGTTTTGATAAGAACAAATTCCTTCATGTTTTTTTTTGAGTGAATATACTCTCAAGTTTTTTATTGTTAAAGTTAAGTTCCTTCTTCCAAAAACAAGAGAAAAAACTAGAAGAAAAATACAATAGAAGACAAAATCAAGCAAACAAATTTTGCTGGTGGAAGATACTAATCGTAGCACAAGAGTAAGGGAAGATACTAATCATTTTGTACTATTGTGTAATCTAAGCCGTCGAAATCTATTACTGCGTGTAAATGTGTGATTCTTTTACTGCAGAGAATCCGGATCCGCACACTTCTACTACATAGCATAACTTGTAAGTTTTTATTTTATATATTTAAAAACCTATCTGTGCAATCAAGGAATCAAACAGGACATCTATGGCTTAGTGACTCGCCACCTTAAATTACATTTACATGCACTGTAAAATAATGTCTATAATCATATTATAATTATTGGAAACAAGTCATATACTAAGTTACATCTTCATAAAATACAGAAGTGACCCAGTTTGCAACGAATTATAACCATATCGTGGATTAATCAAAGAACAAAATCAGCCTAACCACTAGAAAGCAGACATGTCAATATACCAATTGGAAACACTGCATCCTATACAAAATCTACCATACTATAAAAAGTATTTCATCCTGTCATCCCTCCTCATGGCATTATATACAGCTTGGACCTGAAAAATACAACACAATTCAATATCAAGGGTATGTTCATCCAGGATCATTTGCATGGAGGTACAATCTACGTATATAACAGACGAAATTTCATGTTCTTTTAAGAATAAATCCATATTTAGCAGAAACATAAAGGTAAAAAAGGGATCATTTCAGAGAGAGGAAAAGATAAAAGGGTACAAAACAGAACACCTGTTCGCTGGAAACAACTTGGACTGGCCCAATGTTGACAGACACATATTTGCCCCTTGCTGATAACTTGTGCTTCACACTCCCCTGTAACCAATATGTAAACATTCTTAAAAGATGATCGACTACCAAATGTAAGTGAGAATGTAACATACTAATGAGGATTGATCATGCAATATTTCGCACTCTTCCTATCATAACTTGAAGGAAATCACAACGAACATGGTAAAAATTATACTTCAAAACACATTTCAAAATTTCAATCAAAGCTCTCATATTACATGTGATCATTAACAAGAACTTGGTAAAGAACTCAGAGTCATTCCATTTTGCAAGTCCCTACTTATAGTGGAATACTCTACATGTCCTCATAGTGCTTGTCTTTTACTTACAGAGCAATTAAATTCATCATCACCCACCAGGACGTAGTTACAAATTTTAATGTTTAATCGCTTCTAAAATCACATGTACACAACACTGCTATGATAGGTATGCTGCACAAAGAAGGTAAAAATCATATGCCTGTTGGCTGGTCATCTGGTGGTGGTAAACTCCAAACATCTGACTCGGGGTGAAAGGAAACTGAAATACACTTAAAGGATAGCCCAAAATTTGCTTATTTTGGGACAAAGATCATCAATTATCATCCAAACTTTAAAGAATAAAATAATTTTTTAATCCGGACACAAATAACAATGAAGCCCTTGTAAGTTCCAACCTTTGACAGATGTTGGCTTACAAGTTTGTTCTTTACATCAAAAAGTCTTTCTCTCAATGTTGTATGTGGAAGCGTAGGCCCGTTTGCGTGCATGTGTAGGAGTGCGTGAATGTAAGAGAGATAAGCCATATAATTTTTGGGACTTTAAGCTCCACCAATCAGACAAAAGTGCAAGTCAAAACTCTCTGCTAAAATGCATGTACTTTCATTCCCTTTGAACAGCTTCTAGAAGGGATTTGGTAACAAAGTACAGCTCATGAGTGCGTACTTAAAAAGTCTTTTTATAGTGTGAAACCCTATGATCAGAGTCCTTCATAATGTAGGGTCTTGATTCGTGATTATTGGTACCCGCTGTCCCATTCAGACTAGTACTCATCACATAGCTCTCTTCAGAGTTCAGATATACATTCTAAATTTTGAAGCTCAGTGATAAAATGTAAACCTAATATTAGCTTGATACAGTTAGTAGTTTGGTATCATACAACTATCAACAACAACTAAGACAACTCATAAGCCAGAAATATTTAGCAGATAAAACGATAAAGTTTCACAAGCAATCTTAGAACCACCACAGCAGCCAAACTACTCAAATAAAAAATTCCAGCCTACACCGGACTTCTAAAGTTGGCTATTAAGATATTGACTAGTTACATAGAATGTAGTAGACATATTATACATCAGGGGGTTCATTTGGCAATCAAGGACGTATGGTCCTGCCTTGGATGCTACTTAACAAGTCAAGCAAACAAACACCCAAAGTTACACAACAAGATCGAAGAAAAACTAGACACAAAATTAACCTTACAATAACAAAAAGCAAAATAATAAATATAATATTTGGTATGCCTATGTTCTAGGTTCTATCAATCTATTGTAATTACAAATAGCGCATATCCTATTCCCGTGGTATAAGAAAGCGACAACAATGCACACATCATTTCAATTAATCAGTAACATCCACCCCCCAATAAATAGTTTCAATGTCTTAATTTCCAGAAACGCGTTGATATATAAAATATACCTGAGGAATGGGCTGTTGGATTACAGATTCCACAGCAACAACCATAGCTTGCACAAAGTCGTCACCACCAGTTCCTATTGCAGTGAACCCCCTAACAGTTGGATATGTATTCACCTATGTAGCACACAACACAACTATTTATTATGATAATTAAAAAGACACACTAAAATCAAACAAAAAAACACATAATGAATGAATAAACACCTTTTTATCCAAAGCAACCCATTCATTAGTAGAATCATCCGTCACGGTTCCTCCAATAACCATATTCGTAGTTTGCCCAACTCTCCCTTCAGTTTTAGATACCTCTACAACCATTAACCAAACAAAACACAATTTCATTAACTTTTCTTTTAAGCTCTAAACAAAAACAAAATTAAATAAAATAGTTAAGATTTTTAGAAAAAACGGGAATTACCTGAAATGGCTTTCAACACAGCTTCTTGAGGAGGACCTTGATCATCCTGAAACGAAGGCTTATCGTTATGAGAGCAACGAAGAACACTTCCACTGCCACGGTGAAACGGACGAACCTTAATAGTTTTGCACCGAAATCCAACTCTCTTATTCGGATTCAAATTGAAAAGCAATGGTTTGAATTGAAATTGGAATTGAAATGGTTCAACAATAATCGCTGAACGAAGCATGCTTCTGCACGCCATTTTCTTTTCTGGCTTTTCTTTTCCTCTCTTCTCTTCTTACGCTTTGAACTCTCTCAAAACACAGATTTTTTCGATAAGGAACAAAATGAAATGTCTTTAATACCCCTTGTATAATTTTAAATTTTGTCAAATACCTATGAAATTTGAAAATAGACAAATACCCCAAATTATGAAAAGTCAATCAAATTGTCCCCTTGATACTGCCGGTCAGAGCCTACATCAGGAAGGGACAATTTGATCGACTTTTAATAATTTCAAATAATATTTACCTAATTTCAAATTTCATGAGTATTTAACGAATTTTAAAATTTCAAGGTATTCGTATAATAATTGTTTGGAGGGTTTTATTGACTTTTGACCTCGAGCTAAATAATTTTTTCACTTTGTTAATTTTTCCCCTTTGCGTCTGTAACCTAATTTCGGTTCGGGTTGATTTTCCGATGTACGGATCGGAGAATAACCGGGAAGATTCGGAGCCAACGGCTTTCAGAAGAGCTGAGAAGAATTACAAGCTCTACTACGATAACAATGCTTCATTCAAGAACAAAAAGTATTTTAATTTTAAATTAATTTAATTTCATATAATTGTAGTTGATTTTCACTTTATTGTTCCTTTCGGATCCTAATTGCAATTTTCTTTCTTCACAGGAATAAAAAACCTAAACCTGTGGACTTAACGGAAGTACTTGACTTCAAATCAATTCTAGAATGTCATCACCGGAACGGTGAGCTTCCTCATGGTGTTATTGCTCTTCAGGACAAGTTCAATTCTCCAGTGTTCTCTTTGCAGAATCACCCTGGTAAATTTTATTCTACATTTGCTACTTAACTAATCATATAAGTGCTTATGTATAAGCTATTTTTATAACACGATTTAAATAATGTCGAGCTATTGTTATATAAGTGATAAGCTACGAGTTTATGAAAATAAGTTGTTTCCATAAACTCTCTCGAACAGTCTAACAAGTGTTCGTGTTAGTAGATAAGTTCAAATAAGTCAATTCAAACAGGCATAGTAACTGATTGGAAACTAACTGATCATTTACAATTTACAACATACAAGTGCATACTAACTGAATGGTGATGCTTATTGTGCAGGCTTTTATTTTATCCCTGGGGCATTAAGCATAGAGAAACAATGCGATTTGATAAGGGAGAGTTTGGTTGATTTTCCGCAGCCACCTAACAGAACAAATCACAATGCTATATATGGTCCTATACACAATTTATTTCTTGCGGCTAAAGAAGGGAAAGTTTTGGTTGAAGAGAAATCTCTAATTACTTCGAATGAACCTAGTCTTGATTCCGGTTGTAGGGACGGTGAGGAATGGAAGTTTACCACGGAAAAGGAAGCGTCCTTGAGAAAATGCAAATCTGTTTCTGGTTCTTCTTTGCTGCGAAAGTTGCGATGGAGCACCCTTGGCCTACAGTTTGATTGGTCTAATGTGAGTTATGATTTGTCCTTCAAATTTTTTCAGCCACATTTAGATTTAAATTTAAATTTGAATTATATGCTTATTTTGTTTGGAATATAAAACATCATACCTGCTAATGTTTACTATTACATGTTTGCTTTGGAGAATAGTAATCGGTTACTTGACTCCCAATGATGTATTGCATAGCATACATCCGTTTTTAGCTAGAGAGGAACTCTCTTTTTAGTTGTGACTGAGATGCAAGAAAATTGCTTGTAAAAACATGCACCACGATTCCAGTGTCTCAATGTCCTTCTATCACACACCAAACCTTGCTTACAAACAAAATTCCTGAGGTTGATGATTTCGTCATTGTTTTTTAAAGATTGCTCAGATACTCATTAAATTTTGTTAGGGAGTAGGTATTCATTCTACTCTGTTACAAAGATGTCAAATAAAACTTTTTTAGTAAAGGTTATTGATATTTAAAGATGCTTAGATGCATCACTTTGATGTGTTCGTTATTGTTGAGAAATTTCTCTGTGATTTTCTTTATGTACAGCGAAATTATAATGTGTCTCTCCAACATAACAAAATCCCTGAAGCACTGTGTGAGCTTGCCAAACAATTGGCAAAACCTGCATTGCCTGCTGGTGTTGAATTCCAGCCTGAAGCTGCAATAGTTAATTACTTCGCATCAGGTTAGCTTAAAGCATTTTTTTTTTATTGTGAATTTTCTTGTGTAATAATTCTAGATGTCCTCTTTTAACTCCATGTTTAGTTTAATTTCAGTAAAAATAACGTTGAAAGAAATTTATTTATGCTTGGGAATGATTTTTAAAAGTTTAAAAGAATCTATTTTGCTTGACTGGTAAAATCTAATTACTTTTGAAGTGTGAACAGGGACGGAGGCACATACTAAGTTGTGTGGGCACATGCCTCCACAAACTTTTTAAGAATTTTTTTTATATAGAGCATATATTGTCATACTAATACTAATATGTATATGTTATGTTCACACTTTAACCAAAACACACCAATATAAAGTTGTTATGAGAGTCTAAAAGTTAAACTCATTAGCACAAATACTGATTTCTTATACGGAACATATGATTTTTTGAGAGTTAATATTAGTGTAGCAAATTTAAATCCCTTTTTTTCTTTTATTCTTTTGCATGTTTGATGGGTTGTTGGGTACGTGTAGGAGGTTCTCATGATAGTTGGTGCCTCTGCCTTTGTTTTTGAGGGGTATGTGGTGTGCAGAGCTTTAAGTTGTTTGAGCCTTTGTAGTGTATGATTTAAACATAGTTTTAATTGTGGTTTTTTTTTTTTTCATTTTTTATTTAACAACAAATAATGAAAAAAAAAATTCAAAAGAAAGTCAGGTTCAAAGCACCCATCAACTTCTAATTCCTCATGCACTTGATGAATGTAGAAGCATAAAATTGGATCCATTTATGGAAAAAAAATTGGGATTTGATTTTGAAATGCTTCCTAAATATCAAGAATGAGATGCAAAATAGCATGAAAGATTAATGGTTAACTGATTCTTTAGTTATATAGAGAGATATGTTTTTATTGAGATTTAAAATGAAAAAATCTTTCGATATTTCCCAAAGATATCAGGTGTAGAGAATATTTCTTTTGATAATTTGAGGGTATTTATCCACCAACCAATAAGAACAAGTCACATAAATAAATATACATGTGATATCCACAATTAACTTTTAACCAAATTTTATTTAATCAAATTAATATGACTTGTTTTCTTGGCTAAATACGCTCAAATTATCAAAGGACAATGTAGAAAAAATCATATATATTTAAGGCTACAAATTAAAATTACACATGTCATGCCCCCATTATTCAAGATTTCTGGCTCCGTCACTGAGTGTGAATGCCGTTGTGAATCTGCATCAAGAATACATTAATTACTCTTGACAGGAAAATTAGAAATTTTTAGAATTGTACCAAATTTTACAATTTGATTCTCCTAAACAAAAACTGCTCCAGTTGGGTATGTTATTCAAACAAGCACTAGTAGTAACGAACAATATCTCCTTTTGTAAAAAATACATATTAGCAATTTTTTGAACACACACCAGTGACACCATCATTTAGTTCAGTGATTTATCTTTTACTTTGGTGTATATATACTGCAGGGGACACACTTGGTGGCCACCTTGATGATATGGAAGCAGATTGGAGTAAGCCCATAGTTAGTTTAAGGTATTATGCTGATTTTTTTAGACTATCTTGTTTTTTGATCTCTAGATACAAGCATGTTAATGTCAAATGAAAGATTTAACATGTACTAGGATGATGAATTCTTATTAGTTTTCTGTCGTCATTGCCCCAGCTTGGGCTGTAAAGCTATTTTTCTTTTGGGAGGAAAATCTAGAGAGGATGCTCCCATAGCGATGTTTCTTCGAAGTGGTGATGTTGTACTCATGGCTGGAGAAGCAAGGGAATGCTTTCATGGTAAATATTATACCCTATAAAGATATATGTTGTAAATATCCAGCCCTATATATTGAATTTGAATCTTACACGAAACCATCTCATTCTCATGAAACTGCAATGGTTTTTTTTTGTTGTGTTTTGAAAAAGCTAACCATAACTATTTATTACATAAGATACTTAGCCTGTTTGTTTTAGATTTTTTAAAAATATATTTTGGTGTCTATGCTTTTTTCATCGAAGGGAGAGAAAAACATAATTTATGGTGTCTGCTTTTTCAACCATATAATATTCATGAAATATAAGTATGGCGGTGAGGGGGTCAATATATTGGCTGAGAAGCTTAGGGTGTGCTCTTCTTGATGAAAAGATGTTAGCAGAGTGGATAAAGGGGTTTGGGGGCTTATGAGGTAAAGCCGAAATATCACTTTGGCCGGCTGTTTATTTTGTCAAACGGACAAAGCAGCAATGGTGGCAGATATAAGATAACAATAGTCGGGTGTGTGGGAGTGGAGGTGGAATTGGAGTTGAAGGATTTACTTGTGTGAGGAAGAACTTGTTGAATGAAATGCTCTTTTGTGTTAGGAGGATGAGTGTGATAGGTGGATTTGGAGGGAAGCAACATTAGGACAACATTCTTTAAGTCAGGCATACAGGGTCCTTACAAGGACTCAAGACAGGCTTACTGTACACACACAAAACACACACCCACACACACTTGGCTTTGTTGTTGTCAATGTTATTGCACACACACACGCACAACACACACACACACACACACACACACACACACACACACACACACACACACACACACACACTTGGCTTTGTTGTTGTCAATGTTATTGCAGAATGCATTTTATGTTGATAGACTTTTTTCCCAACCTTAGCATGCCTTGTGATTTGTGTTAGTGTCTTTTGATAAATCTTTTTGCCTAAAGTGTCTTTATGTTGGTTCGTTTAGCTTCAAAATTATGTTTAATATTGGAAATTGTCTTATACATGTTTTGCAGGTGTTCCTCGGATCTTCGCTGATAAAGAAAATGCTGACATAGGCCATCTGGAGACACAGCTGACGCAGGAAGATGATCTTTGTTTCCTAAAATATATTCAAACTTCAAGAATCAACATCAATATCAGACAAGTTTTTTAATTAGCATTTTCATCTTTCAAAGTGAAATTTTGTTATATTATGAGAAAAGAAAAGATATATCATTTCTATTGTATCATGTCCAGCTCCAGCAAACCTCGTGGTAATATCTGCTTATGCTTGCATGCATTGTGGCAAGGTTTGCAATATTGTACAAACAATCCAAATTAACAACTTATTTGCATCTTGTAGATGATGTCTTGTCTATCTCATGTAATACTTGAATACAGACTCAACAATGTGAGAATTTAGCTTACACATAATCTTTAACTTATGTCTTTTTTTGAGAATAATAGCTATTAGTCATAATCTTAACCGTGCACATTACTCATCTTCTGCCGTGTCGGCAATAAGTTCTGGATATTTTAGATAAACGGTGCTTGAAATGTTGACAAAACAAATCATGTTTTGTAAGGGACTTTCCTATAGTCATAGGTGGTGGAAAAGACAAAATAGATGGTCCCTGTATTTATCTGTGGCATATGAGACTTTCTTCCCTGCTTGAATCGTCTAAACATTGGGCATCACTAAATCAGATAAAAATCGTCCACATGAATCTTGAATTATTATTTCTTAAACATATTAACATATTTTGCATCACTAAATCAGATAAAAAAAAAACACATGGATCTTGAATTTAAATCACCTTACATTTTTTTTTGTCAAAGTAATTTATTAGTTAGAAATTGCACACTTAGTGATTGTCTGAAATTTGAATCTCGGTTTTTATATATAAAATGTGATGTTATTATCAATATCAATTAATTAAATAGTAGTAAAATTGAAAGAAAAAAAAACTAAGCTATGACCAAACTATTTTGATATAAAGTGTACAAATTTCAAAATTTAGAATGGTAGAGATATAGTAGTCGAAAAAAGTGTAGGAGGATGACTATCTTTATTACATAATGTGTTAGGGATTAGATTTTAGCATATACAGTTTGATGGGATGCCCTTTAAATAATTAAAAATTAATGGCATGGACCTTTTTTAGAGACCTTTAATTTGACTTAATTGAATAATTCAATTTACAGTTTATTCAAAAACAAGAGTCTAATTAATTTATCAATATTTAATGCTTAATAACAATAAAACATAGTTGTCCCATAAGTGTAGCTCAAATGGTAGCTACCAGGGACATTATTGGAGTGGTTGGGGTTCGAACCCCGGATTCCACACTTCTCCACATTTAAATGTGTGAGAGTCTAGCCACTAGGCTACTTGACAAAAAAAAATTAGAACATAGTTAATTATTTTCAATTCATAATTGATTAATAATTAAATAATTAATACATGAAATAGCTCCCTTTGCTCTTTGTTCAGTCAACTCTTCTTTTCTTTTCTTTTTAATTTAATAGTTGATAGACTATGAAGATAGAAAATAGTCTAGAAGAGAAAGAGAAAAAAAAGTGAAGAATGACACAAATTAGTGCAATATGAATAGCATGAAATAATGAAAAGAGTCCAAATTCACATTTACTTTCTAAAACATATAATTAGTAATATCAACAACGTGTGCTGTTAATTAACATTTTTAAAAGATGTTTTATATGTATTTTTCTTATTAAAAAAACATTTTTTATTGTGTGGTTAAATGCAAAGCACCGTTCAAAAACTAAAAATCTTAGAATCACGCATTCGTAGAAGAAAAACTACAATTGAAAAAGAAAACATCTACACACACTATCCTCCAAAACTCCAAACTTTGTTACATTACAGCCACCAAACAGAGTGTCGTCAACGTGTACAATTCCACAACCACTTCATAATATATTTATTTATTTATTCATCTCTTTTATTCTGTATTCATTTCTTATTCACCACTCCAAATAAAAATCTTTATCTCTTCTCTTTCTCTTCCTTTACGTTATTCATCAATTTTCATCTCTTCAATTATGGGTCCACTCGTATTGAGCCAATTAGCCACCGGTTTAAGCGTCTTAGCCGGAGCGGTTCTTGTTAAATCGGTTTTAGATCAAAAACCTATGGCCGGTCCATTTCCTCGATGTCCTAGCTGTAACGGAACCGGTCGAGTTCCTTGTTTATGTTCGCGTTGGTCTGATGGTGATGTTGGTTGTAGTACGTGTTCCGGTTCGGGTCGGATGGGTTGTAGCAGTTGTGGTGGGTCTGGAACCGGTCGACCTTTACCTGCGAGAGTCACGATACGGCAATCAAACCGCCCTTCTTAGTTGACCGGTTCGGTTTAGAATCTGTTTGTTCGTTAGTAACATTTTATACTTATTTTTTATTTTATTTTTTTTACTTTTTAATTATATCCCGAATTCATCGATCGTCATATAGGTATTTGTGTAATATAAAGTGCAAATTTGACACTTGAAATAGAAGAGAGAAAAAGGGATATTATTATGTTGTAAGTAAATTACTGTAAGTATGAATCTTGATCATCATCATCATCATCATATAATTTTGATTAATCCTATTTAGATTCTCTTTAATAGAAGCTTAATTAGCTGTTTGGATTTTGATTTCAGTACTTGCAATGAATTACACTCTATCAAGTTACCACACAATTTGTTGTGATGTGAATTGTTGTACAAAAAACAAGTAATCTGTGTGTAGCCATTAAAAATAAAATAAAAAAAATCTATCAATTGTATGTTTGGGTTGAAATTTATCAAGTGTCTTGCTAAGGAGTGTCACATTATCCACCGTTAGTAACATTTAACGGTAGGGACAATTTTTAGTGACAGAAAATTTTGGAATTTGCATATTTACATATATTACCCTTGAATTAAAAATCAGATGTTAAGTAATATATAGTGAGATCACTTATATATTTAATATACTTAATGTTTTAAGATGTTGAGTGGAAATGTAGTGTCTAAAATTATTTGTGTAGTTGTTTCGATTCGAGTCTTATATAATGATTCACCCACCCAATGTTTAAGATCCTCATAAGTCCCAAAAGCGGTACTAGAGCTGTTTGACTTGGTTGGGGTGTGCGGTGTTAAGAATCATGAAATCATAGGGACGAAGATCATACTTGATAGAGAAGTATTCATGAGAAAGATACTCAAAGAAATTCATATTGAATGAATATAGATTGATAAAAGAATGAGTAAAATATATAATAGAGTAGTTTATTTATAGGACTATTTAGAGTAACTAACTCTCTAATTAACTTTCTAATCTCCTAACCAACTTGATAACCTATCAACTAACTCTAGTTGATTAACTAAGTATCTATATACTTAACATGTGGAAGTGAGAGTTGTTATTAAAGTTGAAATTGATATTGAGAGTCTCGCATCTGATAGGAGATTATTGATGTGTCAAATAAGAGTATTAGTTAAAAGTCTTACTTGAATAAAAGATAAATAATTAAGATGACTTATAATATCATGCTTTAAGAATTTCACAGATGATGTTAGTGTTTAAACTCACTTTCATAATTGCAATTTGCAAGTCCATGATCCACCACCACCATGTGTTTAGGCTCACCAGAAGTCCAACAAAACTTGAATATAATATAATTGTGCAATGATGAATGCAAGGCAACTTGCCAAATTGACTGATTGAATCCAATTAGAAAGTAGTCTTAGGCTTACTGTTTCCGAGCTTGACCTAATCAAATTGGACCATTTCAAATGATTGTACAAGTGTGACTCAGTAGTGCCTAACTACATCTAATTATGTTAATGTTTTTGGTTAGTTTTTATTTAGTAGTGCCTAACACTAAATTTGTTAAACTTTAAGTTAGGCTTGCACTCTGGCATGACATTATTTGCATGTTTATTGGTTGAATTGTTTAGTTCCTAATGTTTTTTTGTCTTCTAAGAAGCCAACTTAATATACATACTGATTAAGCATAAGGTATGTCCAACTAATGTAGAATTACAAAAGGTCTATCTAAGAACGTTAACAATCCAACAAAATCTTTTAAATAAGGTATCGAGTTACATCACCACATACTCAAATTAAAACTATAACTTTTCTTTTTAGATTTAAACCACCATCAAGCTGTAATTTTCACCTTATCACACTAAGCCTCCACCGACGATGATACGCTACGAGTAAAACATTTACTATTTTTTTCTTTCCAAAGAGTCAAATATCAAGTCAACCAAACCATTTGTAAACTTGACCAATCTTCTTTGTAAAAAATATATACATTACAAAATGATAAAGGTCCAAGCACACTTAGTGCTAGTGCATCTATGATGCAATATTGTGTTTATCTAGTAGTTTTAAAACAGAGAATCCTTTGTTTTAAATTATAAGTTATTTCGTAAAATTAGAATTTCATGTATACTAAAAATTCATTTGCATCAAAATGTTGTCCCATTAAAATAAAACTCATTTAATTTATGTGCATATATTTACTAATGATGTTGTCACATTAAAATAAAACTCATTTATGTGCATATATTTACTATTTATTTTTTGTACACGGTAATTAACGATAGAGGTTTTTTTTTTGTACAAGATGAAAGAAAAAGGAAAAGACAAAAAGAAAATTATCTAAAAAAAAATAGTCCCACTAGCATCAGCTAGCAGGAGAAGACTCATTTTATCCGGCGGAACAGCTATAGGAGAATAAGTTTCAGGGTTGCGAGCTCCAAACTTGCCTAAGAAATCTGCACAACTGTTCCCCTCCCGAAGAGTATGCACCAATCTAACCCTACAGTTTCTAGTTAGAAGATCCTTTATGTTATAGATAATCGCTGCATAGTGGTGCCACTCATTGATATGATTAGATAGCAGCTTAATCACGATTTTGGAGTCAGAATAGCACCACAAATCCTTAATGTCCAGCTCCCACACCCAAACTAAACCATGGTACACTGCCAATAATTCTGCATGAAGGATATTCGAAAAGCCTATATTTCCAGCAAAACCGTGCACCCACGCCCCGTTAGAGTTTCAAATCAAACCTCCGAAGCCAGAGATACCTGGATTGCCGATGCTACTCCCATCAACATTCAGAATCATCCTGATACCACCATGTGCATTTCAGCGAACCATTATAGTGGTTGAACTTATGTTAATTAACTATAGAGTTTTGCTAACGAATATTCAGTGTAGTTGTAAAAATAAATCAAGTATTAGTGCACATTTTGCACATGTTGTAATTCTTTTTTTTATATCGTTCATTTTGATGTTCTCCTCCATAGCGACTTATTGTTTTGACTTTTGACTATATGTACTGTACATGATTAGTTTTGGTAACCCTGCTGTACTTGATTATTATTACTACAGTACTTTTCTAGGAAGGGTGTACTATTAAAAATTTAAAATAATACATCGGTCATTGACTTCTATCAAAATAAATAATATAGGTTATTGACTTGATTGTACATGTAATGCTGATGCAAGTCAACTTTTATAGTACTGTACTGGTCAGTCAGAAAGTAATTTTTTTTTTTGGTACAATAGCAAAAAGAAGAAAAAATAAATAAATAAATAAAATAAAATCAGGAACGAGGGTGAAGCACCCTTAAAGCATCGGACTGAAGGATACTCTTCATCTCCACGGGCGGAGATTCCCAAAAGGTCAATTTATCATCATTAGTCAGAAAGTAATTTGGAAGAACCATGAAGGATTTTTGTTGTTAATTGTTACAATGAACTTTCTTCCTTGGTGGAGTCTATGCTACAATAAGTACTGTAGTTGCAACTAAAAAGGTTACACAATTTACTCCCTCATTTTTAAAATAATTGTCACGATTGTAAAAGGAAAGTAACACTTAAGTATTAAATTTATATTCATCAGAATTTTTTTTTCTACCCCAACAATTGTTAATCTATCCCAACATTAATTTCGAATGGATGAATTTGTCCTCATATATAAACTAAAACCCTGAAGAAAAAATTTTTGTTACCGGAACACTTTGAAAAAAGTGTTCTGATATGTAAATTTTTTTTTTACCTGAACACTTTGAAAAAAAATATGTAGGTATGTAAAATTTTTCCAATTTTATTTTGTTACCTACACACTTTGGAAAAAAGTGTTCAGGTATATAAAATTTTTCTAATTTTTTTTGTTACCTGAACACTTTAAAAAAAAGTGTATAGATATGTAAAATATGGTGATTGATCCGTCCTTACGTAGTAGTGGTGATTGAAGTTAACTATTAGTAACAATTTTTTCTGTATAAAATGTGTGTGGTGGGGGGTGTATAACCCTGCTAAATAAACTTAGACCCAAACGAACGAGCCTACAATAGAAAAAAACTATCATGTTGGATAGTTTTTTTTTCTACCCCTACAATTAACCATTTACCCCTACATTAATTATGATATTCCAATTCTACCCTTTATTATATATTTTTTTTAAAAAAATTATACCTACCCACTTTGTAAAAGTGTTCAGGTATGAATATTTATACCTACACACTTCGTTCTTGTATGAATATGCATACCTACACACTTTTATAAGTGTTCAGGTATGAATATTCATACTTATACACTTTGTTCTGGCATGAATATTCATCCTACGCACTTAGTATGAATATTAATACTTACACACTTTGTAAAAGTGTTAAGGTATGAATATTCATACCTACGCACTTGAAAAAAGTGTTCATGTATATAAAAAATTTCTTAAATTGAATAAATTGGTAGGCAAAATTACAAACCGGATCACTTTAGTAATATTTTCCGGAGAACTAAAACCATCAACACCAAAACACTTTGAAAATAATGTTTTCCGGTAATGCAGTGTTTCAAGAAGCATCATCACATGACAACCATACTGCTTCTGAAAATTAGCATAAATTAGGACGAATGACAACAATTGAAAGATTTTCCTTGAAGAATGTCATAACATACAAAATCTGAAAATCAAATGCTACTATATTAGTATTACTGTATTACACACCTTGAGAAACAAATCGGTGGAAATTCTGAGAAGCTTCAATGTCCTGTAAGCAACTTTATCCAAAAAATTCTTTCATGAATCGGTGGAAACAAAACAAATCAATACAAAGAAACTATTACATTCAAGAAATTCTTAGTTCTCTACTCTTTACCATAAACCATTTCTGGATTTTCATTTAAAATAATTATGCATTTTACCGAAAAAAAACTTCCAAGTGTTCCGGTGTGTTAATGGTCTTAGTTATGTAATTGATATAATTGGTATAATTACCGGAAAACACTTTTAAACTGTTCCGGTTTATACTTTTGGTCCGAAAAACTTAACTCAAGTTTTTTTATTCAATATCAGAAAATTTTTGGTTACCAAAATTATTTTGGTGAGGTGAAATCAAATGACAAAAGGGTAAAAATGGAAAAAATATTGGTTTGTTGGGGTGAAAGTATAAATGTTGGGGGTATAGAAAAAACTTCAAGATGTTGTCACAGCAGCCTGGTAGATGATGTCTAAAATCAAATGGAACCCAAGATGATTGGGTTTTTTTTTTAATATGATGAAAACACTACAAATTAGTCACAAAACAAATTCTTCAAATCAAACTCAATATATCGTAAGCTGAAAATTCGAGTTGAAATTCTAGATTTTTTTAAAATGATAGAAAATTAAATCTTTCATTTACATATTTATATATATACACGTAAGATAATTACATTTGAATGGAAGGCAAACAGGCAACAAGCTGCGCCGCTACCCTTTTTGGATGGCAAAACCAACCCTTTTAAACACTACATCCTGAGACCTATGAGACACCATATTGCTATGCATGACTAGAGATTTTAAAATGAAAATTTTCTAACATTTTTTATTAGGGTTAGAAATAGCAAGCCTAACCAGATTATGAACAACTTAATTTACATTACTCCTAACAAAAGGAAATGTATTACTAGAGATTACCCAACAATTTTAGGTATGTCTATGATGATTCTACCACTGTAATTGTTCGCAAAATTGTTCATTTCGCATTGCTTTTATACATGATTGCAAGTCATATTCAATCATGAAAGAGCTCTGATCAATATTCAAATTCAAGGAGTAGAGGATTGTATGGAAGATCTCCATTCCACAACTTTGTCGAAGGAGCAACAATGTTTGGATGTAAACACCCCTAATTAGGTATATATAATTGAACACGACCACCCGAGAAAAATAATCAAATAAGGCCACGAAATAATTCAAACTCTGAATTTATTATTAAGAAGCCCGTAACTTATCAACACAATGAGCAAGGATCCTCAACAGTATTGGAGGGAGTTCAGTTAGATTTGCACCCTTTATTATTATTTTAATAATTTAAACTGCATGTGTCAGAAAAAATGTAGAGATGAGATTTAACTGCAGGAAAATATGACTGCACAGAATCCTCTCTCCAACACAATAAGTATTAATATTCAGTAAAAACAAAAAGCAACTAAAATGAAAAAGGTTGTCTCTAAATGCACATCTTAATTAGTTTTTGCACCTACAAAACTCAGAATGTACAAGATCAAAACATTTTTCCGCACAACCAGTATCTAGCCCACTAGACCGTTTAATATGGTTCGGGGGTCAGTTCTGACATCAAGTGGTTTCAACCCCCTCTAGATCGCAGTTGCGGGGATCGAACTGTGATCCTCCCAACCAAATTCACCGCCAATTACCACTGGACCAACTAACGATCAGTTACAAGATCATATTTCATCCAAACAATTTACATGTTTCATAAAATCAATTAAATTTTATACGGTCATTGCATATCCATTATATTATTAATTTAGTTTAAATTTTTTTACGATTTTGAGTTTCAAACCATAGAATTGAAAAGTCATAAACAGATTATTTATAAAGGTAACATCACTGCTATTGATTCCCCTCCTCTTTATTTATCTTCAACTTTTCCTCTTTATTTTTGTGTCGGGTGTAAATATTAAGCCCAAGTTGTTAGGACCCTGATGAAAATTGCTTTTTAGGCCCCCTATATTACTCTCAGGCCTCCCATCTTGACCATTTTGCCCTTGAAACAAATTTGGATATTATAATACGAAACTGTATAAGTTTGTATTCTAACTACCGAAATCACATGACAAACCTAACAGGCAAAGCAACGCGTGCACAGAAGAAAGGTATGTTCGGCGACTAAGTTACGAAGGAAGTCTATTTCGTTTCGAAGCTACCGAACCATGTTGGTCACAGGTAATCCTTGCGCAAAAGTAGGCCTGGGGATTATAACATAAACTGCAAACTACAATTTGATAACCACTAGAGCAATTTCGGTAGTTTTTTTTTATTATTATCTCCTAAACATAATTGTTTATGTTTTGATATGTGCTTTGTCTTGTTCGTTTGATGCTGTTTCATTCTTTATTTTGTTCAGTTGATGTATGTTTATGCAAAATCATGTTTCATTCTTAATTGATATGTATATTTATGAGTTCATGTTTCCACTACATGTTTTCTACTCTTTCTTTTTATTTTTTTACATTCCAACTATTCTTATATTCATAAATATTCATCTTTTTCTGTTGTAGAACAATTTCATAACCACTAGAACACTCCATTGGAATTTTTGCAATTTTGTGACGTTTGGAAGGCTTCAAAGCAACTTCTCTTCATTCACAGAGATCCTACACTCATTTGGAGTCATACAACAGGTAATCTCTGCTTTAAACGATTTTTTTATTTATTTTTAGTTTTCATGGTTTTGCTGTCAAATTGTGCCTTGGAAGTTCATATATGATGCAATTTCGTTAGTTATGATACAAACTGGGTTTGGTAGTTATGATACGAAATTGATTTGGTAGTTATGATACAAAATTGGTATGTATCCAAAATTATTAAATTCTAAGTCTATAACCTTAATTTTCAAGTTTTTTCATTTATCTTCAACTTGTAGGGACTAATACTAAACTTAATCAGTTCGCTAGCTTATCATCACAGTGACTTGACAGAAAGAAAAAACAAAAGAACAATACCACAACATACATATTAATCCAAATAAGCAAACATTTCAACAATACAAATAAGCATACATAGAACTCTATAACTGATAAACTTACTTCTCCTCTCCACAACGCGGTAGCAACATGCTTTCCAAACAACGGCAACAACGACAAGTCACTTGGACCACCACCATATCACGTAACTGGTGGTGGGTTTCGTCCCCGTGTAGTTCTTGGATTTCTTTTTCGTGGAGGTGGTGGTGGTTCAGGCTCGACCTCTTCTTCAGTGTCATGTTGTTCAATTTCAGCCGCTTCTTCAACTTCGTCCATGTGTTAAGGCTCGTGTTCAGGATCATGTTGAGCTTCGTCCACTTGTTCATGCTCGTGTTCAAGCTCATGTTGAGCCTTTGAAGTTGAGGGAGCCTTTGGGATACCAATTTGTCCCGCACGCTCTCTACGTGTTGAGCTGTGTGCTAAACTTTGCTTTCCCAACCTTTGTCTCCCAACTTTATATGACATTCCTAAAACAACAAAATAATCCTATAAGAACAATGCACATAATCTCCATGAAAAAATACATATAGTTTTTAATCAAAGAAAACTCATAGCACCACTACCATAAGAAAACTAAACAAGAAAAAATCGACAATATTCGATCATAAACATCATAACAGCATCACAAAAATTCAGAAAATATAACAACATCATAGAGAATCAATCAACCCAAATTCAATAAAAAAAACCTATACCCTAAATCCTCAAATCAGAATCACGAATTCATTCCCCTAAAAATTGCCCCTTTTCCCAAAATTTACGTTTTAATGAAACTGAATATGTTCTTCGTGGTTTGTAATGTATAAGAAGAATCTGAATATGTAGGGATTTCGTATTCTACGAAACGAAATGACGCGTTTTCGTAACGTAGAAAACGAACGTAAGCTTATAAGAGTTGTGATAGAAGTGGTTACCGTTCTGATATCTATGTGATGAAAGGTGATATAAGAATACACTCTTCTTCCTCTTCAATCTTCCTCTACAATTCAATAAGTCACAACAATAATGTTTCAAGGACTGATGAAGCAAGAAAAGGTGAACAAGAAGCTGAAGAGGTTAGCGTTTCGTATCATAAGAAACGAAATTAATTCCAATTTGTAATATAAAACCCAAAGTATCCTGGGTCCAAAATTGAGGGGTATTTTGAGATTTTTTGGGGTTCAAGAGTAACATGGGGACTAAAAAGCAATTTACGACCCTGATGGCAACAATGTTTCGAGGCCCATATTTATTCATAAATCACATAGTACATATGAATCAAATTTTGTCCCAAAAATAAACAAATAAATAAAGAACAGGAATAACTCAAAAGAAAGTAGCACTAAACCGAAATTAGATCCTCTATATTATTGGATGAATGCATTTTAAAGTGATATTATGTTATTTATCGAGTCTTTTTGATGTTCAAATTCAAATAGACCCCTTAATAGGACAAACCTTAAGTATATTTTCTTAGATTTTTTTTTTTACAATTCTTGTTCCGGTATAAACTTTAGGTTGGCTCAATCTCAATATTATCTACTTTATATAAGTTTTATGTATGCTTATATAAGTTTTATATAAGCATTACACTGATTTAATCATAAGTGTATTTGCAATCACCCCACCACCGGACATCATCTCTTTCATGAATTCCGGTCAAAACCTCCATCAAACGAACATTTCTTCAGTTTGTTACCAATGATTTCTTAAAATTCATTTAGAAAAGCATTTGAAAGGGAAATAAGTGGGGGTCTGGGGTTCGAACCTTAACTCCTGCATATATAATGCAATATTTCTATCAATTGAGCTACACTCATGGAGACCTAAATGAGAGATCCAAAACATAATTTTATTTTAATTGTCTTATTTTTTTTCCTTTCTTTCTATCCTTAATTAAGAAGTTGGGAAAACAAATTAAACAAAAAAGGAGAAACTTGAGACTTTTTCACTCATAATACTTGGCACCAAAAGCCACCAACATTAGTGATTTAGTGTATCATATCATATTAAATTGATGGTAGGGAATGTTGCAAAGATCTGCCACAAACTCATTCTTATCTACATGTGTGAAGCAAAATCATATCTTCTTCCGTATATAATATCACTAAAAATTGGTAAAAGTCCAGGCCCACAACAACACATTCCTTGTCTTTCTTTAGAGATTTACTTTTGTCACACTATCGGTTACTCGCGCGCCCTACGATTTTCCAATTTTACCCTTCGCGACTTAGGTAGCGGATGCTATAAAAATCAGAAATTTTGAAAAATAACTCCCGCTACTTAAGTAGCGGACGTTACAAAGGTAGGGTATTTTGAGGGGTGTCCGCGACCTAAGTAACGGACAAGGGTATTGTGATAATTTCGTAGAGTACGCCTCAGAATCAGTAAGATGGCAAAAGGAGATCTCCTTTCTTTATACGTTGGGCCATACCACAGAATCCTATTCTAGCCTCTTTTCTACCGTCCAAATCCGTACTTTGGGATGTATGTATGGACAGTATGGTATTACATTATCGCTCTCTATACAAAAGGAATGTTTGATTCAGATTACAAGAATATTATATAGAGATTTGCTATTTTGTATTTGTCTTGGACGGGCTTGAGGCTGACGTCAAGTACATATTAATTAATTTGAGTATCAGAGTATTTACAAGTATACTAAAAAATTTAAAAAGATATCTTACACACTAATTCGCCGTGGTTATTGTAATTTGAAGTATATAACGGAAAAATGTTGTTCACTATAATATAAATTACTTTTCTATATTCATCTATCATATATGATTTTTAACCGGAAAATTAAGCTATCTACTACCATATGTGTTTCCTAAGGTTGCAAAGCTGTGGTATTGGCTTAGTTAATACATATACTAAACAAGCTAAAATTTTAAAATAATTTGGTTTTAAACGATTGCACATAGCCTTTATGCACACCACATAATGATTTTTTTTTTAATTATATTATTAGTGCGAAATATTTACAAGGTTGTCCATGATTAGTTTCTGCCAAAAAACTTGGCTATACACATTTAATTTTCAACTACATTTTTTCTATCTGCAAAGTTCGAATCTGATACATCAAAGTTCAATTCCACTCCGATCAATATAAAAGTTGTAGTTAGTATTTGAAATTAAAAAATAAAATTGATAATTAATCCAGCATTAGGTCTAAATTGATTTGAATTGTCAACCACAAATTGCTTAAAGCAATAAAAGATCCGACCAGAAGATATGGTTTGTGGGGGAAATTAGTCCTTTTAAGGAAGCAAATGGTGGTTAACATTAATAATAGATAAATGTCTATTGTAATTAGTAAATGTTTGAGGTCTACCAACATTATTATCAAAGCCGTCATGATAATAGATTGTATTTAGGTAACAATCCTTATAAAGAGACCATGATTTTGATTTCTACTATATGTGTTTCCTTTTTCATGCAAGCATGTGCTATCAATTAGTGCGGCTATTATGACTTAAAAGAAATATGTTTACCAATCTCCTAATTATGTCTCTTGTGAATTATAGCATAAGTCTCAAAATCTCCTTCACTTACACAGTTACACTTTATCTCAATTATGGATAAGCACTTATATAGTCATCAATGTGGGGTCTCTACGTTTTCCACATACATATCCATTTTATTCCACTCATGCATCTATTGATTAGTCCTCTTCGTTTCCTTGTTAGTTGCGGACTCAACAAGTTAAATTTTGAATCATTGACTTGTGTATTATAAAGAAAGAACAACGCTATAATTTTTTATTTTACTCATAGTATTTGGTTTATCGACCGTTTAATCTGGTTGGGTCAGTTCTGACATCAAGTGATTCCAGTCCCTCCCGATCGTAGTTGTGGGGATCGAACTGTGATTCTCCCTATCAAGTCTAGCGTCAATCATCACTAGAACAACTTCAAATAAATAGGAAAGAGAGAAATAGTGGAAAGAGAGAGAGAGAGAGAGAGAGAGAGAGAGAGAGAGAGAGAGAGAGAGAGAGAGAGAGAGAGAGAGAGAGAGAGAGAGAAAAGAGAGAAGTTGAGTGGAAATTCTATGTTGTT
This sequence comes from Trifolium pratense, assembly GCF_020283565.1. NCBI lineage: Eukaryota > Viridiplantae > Streptophyta > Magnoliopsida > Fabales > Fabaceae > Trifolium > Trifolium pratense. The sequence continues at coordinate 51,921,321 of NC_060060.1, forward strand.
TGGATGAATAGAAATAGAGAAGATGATGAGTAAAAATATGGATAGAGAGAAATTAATAAAAATGAAAAAGATAAATTTATCCTTCATATTTAAAACTCAACAAAAATAAGAAGAAGGACATTGTGGGAAACTGCATCTCTCCACTCCTTCACCTAAAAAATCTCACCTGTTGAGAATAGATTTTTTTTGGCATAGGACCACCTAAAAAACTTCTTTCTCTCCTTATTTCTCTCTTCATCCAAACCGAAGAAATACCTTATTTCTTTGCTATCTCTCTCTTTATTTCCCTCTATCATAAATCTATCAAAACAAACATAGTGTTAGTAATACTATATGCGCTCTTTAATATAAAAGGAAATTTACCTTTCAGATATATTGAGTAACTAATATATGTAACTTATATCATAGATAAGATATATTAGGTACTCGATGTATTTAAAAAAGAGATTTTCTCTTATGTTAAAGACCGGAGGAGGAAGTAATAGTAGCACATTTATTTGATTCTCAAAGTGTACTAAAATTATGCAACATTTACCAATGGGTCATCCAAACCTCTAAAAAGCTGATATTATTTTGTTGGTTCTTGGTAGTTAGGGCCCCTCAAAAAAATATCATTCTGTTTTTTCAGTTTGTGTTCTTACGGTTCATAACAATGTCACATGGTTGTAGGGGTAAAATTGCAACCAAAGATTAGTAAAGATTTGTGGCTAATAAGATATGATGGTAAGGTCAATTCAAATTCCAATAATGAAAAAAAATCTAAGTTAGTGAGTGTAATGCAAGGATGTCGAAAATTGGATATTAAGACTATGTAATTTGTTCCTCAATTTGTGGACATATAGTTGCTATGATCTAATTACCACCACCAAACCATACACTTTGTTATACACTCATTTCGTTTGGTTTTGGATGTGGGCGCAATTCTTAAAAATTTAGGTTATACTTCACTCAAAATTTAACATAGTAGTATCATGGAAATAGTCTGAATAAGTTTCTTTTGTTTTAAAGTGGTCTAACTAATACTAATTTTGAATATAATAATATTAAAAAAATTATATTTAAAAAATTGAATGCGAATGTTTCTACATTTGTCTCTCTAACATGAATTTCTTTAGAATATATGTTATCATTTTCCTTTTATTTTTAAATTATTATTCTACCTTTTAATAATCAGAGCTTCGATTTTAATTCATTAACTTTATTTAATGTGAGATTCTTAATACATAATTCACACTTATGACACAATATTAGAAGTGTGATCTATGCGACTCGATAACATGTTGTGACTAAATGAATCTTTGATAACTCTATATCATATTAAAATTTTAGTTAGGCTCGACTCAATTTTAGGAAAAAAGGAACCCTATAAACATCTTGTTTTTGAAATATCATATTATAGGTACGAAATTTTCACCTCCGTTTAACGGTGAGTTATCTACTTCGAAAAATTTATAAGCTATACAGAATGGGTTTTTTCCTCTTAAAAACACTTTAATGCTAATATACATGGTCAAAAAGTTGCCAGAGAACCCTCCTCAAATTCATTCATTTGATATTGCATCAACTATGGATGAAATAAAATAACTAAATTTAGTCTAATGGTGAAAGATTTGAGTGATATACACGAAGTTTTAGATTTAAATCTCATTGACTTCGATTGTAAAAAAAAAAAAAACTATGGATAAATTAAATGAAAATATATAAGAGAGATCAAACACACATATAATGTCTATAAAAATTTGGATGAAAATATTGTGTAACACCCAATATACTTAACCTCTCATACACAACAATATTCAATTATTTTTAAGCACCAAAACCAATAGTGATATAGGATAAAGAAAAGCTAATTAAGCATATAGTTTTCCACTTGTTTGTGATACAAAATTCTAGCATGGCATTGAGGTGAAAACAGATTATAGTGCGGCTGCTTATAAACTTTTCAATTATTGAGGTCCAGAACAACAAAAAAATATTTAATCATTAGCACAAACGCAACTCTTGCTCCAAGTATTGGGGTCCAACAAAAGAGAATCCAAACTGAAGTTAATCATCTTCCTTACACATCAAGCAGGCAACCGATTTCAACCCAATAATGAAATTATGTTTGAAGTCAACTCAAGCAATTATCTTCAAAGAAAGTGTTTTACCTATATATATATATATTGTTTTATGCTTTATTGTGTCTATAATATGTCTTTAATTTATATACACATTATCTATTTTAGATGTAAAATCAGGTATCTCTATGCAAACTGTAGAGATTAAACCATCAAATCTTGTAGCACTCAAATAGGCGGCCAACTCTTCTTATTGCATGTCCAAGTCAAAGATCAAATTCAAAACATTAATTAAACTAGTTGTGACACGCGTCATGTGTTATCATTAACAATTTAATTGTTTTGCATTAAGATTTGAAGTCAAACAAATTTAATTGATTTGAATATTGATTTTCAAAATTCTCAAACTTTTGATTTAGTTTCTTAAACCATATATTATCCGCATTACTCTTCTTCTCTTAACAATTTTTTTTGTTGATAACATCTTCTTTCTTCAGCTTGACCAAGAAAAAGATCTTCACTGTTTTGTTGTAAGGCTCTTTCTCTGGGACAAAAATGAATAAACAAATTTATACGGTTGCTTATATACACACACATACGGCATCATCTTGATTGTAATTATGATGATCACCAAATAGCATATAACATACTACGCAAATCATGTGCTTATTATGAATGGATAAAGAATGTGTAAAAGTCATATGAATTGAAATATTCAAACTAACGATCAATTACTTAAGCAGTTGTACTTAACTACTTTATACGGTCTTTATTTAAGTTCATAGATTGATGCTCCTTTTATTCTTAATTATAAGGAAAAGTCAATTTTTCAGATTGAATAATTGATGTATCTGGTTTATAATATAAATCACAAACATAAGTTATTCAGTGAATCAGAAAAATGAATTTTTCCTTATAATTAAGAATAAAGTGGGGTAAGATACATTAAATATTCTAAACTTTAAAAACAATTTTTTTATAAAAAGAATCGGAGGAAGTATTTGATTTTGTACTTTATTTCATTATTATATTGTACTAGACACTTACCCGTGCGATGCACGGGTCTTATGCGCTATTTTATACTATAACGTCAAAAAATTATTTGTATAAGTAGTAAATTTAAAATTGAAACAAAAGGAGCAAATATATTAATCTGAAACTTATTGGAGTCTTCATTATCCCTTACCAAAAAATTACTGCATTATCGAATTTGACATTTATATTAATTTGAAATTTATTGGAGCAAAAATAAACCAACTTAACTCATACTCAAATATCAAATATGATAAAAATCATACAGGGCATAACAACCATTAGTAAATTTTATTTTATCTAATTTTTTTTACTAACATTAAAAAAGTAATCCTGACAATCGACCAACTTCTTATATTTACAAAGATTGGACAAAAAATTATTAACAAAAACATTAACTATTTTGAAAAAAAAACAATAAAATACACAAAATAATAAAATGAACACAAAAAATTAAAATGAATAATAACCCAAAACAACAACAACAACAACAACAACAATAATAGTAATAATAATAATAATAATAATAATAATAATAATAATAAATGAATGTAAGTGGATGATGTGGCTAAATGAAAGGTTTTCATTGGTTTTTGGATTAGGGTTTAGATAGACAATTCCATAACTATCTAGGATTTATATATATAGATTACTCATTTTTTTTCTAAATAATAAAAATTGATCTATTTACGATTAGATATGACAATTGGAGCAGGCGGTGCGTGTGCGCTTCAAGTTAGTGTGTATACTTGCAAAAATACTTTGAAGCTCAAGTCAGTGAAGCTTCACGAAACTGGGTTAGGCACCTTATTGGATCCTTAGCCTTAGGGTCGAGTCATAGTTCAAACTAGAATAAAATTAAATACATTAGATAGTATCAACAAAAGTATGAACTCGGTATCCTATCCTCGTGAGTTTTGTTCTGTTGGTAGGGACATTACATATATTATGCAGAAGCCATGGTTTAAACTCCGGACACTCCATTTATTCACATTTATGGTGGAATTTCCAGCCATTAGACTAATAAAAAAAATACATGTAGCATTACACCCACAACAATATTGTATAAATACATCAATTTTAGAATAAATATAAAAATTATATTTGTTCTTATATATAGGATCAGAGGGAGTATAATTGATACCCTTCCCACTGAGAGAAAGAGACAGAAACAAAACTCAACTCCATATCTCAAAATACACTACTACAAAATTTACAAACTATTCATAGAATAAATAAGAGGGAACAAATATTTTCCCCAAACACCATTACCAAGATACATATTTATTTTAGTGAATATAGCAATATGAAGAGAGACACGTATAACAAATTAACAACAGCCAAAAACATGATGTTGAAGGAAGATCAAATGGAGGGAATAAAGTTGGAAAGTTTTGTAAGTATAGTTGTGAGTCTACATCGGATGTAAGAGGATCAAAATATATATTTTAAAGTAGAGATAATTTAAATTTACAAATCTATTTTATAGAGTTAAATTAAGTCCAATTCAAAATTCTACGAGCCAATTTTATAGGATTGAATTAAATCAAACCCAAAATTCTAAAAAAATCACAAATGAAAAAATGTGATATTTATAAAAACTACAACATATTTATATTTTTTTTTTTTTTTTGATAAATTTAAATTTTATTAAAAGTTAATGACAGTCAATTATATGATGTTTTTAGTAGTAGATTAGGGTAGTTTTAATAGCAATTGAAGCCCAAACAAATACCTGGAAAAGTGGAGTTATTTGGCCAAGAAGCAAGAAAAATGGAAAAAGCATAAAAAAAAAGGCAAAAACGTAATAAACAGCGCAATCCATCGTACCTACAATGAGATCCAACGTGGCGCGATGAGAATGCGATTTAAATTGAAAGAAAATCTGCAACATATCTTTTTCATCTAACACGATGACTTGTCATCGTGACACGATAAAGATTACCCACCTTTATGCTTTCTTTTCCATATTGTTTTATTATGGTGTTTAGTAGCTAAACCCATCAGGGTTAGGTCAAGTAGATTAACTCCTCTAGGACTGCTTGAAACATGTAATTGTTAAATATGCTTGAATCTCATCCCCAAAAGCTAACTCAAAGGATGAGGTTGCCCTCACATATTTATACACTTCACATCCCGGGAACCTAAGCAATGTGGGACTTCAAACAAACTTCGACAACACAACTTCATATTCAACACCCACCCTCACGCCTAGCGTGGTCCTGGGTCAAATGTCCACATTGCAGTCCTTAACCCGGCTCTGATACCATGTTAAATATGATTGGATCTCATCCCCAAAAGCTAGCTCAAAGGGTGAGCTTGCCCTCACATATTTATACACTTCACATCCCGGGAACCTAAGCAATGTGGGACTTCAAACAAACTCCGACAACACAACTTCACATTCAACAGTAATCTGGTTATATTCCAAGACTATTTACAATTGCTATTCAATTTATTATCTGTTACTATCTCTATTTATTGTTTATACACTAGCATATATGAATGCGCGCATATTCTGTTAGTAACTATGGTCGAAGTGGATAACGTGACACATCTAAGACTACGGAATCAAAGAGATACAATAACCTACCTATATGAGACCATTAAATTCAGTATATGCGGTTAGGTTTGAGATTAAGAATCACACATAGCTAAATTTTGTACTGATATTAGGGAACCAGTTAGGCCAGAGAACTTGTTAGATTTTCAACCTCTAAAGGTAAGGACGTCATTTAAAGGCTGAACTCGTTAAGGGTAAGGACACGAAATAACGAAGACTAAACCTAGTTTAATTGGTTCAACCTAAACAGATATAGCGTCAGTTACCAAGTAGGAATAATTAAACTAGGCTTTCTTTAATATGAGCAGATATAGCGTCAGTTACCAAGTAGGAATAGGGGAGGAATTCGAAAGTACTTAACCAATTTTCTCATATGAAAACTAAATCCTTCATTAACTACTCTCTACTTTAAATAGTCATTTATATCAAACGGTTCAAAAACCCCTTCAATCAAACAAAGTGAATGCAAAGTCTTTTATTTTAATTTACTTTTATTGCGTAAATTCCTAAGCAAAACTGGTAACTTTGACACAATCCCCGTGAAGAACGATAACTTACTACTTTATTACTTGGTTGCGATTTTGTGCACTTGCAAAGCCACCATAAAAAATCCAGCCTAATATTATAGTGAACAAGAGTTGCAAAGATAAACTTATTTTTATTAAGTGTTGCAAAGATTCTCCCATTATTTACTCGAAAGTTGGAAATAAAAATACAGTAAAAATAAGTTTATATTTTTTATTCATTAACTTTTTAAGACAATCCAATATATAACTTATTTCTTCTTTTTTTTTAAAAAAAAAATCGTTTTGAAATAGTAACATCAAATTAGTAAAGTATATTTTTGCACATTTTCTTTCTAGTATATCCTCATTTTAATTCCCCAATAAATTTCTAATTTTTTCACACACTTTTTCTTTCCAATAAATTTAATATGTTATGTACTTAAAAAAAATTAATATGTTATTTTTCTTTTTTTAAATATATACAGCATTAATTATTTTGATCCCTCCTCTTAGAATAATTAACAAAGAATATATGTGACAAATCATACCCTTAAAATATCGAAACGACAGATAAATAGAAACCATAAATTCATAATCAAACGACACTTAAAAAGGAATAATTATAAAACAACTATTATACTATTATTATAGCCTATAGGTACCGAAATTTTAGATTTCCTTTCATTGCTAATGACTGATGTTTATATAATTAGGATAAGATACCGACCAAGCATCATAATTTTGATTATTAACTATATGAAACTATAGATGCAACTATTGTTTACAAAGAAAACGTAATCCTCTTATCTAATTTTATCTCTTCAACAACAGTCATGTAAAGGAAGGCATGTTGGTCTTTTGGACGGCCATTATCATCCTCAAATTTTTAAAGGATGAAATCGTCATGTTCATTGTCTTTTATATTGTTGTCCATTTTCATACACCAATACACCATTATGGAATTTTGGATTATTAATCAATATCTCAAATGAATTTGTTGCTACCACACAATACTTAATCTTTTTTGACAAAACTATACTTGATTAACATTTTTGACGGCAGAATACTTAATTAATTAACGAAAAACATACCATACCTATTTTTTAATTACTACATTTTTTTGGAGGCTAAATTAAATAGAATAAGTAATAAAAAAAAATTAAATAGAATACAGCACTCAGGGATGAGGATGACAAATAATTTTTTCTAAGTCAAGATGCATGCATATGTTAATTTATGAGTGTATGTGTATGTAAATGGACTCGTGCTATTTTAGTGTCTAATATAATATGGATTTGGCCTAAGGGGTGTAACAAATCGGATTGAACTTTGGGAGAAAAACAATAAATCCATTTGATTTGGTTGAGTGTTTACAATTATTTTTTTTTCCAAAATTCGAACTGAACCAAACCAAATCAAACCGACCATGTTATTTTGGTTATTGACATTTTCAAAATTTTACAATTTTTTAAAAGTGTTTTAAAAAATAATTTTTTTATTCAAATACTACATATTCTTTATACTGTTTGAACAAATACGTAAGCTAAAATAAGATGATTAATAATATTTATTGTAAAGTTGATGTATCTAGATTATAATGTTGTCTAGATACATCAACTTTACAATAAATCTAAAAAATAAATTTTTTCTTATATATAGGATCAGAGGAAGTACAACATACTGTTTTTTCTAAGGTAATACTACTAATTTGGGTAAAAAAAAAAAGGTAATACTACCAATAGTGTGAATATAATGGTTTACTTGGTTAAAGTTCGAGTGATTGGTTTTAAATTATATAAAAACAATATCCGAACTAATAGAAGTCAAGTTTGATTTGTTTGGACACGAAAACCTTACTATTTTTAGTAAATTTTAATAAAATATTATATATTTTTTATCTCCATTTTTTTATTATAAATATACTTTTATTAAAAATAGTAAAGATCCATCTTTAAAACATATTTTAAATATTCATATTAGATTTACTCTTCAAATAAACTTTAAAACATTGTAAGACTTTAAAAAATGTTAAACAAGTCCTAGAAATAACAACATATATAAAAGGTAGTAATAGATAAGACACAAGACTTAATATTTTTATTTTTAAAGTAGGTCATACTTAAGTCTGTAAAGTTTAGCCTAATTTATTCTCATCTCTATTGATGAACAATTTCGTTTAACTCAATAACTCAAATAAAATAAATTAAAAGACAAAAAAAAAGGACCATCACATGTGTTATTTCAACTTTAAACTACCAGTCCAAAATAAAAATTTTAAACTAAAATCTCTTTAAAAATAATAATTAAGCGTCTTACAATTTACACTAGACTCAATGATTAATTTTTTTGTTCATTTCTCATATTACTATAAATACGTACGTTCATGTGAAATAGACATTTATACAGGTTAATAGAACATATCAGACTTCTAAAAGATAAACTCATACTTAAGAATAAATATTTGATTGGGACGTCGGCTAGATCTAAGCTGGCCTTAAAAAAAATATTAACAAACCAAGCTTAAGTCTTGGAAAATTCAGCTCAACTTGACCTATCTTTATCCCTAGTATATATAAGCTTTCAGTTTTGGATGAAGATAACATGATTTACTCAACCAAAAATAAAAGATAAACATTGTCTAATAATTAACGGGCCAGCCAGAGTAGAATCTGTGGCAGTTCAATATGTGAAAGCAGAAATATATCATACCAACTTGTTCTTTTTTAACATTGTAACATGGCTGTTAACTCTTGAATCTTAATTAAGATAAGGAAAATTCTATGGTACATTCCTTAGTTGGAATGTTTTGATACATTCCTAATCTGACCAATGAGGATGTAATGTTGACTAACTTTGAATTATATGGTACAACAACATATATGGTACTTACCATGTATCCTTACATCTATTAATATTTCAACTAAGTCCCTAACATATTAAAAGTTTCAAAATTACCCCAATTTTTAAATTATTTTTAATTTTAGTTGTGATTTGTGATAATTAAAACAAAATTACAACTAAAATTAAATAAAAAACAAAATGTCACAAAATCATACGTTCTTTTCTTTTTTTCTTTGAAACAAACATCATGGTTTACAAAGCTTTCATTCTTCACCAACAAAAAAAGTTCAAATGGCTTCTTCCATTCCTATTCCAAAGAAAAAAAGAAAAACTTGTCTTCTTCCATCAACAAAAGAATATTTCTTCATCCTCATCCTGATTGATCAGATCTGATATCAAAGGAAGTTCATGGTGTAGATCTAATAATTCAGATGGAAAAAAACGTAAAAGAAAGTTACAAAAGATAATATATTTGAGTTTATTATAATAGATCTGGATTTAAAGTTACAAAATAAGAACGAACATACCACTTCATCAACAAATCAAATGCAACATCGTTTGGGTAACGGCTGAGTTGTTTTCAAACTTTTGAAAAATATGATTTTAGATTTTTTTTTATTTTAGATCATTTGAATCAAAATTAAAATCATAAATGTATTGTAAATGATTTTTGTGATGCTTCTGGGTATTTAGTTGTTATTTTCGATGTTTAAATGGACCTGAAACTGTCGGGTTAAAGCTTGGGATCGCGGGTCTAAAACCGGGTCGGAGTTACCCGGATGGAGGTTGAAGATGAAGTTTGATATTTCTATCAATCGTAATTGTATATATACTAAATACCGCAAACAATATAAATATATATACACCTGGCCGAGCGGTTAACCTGTTTGGCAATTGCTACCATGTCACGGGATCAAATCCCTATTGCAACATTTTTTGAATTAATTTTTTTTAAATAGCCTTCAAACTATGGAAAAAGAAAAAAAAAAATCGTAACAAGGGTTTCAAAATTCAAACCCAAGACCTTTAGAAAGTGGCAAATAACTCAATTAGTTAAAGTTACGATTTTTAAGAAACCTTTAATTAATCAAAGAAACCTTTTTGTTACGATTAATAAAGAAAATTTATTAATAGTTTCTTTTTATTAAATATTTCTTTTAAAAAAAAAAATGTTTTTTATTCTTGAGAAAAAAATTAAAAATAAAAACAAAAAGTCTCAATTATTAGAAAGATTTGATTGGTTAAAAAACATTTTACATTGGTAAAGGAAATATTTTGAATTCATATAATACTAGCAGGACACCCGTGCGCCCGCACGGGAGTCGCGGCGTTGCCGCTTCTCGGTAACATGAAATAGTAAAAAATAAAAAGATATAATATTTGGTTAAAAAAATAGAAGAAAAAAACAACAATGGTAAAACTATCACAAAAAAAAATTAGGTCTCTGTATTAATATATGAATATAAATATAGATAATGTAAAAATTATGAAAAAATAGCCTACCTTATTAATATATTAGTAAAAACATAGGTCGTGTAAAAATCACCAAAAAAACTTAGGTCCATGTATTAAATATTTGAGTATAAATAGTCCCGTAAAAATATGAACAAAACATAAAAAAATAAAAAGAATGTAGAAAGTTTAGTCAATAAAAAAAATTATAAAAAGAATAAGATGAATACAACAAAAATAATATATACAATAAAAAAAAGTAGTATATATTTAGTCACAAAAAAATAAAAAAACAAAAAAAATATAAAAATGGTATATATGAATCTATGCATAAAAATAACACAATATATTCACTTATATTTTAACAATATTATATAACAAATTTTTAAATATTTTATTCCAAATAAATTTATACCTTAATATAATGACAAACTTAAATATCGAATAAAAGTCAATAGACCCGTGTGAATGCTTCGCACGGATTTGTTTATTTTTATTTAAATACATTAATTTATTTTTGGTCTTGCAATACTATCATTAATTTATTGAAATTTTCATATTTTATGAGATTTGACTTTCTCAAGAAGTTTGTATATTAATTTCTAGCTTTCTATAGAAGTCTTTATATTAATCGGGTGTTAATTACGAATTAATTATTGCACCAAAAATATTATGTCAAACTTTGGTATATAAGATAGCTACACTCAAGGAATATGATTTGATGATAAAACAAAATTTTAGAAACATTGCCAAAATTGACTAAAAATATTTTTGCTCTCAGCTTTCTTTCATCTCTTTTTTACATATTCTTTTTACATATTCTTTTCTCTTATTTAGTTTTTTATCATTTCTCATCTCTATGGCCTATATGTTTTTTCTATTGGATCTAAAGAGCATATTTAAAGACGAAGAATAAATTTATTTATTCAATTTTTTTAATATGTTGATGAGATCCTTACAGAAACTGATGCAGATGTCTATGAGAGAAAAAATAACATGTGAGTTGGGAACGGAGAGTGGAAGATTAATATACACCCTCCCCTTTAAAATATGTAAAATTTGTATTATTTTTCATATCTAAATAAATTACATTAAATAAAAAAAATTATAGATAATTAAAAAATCACAAAATATTAAAATTTTAATAATTTATATTTTTCATTCACGGGTAAATTATCTATCTATTATTTATATGTTTAGGAGTTTCTCTCTCATAGTACTTTTCTTATGTGTCATTCTCTATTTGATCACTTGATTAGGTGTCACTCTACTATTTACTAATCTCCTCTGTGGCGACTTATTAGAACATTTCTCTAATTTTATTTATTTGACCTTTGGTTAATTTAAAAAGGCAACCATTACTATAGTAATCAGGTTTAAATCACAAAAATCAAAATCAGAAAGACAATTATTGATATATTAATCGGGTTTAATCACAAAAATCAAATTTAAAAATTATAACTATATATAGAAATTTCTTATTCTTATAAATTAATTTGAACAACATTAGATGTTGAGATTTTTTTTTCGTTTGAAAAATATCAACAATATTTTCAATTCTTATTTTTTAAGTGTATTATTATTTGATTAATAAAAAAAATCTGTATTATTATTTGAGTGCATTTGTCTAAATTACCTTTAACATAAATGAGTAGTTTTACAACAAATTATTTTTATATTATATACATGCACAAAAAATATGAAAATAAATGAGTAGTCAGTTTATATTCTATATTTGAAAACAATTCAAAACATTATTTATTTTGGTAAGAATTCAATACATTATTATTAGGAGATTAGGAGGCAATCAAACAACTTATAGTACTAATATTCTAAAATGGTAAGACCCCAATTTTTTTAACATACGAAAACAAATTCTTATTATGTGATAAAAAGAATTATGCTAAAAAACTAATATATTTTTATTAAAATATAAGCATTAGTTTGATAAAAAAATTATTCACATTCAATTTATTAATAAAAATTAAAATTCAAAATTTATTTTAAAATATAATTCTTCATTTTTTTAACAAGCCAATTCTTCATATTTTATTATCTTAAAAAAATGGAATCTATTATTTACTATGTTTAGGAGTTTCTCTCTCATAGTCTTATTCCCATGTGGCATCATTTCATTGATCCATGTCTTATGTGGCATTCTAATATTTCTCCAATTCCTATGTGGCTAACTATGAAGGCCTTTGCAATTTCTCTAATACATGATGATATCATTTTACTTAGAATCTTTGGCTAATTTGGAAATTCAATCATTTCTCAATTTCTCAATTATTGTTTATAAATCGTATTTAATGCACCTATTAAAAATAATTTTAAAAGGAAATAACTCAAATTCAAATATAAATAATTATATCTCATTAATATATATATATATATATATATATATATATATATATATATATATATATATATATATATATATATATATATATATATATATATATATATATATATATATATATATAGAGTCAGGATCCGTTGACACCAACTAGTTTGACACCAAATGTTACACCTCTCAATAACGTTTTAACCGATATAAATTTTATAAAATCCACCGTTGGATTGAAAGTTTACATCATATAGATCATTTGTGTAAAATTTCAGACAAATCCAAAATCATTTGATATGCTATTGAGACACATAAAGATTAACGGCATTTAAAAAAATACAAAAACCGTTAATTTTGATGTATCTCAATAACATATCAAATGATTTTGGATTTATTTGAAATTTTACACAAATGATCTATATGATGTAAACTTTCAATCCAACGGTGGATTTTATAAAATTTATATCGGTTAAAACGTTATTGAGAGGTGTAACATTTGGTGTCAAACTAGTTGGTGTCAACGGATCCTGACTCATATATATATATATATATATATATATATATATATATATATATATATATATATATATATATATATATATATATATATTTGTAATACATAATATTATACATGTTTTTTTTTTTTTGTGAAAGTATTATATATGAAATTTAAATGATGTTTATGATTAATCATAATTATACTAATTTTGAGCTATAATTTTTTATTAGCAGGTCCATACGGAAGAACATATTGTTCGTTATTCAAATTAAGATTAGGTATTATCAACTGATGTAAGAGTTTTAAGTACTAGTATGAGACCCGTGCCAAGCACGGGGGTAAAAATTTACTTATTTTTTTTATAACATAAATAAAATCTATGATGAATAAAATAACAAAAAACATATGATGAAAAACAATGGTCAATTTTTACAAAATCAAACAACTCGTACAATTTCTTTTCGTGATATCTAAACTAATGGTCAATATTTAGGAAACCAAACTTATAATTTATTGACACCATTAACAAAAATATATCATCAAACGGTGAATCTCATTTGAAGTAATAACAGATTTGTGCTACATGGGCTCACACATCTCGATACACCTTCGCATAATATCAATGAAAGTTATTTTTATATCACTGTTGTTGGTTGTGTACACCACTTATACGTAATTCACCTTAAAACAATATAAATGCTTTCTTATCCAATAAAAAAAATGATTCAACATGAATAATAAATAAAACGATTGTCAACACTATTTGAAACTTCAACATAAATGTGCATATATTGAAGCGTGTTTCATAATAGTAATTTGTTATTAATAATAGTCTGAACTGCAAAAAACAAATGTAAAAAAAAAAATGAAGTTAGAAAAAAGTACACAAATAATAATAGATGAAATTTAAGAAACAATAATAGTATATTATAATGTTAAGAACTAACCTGAAAAGTTTAGAAATCTCTATACGTTCTGAAAAACTTCCCGATACACAACATTTGTAGTCTCACTACAAATATTATTATCTTCATCCAAAATCAACAACTTCAATCCCTTTCTAGATGTAACACGCGAGATAAATGCCTACATGAGATAAAGATTGACCTTGACTTTTATTGATGGTCATTGCAAAACAAAGAGTTATTGGAAATTGTCTACGCTTAAATTTAAATGGTAGACCAGGATCACTTGGTAGCAAATTAAATCTAGGAATAAATATTTTATCACCCGCATTTTTTCCTATAATGACCGTAGCACTTATACTTTTCTTTCTTAGTTGGGTCACTGTTAACCTCGTACCATTACATAAACCATTTGCCTGATTAATGTTTCTCAGGAGCATAACAGGACATCCCACTTTTGGTTTCAATTTGTGATTAGGAATCCCCGAAACCTTGATATCATTCAAAAATTATGTTGTGAACCAATCTCCTTGAACCTCTGAATTTTCATCTGATCGAACCCAGGAGTCAGAGCTTAAATATTCTCTCTCATCGCCGGGAATCAATGACATAAGATAATCATTAATAGAATTTTTTTGTTTGTCTAATTTTTCATGTGATATTTAACAAATATACTGATAAAATAATAGAAACTCCTCGAAGGACTATGTTATAGAACGAATTGCTTATCAAAAAAAATTATTTAGAACGAATTGGCCAAATGTGGAACTGAGAAATTGAAGGCTTGGGTTCGTTTGGCCTGACTTTTTTTTAACTTAAAAGTTGACTTAAAGCTAAAGTTAAAAATATTGACTTTTAATATAAAGTTGAAGTTGTTTGGTAATTATTTTAAAACCATAAAAACTTAAAGCTGAAAACTAATTAGTTTATATTATAAAAGACTAAAATATTTAAAATAAAAAGAAAATTCTTTTAAAAATTATATTAATAAAATACAAAATATTTATAAAATGAATAAAAATGTATAAAAAATTACTACCATCCAAGATCGAAAATAATTTACAAAAGAGAAATTATTTACAAAAGAGAAATTATTCAATGATGATACAGATTATATTCTTATAAAGAAAATATAAATTATATTAAAAGGGTTGAATAATATTTCTTCGAAGAAATTTACACAAACAAGTAAATATTTGTAGCAATCATTTAAACAAGTAAATTACTGCAAGCACATGCCAGTAAAATAAAAGAAAACAATTCAAGTGGTGGCACACCATAAATAAATGGCAAGAAATAGAGTCAGAAAAGTAAATAAAATAAAGGAAAAACCATACAATCAGTACTCGGTGGGAATCGAAGAGGGGAAAAGAAAAATAAGTTAGGCGTATTCAAATTAAGTTGGTATTTTTAACTTTTCTAATATTTCCTTTTTATTCAATTTTAAACTATAAAATTAAGTTGCTTATTAATTGTAGTACTTATTTGAAATAGTGTTTGGCCCTACTTTTCCTTTTAAGTGATTATAAGTTAAAAAAAAGTCAGGCCAAACACTACCTTAATATGTTTCAAAACAAAATTGAAGGCTTAAGAATCTCTGAACAAAAATACTCACCTTAAAAGGAATATAAAGATAAAAATAAAAATAGTAATTTAATTGTTCACAAAAAAAGTTATTCTTAAACTTCATACTTATCGAACAGAGAAAATGGTGTGATTGTCTGAAATATAAAAGGAATGAAGTAATTGACTTCATAGATTATTTTTCTATTTTATTTTATTATTTTATTAATTTTATTAATAAAAAAAAGTTACATAGTGATTTATACCAAAGGGGTATTGATAAAAAAATAATCTACATGGAGGTATTAAGCAAAAAAAACTTACACGGGGTGGGACATACATTTGTAGATTTTATTATATAAAAAATACGATAAATATCAATTGAAAGTGAGGAAAGTAACAATGATTTTATATATAATAAAAGAAAGAATTAAAAGTAATAATATCATGTATTACTTTGTTTTTATTTTCCAAACATCACTGTAAGATAAACAAATAGATAAATTTTTTAAAATTTGCACCATTAACAAATGAGATATGCATAAAAAAAATGATATATTTTTTTTGTGTCAAGCAAATGACAAATAATTCTTCTGTTCATTACACAAATGTGAAATTTTTTCACACGGGGACATGGGCTAAAATACTCCAGAAGAAAACAAATGTCTAAAGGAGAGTGATGACGATTAAGAACTAATATATATTAACCGTTAGATTAGTTTTTGCTTAATGACCTTTTTTTATGAAAATAAAAGAACAAGTATACAAACATGTGGGTTGGGAACGAGGAGTGGAGTATCACTCTCCGTTCTACCATTTCTCCTTAAAATCTCCAAAATTTGGATCATTTATCATATTTAAATAAATTATTACATTAAATATAAAATTAATTTTACAAATAATTAAAAAAACCACAAAATATTGAAAATTTAATAATCCATATTTTTCATGTGTCAAAAAAATATCTATATTTTTCATTGAACATTAACCCGTGCATTTGCACGGGTAAGTTATACTAGTAAATTAATAAATATATTATTACAGCAAGATAAAATTAAATACATAATAAAGGAGTGAAACATATACTAAGAGTTTCTCATAGCCCAGTGGTTAAGTTCCCATATTTGAGCTACAGATGTTGTGTTCGAAACATTGGCAGTGCTCTTTTAATTTATTTTTATTTTTTTGTATTTTCAAGTCTGTTGTTATAATTGACAAAAAGTTGCTGCAAATGGGATTCGAACCCACGACATGATAAGTATAGACATACCCATCAACCACTACACCACATTAATGAATCGTGTTTATTCGTGCGTTTTATAATATTTATACGAAACATGTTGATAAAAATATATTAAATAACCTTCATCTTCAACCTTCAACCGGGTCACATCGACCCGGTTTCAGATCCGCGATTTCCAGCGCAAAACCCGACGATTTCTTGTGATTTAAACGTCGAAAATAACAATTAATTATCCAGAAACATCACAAAACGATTTGCAATAGATTTATTTTTTTAATTTTGATTCAAATGGTCTAAAACAAAATACCTAAACTTAAAATTTTTAGAAACTTAAAAACGAGATCTTGTCACCGCCGCATATGCCACCATGAATACTACTCGATTTAGATGAATGAAATCCATTAATACTACTCGATTTGTTTCAAATCTTATGAGTTTAACAAAATTTTATGGAAACAATGGATCTTGAGATTGAGATTCTGAGTTTGAAATCTTATACAGCAAATTAAAGTTGAATAGAAAGGAATGGACACTTGAATTCAAGTTAAAGTGATCCGATTGAAACGAAAAAAATACAAAAGGAAAGGATTGGTTTTGATTGTAGCTCCCATTGCTGGTGTGGTGGCTGCTGTTCTTTTGGGCTCAAATGAAGAACAATTCTTCATTTGAGCGTTGTTTTGGTTTTGATTTATTAGATTATAATTATAATTATAATATAATACATACTTAATAATATTAACTTAATGAGGGACATGTAACAAAAAAAAAATTAATGAAGGATTGATGTGCAATAAATAAATGTTTCATAGGACTCACCATGAACTTGCGCTGATGTGGCATAAGTTCGAATTCTATTGGTTAATTAAAAGGAATGCATCAAAACAGCCCAAAACAGGGCTGCACCATAGAAGCTCCCTTAAGATAATTGTGGTGAGATTAACTTCACTTACCATTCACGTAATGAGTGTCCCAAGACTTAACACCATTAATAATTGGTTTCTCATTGCCAAGACTGCCAAACTTTTTTCATGTGTACTTGTTGTAAATTAGTCCTACAAAATTAGAACTAGTAAAATTTCAACTTATTAATTTTATGGATCCCTCTCCTATTGGCACTATGATATGTATTTTCTACTAGTTTGAATTTTCAATTATTAATGATGAGAGTTAAAAAGTGAAGTTCATGTGAGTTTAGTTTAATTGTAGAAGTCGAGGTTTCGAATGTTGAACACTCTTCTTATCTGCACTAAAGCTAAAAATATAGCCACTAAGGTTCTGTCTGATAAAAATAGCAGATGACTGATAAACTAGCTTATAGTTGATGGCTGGTGACTGATGGCTGATAAGCTAATTGATGTGTTTGATAAAATTAGCGGTTCAATTAGTTGATAAATGTAAAATAACATAAAAGGACATATTGTTATAATTCACAATGAACTTTTTATCAAATCAATATTTAAGATATTTTGAATTTAGTGACTTAAATTTATTTTATCTTTTATATATTAAATTAAATTTTATTTGCTAAAAAGTTTATTTTTATTTTATTTTTTATACTTTATAATTTTTTATTTTTTGGAATAATAAATTTTGTTATGAAAGGATACAGTTACAATTATAATTACATAATTACAAATTAAACAAACATCACAAGTTTGTCAAAAGAAAAACTGAGGGTAACGACAATTTTTTGTTGACCAACAATTTATGTTTATTAGTAGTCTTAAAAAAAGGAAAAGAAATTTACCAGTACGTTGCATCACGTAGGGTGTACATGGATCGGGCAAATTCGGTTGATTCGGTCAAACTCATCCAATCCAAAAAAATGGGTTGGGTCGGGCAAGTGGGTGGATACGGATTTCAAAAATGAAAAACCCATTAAAATAGTCGGGTTCCGGATAAAACCGAACCCAACCCAAAAAACTCACTTACCCACTAGTACTATGTTTTTTGAAATATTTTTTATGAAAATACTAAAGATTTTTCCATTTGATCATTAAATATTTTTATATTGAAAATAAGTTATATTGAATAATTCTTATAAATAAATATGACAATTTATCGCACTATTTAAAAAATAAAATGAAAAGTTTGAATAATTTTCATAAATATATATTATAATTCATCGTTTAGTCATTTGATATTAAAATAAAAAATAAAAAAATTATTTGGGTAGCAAACTATCTAACCCGTAAATTAGTGGGTTTACACGAAAAATAGGTGATTATTTTTTATAGTGAAAAAAGTTACACTATTTTTCAAGAAAATACAATGGTTGAGTTATTTTTATTAAAAAAATATGATGATTCGACATTTAAATATTTAATATAAAAAAATAGAAAAATAATTTGGATAGCCCACTACCCAACTCAATCCAACTCGAAAATTAGTGGATTTACCCGACCCGGCCCAATGTTATAACAGGTGGTTATTTTCTTCTACCCAATCCGGAGTATCCTATGTGGTTCGGGTTTTGGTTTTGGTCAAACCCAACCCAATCCAGCCCACGTACACTCCTAGCATCACGCCTTTGGCGTTCAAATTGCATTATATCAAGATTTAATTTATTTGGATAAAAGTTCGCCAAAAAAAAATTATTTGGATAAAAGTGGATTTTTATTAAAATAACAAGGGTAAAAGTGGAAGAAAAAATGATAATCTATAAGCTCATAAGCTAATTGAAATAGCGTCTGAAAAATAAGCTATAAGCTAATAAAATAAGCTATAAACTCATGAAGAAAAGACTATTATCAAACAGATATATATTTCAACATAAGCTATAAGACATAAACTATAAGGTAGCTTATTGTGTTTGTCAAAGAGAGCCTAAATTAAGTGACAAAAAAGTGAAGTATTAATGGTCGCACATAGCACCAAAAAAAATAAACACATATTCTCTCAGTAACTTTTTATAAGCAAATTTCACCTTTTTAAATTTGTTGTATAATTAATATATTTTGACTATAATAAAATCCATGTACATTAATCAATGAAACAAAAAAATAAAATTTGTTTATAAAATATCGTGCTTAATTACATTTACACATAAATACACATAACTTAATTTAATGGGTCTTGCTAACCAATGTCCCTAGGGCACTAGTTAAGGAACCAAAAGAAGAAATAAAATAAAAGTTGTGCATGGAAAATATCAAAATATAAACTTTTGTTGTATTGACCACACTATTTCCAAGTAAAACTTTCTAAATTTGAATCCTTAACAAGTGTCCCTGGAGCACTATTTAGCATTTGCCAATTTAATTTAATTTTTTTTTTTTTTCATTTTATCAAATACAGTATGTGTATGATGAAATTGAATGACCACGGTGGTAAAATTTGTCCAACTTTTGACCAACTAATCTTCATAGTACTTTCTGGTGAAAAATATCACAGAATAATTGAGAGAATTGAAAAGGAACAAAGAATGTTAGATGGCTTGAAAATCACTCAAAAAAAGACAGAGAAGAGGGCCAGCACATGAGTGGGATATTTGGTCTCTCGATATAAGAGAAAGGAAGTGAGACCCTCAAACAAACAAACAAACAGAAGCTAAATGCGTTAAGCAACATCATAACAAAAACACACTTTGGTTCCCTCACCTTAATCCCATTACGTTAAAATTTCACTAATCTCAATTACTTTATACTAGTAATTTATTAATGTTGGTATAGTAGTATGGATTCAGGAATGAGAATGAGAACAAAATTACGCTACCAGTAGCTGCCATCACGTTTTAATTCATCCATTTACTATATAGTATTATACTATAGTATTAACAAATGAGCAATTGCCCCTCCCGTGAAGGCTTCATTTGGTTATCTCGGTTTAATTTCTTTTTCCTTTTCTTCAATTGTAATTCATGTGTTTGCATTGATCTAAGAACTTGGATAAGTATCGATAAGTATTTTACTAGAAATTTTGTGATACAAAAAAAATTTGCGTGGATATAGACAATTTTTTATTTATTAATTAACCCTTTCATTTTCAGAAGAATGAGTTCCAATAATTATGGGTTCGGCCGCAAGATAATTAAAATTTGGTGGGGATTGAGTCTACTCAACCTTATAAAATCAGTTTCTAAGGTGGAAATTGTCTCTTACTTATAAACTCATGTTTGGGCAAACTCACATCCGATGTGAGGCTTCTTATCACACACTCTTACGTCCAACGCTATTGGTTTTGGTGCGTGAATATAAATGGTGGGTGACTGATGACAGTAAATTATATGATATTTTTAGGTACTATATAGTATAGTTTTTAGTAGTTTTAGTAGTGTTTGAAGACCAAATCCAAGTAAATACCTAAAGTTAAGAAGTTACTTGACCAAGAAACAAGAAAAGTGGAAAATGCATTAAAAAAAGGGCAAAAAGGGAAGAAATACGCTCAAAACCACATCGTACCAAAAATGACATAACTGGAGCTACGAATATCAGATCGAGGCCCATGGCCATGCGTTGGAAAGCTAAGACAAAGAGATACAACTTTCGTGTTGGAACAAAAATCTAATTATGCACGACATCGCTCCACGATAGGTTACATCGCGCCACGATGAAAATGCTGAAAATCTGCACAGAATCAGAAAATCTTGTGCTCCAAGTAAAACTCTCATTGCGCCACGATGGATATCATCGCGGTACGATGGTGCGTGCAGCCCAAGTCCAAAAACACTATAAATAGAGCTCTCCTCCTTCACAATTATTCATTCAAAAGTTTAGAGAGTTATAAATCTCTAAGGAGCAAAGGAGGAGGAGCAAGGAGGGCTAAGGAGCTCTCAAGGGAAGGAGACTCTCCCCCACCATCGGGAGACGAAACTTCCTCCGCAAGGAATCGAGGTTATTTTTATGCATGTTTTCTTTATTGTTCAATATGCTTAATAGTAGCTAAGTCTCTTTAGGTTAGGTCGAGTAGATGAACTCCCTTATGAATGCTCAGACATGTAATTTGGTTCGAACAAGACTATATACAATTACTATTTAGTTATTATCTG
Organism: Trifolium pratense; assembly: GCF_020283565.1. Lineage (NCBI taxonomy): Eukaryota > Viridiplantae > Streptophyta > Magnoliopsida > Fabales > Fabaceae > Trifolium > Trifolium pratense. The sequence continues at coordinate 51,943,319 of NC_060060.1, forward strand.
TTATTGTCTCTGCTTATTTATACACTTTCATATATGAATGGCCACATATTTTGTTAGTAACTAGAGTCGAAGTGGATCCCGTGACACATCTGAGACTCCGAACTAAAGAGATAATATAACCAACCAACATGAGACCATTAATTTCAGTATCTGAGGTTAGGTTTGTGATTAAGATTAGCACATAATTAAATTCTGCATGATTTAAGTTAATCAAACAAAGTAGGAGAACACGTGACAACTTGTTAAACGTTGAACTCGAGGGTAAAGATACTATAAAAAAATAATTTGTTAAACGTTGAACTTAAGGGTAGAGATACTATAAAAACAAGAAGGAAACCTACCGGCGGTTGATTTCACTTAGTCAATTGCAATAGAGGTAAGGAATGGTAACACTGAACTTATCTTAATATAAATTAATCTACCGGATAATAAAGTAAGCATATATAGCGTCAGTTACCGAGCAGGAATAGGGAAGGGATTTGAAAGCACTTAACCTACTTTTATCATCTTGAACTCTTTCTTTTATCTTTAGTCTTATATTATCTAACTTCTATCTCAAAACCTTTTTCAAACAAACAAAGCGAAAGCAAAACTATCTTAATTCCTAAACGAAACTAGTCGCCTTGGCACGATCCCTGTGGATACGAACTCATTCTAAACACTAGAGTGTGAATTATTACTCGACAACAGACTGGTCCACTTGCCATACTGCAATCAGTGACCCGATAGCGGGTGGTCAAACGGATCTTGGTGAGGCTCTGATACCATATTAAATTGAGAGTTGAGCATAACTCAACCTACAAAACCTGCTTGTAAGGTGAGAATTATTTTTTTACTTATAAATCCTATTAAAATTGGGAGTTTGACCGAACTCAACCCTACAAAAATAAAGGTGTACCATTACTACCATTATGTACCAGCCCATGATATATATTTGGTAAGGGTTAGTTACCGACTATGTATATTGTTGCTAAACAATTTCACAATTTTCAAACTTAATTTACTCACGAGCATAATTAGTTGATATACAAACTTGTTATTCATTTATACTGTGTTGATAAATGGACTGCAGCTTTTTGTTTGTTTGTTTGCATTGTTAAAACAAGCATTTTGCAATTGTTACTTGAACTACTAATTAATATTAATACAAATTGAGACTCGGAAACAAGTCATGGACAAGGATTTGGAAGTGAAGTTATATAATTGTAATTGTAACTACTAATTATTAATTTTTAAGTACTGTGGTCAAGCATGTCATGCGATTTGTTTTGTCTTGTTGATCATCTTATGGGATTAGCTAGCCTCCCCACCACTCACAATAATGCGCTCACGTATATGGGTGAGTGTGTGTGTGTGTGAGATATGAAATGCAATGATTTGTGTTCCACCCACTCGTCATTATAACCCAATTAATCTTCTTTTTCTTTTCTTCGATTAAATTCCTGTTCACTCGTATGAATAATAGTATTAAGCAGCGGTGCTTCCGAGACATTAGTTAAGACACTTTTACTATATTTAGTTTCGTTAACTAGTGTCTCAGATGCTATTTAGTTTTTTTTTTTTTAAATTACTTCCTCTTTCTGAAAATAACAGACTTAGTTGAATAAAAAATTTACAAAGACTCAATTCAATTTTCAGAATAATGTTAATTATTTTTCGAGTCATGTTAATATATAAAATTTTGCATTTAATAATATAAAATATTTTATGCTAAAAAAGTTGAATGCACAAATTTTGAATTTTCGTTATTTTTTTAATTGTATTATCTGATTACTATTACGTACATTACTTCTAATTTTATTTATATATTCTACTTTATGTTTAATAAAAGTGAATGTACATCTTCTGAACATAACTCAAAGTATGAATATGAAAATGATATGGTGATAATCGATCGGTAGAAGATGTTCTAAGTTAGAGGCCAAAATCCGAGGTTGAAATGGCAGTGGTGGAGGAAGATGTATTTGTAAATACTTTGACGCTCAAGTATTTAAGGTGTATAAGAGAACTTAGAATTAGACATATCTTATAGATTGTAGCATATTATGTTTATACAGCCCTAGATGTGTTATTAGGGCAAACATGATATTGAGTTTTGTCCGGTTCAAATGTACGATCTAAATCGGTATTAATACATGATAAGTAAGTATAGCATATCTGGCTCATATATAAGCAATTCGTTACTTTATAGATCATGTATATCAGTTATAAAATGAACTTAAAAATTAAGGTTTAAATGATATTTTGGTCCATGTAAGTTGGCGTGTTTTTGCTTTTAGTTCTTGTATCTTTTTTTTTTAGGAATTCATCCATGTAAGTTGACGTGTTTTTGCTTTTAGTCCCTAAAGCTAAAGTTCGTAGGAAAATCTGCTCGAAAATCCGCAGGAAACATGCAGATTTTAAATCCACGGGAAAATTCAAAAGGGTGACGTGCTTTCCTAGGAATTTTCCTACAATTTTAGCTTTAGGGACTAAAACCAAAAGATTTTAACATACAAGGATGAATTTCTAAAAAAAAAATAGATACAAAGACTAAAAACTAAAAACACGCCAACCTACAGGAACCAAAAACCATTTAAGCCAAAAATAAAATATTACTTTTTTCATTTTGATTTATTATATATTATGTTGGAACACAAAAATCAACTGGAACAGTGAATAGTAGTACTATTGTGCTGTTTGGCCTAAAGCACAGCCAAAAAAAGTCATGGATTATAATGAGTAGGGTAAGTGGTCACATTTGGTTTATATGGGGCCAGCCGGTTCCAAACTTTGAAGTTCGGCTATATTTAAGCCTTCTTTTTTGTTTCTTTATTTACTTTTCTCTAAAGATGTTCTTCATGTCTATTTTTTTGGAGTTCCTTCTTTTCCTGTGTATTTTTTTTTTATCAAATTGACATATACAATGTACCAAAAAAAATATATTGACATATACAGTGTTGGATCGATCATTGATTTAAAATTAGACTATTTACATCACACAATCAATTTTACGCAATGAAACGATCACAACTTTCAATATCTAGATATTAAACGATTGAGAGTTGTAACCCACGATACAATTGTAACGGAAAATTCAATTCCATACTATGTTCAACTTTCTTGACAATTTTTAAGCGCCATAATTTTGAAGTGTAGTTAAAAATTCGAGTTAACTTCAACTTTTGCATAATATATTTTTTTTTCTTTCTTGTGTTTGGTAACACGCACCTAGCTAGTTGAAGTATATATCAATGTGTAGCGTGTGTAGTGACCCTAACACCGTGAGTTATTCCTCACAATTTTTTGTTAATATAATTACAATGACCCTCGATATTTCATATTCATCGTCCATATATATCAAACTCTAGACCAATTGATTAAAGGGCCGTTAAAGTATTTACCTCTTGTGTCATATTGTTTTAGTTAAAAGCTACACTTAGGAGGAGTGTAAAAGTGCTGAAATAGTGAGGTTGGCCAAGACCCATTCCAACACTAGGACTAGGACGCCACGAATTTAAGACCACATCTCATAAAAAATGAAACATATTGTACACATATGGTTCACTTACCATGCACGTAAAGTTGAAGGGAAGCAGGGAGCAGTAATTTGTCCCAACACTAGGACGCATAAGACCACTTAATCTTTGCTTGCACGGTCAATTGAGTGAGAATATATCAATCCAGTTGAATATATTTGGCAAACAAAATTTAACCCTTTTTTCTATTAGTGCACATAATTCAAATTCAATAGTCAGAATTTGAGCAGGGCATATATGTTTCTGCAATTTGAAGAATTTACTAGTTAATACTACTATTCAAATATCATGCTTGCTTTTTTTTCATTTTTTTTCCACCACATTATCCGGTCCACTGGACCACCTAATCTGGTTCAAGAGGTCAGTTCTGACATCAAGTGGTTTCAACCTCCTCCCGATCATAGTTATTGGAAATCTAATTATAGTCCTTCCTACTGCATCAATCGCTAATCACCACTGAATCGATTAACGATTGGTTTATGCTTGAATTCGGCGTCATGCTTGTTTTTGCTTCAATTGATTCAGTGATTCCCTAGTACTACTACTACAGTATTACCCATAAGGCCATAAATAAGGTTAAAAAAATTAATCATGAATGGAGCAAAAAAAAGTTATGGTACTTTGTTGTAGTAATGAATTGTCATTCATTTGAATTTCAGCTTTAAACCGGCAAAAAAGACAAATGAACAATTAATATGATATTGATATTTGCTAGGTAGCTGCCAAATTTCAATACGTAGGATGTTAAGATGATGGCGTGCTCATCCTCATTTTTCAATTTCAGTACTGCTAGTACATATATAACTTTTCAACATACATAAGCTAAAAAAGATTCAAATGCTGTAAAAGACTAGTCAAAACTCTGCTCCTTCATCTTGACTCATCACTTTCTTTGGGAGAGAAGAAAAGTAAGATGACGTACAAAAAAATGTTGCTTTGTTATCGAGTAAACAGCCACTTTCGTTCCTGAAAATGGTCTGAATTAACGAAAACTGCAGAAAGCTCCTTGAATGTTAGTTCCGTTAGTCAAACAATGAACAATGAACATCCCGAGCTAGCTACCACGAAGAGCTCGCGAGTCTTGCTCGACTCTCCAACGGTCTGATACTCTCACGTATCGTAACGGTCGTAAACCGGAATGATGGGCATTTACTGCACATCAAGGCTCCCAAGCCGTTTTCCGGCAGCCACTTGATGGCCATTAATGCCATCAAGGGCCTTGGCCCTGCACTGGGGGCTATATATATGTGACTCCACTTCATTCACAAGGTACGCATATTCTTAGCAAAGAAAACCTTCTCACACACAAACTAACTTGAGCGTCGGAGTGCCTGCAGGTACACAACCCCCCTCCGCTCCAACAGGGGTTTTCAACCACCTTCAACGCCGGCGCAGTCGCATTCTCCTGGTCAACACGATCAGTGACATTTTTTCTATAGTGAGATCACAAGCACTCATTATGTTTACTGCTTTGGTCAAATTCAATTGGAAAGAATTTGTATAACTGAGATTCAAACTAGACAATCTCTGACCACTTACTCAAATAGACTAATATTTTATCACTTAAACCAGTGACGGAACTAGAAGTTTTGAGTAGTATGGTCACTATAACGCATCATTAAATAGATATAACATTTTATTTATAAAAGCATAAACTACATCATAATTGTTCTCTGCGACCTTCCATATTCTGGAAACATTGAATGGTTTTCTCTTTATCTATTTCTACGTCCATAAAAATATATCTCTCAATACAAGTGATTAAACAATTATTTAACTAGTCATCTTCATGTGATTCTCCATCCAATTCTTGATAATATTCATTGCAGAAAGAATGTTCTTTCAGCTCTTGGAGTTATCATTGGTAATATCAAAGATAATTTCAAAAGTAAATATACCAATGGGTACATAACATGTTTTATGGTCTCCAATAGCTTTATAGAGATGTCGCTAATCCCCTCTAATTCTCAAAATTCACAGTCATAATATACATCTAAGCAAGGTTGTTAAAACCGGATCAGTCGGTCGAACCGGTTCAACCGGGAACCGAGCCTATCACCGGTCCGGGTAGAACCTAAAACCAGAGAGTCGGAGAACTGGACATTAAACCGCTGAACCGGACAAACCGACGGTCTAGGTTGTTTTCCCGGTCCAGGTGTGTTTTTTTTTAGTTTTTATTTTTTTCTTTTTTACAATCACATATTATTTTTATTTTTTTACATAATCACACATTTGTTTTTTGAACTTATCAAAAAAACTGATTTGTGCCATGTTCTTTTTAGACAGATCTATAAGCAATGAAAAAAAAATAAGACAGATCAAAATCAAACAATAAAGTGATTTGTTGTTTCTTTGCACCGAGAGAAGAAGAAGAAGAAGAAGCACATATTCTCACACAAACAAATCGGTATTAGAGTAGAAGAAAAGTATACATATCAGAATTTTAGAGTAGAACTATCTAAAGGGGGAAAAAAATAGAGTAGAAGAAGAAAAGTGCGTAACAAAAAAATAGAGAAATTGAGGAGGCTGCTTTGGTTGTATCTATCCAACAAAGATTTCAGAATTCAGAATTGTTATGAATTAAGGTTTATTAATGGATTGATGGATTGAGCTTATAGAGAAGCCCATAGCATTACTAGTAACTTTTTTTTTTTAACTTTATTACATATAATATTATGAGATTGTATAAATATTAAAAATACCAAACAACATATAAAAAACAAAAAATTTAATAATGTGAAACTTTTATTTTTTTAAGTATAATGTGAAATTCAAATTAATATGATTTTAATGGTATAAAATTATGAATATCATTTAATTTTTTATTAAATATTGTTTTTTATATTATAAAATATATATATATATATATATATATATATATATATATATATATATATATATATATATATTTAATTTAAAACGGTTTGACCGGGTTGAACCCCGACCCAACCAGTTGAACCTTGAACCGGTAAGCTCATCGGTTCGATGACCGGTCCGGTTCTGACAACCTTGCATCTAAGAAATAATATCCCCTTATCAACGACAAAATATGAATGCCTCTAACTTAAACAAGCTACACAAAGAAGTAACTCGGTATTCACTTCTATAAAATGATTATTCAACTCTTGAATTTGTCGATCAGTCACTTCATAAAACAATTAAACTCGAAAATGATGTAAATTAAAAAATTTCTCAAACTTACCTAGTAAGTTTTGGATTAAGTGAGTGTGGGCTATTATCAAATTTACCTACTAATTCATTTTATATATAATATGTATGTATATTGTATAGTAGTAGTAGTAAAAAAATCAAAGCAAAGTAGGGGCACAAACCCACATAGTCTCCTTCTTAGGTTTGTCCCTGACTTAAACCAATTTATTATTTTGCTGATTATAGAGGCATTTCAAACTGGACATTTCTCCTCTTATACATCTTGTTATAGAGGCAATTATAATAATATTTTGCTGATTAAAAAAAAAAATTATTATTGGTTTTAAGTAGCCACTTAAAACCTCATGAAAATTTAAACGATCTGAGTATGGGTGACAAAGTGGACAAACTCTTCCCGTTTAGGCTTGCCCCGCTTAAGTCCGCCTAAAAGCGAGACGAAATGAAAATATACGTAGTTCATCTAATTAATTAGCACCTGCCGTAATTATTAAATTATCGTCATGAGGATATATTTGACAAAGTTTAATTTGTATGCACTGCTAGTGTAAAGTTTTTTTACACATGCATCGAATGATGTGTTGCCACATCATTTAATGAATGTGACAATCATGTGTTGGTATATTATTTGATTCATGTGTAAAATAATTGTACACTGACAGTGTATATAAATTAAATTCTATTTGACAACATAATATGTTTTTCAAATATTAAATGTATCAATTTAAAAAGAAATATTTTTTTGGGTCTATTTTTTAAAAAAAATTTAAGAAAAATAAATATTAAAAATAACATATTTGTAAATATAATGATATAAAAATCCTATTTTCATAAACGAAACGTTTGACGAATTTTAATAATATATTTTTTTGTCAAATAACCTAATGGGTGTAAATATATTTCTTAAGATGAATAAATGGTCAATCTCATTCCGAATCGCGACCCATCAATACGATGTTCCTACTAACTAAATATGTTCACGGGACCAAACAATCATTTGTATATCGCTGTTCAACCATTTTAGGATAATTAATATATGTTTTTACCACAAAAATATATTTAATATACGTGTAAATAAACATAATTAATTTTAACTAAATGACTACGATTTTTCATTTTTTTTATCAAGTAGTCTAGTGGCTAGAAATGTCACCCATAAGATGTGGATAAGTGGGATGACGGGATCTTGTCAAAAAAAAATGTGGGATGACAGGGATTCGAACCCCGACCCATTGCATATATAATGCAATGTCCTGTCAACTGAGCTAAACTCATGTGACTCTTCCTTTTTATGATAAAGGAACGTTTAGTTGTTGTTTACAAATCCTAGCTCAATTGGAGAAAAAATGCCGAATTTATAAGATCGGACGTCATGATCGAAGTTCGAACTCCGGTTCTCTTACTTGTGTGTGTGAGTTTATGATGACTTTGTCATTTTTTCTATTTCTTCTATGTACCAAAAAAGGAATATTTACTAGTCTACATCTAATTTAATGATATTTTTTAATAAAAAAATTTAAAATTCTTCTTTTTTTTTCGCAATAAAAAAATCTTAATTTTTTATTGTAACTAATCTAACAAACTAAATCTAGTTTTTTTATCTCATTATTTAGACAAAAAAATATTTTCGTGATTTTTTTCTTTATAATTTAATGGTATTATATGGTATTTTTTTAATTTACCACTTAATAATTTTGGAGTATTTATTTATCGACCAATAAGAACAAACTATATGCATGTGAAATAAAAATTGATTATAAGTTAATTAGTTGGGGCCATCTCATACAAATGTTTTTATGTGGTTTGTTTTCACTAACTAATTGTTAGCCAACTAACCCTAAATTATCAACGAGTAAAATAGGTGTTACATTATTTCATCGTAATATTAGTTAAAGAATAAAAATATAAATGGAATAACCTTCTCACCACCTTCCATAAGAATAAACCAATCAATAAAATTATATATTTTAAAATATTTACTAGTAGGACATCCGTGCGTCCTTACGGGAGTCGCGGCGTTGCCGCTCTTCGGTAACATGAAATAGTAAAAAATAAAAAGGATATAATATTTGGTTAAAAAAATAGAAAAAAAAACAATGGTAAAACTATCACCAAAAAACTTTAGATCTTCGTATTAATATATGGATATAAATATAGATAATGTAGAAATTATGAAAAAATAGGCTACCTTATTAATATATTAGTAAAAATATAGGTCGTGTGAAAAACACCAAAAAATTTAGGTCCATGTATTAAACATTTGAGTATAAATAGTCCCGTAAAAATTATTAAAAAATAAGCAATCATATTAATATGTTAATGAAAATATAGGTCTCACAAAAATTATCAAAATAATCAGGTCACCGTATTAAATATGACTATAACCCATAAAATTGTAAAAAAATAAAATAAAATAGACAACTTAATTAATATATAAATAAAAATATAAGTCCCGTAGAAATAAAAAAAAAGGGTTTCCATATAAATATATGAGTATAAATATATGTCCCACAAGTGTTATAAAAGAACATGCAAGCTTATTAATATGAGTAAAATACATAGGTCCCGTAGAAATCACACAAAATATATGCGTATAAAAAATAGTAAAAAATTGGAAACTTCATTAATAAGAGTAAAAAATAGGCCCCGCAAAAATCACACAAAAAGATTAGATCCTTGTACTAATATATATTAATAAAAAAACATAGGGCTCGTAAAAATCAACTAAATAATTAGGTGATCCCTGTATTGATATATGATCCAATATAACCCGTAAAGTTATAAAAATAAAAAATAAATAACTATATTAATATATGATTAAAAATATAAGTCTCATAGAAATCCCAAAATAATGTTATCGTATTAATATATGAGTATAAATTTAGGTCTACATAAATTATTAAAGAACGTGAAAACTTATTAATAAGAGGAAAAATATAGGTCCCGCAGAATTTACATAAAAAATTATGTCCCCGTATAAATATATGAGTATAACTCGTAAAATTGTAAAAAAAAAAAAAAAAACTTTATTAATATAGGAGTAAAAATATAAGGCCCGTAGATATAACCATAAAAATTAGGTTTCCGTATTAATATGAATATAACTCGTAAAATTATTAAAAGAAATAGACAACATAATATATTATTAAAAATGCAAGTTCCGTGAGCATCACAAAAAATAGTAGATTTTCATATTAATATATAAGTATAAATATTAGAGCTGACTATATGGGTCATGGTCCGCAGGTTGACCCATTTAACCTGCAGCCCGCACGAACTTAAGACCATTTTATTTTGGCCCGTTTATATTTTTGCCCGTACGGGTTGGACCGTTAAAACTGCGGGTTAAATCCGCGGATTTGCGGGTTGGCCCGTGACCTGTCTTATTATTATTATTTTATCAGTCATAACATTGGTCCATGCCCAAATACAACTTTCTAAAAACAAAAAACTTAGTCTAAATCCTAATTATAAAAAATAACAACAACACACTATTATTTTTACTCACGTAGATAACAACACAAAAATGTCACAAACTTTATTTACTTTTATTTGTTACTTACGATTTATATGTTATAACATAAAATTATTAAGAATATAGTTTTTTTAGCTTTTATTCTATTAATATTTTAGTTTATTTTTTCAAAAAAAAAATGATTTTTTTATTTTTTGGGAAGTTGAAAAACTAGAAGTTAAAATATGAGTAACCATCATAAAATGGGAAGTTTTTTGTACTAACGTTTGAATAAAAACACAAAATAACCGTGAAATCAATGACGTATCAAAAAATAAAATAGGACAAATTGGAGATTTCATAGATATTTTATTTTTTTATATAGTAGATATATTCTATATATAGAATCACGGTGAATTTGACGAAAATATTATAGGCCAAAGAGATCGACCACTCTAATAATATTATTTTAAGTATAAATATGTAATGAAAATATTGAATAGTAAATTAAAATTAAATAATACAGGTGTAAAGATTTATTCAATATTATACAAAAAAAAAAAAGATTTATTCAATATATCCCATTAAAAATTAAAAGTGTCCATTATTTTAGAGAAAAAAAAATTAGAATATTAAGAGTTATCTTATTATTTTATAAACTCACCTATAAAAAAAAGTATTTTAAAGAAGAAAAAGGAAAAGAAAAGAAACTGTTGAAAAGCGTGCAGACAAGGGAGAAGGATTTTAACAGTACAAAATGAAAAGAGAAAGCAATCGAGTGCATTAACTTACGGACGAAGACGGAGTGAGATCTGGGTCAACGCACTTTGACTCACAATAACTATTAACTAACGATAATATCAGGGTTACTTTCGTAATTCACCACTCCCTGTTCCTATGTTGTTTTTTTAAATGTGATAAATAAATAAATAAATAAAATAAACGATTCTGATTCATTACCCCTCATATATATATATAACTCCTCTCTCTCTCTCTCTAGTCTTTTACATTCTATCTCTCAATCTCTCTCTCTATATATCTTCTAGTGTTATCTATTATGCGAACCAGAAGAGGCTTTTGTTATCCTCAAACACAACCACTTTCAAACATGTGTTCTGAGTTCACCAATACCCACAAAAGACAGAAAATAATGCTGTCGGAAAAACCCACCGGAGAAGAAGATTCTGATTTCTTTGATTCTTTACCTGATGACCTTGTCCTCTCTGTTCTCACAAAACTTATTTCCACTGCAACTTCTCCCTCTGATTTTATCAGTGTTCTAATCACGTATGTATTCAAAAATTTGTTCTGTTTTTGATTTTTGTTAATATGTGTTTTAGAAACTGATTTTGTTGAGTTAAACAAAACAGGTGCAAAAGACTAAATGGTTTAAGTCTAAACTCTTCTGTTTTGTCAAAAGCATCGAACAAAACATTATCGGTTAAAGCTAAAAACTGGTCTGACTCTGCTCAACGCTTCCTCAAACGCTGTGCTGATGCCGGAAACATCGAAGCTTGTTACACTCTCGGAATGGTAAACACCTTAAACAAAAAACAAAATTGTTTTATGTTTTTTTATAATTACATGCAAGCAAAATAGTGATTAACAAAATTTGTTATTTTGTTTTATGTTTTTTATTATTACATGCAAGCGAATAAATAGTGATTTTTATTGTGTTTTATTTTTCTTTTCAGATTCGGTTTTATTGTTTGCAAAACAGAGGAAGTGGCGCGTCGTTGATGGCAAAAGCAGCGATGAAATCTCACGCGCCGTCTTTGTATTCATTAGCCGTAATTCAGTTCAATGGAAGCGGTGGAACGAAAAACGACAAAGATTTACGCGCCGGTGTTGCTCTGTGTGCACGCGCTGCATTTCTCGGCCATATCGACGGTTTACGTGAGTTGGGTCATTGTTTACAAGACGGTTACGGCGTTAAACAGAACGTTATAGAGGGACGGCGGTTTTTAGTTCAAGCTAACGCCCGTGAACTCGCTGCCGTTTTGTCCAACGGCAATACCAAACAGCCGTTGCTGACGTGGAGTATTAACCCGTTTCCGAATCAGCCACCACTGCTTCGGGTTACTACCGGGTCGGGTTGTCCGTTGCTAAGTGATTTTGGTTGTAATATTCCGGTTCAAGAGGCTCACCCGGCTAACCAATTTATGTCTGAATGGTTTTCTATTCGGGGCGGGTTTCCGGGTCAAGGTATGAGATTATGTTCTAATACCGGTTGTGGAAGACCGGAGACAAGGAAGCACGAGTTTAGAAGGTGTTCGGTTTGCGGCGCGGTGAATTATTGCTCACGCGCTTGTCAAGCGCTTGATTGGAAGTTCCGACACAAGGCGGAATGTGCCCCGGTTGAGAGGTGGCTTGATGAGGAGGGGGAACATGTTCCCGGTGAAAATGACGGCGGCGTTAACGTTGATGAGGTGGTTGTGCTTGATAGGTAGATTTTTTTTCCTTAATTTTAACGGTGACGGTAACGGTAACGGAAGAGTGTTTGAATTAAGGAACTGTACTATTTTTTGGCATAGGATACTGAAATTATGGAAAAAGTTAAAATATTTATTATCTCATTTATTACTGTGCGTCGCATAGTGCATACTCCAATGGTAGAGTGGTCAAATCTGTTTTTCCTTTATTAGTAGTAGTGAATACTTTATTATTATTTTTTTAAGCAAACTTTTCTTATTTTGGGTACTCTTTTATTACCTTACCCCCCTCTCTAAATACTAGTACTATTGTTGACTAAATAATGAATATTAAGAAAGTTGGTAGTTCTAGTAAAATTTTATTGATAGAAAAAGTTAATATTTATCGCAAGGTGTAGAAAAAAGGATAGAATAATTAGGGAAATGTTTGATAAAAAGTAATTATTGTGGTTGAAAATTCAATATAAAAAAGAAAATAAATTTCCAAAAATTATAATTAGGGAATGAGATAGTAGTAGTAATTTATTTATTTATTTTCTGTAAATTACCTACATCAACCGTTAATTATGTATTGTTAGTTTTTTAGGTTAATAATTTTCCATAAATTTGGCTAGTATTGTGACATTTTAGGCAAATCAAATTTAAACCATCCCTAACTTTTTTCCGTTTTTGTAAATATACATTAACGGGTGTTGTGGGGCTAATTTAATTTTAGTCTTGGTTGCTAATTAAAACATTTGGACCAAAACTTGACAAGTCTATTGTAAATTGTCTAGTTGTGAGATAAGTAGTTAAGTACATATAGAAGGAAAAACGATGATTCAATGAGATCGACGTTAAGGGTTCGTTTGATTCGTAAAACAGCAAGAATTGGACAAAACAGCACAGGACAGAACAAGATAATATAGGACACGACAAAATTGTACCGGAGAGATATAGGACGATAATATTTTTATATTCAAAAATAAAATAGGTATTTTCGTATTTTTTGTAGTTGTACTGTGGATAAAAAATTGTCCTGTGATTTAGTGAGGGACAAAAAGTCTTGTTTTTGTCCTGTCCCTTTGCTACCTAATATATCCGGTCTCATAACCAGTTTTAAATTAAATAGGGCCGGTCTCATAACCAGTTTTAAATCAAATAGGGTACGACAAAAATTGTCCAGTACAATTTTTTGTTTTTTTGGCGGATCAAACGCATCCTAATTAAGGATACGACGTTTGTTGTACATTTGCATCAAAGTAGGCACCACAATACAAACAAAATAAATGGAAGATTGAATAAGATTGATGTATGCGTACAGGTCAAAAGTGTACCACATCTTAAGTGGGGCTATACAATCTTACCACCCCTCACACATCATAACTGCTTTAGAAATAAAAGTTTGATGCATGATGCCATTGCCACCGATTCTTTGTGGGATAGTTTTGGCCACAAGAGAGAGCAATCTTTTGTTTATGGGAGATTGAGATTTAGATGTTATTCTTACATTGCTTACATAAAACACTGTCCACTAAAATTTGTAAATTAAGAGTGTGTAAATATCAATCATCTTGTTTGGAATCACTTTTATTTTTAGGCATGGAATCACTTTTTTTTTTTTTTCTCTCTCTCTCTCTAAATTTTAGAATCATTTGTCATGTTGGGTGAATAATATTAAGTTGCAAACATTTAGGCACTGTTTGGTAAGTTCAATAAGCTAGTTTATTTGCTATCAGCTAGCTTATAGCTTATTTTTATCAAACAGAACCTTAACCTCTCACTCACACTCATATATAGTTGTCTTAGAGAACGTGTGTAGAAAGATAATACGGTGATTTTCACCACACAATATGTATTTAATCGCCAGTAGGGTGTGTCTATGTTTTTTAATTCACTCTGAAGCTAGTAATTTGTGGTGAACCGATTCATAACAGTTTTGAATGTGATAAAATAAAATGTGAAATTTATACTATAGATCTCTTATTTTTATATTATTACAAATGGTGTCTCATCATTTGTTCTTTAAATGTCTTACTTTTGAGAAGGTCAGGACTCGGGATGATATCTTAAAGTTGGTTGGGAGTACGGATGTCTAATTATGTTATGTTCATTTTAGTTTGGTTTCTAGTATGTATTTTGTCCATTTAAAAATATAGAATAATTTAGTTTTTCGTCTGCAAGATAACAATATAGGATCCATTATATTCATATGGATTTTTATTTCGTCATGGACAAATAAAAAAAAATAAAAATAAGGTGCTCTCTTTTGATCTTGGTCGTACAATCGCTTGAATCTTTGGTTTGCTAGTTTCTTTGTTATCTAGAGGCTTGGAGATTTTGTTTACAGTATTTTATGGACTCATGTTTATACGCTAGTGCTATGATGCAATAGCCAGAAAGACTAGTACTAGTGCACCGATACAAAAGTAACTACATTTATCTTTTTTTAAAAATATTAGCGGGACTCAAACCCAAAATCTCTCGAATTCAAGAACTGTTTTTTTACCACTAGACTAAACATTTAGAGTTTAAGTGGTACCCGTACTTTATTGTTAATCTTTGGAGTTTGAGTAGTATTTTTTTTTTTTTGTGATAAGAGTTTGAGTAGTAATATACTGTAAACCAGTTTGGTCTTAATATTATGTTTTGGACTATGCACCGACGCTTCTCCAACTGTATGTTGTTGTAACTCGTCCTAACAATAATTTCAGTATATAGTTTATCACAGTACTTTATATGATTGTTTGAAAATCAAAATGTTGATTTTTATTCTTTTGACGACGTGACGAATATGACTGATATTTACATATATCGTGAGATATGTTTTATTTTTATTATATTTGTAAAGTAAAGTGATTTTGTTTTTTTGACAGAATCTGTAAATTAAAGTGATGTGCATCACTCTTAAATAAATTATATTCCATTATACAGTAGAAATTCTTTAAATTAATACTTGGTAAATTAATAAATTCTCTAAAATAATAAATTTGTCCGGTCCTAATTTGGGCCAATGTAAAAAATTGAAAAATTCGATAAAATAATAAGATAATAATTTTTTGGGAGATCCCTTTATAATTTTCGGTCCCAAGAAAATCATAAATTAATAATTCATAGAAACTGAAAAAAATATATTACACTCTATTGAAATATGATTCAATAGTTGTCTGGTTTCCTTTAAAGTTCAAAAGCCCTTATTGATTTCCAAAGCATATGAACACAGTAGTTACTTATAATTTACGTTGAGTCTCAAGGTTCACTGCAACGTAATTCTAAGAGGCATAGACTAATTTGCCTTTTTGTTTGGTATGTACAGTATAATTACTTAAAAACTCTTTAAATTAATAATTATTAATTTATCGATAAATTAATAACTCTCTAAATTAATAAATTTCTCCGATCCTGACATTATTAATTTAAAGAGTTTCTACTGTATTTGTTTTGTTCAAATATAGATTTTTTTTTGTCACAAAAAAAAAATAGATTTTTTTTTTCAAGTTTGTTCCATCCATTCAAGGTAATCTTGAATTTGGTTTCTCTAAATTGAAGTCATCTAGTGGTAAATAATTTCAGTAGTATGTTTAAAGTTTTTAGTTCGATCATGAGCTTCATTGTAAATAATTTTTTTTAGTATATTGTCAAAAAAGAAAAGGAATTTAATTTGTATATACACCCAATCAAATCGATCACATATTTAAGAAGATATTTATGAATTAACCCACTAAAGTAACATTATCATGTCTTGGTGTTTTTTCAACTTAAACACACTTGTATATTTTACTGTCCAATGTAAGACTCTACACTCTAGAGTTTTTATTTTTTTCAATTAACTTACACTAATATGATGTAATTTAATGATATGCACATGTATTTTTTACACAATTGCTAGTGCATAGCAATTAATTTTTGGTAACATCTATTCTACCCGCAGATAATATTTGGGAGTAATGGCCAAACAATCAATAAAAATAAGTCATATGAGTAATGCAGTACATATAATTAGTTTGTAACCATCTTTTACTTTTCACATGCATAATTTTTTTTTTTGGGTACATATAGTTTTTTTTTTTATTGATAGGTAAATACTCCAGATTGAGTTGAGATCCTCTCCATTTCTTATGTTTTCCATTTCTTCCATTATCAAAGTTTTTAAATATTTTGGGATGTATAAATGACATTTGGACCCACTTGATGTCACATTTTTGTATTTATATTCCCAAAACTATATAATAATGGAGAAAATGGAAAGAATTGGAAATGGAGAGGATCCTAACTCCTCCAGATTATCCAGAGGTAAATTAAAAAAAAAAAAAACTCTTAATTCATTTCAATATTTTTTTTTAAATTTTTTGATTATATTTGTAAAGTAAAGAGTTTTTTTTGACAGAATCTATAAATTAAAGTGATGTGCATCACTCTTAAATAAATTATTTTCCATTGTATTGGTTTTGTTCAAAAATAGTTGTTTTTTTTTTTTCAAGTTTGTTCCATCCACTCAAGGTAATCTTCAATTTGATTTCTCTAAAGTGAGAAAATTAAAACCACTAGATTTGATTTATTGGTGAGGAATTTGGGTAGTATACTTGAGATCCCGGGTTTGATCATCAACTCCACTATAAACAAAATAAAAAGTGAGAAAATTAAAGTTGGGTAAATGATCATTTACCCCCCTGCAAAATAAGCAAATTTTCGTTTACCCCCCTATGCAGATTTTTTTTCTGTTTACCCCCTGCAAAAAATAGATTCACTCATTTTGCCCCCTGTGTGTACAGCAGAACATGTGATTGTGCAAATTTGCTGACATGGCTTGTACACGTGGAAAAAAACATTTATATTTATTTTTAACTTCCACGTCAGATAATATTTTTTTCAAAAAAAAAATTTAATTTTTTTTCCTACAAAATTAATAAAACAAATTTTTTTCCAAAATAAAAAGAAAATCCTACAAATAAAATTTTTTTCCCTACAAAATTTAAAAAAATTCCTACAAATAGTTTTTTTCGTACAAAATTATTATTTTTTTCCTAAAATAAAAAAACGAATTTTCATATTTTTCTCCCAAATAAAGTTTATTTTCAAAATAAAGATATTAAAAAATTATTTTTAAATTTTTTGATTTAAAAAAAATAGAATCTTCGCCGGTTTGCTTCCACCGTCGTGATCATATTCGTCGTCTTCTTCTTCAATCACCGGAATCGTCTTCTACTTCGTTATTGTCTTCTGCTTCCTTCTATTTTTCTAGTTCTAGGACAAATGATTTTGGTATAAGAGGAAAATACGAATAAAACTTCTTTTTCTATTTTTTTAAATTCAAAGAGATTAACAAAAAAAATAATGTTTTGTTTTTAAAAAATAAAGATCATGTTTTTTTAATTCAAAAAGATTTGAAAATAAATCTTTAAAATTTTTATTTTGAAAATAAACTTTATTTTGGAGTAAATATTTATTTTGGGAGCAAAATAAGAAAATTCATTTTTTTTTGTTGGAAATTTTTTTATATTCTTTGTAGGAAAAAAAATTAATTTTTTTGCAGAAAATGTTTTAAAAAACTTTGTAGGAAAAAAAATTTATTTGTAGGATTTTTTTGGGAAAAAAAAAAAGAAAATCCATTTTTTTATTTTGTAGGAATTTTTTTTTTTAAAAAAAAATATTATCTGACGTGAAATTTAAAAAATAAATATTAATTATTTTTTCCACGTGTACAAGCCATGTCAGCAGATTTGCACATTCACATGTCCTGCTGTACACACGGGGGGCAAAATGAGTGAATCTATTTTTTGCAGGGGGGGTAAACAGAAAAAAAATCTGCATAGGGGGGTAAACGAAAATTTGCTTATTTTGCAGGGGGGTAAATGATCATTTAGACATTTACCCATTAAAGTTTGTTACTTAAACAAACTCATAATTTGTTATCATATAGTTGCAATATCTACCTTTAATTTGTTAATCAATGATCCATCGTACTCACTTTATTCATTAAAGTGATTTTTTCACTTTAAAGGAGCCGAATCAAATAATATAGTTGAGATTCAAACTTTGATTCACCATGTCATGGTAGACAAATTCACTTCGTTAGATTCAATTATCGATAGTTTCATGGATTTAATTGATATATACGTATATTTAATTCTTTTTTGAGGTTAAGTAGTCTAGTGATCCTTCGAATTTTGCTCTTTAAAGCAAATAAGTGAAAAACGTCGTGTTTGAATCTCTATCCAGTGTGATAACATTCATACCAACTGAACTATGTTCACAAAGATACATCTAAAGTAACATATAAAAGAGGGTGGATGGAGGGGGAATGTGGTTCAAAGTGCTGACAACTCTACGGGGTGGAGAGATGTTGTGTGAGAGCAGGGGGCAGAGTGGGTCTTTTTGGTGGAGGGCAGGGACGTATCTACGTAGATGCATGGTGTGGCTTTAGCCACACCAGAATTTACAAATTTTGTTTCATATATATACTGAGAAAAGTCTCCACACCCAGGCTTGAGCTTGCGAATTTTCCAATATACCGTGATTGCAGAGAACAAAAGAAGGCTTAAGTTTTAGAAGTTCTCTACATCTGTGTGTTGTGCTCTACATGTGAAAGAAGGTCTCCACTTTGTAAATCCAAAAAAGTAAAAAAGAAAGAAAGGATGAAAATGGGATGAAACAGCGACAAAGAAGACTAACAAAATTAGGAGTCTCTAAAATTAGGGTAAATGTGTTGGGCCAATTATAAGCAAAAATGAGTGAATATTTGGGCCTGTTATGACTTATAAGATTACGAAATTTTTTTTCTCTACCCCAACATTTAACCCTTTACCCCTACAAATAATTTAATATTCCAATTTTACCCTTTGATCTTTTAACTCCACCCCTACAAAAAAAAATCTGCACAGAATTAATCTGTTCCGGTAATTGAGAAATGTTTTCCGGTAATTGCAACTATAAATTAAACATGAGTTACATACCGGAAAAGTTTAATAATGAGTTCCGGTATTTGTTTGTTCCTAAATATTCAACCCCTTCCAACAAATCAAAGTTTCGGTATTTGTTAACTTGTTCCCAAATATTCAACCCCTTCCAACAAATCAAAGTTTCGGTATTTGTTAATTTGTTCCCAAATATTCAACCCCCTCCAACAAATCAAATCAATTACACTATAATTGATAATTCTTATGTATTTTTGTTATTATATTCTTGTTGTTCTCTTTGAATTTTTTGTGGTGTAAGATTTCCCTAAATCTAATGGATTGGTCCAGCTGCTGCCAGAATCACTGCTCCGATCCACATATAAATCTTGCTAAAGCTACAAAGCCGTAAGAAACTCACCCGATATCAACCACCCATTCTTTCACAACCACCACATGAATAATTTTTTCAAAATCAAAATGGTTGTGTTTCATCTTTCATTGTTCACCCTATATCCTTGTCGACCCTCTAAAACCCATCCATCTAAATAACCACCACTCACTCTCTATCGCCGCTGAATCACTCGATCCTACTATTTAGCCACAGTTTAAACCCTGGCAAATTTTCCGAGACTCATTTTTCTTACTTTTCCGGTATGTAAAACAACCTTATAGTTTATGATGTAATTACCGGAACACATTTTTCAAGTATTCCGGTTTGAAATGTTTGCTACCAGAAAACTTATAAGTATACAAAAATAAAAAATTGTAGGGGTGGGTGAAGTTAAATCATAAAGGGGTAAAATTGGAAAATTAAGTTATTTGTTGGGGTAGATGGTTAAATGTAGGGGTAGAAAAAAAATATTTCTAAGATTACTAATGAGAGTTTATCTTTTTTTTTACTAAAACTATCATCTTCTCTTTTATTATACCATGAATTAATTAGATATGAGTGAATATATATATTTAAAAAAGATGAGTGAATATATATATTTTTTTAAAAAAAGATGAGTGAATATAATTACTAATTAGACCATACAAAAAAAAAAGTTAATGTAATTTTCTCGAGATTTTTTATTTTTATATGTAAACTTATTTATTTTTTGTATGTATTATAGAATCCTTTTATCTATTTAATTGTAAAATTTATTTTATAAATTATGATTTGCATTAATTAGTTATAAAGTTCATATTATATTTTTTCATTATAATCTAGTAAAACCAAGATTTGGTGGTCTCGTCAATTCAACCTCTGGTTCTATTTTTAAAACATTTTTTCAGCCCCTCTCATATTTTAGGCAAGATCTGCCACTACCCAGATGTGCATCGGCTGTGCATCCTCTCATCCACCTCCTATCCAATTCGACCAATAAGAGTATTAAAGTTGTTGATTATAAATTGTTGGAAACAAATCTAGAAATTAGGCCTCCAATTTTAAGGAATCATTCTGACATCAGATTCGAAATTATGTTAGAAATGTCCAATGCAATCCAAAATTTGCAAAATTAAAAGGACTTTAAGATATTTGTGCAAAACTTATGGAAACAAATAAAGGCAACACATTTGATATGATTTATAGGCTTATGAAGTTAGCTTTAGTTCCGCTAGTGGCAACTACAAGCGTCGAACATGTTTTTTTAACTATGAAATTTGCGAACGTGTTTTTTTAGCCACACTAATATATGATGTCTAGATCCGTCCCTGGTGGAGGGAGATTGTGAGGATCCGTGATGGAGTAGATGACCTCGGGGAAGGGTGGTTTGGGGATTGTGCGCGGAAAAAGGTGGGGATGGGTTAGAGACGTACTTTTGGACCGATACCTAGTTAGATGAGACTCCGTTGTGTGTGAGGTTTCAGCGTTTATTCTAGAATGCGAACTCTTTTTTTCGTCTAGGGGGCACAGACGCTGGGTTTGAGTTAAAAATATTGTCACTCGCTACTTAGAGTGCGAAAAGTACTTGCATCCTAGAAAACGTGGGGGTTAGTTTGGTAATTTCAGGGAGCACATGAGGAATTCCAAGGGTGCGGAAACAAATCCCTCTTATTTTTTTTATAAGCAATGTTAGCTGTTAGTATTATGTAAGTGTTTTTCTCCTTTGCCGAGACTTGAACCCTGGATCTCATGATCCTTAACCCTTATTTCAACTAATTTAACCAGTTGAACTACTCATCCCATCCAAGAAATCCCTTTTATTAATATTCAGTTGCATTCAAATGCCAAACATATGGGTGGGTGATACAGGCCCAATGTTATCAGGCGCACTATCAGAATTCAAATATTTGCCCGTTCATTTTCCATCCACTTGTTTTTGTTTTTGACAATCCACTTGTTTTCTTTGTTTACTCTTTTTTTCCCCAAAAATATTTGATTGCAAAAGATGTGAGAGGATCCTCAAGTGTAAATTACTCCATCCGTCCCAAATTATAAGGAAAAATAAAAAAATCATACTTATTAAGAAAAAGTAAAACATGAGAATTTGAAGTATGTTTTTGTGGGTTTTTCTTAGAATGAATTGCATAGGAAAATGTAAAAATAATTTTTATTGGTTGTTGTTTATTGAGAAAATAAGAGAGAAGAAATTAAATGCAATTTGCATTTAATTTTATGAAAATAAGGAAAAAAACAATCTTAAAAATAATTTTTTCTCTTGTAATTTGGGACAAAAAAATGGAATTTTCCCCCTTATAATTTGGGACGGAGGGAGTACATCGGAGAGGGAGCAGTGAAGGAATCCACCCTTAAAAATTTCTTTGCCAATTTTTATGATTTTTTTAATTGGTTATCTAATGGTCAAAAATTGACTGCACCATAAAGTAAATGGAGAGAATCCACTCTCTTAAAAGATAAATAAGGACATGATGGATATTGGAAATTCGGAAAATATGATCACCATCCCCTATATCATTCTACAACGTTGGATTCTTTTTCCTACATCCTACACATGCCATTTGTTATGTTTATTTTTTATTTGTGTGGTGTTCCTTAATACTTATATTGAATTTAACCATAAGTATTAATTCACCTCAAAATTTTGGAGAAGTGTTTGAATCAAAAGCACAATCACAATATTTAGAGAATAAACACAGTTAGTGGGTTTAGTAAATGGTGGAGGTATGATGGGAAGGATGGTTAATTTTCCCATGATGGGAACAGCTAAAATATACCATTGATATATTGTTAGGGTCCGTTTGGTGCGCAGGATAGCATAGTGACATGATATGATATAAAACAGGATAAGGATAGGATATGATAACAGCAGGATAACAGTTATACTCAGTTATCATATCCTGTGTTTGGTGCACACAGGATAACAAACATAATAACTATTATATTTTGTTTTTAATACATACTTGCTCATAATAATATGATAAGATATATAACATATTAAATTGACAAAATTACTATTGTAAAACAATTGTTATTTTTTTAAAATTATTTTGTAATACTTTAAATTTTATAAATAAAAAATATAAATAAGTAATCAAATAACTTTATATAATTTAAAATAAAAATCATGAGAAAATAATCAAGTTTAATTTTTTATGAATCATGATCAAATAAATAACTCAATAATATATACATGTTAGATAAGCCAAATAAATATATGATATATCTCATACGTAAATAATAAAACTACTATTGCAAAAGAATTATATTTAATTTTTTATAAAATTTAAATTAATATCCCTATTTGTCAATTTTTTTAATAATCATTTTACTTTAAAATATTGTAATTTTAGTAAAATTTTGATTTTTTAGAATATATAAATTACAAAATTACCCATATGAGAAAATCACATATATATTTAAAAATTAATTATTTTATTATTTATATTTTATTAATTTTATTTTATGTATTTTAAAATATATTTTATAAAATAAATCAGTAATTTTTTTTTCTTATCCTATCCTGCCGGTAACTCAGCTCAAATTCAGGATAAGAATTATAACTAGAGAGACATGATAGGATAAGCTTCAGGATTAACTTATCATATCCTGCTGTATCACCAAACACTGGATTGCGGCAGGATATGATACAGTTATCCTATCTTGTCTCTTATCCTGTGCACCAAACGAGCCCTTAAAGAATTAGATGGTCTAGATTTAAGATGGGCTACCTATTTGATAATGTACATTTATTTATGAATTTGTCCTGCACTATTATACATTCTATATTTATATCAAAGATATTTGTATTTTCCGTCAAAAATAAAATAAAAGACATTTATACTTATGAGAGCATTGTGCGGCCTTTTAAATTGTACGAAATGCCCAGAAAATTTGTAGTATATAACAATAGTATGTAAATTTATTGACTTGTCTTGTGACAATTTTTTTTATTGACGAAATGTCAAAGCATTGAAAACTCGCGCATTTAAAGTGGAGTGACTGAAATTCGAACCCCGATCCTAACGCTGTGGACAATTTATCCATAATAATATGCATATCTGTTTTTATTTTTTATATGAGATGATCAAGATTTGAACCCCCGACCCCTGTATATATAGTGCAATATTTCTGCCAACTGAGCTAAACTCACGAGACTATTTACTTTCTTTATTTATGAATGGTTTAAATCTAGTTTTGGCCTATAATTCTAATTGCTTGATTTTAATCTTTTAATTATATAACTGCTCGATTTTGGTCTCTTAAATTTCAATGGATCGATTTTAACCCCTCAATTTATCCCCTTTTACATTTTCTAGTCTCTTATGTTGATTTTTTGACTGAAAATTGTTTACGTGGCATTTTAAAATTAAAAACAAAGTTGGTAAAAATGTACGTGGTTCGATTCCCACGGAAGGCAAAAATTTCACTAGAGAGGGGGGTTGAGAAGATCGTAAGGTGACAGTGTCGGGACCACCTAAAGTGGTGGGGCCTGGGCTGTTACAGTTAGAGTGGTTGCAACACCGTAACTAACTAACAAATGGCCTGGGCTGATACCACTTGTTGTAACAAATGGCCAACCTCATTCTCATTAGCACTAGCCAAATGGCTTATAGTTTGAGTACAATTGGGCCTAGAACACACTACACAAATTGGGCTTAGGCATAAGGCCAATCCAACATACTATATACAACATAATGGGGTGATGTAATTTAAGATGGTTTCTCTCCCAACCCCCCTCAATTCTTTTCTACCCCTGAATTTCCGTTTTTGCCCCTGGGGGTACTGCGGTTTATACGAACCGAAATAAGCTGACATGCTGATAAATTTCGATAACCACTTACCGAAATCTGGGACATTTCGGTTCGCAGGTACCGAAACAATTATTTCGGTAAACTTCTACCGAAAATGGCCTAATTCCAGCGACCAACGTACCGAAATCTAGGACATTTCGGTTCGCAGATACCGAACAAGCTGACGTTCGTTTTTTGTGTACCGAAAATGCTAATGTTCGGTTTGCAGTTACCGAAATGGTCTAATATTTGGCTTCGGTGAATACGAACCGAAGTTTTTTGGCAAAAATGTTTCAAACCGCAAGGAGCAAACTTGGATTTTTGGGGGGTAGAAAAGAATTGAGGGGGGTTGGGAGAGAAACCATCGTAATTTAATTGTGGAAAAAATTGGTCCACTATGGACAAATATATTTATGGGTGCATTTTATACGGATCCTCTAACAAAAAGATGGAAAAATTGAATTGTTTGGCTAGAAGAAGAGGCTCAGCGCCATGTGAACAGGGATGGATGCAAAAACTTATTCATATTGAAGATTGAAAAATAGTAAAATAATAATAAAATAATAAAATTGAATGTATTTATTCATAGAGATTATTTTGTTTATATTGCCCATGTCAATAATATTATCTAATAATTCATCATATATAACTCCTTGTAAAGAAGAAGAAGAAGAAGAAAAAAGTTGACTCGTGCCTTGTGTCTTTCCTTTCTCTTGTCAATAATATTACCTCATAATTCATCATATGTAACTCCTTGTGAAAAATTTCCACTTTGGCCCTTTGTAATCCAACACAAACTACCAACTTACCCTTGTTATATATTTTTTTTCTTTTCCCAATTTGATCAATAACTCCTATCTCCTTCAATTAATTAATTAGAGTTGAGATGTAACATGTTATGTTGTTGAGGAGGAGCTTAAATTATTTTTAAACTCTGAAAACCCTAAATCACAAGTTTGTTATCATAAAAAAATGGGAAGATTGTTGAGACAAAATCCTTAAAATTGTGTTAAAAATAACAAACATTGATGATTATATGAATAAAGGACTTTGATCCTTTTTGCTATCTATTGTGTGCTCTTGAGTGGTCGAGGTTGCTCCAATGAGAAGAAAAAAAATAACGAACGAATCATTAGTCTATGAAACATGGTTAGATACCCTTATCGGAGATTTGAGTATAAATGTGCATCATTTATGATAAAAATATAGAGGAATACATTGGCAACACTTCGGAAGCTAGTAATCTTTTTGACATAAAATCTTTGGGGAGAATTTTTGCTCTTAAAGTTGAGATTGATAATGTCTTCTTATTAAAAAAAAAAGTCATTTAAAATATATTACATGCAAATGATGTGTTTATTTTGCTTAAACTCACACTAACTAGTTAGCGCTACATCACACATTGTTTGAAGGTGTCCAACATCATTCTCTTTTAGCATTTGACAACCTTGTACACAATTTAATGAACTCATCATCTGTACCGATCATGCTAATCCTAACATACTTTGTATCGACACCAAATCTCTTCCCTCCTCTTGTACGAATCTTCAGTTTTTCCAAATAACTCTCACCATCTTCTATGCCCTCCACACACTTCAACCAAGCAAAAGCTGTATAGGAATTTTAAAAAAAAAAGTTTAGTGAAAAAAATAAGCAACAAAAAAAATTCTAATAACTATTGAAAACCTGAAACACATTTAAGTAGCTAATATCGACATGACATCGACACATGTGACACATTCAATTAATTCTTTTTCTGATTTATTATCGGTGTCCACGTGTTTGTATCTGGTGTTCGTGTTTGTGTCAGGACTTAATAGTTGAAAATATATTACCTGGGTATTGCTCAGATAAGTCCTTGTTGAAGTGACAATAGGAAGTTGGGTACTTGGTCAAGGTAAAAACCTTGCTTTGCTCAACAGCCCCCTTAAATTTCTCCCACCTTTCTTTCATGAGTCTTTTGCTATAATAAAAAAAGAGGCGATCAGATTCAATGGACTTTAAATTTTGGTAACCATCACAAATCACTCCAATTATCTTGGCAGCTCGAATTTGGGATTCTTTTGACACGCCAATGGAGTTTAAGTGTACAAATCTTATCATCTTCTTAGCAACTTCAATGTCCTTTACAAATGCCCACCTATGCAACAAAATAAAAAATTGATTAGCAATTTAACATATATAAAAATAAATTATAATATTATATGCAAATATGATGAGTTTTATATGACTTTGTTTTGAACTTGAGTTGGGCAAGTGGCCTTATAACTACAATCTAATAGTAGACGGTCCAATAAATATTGAATAGACTCTAATGTTATATTAAAATTAGGGTTGAGTTAGACTTACACAATCGGCATGACAAAAAAAATCACACATGGTGGATAAATTGATTATATGCATAGTTCTTCCGTAAAAAAATAAAAAATTCTATGCATAGTTCTAAAGTGTGGTGCAGAATTACGATCCAATATAACAAGTATATATAGTATAGAATATGGTCGATATCTCAGACTCACCCGATACGTGAACCGGCATGACCAGTGCATTTGGAAAATGTGAAGAGCATAACATCATTGTCAGCCTCATAAATAATGGGAGTGTATTGCGGCCAATAATAGGCCAAGTCATAAATAACTTTCCCTTTAGCTCCAGAGTTCACCACTGGTACACGAAGAGTCCCATCAGGGTTGTTTGGGGAGGTCACAACTTCCATGTAAGGTTCACCTTTATCATACAAAGCAGCATCACCGGTCCATTGAAATAGCCTTGATTGCAAGATATCAGTCGCGTCTTTGTATTCCTGTAAATTAAACACAAGCACATTCCAAGTTAATCTTTCAATCAAACATTAATAAGTCATGATTTATATGTATGATTAGATCAAGCCATTTCGAGAAATAATTTTCAAAATTGAAAAATATAATTTAAATATTTGTTAGTCATAAAAAATTCATCGAGACTAAAACTACATATATCTTCTGTATTTCCAAAGGACAAAATGTGAAAAGTAAAATTTGCAGGAACAAATCTTTTTTACAATGAGGAAATTGTTTGACACCAGATAGACAAACCCTTAATACCCATTTGCATATACAATCTACAACTACATTTTTTTTTTGATAAGCCAATCTATAACTACATATGTTTCTACGTGAAATGTGTGTATTGAAAGTTACACTCTTTGGACACTATTATAAGCATACATAATGAACCTATAAAGTAATTATTGTTTGTGATGTATTTGGTCAAAATTTTAAATTAAATACATCTATTTATTGATTCATTTTTTTTAGAGCTGGATATCAAGTTTTCAAAAAAAAAAAATCTATTTATTGATTCTTTTTTTTTTTTTTTTTTTATATTTCGGAGCAAATGGCAGTTACTAATTGAAGTCAATATGATTGTTTGAACGGCCACCGCCGTACTGTAAATATGATTGTTTGAACGGCCACCGCCGTACTATTTGGACCTTCCGCCGCTCTCCTTCTTGGTTTGCAGGTTCACAACAACATGGTTTCTTTCTCTGGTTCAATATCTCTGTCTCTTAACCGCTAGGGATTTGGGTTGTTTGGGTTATCTCTCCGCTGTGAGAGCTACGATTTTTCTCGTGATTCGGCGATTGTTTGGTGTTGTTTCTCCGTAGACGATTTTGTTTTGCTACGTTGCTGCAAATTCTTGCGTCAATTCCGAATTTCTTGCTGTTGGCCACTTTGCTTTTTTGCCCTAAATTCCATGGTTCTGTTTTTCTCTCGATTACGTTGCAATATTGGATCTTGTGTTTACGGTTTCAGTTCTCCTGCAATTCACCTCCAATTTCGTTTCCTTCCTGTGTGTTCTGCAACCATGGCTGCAATTAACTTGGATAATCTCAATTTAAGTGATGATGAGGCTTTAGATTTTGAGTTGGAGGCAGATTCTACAGAACAAAACGATATTAATCTTTGTTTGGTCGGTAGTTTTGTTCACGATAGACCAATCAATTTTTACAGCATGAAGACCCGCTTGACTGATGTGTGGAGGCCGGTCAAGAGTATGGCGGTGACGAAGGCAACACATGGATTATATATTTTCAAATTCTTCCACCATATGGACGTAGAGGCAGTTATCAAGGGAGGACCCTGGACTTTTGATAATTTCACTTTAATCATCGATAGATTGAAAGTGGGGGTAGCTCTACATGATATTCCTCTATTTCACGTGAATTTTTGGGTGCAAGTTCACCATGTTCCTGTTGGTATGATGGTAGAGAAGGTGGGGCGAGGGCTTGCAAATTATATCGGGAAGTTTCTAGAGTATGATAAGAATAACAACACGAGTATCTGGAGCAGTATATGAGAGTGAGAGTTAGGGTGGATGTGAGGAACCCATTGAAGATTGAGAAAAAGATCAATCTGATCGGTGGAGGGGGCGAATTAGTGAAGTTTAAATACGAGAGGTTGGGTAGTTTCTGCTTTGTTTGTGGTATACTTGGACATTCGGAAAACAAATGTGAACTCAAATATGCTATGGCCAGGGACGATGGTAGACGCAGTTGGTCGAATGAAATTAGAGATGAGATACGCTGACCTGGGGGTCGCTTTGAGTCTCGATGGTTGCGAAAGGATAGCAACATTAATCTTAGTGCGGCTGCTAATGAACAATCTGGTGAGAGGGATCAGCAACACACTAGTCCTATTCATTCTGAACCAAGGCAGTCTCGTGGGAGTGAAGAACGCAGGGAGAGTAGTGAGGCTGACAATTCACTGATAATTACATCCAACGATGATAGAAATTGCTCTCTATCAAGGTCAACTGTCGTGCGGCGTCTAAATGCTACTCATGTATCACACACTGTTGTATTTCCACATTCGTTGTTATTGGCCCATCAAACCCCATGTATCAGGTGAAGATATGTTGACTGAGGTGCCACAGTCGACTGAGGTGCCACAGTCGACTGAGGTGCCACAGTCGACTGAGGTTCCCCGAGTCGAGAATGATGACATGGTCAATCAAGTGGAGAGAAAAAGAAGACGCGCAGAGCTTTCAATTGGGACAATCACAGGTATACACGATAGTCAGCATTTTTTATCGGCAGGTCCTGGCAGCTCCCAGGACTGTTGGGACCAATGATTGTTCTGAGTTGGAATTGTCGGGGTTTGGGCGGCCCGAGTGCATTTCCTAATTTGCGTAAGCTTGCTCGAGAACATAAACCGGATATTTTATTTCTTTCGGAAACTTTGTCTTATGCTAGAAATCTTGAACGTGTTCGGGTTATGTTAGGTTTTGATTCTTGTCTAGCCATTGATGTGGAGGGTCGGAGTGGAGGGTTGGCGGTGCTCTGGAAAGATAGTAGTAAATGTAGTATCTTAAATTATATGAGAAACTTTATAAATATCCTAGTGGAGGACGAATAATTGGGGGAGTGGCGGTTAACTTGTTATTATGGTTAGCCAGAACGGAGCCGACGTCGACAAGCATGGGATCTACTGAGGGAGTTAGGTAATATGTCTTTGCTTCCTTGGTGTATTATTGGTGACTTTAATGATTTACTCTCTCATGAGGACAAAAAGGGGATTCATCCTCATCCTAATTGGTTGTGTATGGGCTTTAGAGAAGCAATTAGTGATTATGACTTGTCGGATATACCGTTGGAAGGCCATCCGTTTACGTGGATAAAAAGTCGTGGTACTAATCATGTTATTGAAGAGCGTTTAGACAGAGCAATGACAAATTTGAGTTGGCTTGGTCTTTTCCCTCAGGTTAGGTTATCTAATCTATTGACCTCCCATTCAGATCATAGTCCCATCCTATTGCATTGTTCCCCTATCATTAAGACTCGATTCAATAGGGCTTTTCGCTTTGAGAACAACTGGTTAAAGGAGCCGGATTTTGCAGAGGTGGTGGTTGAAGGTTGAGGGGTGAATGATAATATTGAGATCGTTGACCGTGTAGCTAGATGTGCTAACAAACTACAAGGGTGGGGTCGGAGGAAGCGAACAAAGTTTAAAGAGGAGATTGATGCTCGTGTTAGAGAGATGGAGCTATTAAGGGGCAACCAGGGTGAGACGGATAGTCGGAGGTATCAGGAATTGTATGACAGACATGCTATTCTTGTGATACAAGAGGAAGGGTATTGGAAGCAACGTGCGAAAATGCATTGGCTTAAAGAAGGTGATTTGAATACTCATTTTTTCCATATGTCAGCAACCGTGCGTAGTAAGAAGAAAAAGTTGAGTAAGCTTATTGACGACGGAGGTACGGAGGTTCATACCCAAGACGGTCTTTGTGGGGTGGCAAAGAAATATTTTGATTCCCTCTTTAAGGCTCGAGATGGAGATCATGAACCTGTTCTAAATCTTATTCAGCAACGTGTGACGGAGGAGGACAATAATTTTCTTATAGCACCTATTACCAAAGATGAGATCAACATGCATTGTTCCAAATGCATCCTGACAAGTCACCGGGCCCTGATGGGTTCAATCCGGCCTTTTATCAGAGGTTCAGGGAGCAATGTGGTGATGATATTTTCGCAGCAGCGACCACATGGTTGAATAGAGGGTACTTCCCGGCTAGCCTTAATGAAACAAACATTTGTCTCATTCCGAAATGTGACAACCCTATTATGATGAAAGATTTACGTCCTATATCTCTTTGTAATGTTTTATATAAGATGATTTCTAAAGTGTTGGCTAATAGGTTGAAGAGGTGTCTTGATAAGTGTGTCTCATAGGAACAATCAGCTTTTGTGGAAGGACGATCGATTCTTGATAATGCTCTTATTGTCATAGAGGTTATTCATGCATTAAAAAGGAAGACCAAGGGCCGAAGAGGTGAGTTGGCCTTGAAGATTGATATTAGCAAAGCCTATGACAAAGTTGATTGGGGTTTTCTTCGTGGTGTTTTATCTAGAATGGGATTTTGTGTCCAATGGATTGATTGGATGATGATGTGTGTGAGCTCAGTTAATTATGCAATGCTTATGAATTTTGATAGAGTTGGTCCTATCACACCGGAACGCGGTCTTCGTTAGGGAGATCCTTTATCTCCATATCTATTTATTTTGGTGGCAGAAGGGTTGACTTCTCTTATTCACCAAGTCGTTGGTAGAGGTGACATACATGGGGTG
The DNA here is from genome assembly GCF_020283565.1 of Trifolium pratense. NCBI lineage: Eukaryota > Viridiplantae > Streptophyta > Magnoliopsida > Fabales > Fabaceae > Trifolium > Trifolium pratense. The sequence goes on from NC_060060.1 coordinate 51,975,052, forward strand.
CGAGTTTGTAGGGGTGCACCTGAGGTGTCACACCTTCTTTTTGCAGATGATTGTTTCTTGTTTTGCATGGCTAATTTCACTGAAGTGAATCAACTCCTGAGAATTTTACATACTTATGAACAAGCCTCCGGACAATAAATAAATTTATCTAAGTCGGAAGTGTTTATAAGTCGCAATTTGTCCCATGCGGATAAAGAAGACTTGTCTGGTATTCTTGGAGTTCGACATGTTCTAGGTACGGGTACTTATCTTGGTTTACCATCTATGATAGGTAGGAGCAAGAAAACCACATTTTCTTATATTAAAGATCGTATATGGAAGCGTATAAATTCTTGGCGAGGGCGAGCATTGTCAAAGGCCGGTAAAGAGGTAATGATCAAATCGGTACTTCAGGCTATTCCTTCATATGTCATGAGTATGTATATACTCCCCTCATCTTTTATTGGAGATATTGAAAAAATGTTAAATGCATTTTGGTGGGGAGGAGGTAGTAATAACGGGAGAGGCATACACTGGCTGGCATGGGAGAGGCTTGCATGTCCGAAGGCTAAGGGAGGCTTAGGTTTTTGTAATTTTCAAGCTTTTAACATGGCTATGGTGGCGAAACAAGTATGGCATATTGTTCAAAATCCGGATTCGATGGTTGCCAAAGTAATTAAAGCAAGGTATTTTCCACGATCTTCTTTATTTGAAGCCTCTTTGGGTTATAACCCAAGTTTTGCTTGGCGTAGTATTTGGAAAGCTCGTCAAATTTTGTTGCTTGGATGTAGGTGGAGTATAAGTGGTGGGGATAAAATCAATATTATGAAGGACCCGTGGCTGCGTGGTAGTGATGAACGTTGGGTTCCTTCTCCACAAGAGGAAGGTGTGTACCAATTGTTTGTCAATGATTTGTTATTAGATAATTATAAGGCTTGGGATATTGCTAAAATCTGAACCCTATTTCCAGGTCCAACGGCAAACTTAATTATTAACACACCACTCATCGCGTCAGTTCATGAAGACAAACTTGTCTAGAATGAAGAAAGAAATGGTTGCTACTCTGTTAAATCCGGGTACAAGTTAGCTATGTGTTATATTGTGCGGGATCATAAATTTCATGTGGAGGGTAATTGGAAAGATATTTGGAATGCGCAAGCGCCCCAAAAAGCTCGACATTTACTATGGCGCTTATGTCGAGGTTGCCTCCCAACGCGAGCTCGATTGTTTCAACAACATGTGGATTGTGATGTACACTGCCCTATTTGCGAGAATACGACTGAAGATGACCTCCACGTCTTTTTCGACTGCATTGCAACTCGAGAATGTTGGCAGGCTGCTGGCCTACTGTCTGTATTGGATAATAATGTGTATCAGCAGGGCCTGGCCGCAAATAGAGTGTTTGCAATGTGCTGACATGAAGACCGAGCCACTATGGGTAGAGTTGCGACGCTTTTTTGGAGCATTTGGCAACACCGAAATGATGTAGTTTGAAATGACAGTCCCAGCTTACCGAACCAAGTCGGATGAATCGCATACGATGCGTGGAATGATTGGTTTGCGGTTCACCATATGAAGCATGATGAGAACTATATTTATGCGCCTCCTACTATTGATAGGTGGGAAAAACCTCGCATTGGTTGGGTGAAATGTAATGTTGATGCTGCTTTCAGTGTTGAAACTAGGGTAGTAACGATGGGTGCCTGTTTTCGGGATCATGAAGGTAACTTTGTGGCTGGCTTCACGCAAAGACAACATGTCACCCTGTCAACGGTTGAAGGCGAGGCATGGGCGCTTCTGTAGGCCATGAAGGAAGCAAATCTTAGAGGTTTGGATATGGTTCAATTTGAAAGCGACTCACAAGTGTTGACTGAAGCTATTCGAACTAGGTGTAGTGGTAACTCGGAATTTAGTTTAATTGTTGCTGACATTATCAAAATTATGTTATCATGCATAAACTTTGAAGTGAAGTTTGTTAGGAGACAATCGAATATGGTTGCTCATACTCTTGCTCGGGCGACCATTTCTTGGACTAGTTTCCGTAGATTTGAGATTATTCCCTTATGTATTGAACGTTTACTAGTTAATGAAATGCATTAAGTTTGTTTGATTAAAAAAAAATTTGAAGTCAATAAATAATGATGTCATAATTAATACCAATAGTTTTTTATTTTGCTTTATAGTGATATTAGAATTTCATAATTAATATTAATATTTTTTATTTTAATTTCTAGTGATATTTTTTTTTTACAATAATATATAGTGATATATTAGAACTTAAAAATACAGTTATTTGAAAAATGACAACAATGGTCTAAAAGTTTCAAAATCCATAATACAAGACCAATTACAATTTAAAAAACTATGTGTTACAAGAAAATAGATTATAGAAATTGAAAATTTTTAAAAAAATTGGGTAAATAAATTATACTCAGCTAAAACAAATTTAAACTAAAGAAAAATTACCGAATAATAAGGAGCAGCAGCAACAACATTGATGGGACGATCAGAGGGTTCTAAAGAAGAGAGTGCATATAAAAGAGCTTGGTAGAGTTGAGAAGAACCTGTCCCTAACACTAAGAACTTATCTTTTGTGACAGCATTGCCAACCATATTGTGGAGCCTCAAAATTGCATCCCTCATTTGTGGCACCATGTACCAACATAAGTTATTTGTATCACCAAAGTAACTCATCCATTCGTCTCCTTTGATCTCTATCGTACATTCTTCCCTCATCTTCTCCCAATATGACCTGAATGCCACTGGATCACCCCTGTGAAATTTTGCTCATTAAATTAAATTGTATCTAAAAATCACATTCATAAATAATAAGAGTAATAATAATGACATAGAAAAATAATATGAGTTGTAAAAGGAGGTGGAAAGAAAGATAATTTACTTCTCAACATTAACAAAAGAATTGGATGAGAAAGTAGATAGAGGTATTGTTGTGCCATTGGAATATGACAAATGAGAAGAACCACTAATAGTAGAGACCACCATACTTTAATATATTGATATGCTCTTTGTTTTCTTGATGATGAGTGTCTCACTATCACTCTGGGTTGATTTTTGTTTTTATTTATTTGTTGTTGTGTGCATTCATATATATACAATATATACAGTGAGAGAAAATTTTTTATGTGAAAGAGATGAGGAAATCATGACCGCTGAATCAAACCATAAATGTCAAAATGAAATTATATTTTAACAAAAAAATAATATTTTATTTGTCTCTTTAATTAATTCTTCCCCATTTTATATAATATGAAACTATTTTGGTTCTTTAACATATTTGACCATTGTGATAGTTCATCGAAAACATTTGACCATTGTGATGATTCATAAAAAAATATTTGACCATTGCGATAATGTTCACGTCTAAATACATCAGATTTTTATAGTATTATTCAACAAAAAAATACCAATTACATCAATGGATAAGATTACTATATATGTTAACAAAAATCTCCGCTTTAATCCATATATGTGCATTGTATATGATTAAGAATCTCCGCTCTAATCCATCTATGTGCATCACAAAAATCATTTTTTCTAAATAATTTAATGAGCACCGCTATATCCTACGAATACCATTTCAGTAAATACAACGAAATCATGTGTTGCCCGTGTTTATCCTCTGTTGGTGGGTCAATATTTAATTAATCTTTTTTTATAATTCTTTAAGGGCCCGTTTGGTGCACAAGATAAGAGACAGGATAGGATAACTGTATCATATCCTGTTTCAGTCCAGTGTTTGGTAACACAACAGGATATGATAAGTTAATCCTGTAGCTTATCCTATCCTGTCTCTCTAGTTAAAATTCTTATCCTGAATTTGAGCTGGGTTACCAGCAGGATAGGATAATTTTTTTTTTTACTGATTTATTCTATAAAATATATTTTAAAATAAAAAAAATGAAAATTAATAAAATATAAATAATAAAATAATTTGATAGTAAATTAATAATAAAATAATTAATTTTTAAATATACATGTGATTTTCTCACAAGGGTAATTTTGTAATTTACATAATATAAAAAAATCAAAATTATACTAAAATTACAATATTTTAAAGTAAACTAATTATTAAAAAATCGTAAAATATGGATATTAATTTAAATTTTATAAGAAATTAAATATAATTATTTTGCAATGGTATTTTTATTATTTACGTATGAGATATATCATATATTTATTTAGCTTATCTAACAAGTATATATCATTGGGTTATTTATTTGATCATGATTCATAAAAAAAATTAAAATTTTTTATTTTCTCATATTTTTTTATTTAAAACTATATAAATTTATTTGATTACTTATTTATATTTTTTATTTAAAAAATTCAAAGTATTACAAAATAATTTTAAAAAAATAACAATTGATTTACAAGGGTAATTTTGTAATTTAAATATTTTATATATCTTATCATATTATTATGAGCAAGTATGTATTAAAAACATGATATAATAGTTATCATGTTTGTTATCCTGTGTGCGCCAAACACAAGATAAGATATCTGAGGATAACTGTTATCCTGCTGATATCATATCCTATCATTATCCTGTTTTATATCCTATCATATCACTATTCTATCCTGCGCACCAAACGGGCCCTTAATCTCATATGTTTTTTAGTTATTTGATTCAATCACCGCCTTAGTTTTCCTTTGCCTATTTTGGTGCCATCATACTACCACCACCATTTGGTTACTCTTTAATCTGCAGCTCCAATCAAACAACCACCGTATCATCATCAATATTGTGAACTTCCTGAAACTATATATTCCATATTATCTAATCAAAAAAAAAAAATTGCATATTATCTCAGATTTCAAAACTCAACAAACAAAAATCATGAAAGAGGTGCCAAAGACAGGAATTTAAGGAAGAGTGATATACAGGTGGAACTATGAAAGAAAAGTCAGAGTGATTAGTATTTTTCTGCATTAAAAAAAAAAGGAAGAAAATGAAGCTAAGAGAAGAAAGAAGGTTGAGCAACGCGTGGAATGCGTGTTCGTGGATTTCGTGGATGTGTTATTCGTAGGATTAAGCATTTCTCTAATTTAATATAAGTAATTTTATTTAATTATGTTAAATTAATTATATTGTGCTATTTAGAACTATGTTTTGTATATTCATTTTTTTTTTTTTTTGACAAGAATATATTCATTTTTTTAACCGGTCAAATTCATTGTATGGATTCCGTCAAAAAAAAAATTCATTGTCTTGATTTTACAAAGTAGATTTTTAAAGGGATTCTTTTTTTTTTTTACTGTTTATTCATTATCTAATAGTTAGACTTACACATTAAAAGTCATCCTAACGACGAGATAAAAATGCACGCGGTTCAGTTTGGTTCGGTTGATTTTTAAAAAGTCATCCAAACCAAACTAATGCGGTTTGGATTGGTTTGGTTGGTATGATTTACAACATAACGTTTCAGTACCGAACAATTTTAAACATAAAAAAAATACTTAAAGTTCCAAAATAACATCACAGTACCAATAAAAGTTGTTTATCTAAAATAACATTACAACACCAAAATAACATTACAGTACAAAAAATAAAAACAACTTGAAGTTCCATTAATTTGGTCGACTGACTTGGTAATTGAGCTATGTATATTGGAATATAAATATATAATAGTAACTTAATGTGGTTTTTGCAGTATCTGCAGTTTTTGCGGTTTTTACGATTTGCTGTTCAGTAAGAAAGTCATCCAAATACATCCAAACCAAATGCGGTTTTTGCGGTTTTCGGTTTAGTTTGGTTCGGTTTGCGGTTTTACTTTTGGATTGGTTTAGATACGATCATCCCTGCACATTATAAGTATGGAGAAATATAGATTTCGAACTTCAGTCCATCCGATAATGTCTTTAGTAGCTAGCAACTAGATTATATTTATTGGACAAACAAATTTTTTATGTATTAATCAATTATGGTCTTATGGACATGTTTCTTAATTTAAAATATTATTTTTATATCTAAAAAAATCAATATGTTAATGTTTTGTTTTATTTTTCTGTTGGACATAAATTTGGTATTTATCAATTAAATATAATTGGTGGGTCCAATATTTATTTTGGAGGTTATATTATCAAAATAAAACTTTCAAAGTTGGTGTCGAGAACTCCCTATGTCGAAGCAGAAAAGCGTTTCGAGAGCTGTAGAGGATGCGTATAGTCTTGGTTTTACCAGGAGGCTATCGAAGGCGCAAAATCGAATCGAGAGATAGTTGGGCCAAGCCCAAAAAAGAAACAACGAACGGCCCAAAAGATCTTGGCGCGCGCTGAAGGAATGAAAGATGAAAGTGGAGAACGTGGTCGACGTGGCAAGTGAAGGAGCGTCCAGATGATCGAAGAACGGTTACCACTTTGTAGTAGTATTTATAGTAGTTTTTCATTCAGAACAAGGGTCACAAAATTTATACAAACACTCTCTCTAAAAATTCTAAGTACTCAGCGATCGAACGAACGAAATTCAAAGGAGAAATGTATGTTTTGTGAACCATCTTTATTTGTAATTGTTTTTCATTCAATGCAATGCAATTTGTTTTCCAGTAAATTTTTCTAAGTCTGAATCCAGATACTTGCTTGAGAAACTGCTACTTCGAGGCGATTCGAATTAGTTTCTCTTGTATGCTTTAAAATATTTTAATTCCTAAGTGTTTGTTTCCTTATTCAAACGAACATTCAAACAGTTTTCTTGAAACGAACAAACACAAAATTGTCCTGAGATTTACTAGTTGATCTCGCGAGTTTAAATACTTAAACTAGCGGTTGTTTACCAAATTCCAACGTAAACAAATTGGCACGCCCAGTGGGACTGGTTTTGTGTTTGTTAAAATTGTGTTTATTTTTATGTTGTGGGATAAAAACTTGTTACTTGCATATAACTGATGATAAGTTAGGTTATGGTTAAAACTACTCAGAGATCTAATCCTAGTAAAACCCCAAATTCTAGTGCGATGAGTAGCGAAGCAAGTTCGAGTGGTGGAGTCGATCCACCTCCACAAAGTTTAGTAACATCTGAGTTGGTGAATGTTCCAATATTCTCCAGTCCAACCATTTCGACTGTGCATGATGTTATTCCAACTTTGCCAATACCAACTATGGCAATTCCGTCCGTGACTGCCGGTCTTGGACGTTCGAAACCACCATCAGGTCAGAGTTTTATGTACGGGCCTCCCCCTACACTTGGCTTAGGGATGCCAAGTTTCGAATCTGATAGATATACTTCGTCAAGGGTAACTCCCACACCCTTAACGACTGCATCTGTGTTGTCTTTGAGACAGCAAATGGATGAGAGTAACCATGAAATGGTTAATCTCTTAACACAACAAATGGGTACTGTGTTTAATCCGTTAATTCAGAATACCAACGAGAGTTATCAAATGTTGGCATTTCAAATGAGTCGAATTGCAGATTTTTTTGGGACACCCCCACCACCTCCTAGAGTAAATCCCATTACTCCACAAGTAATATTACCTGCAATGTCTTCGACTCCAGTGCAGCAAAGGCCAACCTATGTGGCTACTGAAACAGTTCCTAACCCAACACCTACGCCAGTCGTACAAGAGGAAACCTATTATCCTCACGAGGTTAATCAAATGCCTCAAGTAGTAAATCAAAACCCTCCTGTTATTAACCCAAATCCACAAGTGGTACATCAGAACCCCCCAGTGGTAATGGTTAGGAGGAACCAGGATCCTGACGAGGTAGTGCGAGAGGTGCAAAACAATAATTTGCTTGGCCAACACAATTTGGCTCACATGGTCGAAACGATTTTGGCCCAAAATGGCCTAAACACGGGCTGTCGAAGGCCAAACTTTGTCTCTGCCTTCACTGAATATGTGCTGCAAACCGAGTTACCAAGAGGTTGGAAAGTCCCAAAATATACTAAGTTTGCCGGGGACACTAATGAGTCAACCGTAGAACATATTGCCAGGTATCTAGCTGAGTCTGGGAATTTGGCGAATAATGAAAATTTGCGAATGAAGTATTTTCCTAATTCGCTTACCAAGAATGCATTTACTTGGTTTACAACTTTGCCTCCCAATTCGATCAATAGTTGGGCCCAATTGGAAAGGATTTTCCATGAGCAATGTTATATGGGCCAAACTAAGATAAGTCTGAAAGAGTTAGCCAGTGTAAAAAGAAAAAACCAAGAGTCAATTGATGACTATCTAAATAGGTTTCGTTTGCTGAAATCCAGGTGCTTTACTCAAGTGCCTGAACACGAGCTAGTGGAAATGGCTGCTGGTGGGTTAGATTATTCAATTCGAAAGAAATTGGATACCCAATACCTTCGAGACATGTCACAGTTGGCTGACAGAGTGAGACAAATCGAAAGGTTAAAAGCTGAAAAAGTTAGAAATTCTAAGTTTCAGAAAAAGAAAGAAATAGGTTTTGTTGATTCCTATGATAATGAAATTGATTATGAAACGAGTGATGAATACTTAGATTTCGACGATAGTGATATTAATGTGGCTGAATTAAAGCCTGGGCCTCCTTACACTTGCAAATTGTTGAGGCCGTCGAATGGAAAAAATCCTATCGAACCAAAAAATGATAAGTTTGTTACGAAGACTTATACTTTCGACATCACTAAATGTGATGAGATTTTTGATTTATTGGTGACTGACGGCCAAATTATTGTGCCAAAAGATATGAAAATACCACCAATAGAACAAAGAAAGAAAAGAGGTTATTGTAAGTTTCATAATTATTTGGGACATAAAACTTATCAATGTGTTGTTTTCAGGGATTTGGTGCAAAAAGCGCTGAATGAAGGAAGGCTGAAGTATGCTGATAAGGCTAAGCCTCCAATGAAGGTAGATTCAGACCCTTTGCCACCCGCAGACGCTACCTATGTCGAAGTCTATGACTGCAACATGGTTGAAGTGATAGACGCTGCTGCTCCAATCAAGGCTGTGCCTGAAGAGGAGTATGAAAAGAGGGTACGTGAGGTGTACCCCAATGCTGAGGAAGAATTGGTGGACTTCCTAAATAGGTGCAAGCTGAAGAATGCTGAAGTGATGCTTTGCCCTAGATGCAGTGCTGTGTGTGACAAAGAGGCTACTGCAGGCCTTCAAAGTGTTGTACCTTATGCTGAAAGCAAGAGAAAATGGCCAAAATCTAGGCCAAATCAAAAAGCTTGGCCTTACAAAGGGGCCAATTGGGGAAAACCTATTACCAAAGGCCTTTCGATCCAGCAGAGGCTAGGCCCCCAAAACACTTTCAAACCATCTGGGAGAGCACCTGTTAACCAATGGGTGAGTGGACAGCACGTCACTTTTAATCGAAGGATGATGGATACTGGAAGCTCTAGCAATGTTAATGTGAACATTGTATCTGAACCCAAGGGTTCAAAAGTGGTAGCTGGGAAGGAAACAGTGAATGCTGCCACTGAAGTCAACAAATACTCTTATAGGAATAACTATAAGGGAAAGAATCCTATGACCCGCACTCAGTGGCGAAGGTTCCAGAGGAAGCAAAAGTTGACAGCAAAAGAGGCTGAGGCTGGGGGCAAGGCTGTTGCAACCCAGAAGGTTGAAAAGGTTGAAATGGCCAAGAGGCCAGCAAAGGAGAGGCTTTCCATAATATTGGAAGAGCCAATAGCTGAAAATGCCCAAGGAGGGGCAGAAGATGAGGATGACATGGAGGATGATGATCTCCTGGATGAGGGGTCTGATTTTGATGTCATGGTCAATGTGGTGTCGATTCTGCCACTGGAATATGATATACCTACTGAAGTCAATGAGCTGGAAGAAGACTTCGAAGCCCTCAATTTGGCTGATCATAAGCCAATGTGTTATTATGTTATGCAAAATGGTTGCGTCGAAGAGCAAAAAGCTGTCTTCGAAAAGCCAGATCTGGGAATGCAGAACCATTTGAAGGCTTTGTTCATTAGGGCAAAAGTCAATAATGTGGGAATCAATAAAGTCTTAGTGGATGGAGGAGCTGTGGTGAATATCATGCCTCACTTCATGTTGAAGAAATTAGGTCTCTATGACACAGACCTTCATTCCCACAATGTGGTGTTGGCCAACTATGAAGGAAAAACTGGTCATTCCCTGGGGGCAGTGCAGTTGGAAGTTTGTGTTGGTAGTACAGTTCGGAAGACCTTGTTTATGGTCATAGCTGCCAAACCTAATTACAATCTGTTATTAGGTAGAGAATGGATACATGGTGTTGGAGCTGTTCCCTCAACCATGCACCAAAGGTTAATCATCTGGAGAGAAGATGGTTTAGTCGAGAATGTAGAAGCAGATCAAAGTGCATATGTTTCAGAGACAGGCACTGTGACTTTACAGAATTTCGACAAAAACCTGGCCTCGATTGCTCCTTGTGGTGAGCAAGATGCTGCCTTCGATCCAAATGAAGTGGTATCAAAAAATGTATACCACTCAGTTAAGTTGCATCCAACCCATGGCTTTTGTTGGGAAAGGGAAGACATAGAGAAACCCTTGTGTGAGGATGCATACCCACCAGTGTCTGGATGGGTCAACCATGATGAGTTTGATGATTGAGTCCCCAGCATGGGATCGAATTACGGCTTACGCAGCCGAGAATAGAATCAAAATGGCTCTTGAGGCCATTAATGTTCAAGAAGATATGGCTGTCGAAGCCAATGATAACTTAAGGGACAAACTGGCCTTGGAGGCTAGTGAAGTAAATGATGGGAAAAAGCAAAGGTTAGATTGCATCTATGATGATGAGCCTTTGGGTTTTGAGAAAGATCCACATAGTTCGATTCAGAGAATGCAAGCCCAAGACCCTTTGCAGGAGGTTGATATTGGAGATGGCTCTGTTAAAAGGCCAACTTACATTAGTGCCAATATAAACCCAACCTTAAGAGAAAAAATGGTCGAGTTACTTAAGAAATACAGAGACTGCTTCGCATGGGACTATAACGAAATGCCTGGGTTAAGCAGAAATCTTGTGGAGCATAGGCTACCCCTTCGACCAGATAAGAAACCTGTAAAGCAGCTTCCAAGGAGGTTTGCACCAGAAATCATGACAAAGATCAAAGCAGAAATTGAAAGGTTGCTTAAATGCAAGTTCATTCGAACAACCAGGTATGTGGAATGGTTAGCTAACATTGTTCCTGTTATTAAGAAAAACGGATCACTTAGGGTTTGCATAGACTTTAGAGATTTGAATAATGCTACACCTAAGGATGAATATTCCATGCCTGTAGCCGAAATGTTAGTTGACTCAGCAGCAGGACATGAATATTTGAGTATGTTAGATGGCTACTCAGGTTACAATCAAATCTTTATCGACGAAGATGATGTGCCCAAAACCGCATTTCGTTGCCCTGGTGCTTTAGGCACCTATGAGTGGGTAGTGATGCCTTTTGGATTAAAAAATGCTGGAGCAACATACCAAAGAGCCATGAACTTAATTTTTCATGATTTTATCGAAATATTTATGCAGGTTTACATTGATGATATTGTTGTGAAATCATCTTCCCAGGATGAACATATCGAACATCTTAAAAAATCGTTCGAAAGAATGAGAAAATGTGGATTAAAAATGAATCCACTGAAATGTGCTTTCTGTGTACATGCAGGAGATTTCCTTGGCTTTGTTGTGCATAAGAAGGGCATAGAAATTAATCAAAATAAGACAAAAGCTATCATGGAGACAGAACCTCCAGGAACGAAGAAACAGCTTCAATCTTTGCTAGGAAAGGTCAATTTCTTGAGAAGGTTTATATCAAACCTAAGTGGTAAAGCTCAACCTTTTTCTCCACTGCTGAGGCTCAAGAAAGGTGATGTATTTGAATGGGGAACGGAACAACAAAAGGCATTTGATGATATCAAGGCATACTTGTCGAAGCCTCCAACTTTAATGCCTCCTATTCGAAACAAAGAAATGAAGTTGTATATCGCAGCATCAGATTCGACTATTGGAAGCATGCTCGCACAAGAGGATGAAAATGGCGTAGAAAAGGCTATTTACTATCTAAGTAGAATCTTGAATGATGCTGAGACTAGATATAGTCCAATTGAAAAGCTTTGTTTATGTTTGTATTTCTCTTGTACCAAACTTAAGCAATATATCAAACCAGTTCATGTTTATGTTTATTCTCATTTTGACATCATTAAGCATATGTTATTAAAACCAATTTTGCATAGTCGAATTGGGAAGTGGTCTTTAGCTTTAACTGAATATTCATTGACTTACCAACCCCTGAGGGCTGTAAAAGGTCAAGTGGTGGCTGACTTCCTTGTTGACCACTCGGTGGCTGAGACCCCAATAACATACGTAGAACATGAACCTTGGATATTGTACTTTGATGGCTCGAAGCACAAACATGGTACAGGAATTGGAATCTTAATCATTTCTCCTTCAAAGATTCCAACAAAGTTTAAGTACAAGATTAATGGAACTTGCTCCAATAATGAAGCCGAGTACGAGGCTTTAATTGTAGGTCTAAAGATTATTTTGGACTTGGGGGCAAAACATGTTAAAATCAGAGGAGATTCTGAGTTAGTAATAAGACAATTGACAAAGGAGTACAAATGCATTCAAGAACATTTGATGAAATACTTTGTCATTGCCTTCTCGTTACTAAAACGATTTGATTCGTGTGACATTCAACACGTGCCCCGGATCGAAAACCAAGAAGCAAATGACTTAGCCCAAATTGCTTCTGGTTATAAGGTAACCAGGGAAAAATTAGATGAGATAGTTGAAATCAAAGAAAAACTAATCTCATGTGAGGTAATACCCCATCAGCTGGGGGCAAGTGAACTAAACGTCGAAAAGGAGTCCGAAATGACTGATGCACACTTTGATGAAGCAATGACTGAAGTCTTCGTGATTGACAATTTGGCTGGCACGGATTGGAGACAACCCATTGTTAAATACATAGAAAATCCAACAGGTACAGCCGATAGGAAGGTTAAGTATAGAGCCTTGAATTACACAATCATGGGAAATGAACTATTTAAGAAGACTCCTGAAGGGGTTTTGTTGAAATGCCTAAATGAAAACGAAGCGTATGTAGCAATGTCAAACGCCCATAGTGGAGCCTGCGGTGCCCATCAAGCAGGCCATAAAATGAAATGGCTTTTGTTTCGACAAGGCTTGTATTGGCCTTCCATGCTTAAGGACTGCATAGAATACGCGAAAGGCTGTCAAGAGTGTCAAAAACACGCAGGGATACAACGCGTTCCTGCCAGTGAGTTGCATTCGATTATCAAACCTTGGCCTTTCAGAGGGTGGGCTTTAGATTTAATTGGTGAGATAAGGCCCGCGTCATCCAAGAACCAACGTTATATACTAGTTGGGATTGATTATTTTACCAAATGGATAGAGGCTGTTGCCCTGACAAATGTGGATCAGGAGACAGTGATCAATTTTATCCAAGACCATATTATTTATAGGTTTGGGCTTCCTGAGACGATCACTACAGACCAAGGAACGGTGTTTGTTGGTCGAAAGATGCAAGATTTTGCTGAACAATTGGGTTTTAAGCTAATAACTTCGACGCCTTACTATGCTCAAGCAAATGGCCAAGTTGAAGCAGCCAACAAGGTCATAATTAGTTTAATTAAGAAGCACGTTGCCCAAAAGCCAAAGAATTGGCACAAGACCTTGGATCAAGTCCTATGGGCATGTAGGAATTCTCCTAAAGAGTCAACAGGTTCGACACCTTTTCGACTAACATATGGTCACGATGCCGTGTTACCTGTTGAAATAATGATGCAGTCGATTCGAGTACAGAGGCAATGGGAACTACCTCCTGATCACTATGAGAACATAATGTTAGATGAGTTAACAGACGTGGATGAGGAAAGGTTGCAGGCGTTAGATGCTTTGATTCGACAAAAAGAACGAATTGCTAGAGCATATAACAAAAGGGTTAAATCCAAACTCTTTGACGTAGGAGACTTAGTTTGGAAAGTCATCCTCCCCATGGACAGACGAGATCGAGTCTTTGGAAAATGGTCACCCAATTGGGAAGGACCATTTAAGATTTCTCAAGTTTTGTCAAATGGAGCTTATGAGATTGAAGAGTTAGCCCCTGAGAAACGTTCAGTCAATATGAATGGCAAATATTTAAAGAAATACAAGCCAATGTTGCAAGAAATAACCATAAAAAATGAATAACGCAAGGATAAAATTTGCAAGATGGTAAAAGAAAATGCCAAGAATCAATTTTTATTCATACAAAGTCAACAATACAACCAATCATTCAAGAATGTTCAAGAAAGTACAAGAATTGGTTGAATGTTGAAGGGTAACCACTTAAGGTTTACCCTGAACCCGAGTTCCCTCATCCTTTGAATCAGAATTGGAAAGTTCTGAGATCTGAGAGTCTTCATCCTCAGAAGAAGGAGTTGGAGTTCCAGGGTATTCTTCATCAGGCTCTAGGGTACTGAGGAACTCAAGGTAATCCTCATCTTCATCATCTGAACTAGAGCTTGAAGAATCAGAAGAGAGAATGATGGTTTCTACTACCTTGGCTGGTGCCGGCCTAGGGCGAAGGATTCTAGTGCGTGGAGGTTTGGAAGATGGAATCTTGATTCGTCCCCTTCCAAGAGGACGTGGTGTGCTTGAGCCCGGGGTAGAGGAAGGAAGGTCTTTCTTGTTATCCATTCTTTGTGGAGAGGTGTTGATGCGTTAATTGGTGCAAAGTGTTGAACAAAAGAGTTGCAAGGCGTGGGTATTTATAGAAGGATTAATACGCGTTAATAGCTAGGCAGTTACAACTAACCACGGTCAGTTTGCATAGGAAATGCCATTGCATTAATGCTCAAAGCCATGTAGTTAATTATGTTGACTGCTTTGGAAACATGTTCGCTTCATTCCTTACAAAGTGCCATTAATAAGGCTTGGGAAAGTGGCCCAAAAGAAGGAAAGCAAATAACAACAAAGGAATAAAATACTCAGCCAATATATGAACATGCAGCATTAAAAAACCAAAACGGGCATGCATTCAAAAAGCATGTGCGAAATTGTTCGACAGTTGCTAGTGTTAAAAGATTCACAATTACAACATCCAAAGAGAACAACAAACTTAAGACAAAAAGAAAATTTATAAAGTCAAGGTTGTTGTTGAGATGTTGAAGGAGGCTTTCGATTGGCCGCTTGAAATTGGTAATACTGAGTTCGAATAGACGCCAGCTTACGTTGTAGCATTTCCTTATCACTAGCAAGGTGCTCAACTCGTTTCTGGACAGCTAGACCATCACTGTAGTGTTGGATACCTTCACGTGCTAGCTCATCAAGCTTAACCTTTTGTGCTTCAATGGCTACTGCAGCTAGCTTCTCCATCTTAGCCTCTTCCTGTCGAATCTTTTCCTTTAGCGCTTCGATTTCAGATTGCCATTGAGCAATATTATTCTCACAAGCCACAAGTTGCTCAAGAGCTTCATCAGAGGCAGCCTTGATAGTTGTGACCTCTGCATTGCAACTATTAGCTTGCTCGAAATGGTGTTGCTGGGTGGCGAGCAGAGATGTCAAGAGGCTGCTAGTCCTGGTTAGGAGCTGAGATTGACTAACGAATTGTTCTAAAAAGGTTTCAGCCTGAGTCACTAGAAGGAACATGGCTTCGTCAGTCCTTGGGTTCTGCAGCTTGCGAAAAAGGGCTTTGATATTGTAGTATATAGAAGAATCATGTTCAAGCAGGCCCAGCATATCCCCATTAAGGATCTCTCGCCTAAATCTGATTTCGTGCTCAAACTGTTCTTGCGCAAGTGCATCTTCCTTATCTTCCGTGTTCCCAACAGCAGAGCTAGAGGCGCCATGACTTGATAAAAGCTTGTTGAGTGCATCTGCCGGGGTTAAATCTCTTAGCTCTTTGGCAAGTTCAGCCGGTAAGACAACAGTAGGAGGAGGTTTCGACACAGAGGTTCCCTCTTCACCAAGTGAATCACCAATGCAGGAGTTCCCATCATCAGAGTCGAAAGTGTCAGCATTGGGTGAACTGGACTCATGGTTTGACCCACTTGGTTGTGGTTGATTGGTAGTGGAATGTTCGCCATCAACGGTTGGCCTTTGTTCATTGGAAAGGTTGGCAGCAGGGTCAACTTGAAAATTGGTTGGAGGATCATTTTCAGCTAATACTGGGGCAGGGTTCGTCAAAGGATGTTGTTGCGGTAGGCCTTGATCAAGTTGGTCCTCTTCATTGCTAGGCTTAAGGGTATCATCTTCGAAAGCGTGGTGAGGCGAGCCATGAGCTTTGGGTGGTGATGAGGTTTCAGTAAGGACGGCCGTTTCGACAGGCTGAGGAGATGAAGGTTTTTCTGCCACACTTGCAGGATGCGTACCACTTGGTCCTTCGACCATTCCTTCAGCCGCTTTGCTAGGAGCAGGCTCATCTTGTGGAATAACCTGGGCAGAACTTTTTGGCTGAAATAAATGAAACCATGAAAGAATGAGTAACACAGTCAAGAGCTAAAGAAGTAATAAGAAGAAGCCTAAGAAGTAAGAATGGCCTACTTGGGCTTGAGGGGTAGCAGAAGCTTCAGGCTGTGAAGTTGTTTCTTTTGCAGTAGCAGAAGCCTCGACAACAGTGGCTGCAGCAGGAGACTTTCTGTGCTTCTTTTTCTTCTTCTTCTTCCTCTCCGATTGCTCTAAAGGAGGGTCCTCAGGTGATGCCAGAGTATCAGGTTGTGCCTCAATCTCAGAGGACTTGTGTTCAGGAGTACCTTCTCGGTTGGGTTGGTGTTCTTTTTTCTTCTTCTTCTTTTTCTTCTTCTCATCAGTAATGGGTTCAGCGTTATGAGGGAGATCTTGAATAGTGGCAGTGTTAGTCTGCTCAGGGATGGTCGAAAGGACAGGGATATCCTACAGGCCACAGTTCAGTAAGTTCACATTCAAGACAAAAGAAAAAGAAGTCTTAAGCTAAATGGATACCTTATCTGGAGCACTCGAACAAGTGGTTGGAATAGGTCTTTGTTTCTTCGAAACAGGAGGATTTTCAGTTGAATGAGACCTTTTGCGCGAAGCAATCTGGAAAGGGCATATCAAAGTTAATATGGACATCCTACAAAAATGTGAGAAGCCACAAGAAAGGCAAAGGCTTACCTTTAGTTCAACCTTAGGTGGTGGAGGAAGAGGTTTGCTGGAATTGCTAGAACCTGCTTTCGACTTACTCCCTGCATTGGAGAAGTGCGCATAAGAGAAAAGCACGCAAGGTAAAAATGATGCAAGTAAAAGTAAAACTAAAAGAATACCTCTGGCGTTCAATTTCGACTTAATCTTGTTCAAAATAGATGAGTCGAACCCATTAGAGATAGCAGTGAGTAAGGCAGTCTTGTCAACCAGGCGTCCTTCATAGTGTCGAGACCACCAGGTAAAAAATTCCCTAGTGCAGGCATGTGAGGGAGCGAAGTCGAATGGGGTAAGCTCATAAGAAGGCTGATTGAAGTGGTTCAAGAATGAATGGAACTGTGGTTCTGTCATGCCATGCTTGCCTAAACAAACCTCCCTCTCTTCCAAGTATATGCTCTTAGGGAGTATTTGAGTTAAGCCAAATTGGCGAGACACCAGGTTTGGGAAGTAGCCAACTAACCCAAAATCTCCAGAGGTCAAGCCAATTCGACAAGACAAGACTGTAGGCGTCAAGTAAGCATTCCAAATGTTGTTGGTTACCGTCTCAAATTCTGGTGGAGAAGGAAATCTGTGAGTAAACCAAAGAGGACCAAGTGGCCTGTCCACAAAAGGAGCAAAGCTAGGCTTAAACTTCTTTAGGCTGAGAAAAGCATTAAAATACTGTTGGAAAGCTACATCATAACCAAGGCCTCTTTCCCTAGGCACCATCCTCGCCAGCCTTGTGCCTTCGATTTGACGTGTTCTCGATTCCTCATAGTATGGCTCAGGTAAGAAAAGGTCGAGCTCAGCATGAAAGGTGGCAGTTAGCCATAGTTGCAGCAACCAAAAAGGGCCAGCACCCAAAAAGGTAGATCCATCGCCTGTTCTCTTAAGGTGTTCACAAGCATCCCTCATGGATTCATAAAGACATCCAAGAACAAGTCGAGCAAAATTGAATTGCTGGCATTCATGTAGTTGAATAGCCATAGGGATGAATTTCTTGGCTACTTGGAGAGATTGAGTGCAGAAGACATACTGCGATAGCCATAAGGTTAGGAAAGCAACGTGTTCCTCGTCACTTACTTCATCGCTAGTCTTTCGATTTTCCACGATGTATTTGGAGTAAGACTTGTTTCGAAAATCAAATTTGATGGTGTCGGAAGCTTTGCAAGGATCGTAAGTGTCGCCAAGAGGCGATAAGCCAGTAATGGCAGCAACATCCAGCAGTGTAGGAGTCATCATGCCACATTCGAAGTGGAAGGTGTTGGTAGAAGACTCAAAGAAGTGTAAAGCAGCAATAATCATCTCTTGCTGGTATTTAAGGCCTGTCCGAGAGAGCTGAATAAGGTCATAAATACCACAGGCTTGCCAAATATCAGCCTTATCACGTTGTACCCTGTCTAACCAGCCAAGATATTGGTCATTCAAAGAAGGAGCCGATCGAAACACTCTGTTAGGCGCCTTGATATAGCTAAAATTATAGGGTTCACTAATGAAAACCCTAGGAGCACAAGGTTTATAAACAGGAAAGATAGACAGAACCTTGGAATTACGGCTTTTATCACTTGGTTTGGGTCCCCCAAAAGCATGCACAAGGTTATCAACAGAATAAGGAAAGATTAATTGACTTTCCCAAAACTTTTGCAAGTCCAGACGCAACGATGGTTCTGGAACCACATCCTCATCGTAAGAAGAAAGAGTGGCGGCGGTCCACTTACCGGCGTAAGGAAGGAATTTTCTGACACCTGAATCTGACGCCATTGATGAAGGTAGAAAGATGGCGTGAAAGAATGGTGATTAGGGTTAAATTTGGGAATCACAAGTTGTTTGAGACAGTTGAGGAAAATCCGAGTGAAAAGAAAGTTGATGACTTGGTGATAAACAGAATGGTGAGAATAGGAAACTTTTTGGAAGCAAGAATTCAAGAAAGAAGCGCAGAAGATGAAGAAGAAGATGAACAGTTGACAGAGCGAAAATTGGAGAAAAACGCAATAAAGGAAGAATCTGGCTATTTATAGAGGCACACGGATTGAGGAAAATAGCAAAGTTTTTTCAACTTCCTATGTTGACAAGTGTCCAAACCCCTTGACAGGTGGAAAGAAAAAAAAAAAAAAAAAAGTTTTGGAGCCAATCCAAAGTTTTGAATGGCAGCCTAAACGATAGGAGAGATAAATGGAAAAGAAAGTTATCCATTAATACTTTCAAAAATGCCACTTCCTCTTTCAATAGACACCGTCGAAAATGGCATTTTTGGGGGGCAATTTGTTGGACATAAATTTGGTATTTATCAATTAAATATAATTGGTGGGTCCAATATTTATTTTGGAGGTTATATTATCAAAATAAAACTTTCAAAGTTGGTGTCGAGAACTCCCTATGTCGAAGCAGAAAAGCGTTTCGAGAGCTGTAGAGGATGCGTATAGTCTTGGTTTTACCAGGAGGCTATCGAAGGCGCAAAATCGAATCGAGAGATAGTTGGGCCAAGCCCAAAAAAGAAACAACGAACGGCCCAAAAGATCTTGGCGCGCGCTGAAGGAATGAAAGATGAAAGTGGAGAACGTGGTCGACGTGGCAAGTGAAGGAGCGTCCAGATGATCGAAGAACGGTTACCACTTTGTAGTAGTATTTATAGTAGTTTTTCATTCAGAACAAGGGTCACAAAATTTATACAAACACTCTCTCTAAAAATTCTAAGTACTCAGCGATCGAACGAACGGAATTCAAAGGAGAAATGTATGTTTTGTGAACCATCTTTATTTGTAATTGTTTTTCATTCAATGCAATGCAATTTGTTTTCCAGTAAATTTTTCTAAGTCTGAATCCAGATACTTGCTTGAGAAACTGCTACTTCGAGGCGATTCGAATTAGTTTCTCTTGTATGCTTTAAAATATTTTAATTCCTAAGTGTTTGTTTCCTTATTCAAACGAACATTCAAACAGTTTTCTTGAAACGAACAAACACAAAATTGTCCTGAGATTTACTAGTTGATCTCGCGAGTTTAAATACTTAAACTAGCGGTTGTTTACCAAATTCCAACGTAAACATTTTCCCAAAAAGAGGAGTAGCAAAGTGCTACTCCCTCCGGCCTCATATGTAAGCAAAAGTAACTTTTTTAGATTCATTGGAAAAGGAATGTATTTAGTCTAAAATATAGACCAAATACATCACTTTTTCAATGAATCTAAAAATGCTACTTTGACTTACATATGAAGTCGGAGGGAGTACAACCTCAATATATATAAAAAGGGGAAAGGCTATGGTGCATAAGCAAGACTTATACACCATGCATAAATAACCCAGATTGCTTAGCGCCCCCCTCATATTGCTTTGCGCGCCCCCCAGATTGTTTAGCACGCCCCCCTGATTTTTTTAAAAAAATTTTGATTAATTGAATTTTAGTTTATTGATTAGGGAGAATTTTTAGAGTATTATCTATGGTTAAATGTTTTAGTAGTTAGTTTTAAACTAAAATCATGCCAAAACTATTTTGCTGTGGAATGGTTTCAGAAATATGTACTCAAAAACTATTAGATGTACTTAATCATGCCAAAACCATTTTGTTGTGGAATGGTTTCAGAGGGTTGTACTAAAAAATCATTAGATGTACTTAATAGTTTTTATGTTAATTGTGATAAATTAAACCATAATTACAGTATATGTTTTAGTATGTAATTTTAAATTAAAATATGGCTATATAATCATTCAACACAATTAATTTAAAATGAGTTCTTATAGTATGTACTTCAAAGGAACAAAAGTAATTATTTAATTGGAAATGGGGGGCGTGCTAGAAATCTTGGGGGCGCACTAGAAATCTGGGGGAGGAAAAAAAATCGGGGGCGCGCTAGAAATCTGGGGGAGGAAAAAAAAACTGGGGGGCACGCTAGAAATCTGGGGAGGAAAAAAACTGGGAGGCGCGCTAGAAATCTGCGGGATGAAAAAAAATTGGGGGACGAAAAAAATTGGGGGCGCGCTAAACAATCTGAGGGCGCGTTAAGCAATTTTCATTATTTATGCATGGTGCATAAGGAAAAAACTTATGCACCATAATCACTCCCATACAAGGGTTTGCCAAGCTTGTTAAGCTTAAAACTATCACTGATAACCTGAGGAACTTCATGCCACAATGTAAGCCTATCTAGAGAAAGACCAAGATTAGCTAGCCCATCCGCACAATGATTACCTTCCCTAAAAATAGGAGAGACAATGATATTAAGATTACCAAATAGATTGAGACAATTAAACCATCTGTTACTAAGAGACCAAGGCACTATCTTTGAAGATTTAAATGCAATCACAACCAACTTTGGATCTGTCTCTATCCATATATAAGTTACTCCATCCCCTTGAAACTGCAATATCAACTGTTATCATGAAGCCACATAGCTCAGCCGTGAAAGCTGAAGATGAACCTGTTTCAATAGCAAACCCACATAAAGAATCTGCATTACTATCTCTAAAAATTCCACCACAAGCAAAAACATTAGGAGTTAAGGCTCCATTAGTGTTGCATTTAATCCATTGAGGAGGTGGTGGCTGCAAATAACTTCCCTCACAAAAGTAGGCTTAGGAGGGTGAATGTTGACCAAGAAAGCTTTAAGAATAGAAAAGTCACTGAATGAAGCAGAAGATAGGTTTTTGGTTTGGTTACCTGACAAAGAAACACTAGCTGATATGATATCCAAGACAAAGTTGAATTCAAACTAGGCTTACTATTGTTGAATCTAGCATTATTTCTTGAAATCCAAATAGCATACAATAAGATATTGATGATAACAACTTTGATGACAATTTTGCATTGCGAAGAATTTGCTCTTTCACAAAGACTCCAAAGACTGGAACTGAATAATCAAATTTAGATTAGTGACAAGCCAACACCAAATACCAACAACAAAGCTGCACTGTAAAAACAAATGGAACATTGTTTCACTGTGACAGTGTATCGAGCATAATTCTCCAAAGGTATAACAGGGAAGTGAAGTGATGTCTCTTGAACTCATAAACTTCCTTCAGAGTAAGTAAGCCATTATCTGAATCTTTCCAAACTAGTAACGCGTATTCATTATATGCTTTTATACATTTTAAGTATTATTTAATTAATTATGGACATTTTTCTTAATTTAAAATATTACAATATTTTTATTATTTATAAAAAAATTATGTATGTCAATATTTTTCAACATGTATCCTTCAAAATGTAACTCCTTAATCCTCCAATTCCACAACAAGTAACAAGCCATGGCCCAAAAATCATTCCACTTTCATACACCATTCCACATGAAATTTCCTCATCCCACCCACTCACTTTCTCGCCTACTCTCCTAGCGTGCAAAAAAATTCGGAAAATACGTTCCGAACTGTTTTTTAAGTGCAAAATTTACACTATAAAAAATTCGGACAACGTTTTTCGAATTGATAGGGGGTAGGGGAGAAAGTGGGTGGGTGGGATAATTTCATTCAGTATAATGTGGCATACAGTATAAGATAAACTCTACTCCCTTTGTGCTTAATTGGGTCTTTTAGAAAATCAAAACACAATTAATAATATTTTTTCTTTTGTACTCTTACAAAAGCAAAAACAATGTTTAATGTCATAAAAAAATAAAACACATTAAATAAATATTTTTTCCATAGTATCTAAATTTATTAATCCCTCTAATCTTTGATATAAGGAAAAAAAATACTTAATATTGATGTATTTAATCCATAATTATTGATGTATTTACCTAAAAGTAATTTTTTTTATATTAAGATATATAGAATATAGATTTGGAATGGAGGGTGTATACATTCTTAAACTAGTTTATAGTTTGTAAATACCAAGTATATCCCTAAGCAAATATTGTATATAAATGAAACAAAAAGTGATCCCATAATTTTTTTATAAATGTATTATATCCAACTCCAAATAGTAGTTTGGTTCATTGGCTTAATATAAAACAAAACAGAGGCAGTTATCCAATATTTTTCAATATAGCTGTTGTTTCTTGGAGTGACCAATGATCCAAGTTAAACTTAAGTTTTTCTATTGTCCTACTACCTCGTGTATATTCACATTTCCAAATTAATGTCCCCTCCAAAATATAACCTCCATGATGATGTTGTACTTCAAGGTTAGGGTCACTCATCAATAATCAATAATACCAAAAACAAACAAAAAGAGAGTTTTAAGAAGTGTGTCCTAGTATCATCCTAACACTCCATAAAAGGCAATTACTAACAACCTAACCGCAGCAAGAAGAATAACAACCAAATATGGATATACATCGAAAAAGTCAAAGACTTCTGAAGGAACCAGATTCATAATGCATTGCTGGAACTATGTCTAGTCATGAAATCGAACGGTTTTGCTAAGAATTCCAAGAAAACATATTGAGTATAGACAAGTCAATGAATTTGTCCACTGATTTTGTAAGCCAAGATGCTTATTTTTAAGATTGATTAGAAAATAGATTTCTAATATATGTTTTATAATCAGACTTCAAAGTCAATATTTTACTACTAAAAAAAGACTTTCATAGCCAATACTTGTCATAAATAACACTAAGCAAACTTAAGAACCATTGATCGCAAATTTACATGATCATTATCACTATTTTCTACATACTTGGATTAATTACAAGATCTTACTAATTAACTTCAAACATTGATAGCCACAACTAGTTCCAAATTGTCTGAACTCATAAAACAAAGTCACTCAGAAGCAAATTTTGTAAACGTGTATAACCCAATCAAAATAAGATTATGCTGATTTCTTTTCCTTAACTTCTCCCCGCTTAAATGCCTTAGATATATCATTAATAGGAATCAAAGGTAAATAACCAACAAAACTATAACCCTTTTCAGCCATGGCCTTGATTGTATGGTTGTATTTCTCAGACCAGTGAGCAGCAGTGGGAATTGCCATCTCTGCCACAGCATGGAATGGTTGAAATTGGTTGAGTACAGTCCAGAGCTTCACTGAATTGATTAGCAGCAAATTCTTGGACTCTGTAGCAACATAATCTACAGCTGCTCTTGGTCCTGCAGATCGACCGACACTCACAACTTTCCCTGCCTCATATGATACTTTCTGAATCAAACTTTTGGATTGATCCGCCAGCTGCTTAGCAATATGAGGAGCATGCTCATTGAACTTGTGAGTAGCTTCATCAACCTTCTCAAATCATATGCTAGTTAGTTAGTTAGATTAACCACAAATCGCATAATAAACTACGCCATGCCCCGATTCATTCAAAACATTATCATGGAATTGAAAGAATACAGATTAGTATGTTTAAGTTGATTTCACCATTAAATAATACAAAATAAGTATAAACAAATACAATAAATTATATCAAAGTTATTTTAGACTGAACATTTTAGCTAATCATTTATATAGAGAATTTTACAAAATAAGTATAAAAAATCCAATAAATTATATCAAAGTTATTTTAGACTGAACGTTTTAGCTAATCATTTATATAGAGAATCAAATTCGCAGCCAAACACATACAGACTTAAGGGCTACTTTAGCAAAAAAAATTCAAACTTCATTTCATGGTCATAAAAATCGAAATGATAAAAAACAGAGAACTCTGTTATATCATTTGACATGCAAATGAATCAAGGAGACTCCACACCACTATATTTCACCAAGCAGTTCTGGTAACTAAAGTACTAGTATGAATATTTTTTTCTTCTTCCTATTTTCTAAGAAAATAATCACCTAGAAATACAATATATAGTGTGTCACCATGATTTCATCAATCTCACCCGTGATTTCAAATATGCACGAAGTGCATGTTTGTTTCGATTTGATTCATGGTGAGTTTGTAAAAGCTAAACTTTCAAGCTACAACAAAATTACCGAGTTACCATAATTTCATCAAATCCACTTCTTCCAAACATGGTGTGAGAAAAAAATAATTAATGCAGTTTAAAATTCAAAAGGGGTCATATAAAAGGGACAAATAAAAAGCTCAGTAGATCTTATGTTGGACAAGATCAAGACTTCTTCTTTTAGGTGGTTAAAAGCGACTGAGTAGTACTTTAGTTTTGAAGTGTCATAGTTGGTGGTATAGTCCTATGCTTTACTTTTAGGTGGTATAGTTTCTTTCTGGTTTATGTCTTTTGACTCTATTGTAACCTTGATTGGTCTCTCTTAGCACGTCTTGTGCTGAGAAGAAATAAAAAACTCGAAAGAGTCTTATATGTAAGGACGATTTTCCGATTTTGATGTCACTCTAGGTGAAGTATATGTTTGAATATGGGATGAGAGAAAAATTGATTTTGAATTAAGTGATTCTATAAAATTGATGTTGAATGTAAAATAGTTTATGTTTTGATAAATTGAGGTAAAAGTGAGTTGAACAAAAAAAATTGACAAAATCAATTCTCTGTATATAGAAACAATCTTGACCCTCTAGAAGTGAAACAAAACATGTGAAATCAGAAAGGTTTACAAAAACATACTGTACAAATAATGAAATAAAGCACTGATTTAATCTAAATCATTAATTAACCAAGAGGCAGAAAGAGACAATTACCTTGTTGTCAACAAAAACCAGGACCTCATCAGGGACACCCTTGAATTTGTTGTAGACAGGACCAATAACAGTTGTTACAGATCCCTCCACAGTTTCAACAGCGGATCTCAAAGACCCTGAGTTCTTCTTAGCAGATTCATACAGATATGAAACAAACACGAAAGTATGAATAGCAGCAATCTTCACAAACCCTAAACGCTTTAGTTCTCTGTTCTGATTTTCAACCTTCGCATCCATCTACACACATAACAAACAATCATAAATTGCTTCAGTAAAAAGAATATTAAGAAAAGCAGAAACAAAACTGTGATTATGCTAATTACCTCTTTAGTAGTCATTTGCTTTGTCTCTGATTGTAGAGAGTTTAGAATTATATTTTATTTATAATGAAAGACCAATAAGGTACACAGAATAGAGTGAAACAACGGTGACGAATAGGATTAGAGAGAAAAATTGTTTGATTATGATTTGGTTTTGGGGTTAAGAGTGACGGTATAGGGCGGGTTATATTATCGTGTCAATCTCATCTTTTCTTTTTGTTATAAAAAATCAAAAACACCATTCTGCGTTCGTCAAGGTAAAGGCCCACATTTACACCGACTCATAGGGATCTTTCTAGACTATACTAGGTATTTCCACAAGCCACGTGGCGGTTTCTCTCAATTTGAGAAGTGTCTTTCGGAGTTGAGTGACTGTGATGTGATGTGATGTGATGTGATGTGATGCCACGCTATACGTTTATTCAGTATTTTGAGGAGTCATATTTCTTTGTATGGGTCCGTCCGTTTTTATGTCCAGATTAACAAACTAGTTGACTTGACGGAGTTGTGTAGTACAAAAATTATAAACACAAGTATTCAGGTATGAAATTCAATTCTTGACTTCAAATTCATATTCATATAACCACATAATTGCATTTGATATTATCTTTTGGCAAATGCTAATTAGTGCCCCAGGGGCACTTGTTAAGGATTCAAATTTAGAAAGTTTTACTTGGAAATTGTGTAGTCAATACAACAAAAATCTATATTTTGATGTTTTCCATGCACAACTTTTATTTTATTTCTTCTTTTGGTTCCTTAACTAGTGCCCCAGGAACACTGGTTAGCAAGACTCTTATCTTTTATCTTTTCAAGTTATAATTACTAAAAAATTATTATTATAGAGCAGGCTAATGAATCGAAATTTATTTGTTGCTTATAATTCATACTTCAAATTAGGGATGGCAAAAAAACCCAAACCCGAGAGACCCACCCGAACCCAAACCCAAGTCAACGGGCGAAACCCGATTTGACTGGGTTTGGGTTTGGGTTCGGGTGACACCCGAAACCCATACACCCACCCGAAAATATTTTACAATTACCTAATTACCCCCATAGTCTCCCTCAATTTCCTTGGAAGACCTTAAATTTTAGTTATAATTTAATTTCTTGAAAGTCTATGTTGTAATTTATTGAAAGTCTATGTTTGAATTTCCTTGGAAGACCTTAATTTTAGTTGTAATTTAATTCAAAGTCTATGTTGGAATTTAATTTCTTAAATTTGCAAATTATTTTCAAATGTGCTGCGGGTTTGGGTGGAAAAAACCCGAACCCAATGGGTGTGGGCGTGGGTGTTGTTTTGCCACCCGAACATCCTTTGGGTTTGGGTTTGGGTGATGATTTCGGGTGTGGGTTTGGTAAGTGTCAAACCCGCACCCATGGGCGTCCGTTGTCATCCCTACTCCAAATCAATGATTCATTTTTGTTATTTTTTTATTCACAATCAATGGTCTATAACATCTTTTGCCTTTGCATTTCCCTCATCTACTTATTATGTAACTCTCAATTAATTAATAGTATTTGTAACCACAATTTAGTGTCTTTGTCCAATTATCTCCAAAGCATATTGTGTGCATCCTTTTGTTTCCTTCACCTACTTATATTAATTAATTAATAATTGAATAATAAGTATATGTGTGCACCCCTATAAGAAAAATGTTATGAAAGATTAATAAAAAAATGAAATTAAATAAATTGTTATGAAAGATGAAACAATCACCTCTTTTAATGTTGGTTTTTTTAGTAGGTACTAAGTCTTTCATTCTTCTAACTTTTCAATCTCATACTAATAAAAAACGGTTGTGTGAATTAATTATTATATATGTCTTATGTACAACCCCTCCTCATACATATATGGGCATGTGAAGTTTCTATTTCAAAGGGTTATTAGTATTTTAAGAAGAATGGTAATTTTCTGAAACTTTTGTGATCTCATTGTATTTTTTCTTTTTCTTTGTATTCAACGAATGAGATACTATTGTTAATGTTGCAAGCATATTTTATACATTTATTTCTAGCAATAACTAGCACTAACAATTCGTGTTTGATGCGAAAACTTTACTTCTCTTTTACCATCTTTTTACGTATGTGTGGTGTAATTAGTACATATTTTATATACCGTATGCTCTATATATTGATTGAGCAATTTTGAAGTGAATGATGTATCACTTCATATATATTGTGTACTCTAATTAGCATTTTGCCAGGAAAAAATATGTTGGGAATGCAATGGTACCTGCAATCAATTTGAAAACAAGTTTTGCTCATTGTGATCTTTAGTTTAGTTAGTGTGGTAATTAATTCCACACATGTTTTTGATGGATCGAAAAAATGAATATGTATGACAATGATAGGATGATAAAACACAAAAACATGCATGGATTTGTGTATGAATTTCTGAATGATATTCGTTTTATTGATTTAAATTTCTTGAAAATATTTATATTTTCAAGAAATTGCCTTATTAGAATTCGATAATTTTTTTTTTTGACAATATAGAGAATTGTATAAAAAAATGTCGATTGTATAAGAATATATAGAGAATTGTATAAGGAAATGAGTACATAAAATATATGAAAAACTGTCGATTGTATTAATTGTAATAATGTGACACATCTAAAAAAACTTCTAAAAAAATTGCATTCTAATAAGCACTACTAAACTAAACTGAAAATCCGAATAAAAATTATTAAATAAAA
The DNA here is from genome assembly GCF_020283565.1 of Trifolium pratense. Lineage (NCBI taxonomy): Eukaryota > Viridiplantae > Streptophyta > Magnoliopsida > Fabales > Fabaceae > Trifolium > Trifolium pratense. Next base: position 52,003,637 of record NC_060060.1, read on the forward strand.
AAAAGACAAAAATGAGGGGACAAAACTCATAAAAAAAATGAGAAATATATATAAAAAAAATGAATTAAGCTTAGTAAAAAGAAAATAAATAAAACCGCTGGTTAAAAATATTCTAAATTTCTGACCAATAAATATGAGATATAATTTTACCAAGTAAATGTTTGAGAAGAAACTTCAATATAGAAATCAATTTATTATTAGAACAAGAATCATCTTTTTTATAAATATGAGAGACCTTAAATTGTATGAAGGAGTAGAGTAGATAGTTATAATTTTTCAAGAAAAAAATGAAAATCATCAATTATCAATGCTCATACGTCAAAATATGTGTGTGTGTATATGTGCTCTGAAATTTACTAAAATTTCCAAAATTATTAATTTGATTTAAATAATAATAATTTAACTATTTAAATAAAATAAGTACATATTCTAAAGTGTTAAAAAAATGTGTAAGTTACGCCTAGAAAAAAAATAGTGAGATATTTATAAGAATAATATCACTTTTTTAAGCAAATAATAAGTTGACATGTTAAATTCTTCTAAAATACTAAATTTTCTTTACCTGAGCCAAATAACTAAACCTAAATTCAAATATATGAAATTAGTATCCAAACTTATATCAACAAAAAATAATAAGTAAGTAGAAAAGTTATTTGGTACTTTAAATTTCATAGAAGGAAGTAAGCTGTTACGCTATTTTATACATAATTTTCATAAAGAGATCACGTGATAAAAAAAGTATGTATGTATGTATGTATGCATGCCTCCAACTCTTATTAAAAATAAAATAATGGATACATCAAAAATAAAAAGCAAAGTGACATGTGACTATACAATTGCAACTTATATAAAAAAAACTAAGATCTTATACCATCACACTATTAAACTAAAATATGATGTATCCTTTCAAATTTATAAAATATTATAAAAGATCTATTACATTAAAATATAAACAAAATTACGATATAAATCAATAAAAAAATCTCATATTTCTAAACAACCTATTTTTAACTTTTATACATATACTAATATTAAACATAATCATTTTTTTATAAATATAGAAACATAATCATATTTTAAGTTAGTATCTATCTTTTAACTATATGTGATTATACTTATCACAATTATTATTTTTCATTTATAAAAATATTTTAATTATATATTTTAACCAAACTCGTGCAACGCACGGGTTTATCGCTAGTATAAATAAATAAATTTGAATCAATATAGAACCGCAACCAAGTATCTATGACTATAATAAAACTATCAAATAAAATTTATAACACATGGAGTCATGGGCATACACATTTGTAACGCAGACACGAAAGAAATTAGGACTAGCCTAGATATTTATAATAAACATTAGGGTAAAATTGGATTGCTTTACAGTACGGGCGATTTCACAAATTATAATTATCAGTATCAGTGCTCAAATTGGAGTTCTTTTCTCTGTTACAGATTCTCTTTATTAGTTAGTTTTTTTATAAATTAGTTTGTTAAGTGTTAGTGCACTGTTAATTGTTAACTAGTTAGGCTATACTATACAATATTATTATCTATAAATACTGCATTTATATCTTTGGATCATGATCATAATAAGACCATAAATTGATTTTCATTTGTTACAAGCTCTTTAGCTTTTGTTTCAAACTTTCCTTTTTGATCTGTCACATTCTTAGTGCTTCAAATTGTACTACTTTATACCCAACTTAGTGGCTGTCAATTTCAAGCACTAATGGGTTCTTCTATCCAATCAAACATTTCCCAGTTCATAAGATGATACAGTATTCTAATGAATTTACTTTTTGGAGTTACGTTCTCCCAAAATATAAAATTGAATTTAATTATGAGTAATAATTTCTTAAAATATAGTACTGTCTGTACATGGCAAACCTTGGGCCCGCGTATTAAAATGGAAGATGAGGCTACAACGAGTGGAAGAAGCTGGAAGATGAGGTAGTGGGAGCAGTTTTATATCAATAGCATTATCAATTATTATAATTTGTTTTTTTGAACAAGAATTATTATAATTTGTTAAATCCCATAAAGTAAAATTGCAATACTTGGCATAAGCCAGTTACAAAAAAGTCGACAAGGAAAGGAAAGCAAACCAAAGGTTTTTCTAACAACTGTATGCATTACCAAATGCTTAATTAATTGTACGGTATATAAGTTTGAGATGCGTATCAGTTTTTGTCTGTGTCATTCACAAATACTGAGCTATCCATAAATCAGGTTCATGGAGCCTGAGATCTCTGACGCTTCGCATTTTGATGGATAGGTTCCTTGACCTGCAATGGAAGAAAAGAAAAGAAAAATGCTCTCAGACTACCAACATTTCCAAATTACACAAAGACTTCGTTCAATATTGAAGAAAATATAGTGTCAGTGTAAGGTAAGGAATAAGGCAAATCATAGTATACCGCGCTTGTCTTCCTGGGGCGCTTCTCCTGGGATGGCTTGCTGCAGATGATTGTCTCAGCTGCGTCGCCTTCATTTCCAATCCCATTTCCATTTGCTGTGCTGTTCTCTTTCCCATGGGCAAAACTTTCTCTTGAAGCAACTGGCTGTAATTCAAAAATAAATTACATAATCAGTTACATGCAAAAATTCAACAGCAGAAATTAGCCATGGAATCATAGAAACTGAAAATTTAATCAATCAATATATAACTTGCCCCAACCCTGCTTGTTGGGGTGTTCCCCGTCTCTTTTGCCTTTAGCGTTTTCAGTCCACTCATGGAGTCAGTATTATTTGTATCAGATGTCACTTTCATTCTTGTTAAATCTGATCCAATGGAGTGGAGAACACCACATGTTGAGATGTCGCGGTTACTTCCTGTTTACCAAGAAAGCAAGCATATGATTGATGTAAGTTGACTAAGTATCATCAATACTGAAAAGCTACAGAATTTGTGGTGGGATACAAAATATTAAGTCTTTACCATTTATACGGTAACCAGATTGTTTGGATTTGCTATTTGGTTCACAGTGATCAACATCCTGTAAAATTTTAAAACGTGCAAAGCAATAGGTAAACAAACATGATGATAATATAATTGTAAACCCAGAATGCTCCGTGGTTATTACCATAGCTTCAGCAACACCTAGTGCTTTTTGGACTTCAATGAGTTTTTTCTCAGTCAACTCAGAATGGATTACACGTTTTCCTGATATACAGAAGTTATAAGTTGTGATAAGAAACAGAAGACAAAAAGAGTAGGATTATTATTTGATTATTAATTTGATACCTAGTCTTTTGCTGCCTTTAGGCTCAACAAACCCATCCTGGGTCATTCTGTCAAGTAACTTTCTTGCCGCTGCTTGGCTAACTTCTCCCTGGAACGAGCTTTGAAGCTTTGTGACTGACACATATGCCATTGGAAGAGTATGGTAGAGAGCCTGAGATTTTTATACCTAAGTTAGGACATACTATGATAGGATATGACAGGAAGTAGTTCTAAGACAGATATATGCCATATAACCAAATGACACCTATTATAAGGCAACAGTTTAAGAGATTCATGATCATATATTGTGTGGTTTACTGACTACAGCTCCATCCAATCACTCTTCAGAGATGCAGGGTTTTTGAAAGATATAAGGTACATTTCACAATGAGCAGTAAATAAAACTAATTTGAATATAGACACAGTTTCATTCTCTAGCCCAAGTTCACATAGAGTGCAAGTTTCCTTTGGGCAGAAGGAATATCACTTTTATACTTGAGCTGTTGAGCACTAGTTTTTGTGACTATAGGTGGCAAGATTACAATTTACAAGTCAGCTAAGATCTTCAGATTTATCACATGCATAAAAAAAGAGGAACAATTAACCTCACCTTCATGTATATGAGATCTTCAGCTGGTAAAGCTCTATCAAGGACTGGAGGCATTTGACCATCAATTTCTTCTTTCACAGTGGTGAAATCATATTCGGATTTCTGACAATAAAAAACAATCATAAATAAAAAGGAAATAAAAAGAAGACTAGTAGAATCGAAGTTTGTTCAATTAACAGAATATATCAACCTTGTCCTTAATAATAGTATAGGTGTCCTTCCCTATTTTTGATAGTACACCTTCCTTGACAAGGTTGTCCATGATCTCTGAAGAACCAAACAAAATCAAGCCAAAGAATATGGAAAGGGATGAAAACTGCAGCACATTGAACATGATAATTGAAATTTCTACCTTCAGTCAGAACCTGCAAGTAAAACAATTCAATTGAAATTATATTTGACAAAAGATGAGGACAATAGGAACTAAAGTTGCAGTTAGGCCATAATCTTAAAAAGGCAAAACAAAAGCATAATCTGAAGAATCGGGGAAAAAAGTAGGTACCACTGAGATGTCTGGAAAGTTTGATAGAACATCAGTAAGATCAATGGTATCAAGGTGACAACAGTTTAGCCATTCCTTAACGCGGACCAATTGTTGCTCATCTTCAACCGGGTCCTGGGTATTTTCTGAAATAAATAGGGTTCATTAACTATTTTGACATATATGGTTATAACATAGTAGTTGTGTTGTCTGTACTGAATTAGAATAAAACTTTAGATCCTAAAAAGTGATCTAAATGCCATAACTCAAAAGCAATACACAACAATTTTCGGTTAGAGAGTAAGAGCCTAGTTTACCTTCATCAATCTCGCCAGTATCTTCCTGCTCTTGCTGTTTCTCTGTCATTGTTTACATGTCAAAATAATATACCAGAGAATATTAAATAAATTGTGCAGCAATAAGAATAATAATCCTAATCACCTATGGGTGCAACAAAATAGTGATTCCCTTGAGAATGATCAACCTGAAAATTGTAAAATATTAAATTTGAGTAAAACAGTTACTTTAATGGTTCATGTCAGTCAGTTACATTCACAAAATTCTTAACAGCAATGGCTATATATATCAAGTAACATCCTCACTTACTTCACTGTCAGTATCATAATACTCATTATTGTGCATAGAATCATCACTCATATCATCTTGGATTCCCTCATTGTCATCCTCACAAGGGTCAAGCACACTCTTCACCTATATAATGGAAGAAGAAATCATTGACAAATTAAAACATTAGAAAAATATTTAAAACTTGGCTGTCTGCCGGATATCCTTCCATTACCTTCAGAGCTAATACAAAATGCTTGCTGTTCACATTGCCGACCTCCATTTTCAATGGATTTTTCACCCAAGGATGATTCGCTTCTTCTTCACTGCAGCCCCTGAAGAAAGGAGGCTCATAATCCGCTGGCTGCATGAAAGACAAGTATACTGTGAAATCACCCTTATATGAGTCAGCACCGTGGCATAATAGAGCATTGAAATATTCACCACTTGAATAACAAAGCTTATTGCTATGTTGTATCAGTGTTGTTTTAACCAATTCCGCATTTAAACAAAAAAACCTAAGCTGAAATGCATTTAAATTCTGGAGTCTTGACAGTTCTACAATCCATTGAATGCTAAGGAATCTCACAAACAAATTATAAGTAACTGAGATTTTCTGTTCCGTATTAAATACCATACCGTCACATCATCATAGTAGAGGAGCTTCATCAGAATGGTGCGCTGAGCGAAAAATAAATAGAGTTCAGTTTTTGCAATGAAATTAGGAGCTGTGAAGAGTGAATGACGTGGTGATATTAAGTGAAGCATTTGAATTAAACTCACCTCTTCTGGCATTTTCTCCAGAGTTCTCATCAACTGAACTAGAGTCCTTATCATTTTACAAGCAGAACTCCTGAATTATAGCACATAAATATAACATTAGTTTAATTATCATGTTAAGATAAGACCACTTCAGTTTCAAATTATATCTTATTTTTTGACAATAACCTCATCTGCTGGGGAGTAATCTCAGTAGTCGAGTTACACTTGAAGGACCCCTGCTTTTTGCTTCCGGTGCGGTTGATATTCATAGACACCTCTTGCTTCTCAGAATCCGAGTAGCTAAAGGAAACTACAAGAGAAAACTAGTTATGTTAATGAATCTTCCATAAGTGTCTCAAATTAAACTAAACTGGACTCTAAATCTTGCCACTAGCATATATAGCAGTCATCTAAAAAGCAATAACCTATGTGTTTTATTCATTCATCTACGGATTCCCAATTCCATCATATTCTGATGATTAAAATTGAAATCAGATGTGTCAAAGCTTACATGCATATTCCTCAATCATCGGTCCATCCACTGCTTCGCACACACAGAATAGAAGTGTCTTCAGGTATTTCTTCTGTAAGGCATCATACACACCTGGAAAAGAAATACACCACAATAAACAAATTAAAAACAACTTCAAGCAATTCAAACTTGTTTGCTAGAAGTTCAGTCATACAATAGCTTAAATGTACCTTTCTCCATCCAATCAATCAGTCTACGAGACTCAGCATCCACTGGCAACAGCTTTTTGATCTTCATCTCTGTCATTAAAGCATAGTTATAGATTGAATTCATTGATAATATTAGAAGGTTCAGTAAAAAAAACAGTAAAAAAAATCGCAAACAATTCAAGCACTAAAGAGAAATTTTACCTAATGCAGGAACAGATTTGTCATTGAAGTACTTCTCAGGAAATAGTCCTCTGATATAGCTAATGTTGAATATGGCAATTCGGAGCAGGTTCCTTGTCTGATCGATGAAAATTTAAATTAGAAATGAAATTTCAAATTTCGATTCAGTATTCATAATGTTAAATTAATGCATCTGAGATTTCACAGTTTAAATTAATGCATCTGAGATTTCATAGTGTTAAATTAATGCATCTGAGATTTAAGAAACTTGAAAGATGAAATCAATGTGTCTCTCTGTAAAGCAGAAATTACATATTCTCAGAAATACTCAAAACAATAAGGTACTAAAATTTAAGATCTAGAACTTTAACTAGATCTCATCTGATTTCATCGATAATAATTGGAACTAAATTATAAATTCCTACAAAATTATTTCAAAACTTTTTTAGTAATGAAGAAAACGTTCGGTGATTGTTCAAATTAATGCATCCAATTCACAATATAATCATGACATTTACACAAAATCAACCGAAGAAATTCAAAATTCACTGAAAACGATAAACTGAAAATGCAGAAGTTGAACAAAAAAAGAAGAAAAACTCTGATCCGTTTGATTTCAGCGGTGAGAATAAAATGTGCGATGAATAAAATGTAAATGAAAGCTAATCGGTAGTAAATCACCAGAAGAAGTGAATCCTGCTCGGTGATTTCAGCTTCCTTGAGTTTCTGTGCAACAACCTGAAAAAACGAAAGGGGAAAGTAAGAAACCATAGCAGAGAAATGAAGATGAAGATGAAGAAAATGGAATAGAAGATTCGAGAAGCTTCAGAACACACCATAGTGGATTGTTAGTTGAAGACGAGAGTAACAAACTTAGAAAAAGGTGCAGAGAAGAAGAGAACTCTCTTTCAATTGGTTATAGAATTTTTAATCAGAAAAAGAATGTAGCGGGAGATAATGGAAGTTTTGGTGTGAGTGTGATATTTATAGGCCGAAGTTTTCGGAATGGGTAAAGATGCACCACTATGCAAGTTCGTTCACATGCAGTTATTTTCGAAATTTAATTATTTTTTAAAATTTAAATATGGCCGTTCAATTTGATGATGGATGGTTACACGGTTTTGGTCACGCAAATTTGGTGAGTGAATTGGCGCCAAAAGGAGAAAAAGATATTAAGGCTAAATTATTCTTTTCATCTTTTAAATTAATTTTAGATTTTAGATTTACACTTCAGTCCACTTATTCACCTTTAAGATGGATTTTCTAGCCACTAAACTACTTTAAGGTGAATCCAATGTCTGAATCAATGAACTCTCGATTGGTCCGATTTTTTGTGTTTTTCAAAAATGAAACCAAATCAAACTAATCGGTATGGTTCAGATACTTTAATCAGTTTGTCGTACTTTTTTTTCCTGGTGTATTCCCTACTAGTATTTTTTTACGATATATTCTTTACTATTCATCCGATTTTCGTCTAATTTTACATCGATAGTGTAAAATTAACTTTACACCGATAGTGCATAACAATTAAACTCTTAAACTAAATTATATTTTTCATCTAATTTTAGGGTATGCAAACTGATAAATTTGCTCTTTCATTTGCAGTTGCATGTTGTAGTCAACATCTTTAAATCTGGCATGTTGCGAGTAATGAAGTGTGTTAGAAAATCAATATTTTATTGAAAAAAAAATCATAAAAAATAATATTTTATATTTGAATAACATCTCACCGTGGTAGAAGAGATAAATCAGGACAACCTTCCTTAATTATATCGACATCAACCTTCCTAGAAACCAGTGTTTTAAAAACCGGACCGGCCGGTCGGACCGGTCGAACCGGGAACCGGAGCCTGTCTGGTCTGGTTCATATGTTGGATCGGCCATGTTATTGAACCGGCGAGAACCGGAAAAACCGGTGAACTGGCGGTTTCCCTGAATCGCCGGTGAACCGGCGGTTTCCCTGAACCGCCGGTTTGTTTACACGCGCTTTTTTTTTTTCCGCTGTTTCATATGTTTACGACGTCGTTTTGTTAATTTTTTTTTGTCAAGAAAATATCGTTGTATTATTATTAATATTTAAAAAAAATAGAAAACATAAAAGATGAAAGTAATGAAACGCATCGTTCAGATCAGAAGAAGCAAAATTAGAAACTTGAACCATACAATCCTAGGTATGGCAGCCACCCAGGGGCGGAGCTAGGTATAGCTGAGGGGGTTCAACTGCACCCCCTGGTATTTTAAAAATTACACATACAATCCTATAGTTCTTGCATCTTGAATCCTCTGGAATTTGGTTTTGCACACCCTGAACTCAATAGATCCCAGATGAGAACAAACATGGACGAAAATGAAAGAGAAAAAATGCAATAGAATCTGAATAAGAAAGAAGAAGAAACGTGCATCAGATATATGAACAAAGAGAAGGGAATGGTGGCTGCTGTACAAAACATATGTAGCCTTGCAGAAGTTGGTAGTGATACTTGATATATATATATATATATATATATATATATATATATATATATATTAGTATAAAACTACAGTGGAGACAAGAAAACATATTGTTTATCTGTTAGTATATATATTTTTAAAAGTTATCTTTGATACTACATGTGGCAACAACAACTACTGAAAGAGCTTTCTCTGCTATGAAGATTATTAAGAATGAGTTGCAAAATGACATGGTGGATCAATGATTAAATGATTGTTTAGTTACTTATATAGAGATGTTTTTATTGAGATTGAATATGAGAAAATCATTCAATATTTTCAAAATATGGCAGATCATAGAGAAAATTTGTGACACTACTAGAAAAATCAAATTTAGAGAGGGAAGAAATCCATCACTAAATCAACAAATTCCCTCACAAACTAATTTAGCGACGGATTTAGTGAGGCACCAAAATCCGTAAAGAAATTGAGCGTCGCAAAATATTTCTGAGGGATTTTGACATCCGTTGCAGTTTGCGATGGATTTTTACCGTCTCAAAGATTAAATCCGTCACTATTTGTAAACCAAAATTCAACTTTAGAACACATTTCCGTAACTAATAGTGAGGGATTTTATGAGGGAAATATTTATGAGGGACAAATTTCCGTCACTAATTTAAAAGAATGTATTTTTGTGAGAGATGTTTTCCCTCTCTAATTCGTAGTATTTCACCTAATTTTTCATTTTCTAATGTGAATTTTTTTAAAAAAAAAAATTAATATAAATTTAATTGCATCCATAACTATCACATATTATTCAATAAAATACATAAAATTGATCCATATAAATTTAGTACAGTAACTATATTCTTAAAAATACTAGTTACATCCAAATTCTCAAAACAAATTACTCACAAATATAGAGTAAAAATACACTTTAGGGAAAATAAATTACTCACAATTTACAAAATACAGTAACTACATTTTTTTCTAATGTGTTAGATATAGTTTGTTTAATTTGATCTCCTATCTAAGACAAGATAAAATAAAACAAACTATATCTTATAGTTTACAAACCATACATAATTCTTCGACTAACTCATCCTCCATATTCGTCTTCAAGTGCTTGTGGTAGATCTCAATCTGCAGCTGACAACTCCAATTGAACTTTTTAAGGTAAAACTAGTTTGCAAAAGAACCTCGGCTTGTTAGTTCATTGATGAGATTATTGTAATATTACAATCCCTTAGGATTTATTGGCCCTCTCCCATCTATATTAAAATGAGATCAAGGTCGGAATAACATTTGGCTTTAAAACAATATGATCCTAGTACGTACTAAATTAGGAGTAACTTACCCTTCCACGTGAATCTTCCATGGGGATGGTGCTATAACATCAGTGGTTAACCTTAAATACAAGACGTTCAAGATGATCACTTCAAAAGACAACAAGGGACCATAAATTAGTTCTTTAATACAAGGGACCAAAACCCAAACTGTCAAGACATCAAGGTGTCAGTCAATATACCAGTTAGCCTATAATTTAGTACACATACATATCAAAGAAACAATTAGTATAATTATGTTTAATAATGAAATGCCAAAGAAATAATATAGTAAAAAGTACACACTTTTTTCAAAGAAATTTTGGACTGTGAATTTGTACCCCACAAAAGAAAAGTAATGAACTCTAAACATCACTAATCTAACTTTAATCAACATGCTTAGGTACAAATTCTGACACTACCACAAACCATTTGATTCCTTTTAAATGTGCTAAATGTGGAAATAAAAATCAAATCCAGTTAAAATTAATGTTATAATTATCATTTAGATACCTGTGTTACAATTGTCCATTGCAAATCTTGGTGAAGTCTAACAAAAGCATCAAACTTGATTCCTATTAGAATGGGAATTGCAGTCTGCAAGTGAATGTAACATGGTCATCACAAACTCCATAAAAAACCTGATAAGTTGCAATTTCTGTACCTCTAAGACCTCAGCAGTTTTATTTAGATCAAGGATACCATCCTTAGCATCTTGAATCGATCTGACAGTTTTCTTTGTTGATAATCCTGCAAACAGTACATGAATGTAAACTTTCGTCATAAAAGTGCTAAATTAATGAAGACATTTTCTTAAAATTGAGTTCAAAGGATGGATACAGTAGAATTCATTGCAGATATTTAAAATAGAATGCCAAATTGACTCTCAGTACCTTGTCTTCCTTTCTTGTTCTGAGAGTCATTCTAACAATTCTTATCCCACAAATGAGCTTTCACATCAGCCTGTCCACCGGTGCCTGATCGATGACAACATTATGTTTTGAGAAAGGTTGGAAATGGCATCACTATTACAGTTGTTAACCATTGCTAAGTCAGAACAAGTGCAGAAACATGGAAATAAACTATAATATACAACAGTTTTTGGATGATATAGATTTCGTTAATGCATATAAGAACTATAATAGAAACTTGGCATATTAGAAAGATAAATTTTACTTCCAACATACCGAGCAAACTACGAATAATAGTTTCTACAGGACCCATTATTATGGCTTGATGTATCTTGGAAGAGTAAAGGGTTGTAGAAAGGAATATACAACTTCCATCATTGCTGGAATACTGAACAATTTCAAAATTCAGTCAACTAAATGTTGTACATTGGAAAAATCTGACTATGGTTTTCAACCTTACATTGGGAAAATTTGATGCCATATGATATGAAGACAAAAAGAATGCACAAAAAATTAAAGAACAAACACCATATGACAAATCTTAGTTGCATATGGCTTCACCAAGCTATATGACATTAGTAAATGAAAAACAGTTCATTAGCTATTTGTAAGGAATAAGCTCAGTTTGTCCTCTGACTCCTCTCTAATATAGCTTTTATGGGACTGATGCTTAATAACAGTCACCGTGGACCAATAGAGATGAAACCAATTAAGAATTTAAGCAGAAAAATACTTACATGAGACATACTACCATGGATGGCAGCTCAGAATGTTTGCTAAAAGAAGTTAAATCTAGTAAACCTATAAGAAAATATCTATATAATTTAACTCAGATCAAACTCAGGATTCACCTCATAGTAATATCATCCTTAAAAGAACCTAAAAGCTCTGCCTGTTCCCTCATTGAGTTTATGTTTCCCTTGGTACGTCTAAATTCCTGATGCAAACAACAAACAAAGTAAACACATTTAAAGTAAACTTAGTGGAACAAAAAATAAAAGTAGAAACCAAGTCATTACAAGCCTCATCAGAGCTTACAACCACAGTTGGAGTGCTAACTAGAGTTGTCTTATATTCTTTTTTCTTTGGTGATTTTCAGGAACTAATATCAGTATTAGAAAGAAAGGATAAAAAAAAAAATCAATCTAGGCATGTAGCTGATATCAATATAAGCAAAATCAATCTATATTAACTGGAATCTTAGATCCGTCTGCAAAAAGAAACAAAATCAATCTAGGCATGCAGCCACATTGACGAAAGTTCAATTACCGATAGAGGTGAAGTTCGGTCAACTTTGTGCAGTTGCAGGCAATGTGTGCCAATTCTATATATGTTTGATATGTTTATGCATAATCCTAACTTCAATCTTACAAGTTCTAAGCATCTTGAAAGATATTTGAGGCTATGAGTTGCTACAAGCTCTCTTATTGAAGTTGTAAAGAGATTGGAGTCGTGTTAGGCTTCTAGCAAAATTCTGGTTTACCTATGTCCTTCATGCCAGAGCAATCAGTAAGGTCAAGCTCTTCAAGCATCAAGCAACTTAATCCCCTAAAGTCACTTCCAGCAATCCTAAAATCAGTATAAGAAATTGAATCCCCAAACTTAAACCCTAAAATAATTAGCAAACACTCAAATTGAATCCTTCACATTTACATTCCATCAATCAAAAACATTAGATAACAAAACACAAATTGAATCGCTTCACATTTACCTCAAATTCATCTTTACAACATGCGATTTCGAACAAATTTCAGTTGAGAAATTTTGATTGAGTTGGAACGAGAACGATGAACAAAACACAAATTGAATCGTTTCAAATTTACATCAAATTCATCTTTGCAACATGCGACTTCAAACGATTGAGAACAATTTTTGAATGATCCAGAGCGATTCTAAAGGACTGAGAGTGGAGGTTAAGGAACGATTGAGTGAAATTTCGGAAACGCGATGAGAACGATCGAGAGCAACCTTGAGCAACCTTGAGCGAGTTGGTTTGAAATTTGGATAACTCAGTGTTTAGTCGTTTCTCTTACTTTTGATATAATAATAATAATAATCAATAATAATATAATAATAATATAATATATATAAAATAAAGAATAAATAAAAGTTTCACTGACGGTATTGGTTGTCCGTAGGTACAAATATTGTTATTGTGACGGAATGTTTTTCCTTTGTGACGGAAATTTAGTGAGGAAAAAAACACCCCTCACTAATTTCGTCAGTAATATAGATTTTTAAAGGAAATGCAATTTTCCGTCTCTAATTCCGTCATAATTAATGAGGAATTTTGTTCCCTCACTAATTTCCATCACTAATTTACCTTTTTTTAGTAGTGTGATATATATATATATATATATATATATATATATATATATATTTATGCGCTAAATAATGAAATATAAAATATATTTAATGCTACAAATATATGGTGCCCCCTCTCCATGAAATTTCTGGCTCCGTCACTGTTCATACTAGTGTAAATTAAAATGAGAGGCTTGTGAAGCGTTAATGCATTTAGCGTTAAAGCATTTAACTTTCATATTGATGCAAATTTTTAAGAGAAAAGGGAACATGCACCAACACTCCACTATTTGATATGATATGACAAATTGATAATTTTTTATTATATGATATTGTAAAACTATTTTACGGTGCCTTCATTAACCTCAATTCTTAAATGTTTTAGAGTTTGATTGATGTCATATTTTGTTGATAAGATTTATTCAAAAATTGAATGTGTTTTAAAATAAATTAATATTAATTAAATATAACATGAATACATAACCAATTAAACTCCAAAACATTAGAGTGCTAACCATACAACAAAGTACGTAAAAACATTAATCATGACCGACGAAGGGGTCATACATGTTTTTTATTTTTACAACATTAATAATGCATTTTGATAACAACCCATCAAGTCTTCAATCTATTATTGATTATTGATTTTCAGTGTTTGTTTATTCATAATTTTAGCATGAGGCTAAAATTACACACTGCACAGCATTGATAGATTTCACAGTGAATGCCTTGAATCCAGCCATTTTGATAACATAGTCCCATTCTTTTAGTGTCCTTTCTTTGCCAGTGTTACTGTGTGCCATCATCACCATATCTAACAGTAATCCCGCGTCTTTGTATTTGTTGTGTTTTCCTCCTCCTCCTCCACCTTCTTCTTCAATAATTGATTCCACAATAATAACTTTTCCTTTTTCTTTTGGAATAGCTTCCCTACATTTCTTCAAGATTTGGATGCACTCATCATCCCCCCAATCATGTAAAACCCACTGCAAATTGATAAATCAATCAAATCACTGTTAGATAATATGTTAGTGATTTAATAATATAATGGGTTTTTGGTTGTAATTGGGCTTCGGGCATAATAGTAATTTAGTCTATTTATATTTTCTATATATTCATAAGACAACTCATTATATTCTAAGCTATTGTAATGTAACTCTTTGAAACCCTAGTAGCCTCCATTGTTATTTATCTACTTTGTATCTTTGATCTTAACATGGCATCAAGAGTATGGTTCGATCCTCCTTGAATTGTTTGTTGCTTCCGCTATCGAGTTCTCAAAAATTTGGGAACGAAATCGTGAATCGAGTTTGTGGATTTTTGAGTTACGGTTAGTTGTCTAAATTAGTTTGATTTGATTTTGTGGATCGCTTCCTTGTTGGTTAGTTTATTGAAGAAAAAAAATTGAGTCTTGGGTTGATTGTGAAACAAAGTTTTGGAACTTCAGGATGCGTTGCGTTTTGTGTTTTGACATCTCTTGGTTTGTGTGGCTTCTTTGTTTCTTTGTCGGTTGCTGTTTTGTGATTGTTCGGTTTACTATTTTGTAATTGGTTTGTGAAGGTAATTACTTTCTTGATACTTCTCTATTGCATGGTACATGCTTCTTACGGCACAAACCTTGATTTTGGATGCTACTTTCATTGGTGAGAACGTGTGGCATAGTGGACAATTTGTTTTGTAGGATTAATTGATACTGTAGCGTGAGTGCTTTTGCAATTAATGGGTTTGATTTGTTTGATTTGATTATGTTTGGTTCCAATTAGATTGGTCTATTTGGTTCTTTTGGCTGAAAGTGCATCGTTTTCCGGCGTAGTTCATTGTTCAATAATGGTTTGGTTTTCTTTGGATCAGTTTTGTTTGAATTGATTTGGTTATGTCTGGTTTTGTTTGTGAAACTGTTGTAAAACGGTTTACTGAGTTTAAAAAAACACAGAAAATGAATTTTTCAAAAAATGGCAACGAAACTATTATTGGCTGAGTTGCGTACTAGGTCGCTTTCTTTAAAACGTTTCACGGAACTACTCGAAGAAGTGCACTGTAGTATATCAACCGCGAAGTCCCCAGGATAAAACAGCCGTTTTCAAAGAAATACCGATAAACTACTGCACTGTAGTATCGGCCAGAATAACACCAAATATGGTACGAAATATCGAACCACTCTATTGATATGCGAATATCAATTCTACGGTTTACAACCGTTCAAATTTTGAAACAACAAAAATAATTTCGAAGAAAGAAAAAGGAGAAGGAAAGAAGCAGTTTTCTCAGAATGCAGAGAAAAAGAAGTGAGTTAAAACTGAAGAAATGAAGTGGTAATTATAGGCAAGTAGGGAGCTGGAATCAGAGGATTTTTAGGAGCTGAAGGCACACGTAATTTGACCGTTTAATTGCTCAGTCAAATTTCAAAACGTGGCAAAAAATTAGGGACACGTACGCGACCTAGTAATCTGATTCTTCTGTTTGGTGGTTTGGTTCTTCTCTATGTTGGTTTGGATTTATTTGGTTTTGCTTGATTGGTTTGGATTGGTACAATTTGATTTGGTTTAGTTTGGACTGGATAAGTTTGGTTTGACTTGGTTTTGTTTGGACATTTCTACTAATGATGGTTCTTGCTGCATTTTCAATGATGTCAACTCACTTTGTTGGTTGTTTTGGTTTGATGTCTTGTTTGACAAACTCTCAATGCTTCATATCAAGGCATTGTGAGTTTGAGGGGAGATGTTAGATAATATGTTAGTGATTTAATAATATAATGGGTTTTTGGTTGTAATTGGGCTTTGGGCATAATAGTAATTTAGTCTATTTATATTTTCTATATATTCATAAGACAACTCATTGTATTCTAAACTCTTGTAATGTAACTCTTTGAAACCCTAGTAGCCTCCATTGTTATTTATCTACTTTGTATCTTTGATCTTAACAATCACTACCAAATATAAACTAATAGTCTAATACCACTTACTTACACATACACAGATACTAGACACGATACGAACACTGACACGTCAACATCGATAATAACTTGAGAAAATAACATAATTTAATGTAACTATAAGTGTTGGTATCTGACACCGACACGTACCTGACACCAAAACACGCATAATCCAAAAAGTGTCAATATTTCAAAACTTGTTAAAAAACTAATGATTATCAATATCAATGTTATAGTTTTTGGAGAAAATTACTAATATATAGCCCCTTGATTCTTTTAAAAAATATGAGACACTGTCAGTTCATGGACCAAAATGAGGGACTATATTAATAGTTTTATGGACTAATTATAAGCAAAAAAAAATTAATTTTTATCATTTTTAAGATAAATTTTTACTTAATTTACTCTCTCTCTTCTTTTTTCCATAATCAATAATCAATAAAAACTGTTTTTACATCTTCCCATGAAACTTATTTCAACAAACACACAAAAAGACAACCTTAAAATTATCATATTTTACTTTTCTTAATGAGTGTGAAAATATTTCTTTTGCCTATGTTATGAAACGGAGAGAGTATTTAATATTTAACTTAATTATAATCGATATGAGACAAAGTACTCAAAGTTGAACCAAACAACGTAAAAATGAATTGAGTGTTGTCACTCATGCTACAATCAAGCTGCATTAAGCATTTCAGAGCCGCCCATTCAAAATTAGACGACTTAGATTATAATACAATTTTAATTTTAAAAAACAAAAATAAAAATTTGAATATTAAAATTTGAACTGTATAATCTTCGTTCTAAATCTCACTAACCGACTGCACCCAATTCAGATATCAAGAACATACCTTAATAATTACAGCATCAGCTTTGGGAACACTTGTAAACATGTCACCTGCCACATGTTCCACCCCATGACACTTTGGAGCCACCTCAATAACATGAGGAAGATCAAAATTAATTCCATGAATCCAAGGAAAAGCCTTAGCAAGAATACTCATGGCTGTACCATTCCCTCCACCAACATCCACCAAGGATCCAACACCATCAAAAACCTCACTACAACCTTCAACAATTGCTGGCACAACAATTTTAGCATCACAAGCCATAGCATCATTAAAAAGATTACTATGATCAAGATGTGAAGCACCATAACCCCACACATCTTCACCATGAACCTTCTCAAAAGAAGGATTGCCATTAATCAAAACACGACCACTTAAACTAAGCCAAGGTGCTACCATTACAGGACTGCTCTGTACTAAAAACAAAGCAGCCATGCTTTTCTCGCCGTTTTTAATTAAACGGCGAGAAAGTGGTGTTTGAACATAACTAGGATAGGTGTCATGGTTGTTATGTATGGTTTTGAATATTTTCCTATGTACTAGGAATCTCATGATGCGGTTAAGATATGAAGGGTCACATTTTAGAGTTGTTGATAACTCTATTAGTGACATGGGTTTTTTGTGTTTTTCAATGGCATCAGCTATGCCAAGTTCAATTGCACATCTCACCACTGAAAATTCTGCAACACCAAATATGTATTTCCATATATCAATTTGAGCTTGTTCTTCTTCTTCTTCTTCTTCTTCCTCCTCCTTCTCCCATGTTACCTCACTATGTATTTCTTCCATTTTTAGCTAAGTCTCTCTTAATTGCTACTATATAGTAGTGAACTAGTGATGATTTTGGTTGAAAGTTGAAACTAGAAACTTCATTTTTAGAAGTTAGCAACACATGGGTCACGTTGTCTTTCTTTTAACATTATTAATAAATTGACCTATCACCTTGCCTTTGCAAGTTGGTGTGTAAATTGTCCACACCAATACAAAACAGCCACATATACATCATTTTTGTCTACGCAACACTTAGGGTCTGTGTGGTCCGAAATAAACGGAAGGAATGAGAGGGGAGGTGAGGAAATACTTTTAGTTAAATGTCAAAATTATCACTTTTTTTTCTCCTTTTTTCTATTTGCAATATTTTTTTTTTAAAATCATTTTGTTACATATATACTTTCTCTTTATGTAGCAAATGATTTGAAAAAAAATAGAATGTTGCAAACATATAAAAAAAAAAAGATGATTTTGCCATTTAACTAAAAATATTACCCCACCTCCTGTATCCTCCATCTACTTCGAAAGCTCTTTATTTTCGGGTGAACATTCGGTACAAATATTATGTGGCCGATATACGACTTAGGTGGATAAGTGTAATTGGTCCACAAATAGCAACTTGGCTATCTATTTCATGAAATTTGGTCAGCTATGATGGGTCAAATTATCCAATTTTGTGTGATGGGTAGATTGGTGATCTTCTTTTGCCACCCTCTCAATTTCTCCACTACTTAACTAGCGAATGTTATAAAAATGAGATTTTTTTAAATGTCGTTCGCTACTTAAGTAGTGAACGTTATAAAAATAGTGTATTTTTTGGATATCCGCTACTTAAGTGGCGGATAAGCGTATTTTGATAATTTCGTAGGGAACTCGAGAAAATAAATACGATAGCAAAAGAAATCCCATAAAATTTTACCTTCTTTCTATCTGAGTTCTTTTTGTGCCCCTCATTTTTATCCATTAAACTATTCGTTTCATGTCTATGGCGGATAATACTCCAGATACAGTTTTTTATTTTTTTTTCATTCTTACTCAATCTCCAAACAACAAAAATTAATGGCACGAAAGAAACCACGAGTTTTAGACAAATGATTCTAACCATTGGATCTTCCACTCTATTGAAATTCATAGATGGGTGGATAAAAATTGAAAAAGGATAATCAACAAAAAAATAAATAAATTGAAAAAGGATAGGGTATTGCACGTGGATGTGTAGAACTTCATATTTTAATTTCTAACATATCTAAATTATTATTCTAAAAAAAAAATCTAAATTATTGATTAAATCCAAAGGTATTCTTTTAATGTCCCACTAGTGAGGACTTTTTTACAGATATAATTTGGTGTATAATGCATCATTGTAAATTTGTAATTCTCTTTTATGTGAATGTGAACAAAGTACAAAAATAAAAGTAAAATATGTAAAATTTCAATAGTATATTCAATTTAGGTGATATCATACTAGTATATGGAAAGAAAATAGCATAAGAGTATAAAATAAATCGAATAGCAAATGGATTAAAATTATTCAGTTAAATATAGAACCAAATTATCCTCTCTACCACTAGTTTCACTGGTGGATGATTGTTTTGATCCCACATACAAGAACCGAAGCTGGCGTTGAGGAAAGACAATAAATTCTATATTACATTGTGTACATTGCCATATATTTTATTGTGTTGTTTTCAATTGTAGAAATTCTATAATCATAATCATAAAATAGGGTGGGGAATTGAGAAAACAAAGAAAAATACAATATGGTTCGTTTGTCATCCATAATGGTTGTGTTTTTTTTATGTGTTGTATCCTCCTATGCGACTAATGATGTTGATGTGCAAGCTATTTGCAAGAAAGCCACGGACCATACTTTTTGTTCAACTCTTCTCAATTCAATGCCCGGCGGTCCAGGCAAAGATCTTAGTTGCCTTGCATCATATACCCTTGATGTGCTTCGTACTAATGTGTCCAATACGATTAATATAATTGAAAAACAAATTGCAGAGAGTGGTAATGATCCTAAGAAACAAAACAAGTACAAGAATTGTTTGTCTAATTTAGGATTGGATGACGGAGCTCTTGGTGATGTTGATGAAGCTAAACAACTCTTGAAGGATTTGGATTATAATGGTGTGAATATGCGTATTAGTTCTCTCATGTCCAATGTTAATGATTGTTCTTCAGAGGATTCACTTCCATTCGATGATACTTCTTCGCTTTCAAAACAAGTTGGTGTTGTCAACCAAGTTGCTCAGATTGTTCTTATTATCTCAAATGTGCTGTTAATTTAATAGATTACTACTTTCTTGAATAATGTTACAATATAAATAATAATATGTTGCCTCCTTCAAAAAAATAATAATAATAATACGTTGTCGTAAATGCAAATTGCATAGACAATTTATCATGTAATTATTAATCTAATTTTTTTCAGAATGATCATGTAATTTAAATTATGCCAAATTGGATATTCAGTCTCTTAACTTATTTATTAATTTTGTTTTATTCCTTTGATTAATTAACGTTACAAATTGTCAAATTAGTCTTTTCTGTTAGTTTTTTTTTTTGTTAAAAAAACATTAAGGTTTGGACAGATGGCTTGTGTTTCGACAAGATAGCACCCCACTTGATAGTAAGAGAAAGAATTTCCAGATTTGGT
Source organism: Trifolium pratense (assembly GCF_020283565.1). Taxonomy (NCBI): domain Eukaryota; kingdom Viridiplantae; phylum Streptophyta; class Magnoliopsida; order Fabales; family Fabaceae; genus Trifolium; species Trifolium pratense. Next base: position 52,024,324 of record NC_060060.1, read on the forward strand.
CTGTTGAGGAGAAATTGAAAAGGGTAAATAGAATGAAAAGCTTACACAGACATGGCAGAATAGAATAACTCTTGTGTTTCTATGATTTGAGGGTTTTGAAGAAAGGATAAGTTGTATTTTCTCTAATTTGGATTTTGTAAAAAAAAATTAAAAAATAGAAGTTCAAGTTGCACATTTGCTTCTTTTTTTTTTTTTCTTTTCTGGATTGTCATCCAAAAAGAAGTACAAAAGAATTTTCATCCAAAAAAAGTACAAAAGAATAAAACATTCATGATGAAAAGGATGTTTTCTCTCCCCACCCCCCGTGATTCTTTTATACCCCCCAATATTCCGATTTTGCCCTTGCAAAAAACTTCAATTCGCAGAAACCAAATTTTTTCTAGTACAAATTCAGAGTAAATTTCGGTTTTCAAAGCAAAAAAAACTTCGGTTTCTATAAACCGAAGTTTTTTGCAAGGGTAAAATTGGAAATTCAGGGGGTATAAAAGAATCACGAGGGTGGGGAGAGAAAACATCGATGAAAAGTACCCGATCAATCATACAAGTCACGTTACAATCCTACAAGGAAGGCCAAGCTGGTCACCAGAGTAACACAGAACAAAGCTCCAAAAATATAGATAATAATCAGTTGAGGAATTTTTATTACCAGGATGATAATCAACCAAGCATCGGCACTAGTCTACTCTCGACACATGCTTACACTCATATTCCCCTTTTCTGGTTCAATGTTGTCATTGCCACTTCAACAACAAAGAGAATGATGTTTTTAATATCATAATAATAATAATATAAGAACCAGAATACTATAACATACAAATAATACAAGTGTTTTCCTTTCCTAAACATTGTTCAATGCACAAATAATTTATTCAGACAAGAAATCCCTTCTATTTGTATTTAAAGGATGCACAGCCGCAGCTATTTTCTCCCTGAGCTTGAACCTTTTTGCAATTTTGGGCCGGACATCATCAACTCCTACTAAACTCTCCAAGAAAGGGAGCAATAAAAGCAATTCTCTATCTGAAGGATCATCAAACCAACTCTCAATTGGTATTCCATTGTCCACTTGGAACCCAAATGCCTGGGAGAACAAAGAAAAACAACAAACTTTAATCATTCAACTTCAATAATTCAACCCTCAATTGGTATTAACATATACCGTAGCATCACAATTCAACTTTAATAATTTTATCTTTAGTGTCTTTAAGCTATTGCTCGTTACAAAATTACAATAGGTCCTCCATGGAGATAACTAATTAATGGTGAATAAACCCTATACTTTTATCCATATTGTACAAATCCCGTTTCTTAGTATTATTTATTTTAAAAACATATTTAACATTTTATACTAACTAAATTAAAAAACAATAAAGACCATAAAGACCAATGTTATAAAATATAGACCGGTTTTTGACTGGGATGTGATTTTTTTTATAAAAAAAAATAAGGACGACTTGTTGTCGGTAACTAATGCTTCAAGTTCAACTCGCCACCAGTGACTCAACCGGCCAAGTTAGTAGTTTGGCCACTAAACTGGCCAAGTCAAACTGGCTTTTGCAGGTTCTCATACATTTCTGGTTAATGAGTAAACTAGGTACAGGATGTAAATGTTTCTCGATCTGACTAGATAGCATGAAGCAAATTTTGTAACACTAATCAAGACAAATGAATAGTTCATATCTGATGAAGATGAAATAGCAAGATTTGTTCAGTTAAGCCCAAATCAACAAGAGGCCCGCTCGTGACAATAACTAAAGGGGTAATTGCTAAACACATTCTTTATGATTGGCTCATTTCAAAAATAAATCTGTTACCATATAAGTTGATAATATTTTTACAAATATGTTCAAGAATGTGTTGTTATAAATATTGTGTTGCTAACATTCCAATATAACTAAAGTTTTGAGACTGTTTAAGATGAAGTCAAAGTAGTAGATATCTATTTTTAAAAGAGGCATAGAGTTGATGGCAACTAAGTAATTTTTCCCATTACAAAGTAGTATTTAGAGGGTAAATGGTTCAGGTGTTCAGCAAGGTTTAACAAGATACCAAATGATTATTTTGGGGTAGGGGAGGGAGGTTCCAAATGCATATAAAGGCGGCATGTTACAACTGTCATCCATAATGAGTGTAATAACGACCTCAAAGCCAAAATTGTATAACACTAAAACATACCTGTGGGGAGTTGTCAATTATTATAACATGTGCTAAATCACGACCGAGCACTGTTAAATCTTTGAGGTAATTCCCCTCCACATAAACACAGGATTCACGGAATACACGATGGCGAAATATCTTCCGCTTAGGATCAAGCACATTTAGGAGTTGGTCAGCATAAATACTTTGACTAGCTGTAAATATAATAATCTCAAAAAGACCAGAAACTCTCTCGAGGAAGTCTTTTAGGTGAGGACGGCAACGTACATAGACAATGTGCTCCTCGGAATTAAAATTCACAGTGAAAGTAAAGTCTACATCCTCGCAAGGTTCAAGGGAAGAATGCACCAAAGTTTCTGCAGAGAGTAAAACACCATAAACAGCATAAAAATGAGCAGTTCAACCAAAAGTTTGTGCAAGAGAAGGAAAAGATGAATGTGTTAAACTAAAATAATAATTATACAACTATTAACTATAGAAGATCCAAAACATTAATAATGGAAATATGCATTTGCCAATTAAAAATAAATAAAAACATTTTTACTGCCGGCAAGCATTTTCACACAGTTGGATAGCTTCAGAATACATGGTCACTTTAATTAGATGCAGATCAGTCCTATGCAGAAAGGTGGTTTTCAGGTTTTGCATTACTACAAGTCTAGAACTCGCAACCAAAAAATATACAAGGCAGCAACCTTAAGATTACACCATGATGACTTGAAATTAAAGCATCTAATTAGCAATTTAAATTGGGATATGACTTTCTTACCATCCAAGTCCAGGACAAGAGTAATAGGAGGGCAGCTCCGAGTCTGCTTAGGTAGCAACATCCGTCTATATGTGGGAACAACCTTTGACAAGTCTGGTAAGGTCTTTATGAATAAATAAGGGTCAAAATCGTCGAAGTCCTCAAATTCATCATCCTCTGGGCACATATCAGAGGATATAGAGTCCTGACCATGCTCGTCAACACATTCCAGCTTTGAGTTTTTCATGGAAAGATACATGTTAGGAACTTCCACGGAAAGACCATTTCCATCAAAATCAGAATTGCAACCATTAACAGTTTTTGTGCTTAAAGCAAGCACATTTGATGAATTGCTTATGTCTACTTCCATGGCAGAGTCAGAATCGTGACTAACATGGCCATCTCCTTGTGTTACTTCTTGGTCGAGAGAAATTCTTTGTTGATCATCGCACCGAAATATTTTGACAAAATCAACTACAGAGAAATAAAAGAAAAAGATTAAGATTTAACAATGAAGATTGATTTTTAAATATCACATTATAATTAGTACGACTGTGAGGACAGCCAGAAAAAGGTTACATTTACCTCTGTCAACAACTTTTCCTACAGGACCTTTGGATAAGTGAAACCCAGGAGAGAATATAGTTCCAGTCTCCAGAGGTACACCTTGCTTGTTACAACCCTGAAGCAGCAACTTATAACATTAAGTAAAAGAAAAGGCACTAAAGAGAAGATACATTGTTTTATATCTAAATATCTAATCCTTTCAAATTGACATCAAATTTTCAGAAAGCATTTGTATAACATGCTAGTGTATATTTGAACCTTCTTAAAATCACTACACTAAGAGATAGAAAGTTACTGTGCCATGATGTCTAGTCCTTATGTATTGAAGTCTATAAGATCCACAAAACAGCTTTAAAGCAAAAGAGAAACATATGGAATAGCTTGTATGAGCATATAGAGAAACAGCAGTACTGACACAAGTAGCAAGTCAGTCAAGTTAAACTACCTCAAAATCTACTGAAGCACCATCAACTGCTTCATTTCCCAGATTAGTACTGAAAACCCCCTTGTCCACAGTGTTGTACTCGTTATTCAAAAAAGTTTGGGGCGTTGGCTCTCTAGCTTTATCTTCAAGAGCGCAAGCTGAAGTTACACCAAGATGACAAGTAAAATAAGTTGATCAACCATTGTATTTTAATTGCTTGATAAAACATTTTTTTAGACATAATAAAGGCATGCAGAAAACTTTCAAAATAATAAGAAACAAATTAGTGTCATAGGAAGTAGCAGCATGGTTCAGAGTCTGAATGGTAGAAACTAGGATAAGAATAAAGTATAAAGATACACCCGTCATCATAAGCAGAACGCTAATCAATAAACAGAAACAACTATTGCTGATAACTTACAAGGTTTAATCTTTCTTGCAGAAGATGTAATTAAGCCAGCCACATGGCCATTTTCAGAGGCCTTCTTCTGTGCTCTTGAAACCCTAGGAGAATTGACTTCTCGATTACCGTTCCGCCTAGAGGCTTTTTTCTTAGTTTGCATGTTCACTTTGAGTTATGTTGTACAACCTGGCTGACTTTTGTCGACGTAATCAAAGCAGCAAATAAAGCTCCCAAACAATTATCCTAACAAGATGCATCCAAGAACAAATTATCAGTGATCTTTGCCAATTGGAGACAGATTAGTTATAACTAAGCAAAACTTTTAAAAGAACATCTAGTACTCAACAGAAAAAATATATATATCACCAAGGACAATTACTTCATTAAGCAATGTTATTTCATGATGTCAAAATCTGAGATAAATTTTCATAAAATGTTTAAATTTCAAAGTTATAACTTCTTAGTTCAAAACAAGTGATTGAGCTCAAGTGGTTAATGAACTCCCCCTAGGACGAATTGTTCAGGAGAATCCAATTTCGATTCCCAGGAACAATTCTTGGTCAAACTTTAGTTACCTACCGGACGAACTCCGGATTACCGGGCCCCTTCCCCTAAGAAAGAGAGGATTAATTAACAAAAAAAAAAAAAAAACTTAGTTCGAGTCTCCAACTAGGTTATTAGTTGGAGTTACTCCCACTACATGCCATTAAAATTGAAAAGTAACGCTTGAAAAACAAAATGAAAGAACAACCATGATAAAAACTCAAAATTTAATCCAAAGCAACCAAATATATTCCCATAATTACGATTAATCAAACATTAACACATTAGCCAAATTATTAACGATTTTGGTCACATCATAGTCAACAGAAACTATCCAATCACAAAAAATCCACACATCTCAAAATTAACAAACTGAAACATCAAAAAACCCTAAAAACAAACTGAATCAACAATCCATTATCAATTATCATTTTCTAATTTGAAATTCAAATACAAAACAGAACAATGAGCAACCAAATCAACCTTCACACTGATATCACATAGAAACCCTAAAACTACAACAGACCCGTGAAAACAACATAATTAATAAAAGTAAAACAATTTCATAAGCTAAACGAACAAGATTCAGCAGAAAACATAGATACCTGATGTGGAAATCAAAGTCGATAAGCTCTCACAGCAAGAATCGCATTCAAAGAAATGAAAAGAACACACGCAACGAGAAAAATGCTACAGAATCAGCTCAAAGAAATTAAGCTGAAAGAAAATATTAAAACCCTAAATTAGATTATTAAAGGTAGAGGAAGTTGAATTTTTTTTTTTTCCTTTGGTACAAAAATTTTGGATTTTCCCTCCAATGAGAAAGGTGAGAGGGAAAACAAAAATGAAAAATATTTTATCGAGGAGACAAAGAATTGATGAAACTGAGTTTATATTTATCTATTTTTTTGTCAAAATTTATTTATTTATTATTATTACACCGAAATATTTATTCTTACAGGTTTGAAACGCACACGCGAGGGTGGTCGTAGACTGTACCCACTAATGTGGACAGGCACGTGTCCAAATCACAAGAATATTTTAGCCCGTTGTAGGAGAGTGAGATTCACGCGCGGGTCATAATAACCTTCTTCACTTGTGTTTCATTTTTGAATTTCAAAACCTGAATTTTTAATTGGGTCATGTTAACATGTGCCCTAAGGGCACATGATAAGATACCTAAATATAAAAATTTAGCATTTAATGATACAAAATATTAAATGTTAAAAGAGTTGATTACACAATTTTCAAGAGTATATTTCCACATTTATCTCATTAAAATGTGCTTTAAGGGCACAAGTTAACATTTTCCTTTTTAATTTAGGGATATAGCACTCTCTCCGGCCTCTTTTATAAGTAAATATACTTATTTGTACATTTATTAAGAATTTAATTTTTTTATCTTTATTTTATGAAAAATTTCTATCACAGTTCCTAAAATGATCTTTACAATTGTATTGGGACTCTACAATCATGTGAAATAGTAGAATAATTAATTAGGGTATTTTGGAAAGAATAGCATTAAATAAAATTGATTTTGATAACTTTTACTTATATTTAAGGCCAAATTTTTTTGTTGACTTTTACTTATAAATAAGATCGGAGAGAGTATTTGATTCTCTCAATTTCCGTGAATTAGCTTATGAGAAGGTACAGGATTCGAATCTAGGGTCCTCTATACCTAAAACAGATGCGTTGACCAGACTGCGCTACACCTCGTCTCACCCTTTCAACATATAGATCTACCCGATCAATGAACACTCGAAGGGGAATTAATTAATGTTCATTTGCACATTACTTTTTTCCAGTAATTTTTTCACATTATAGTGTGTGGGAGGTACTTGTCTTGGGATGAGTCATAATTAATTGAATGAAGCAATTAGTTAGTGACTATAGTGGTGTTGTATAATTTACGGTGGAATTGTTCGTAATTTAGATGAGAGTTTTATTTTTTATTTTTTTTAAAAAAAATCTTATTGCTTGTTTCGTCATTTTTGTAGAGCTTTGGTCAAATTCACATCAGTTAATTAGCTCTGGATTGTTGTTTAAAAACGGTAGAAGGCATCTATATTCTCACACAGTTTCTCATATTTTTGGTTTGTTTGCTGAATTTACGAGTTACAAGCTTCAACATGTCTATTATGAGGCCAAGAAAGTTGTAATTGCTTTTGCTAAGTTTGAATTCAATAGGTCCGATGGCATTACATTTTTCTTCGTAGCTCTTGACTTCGTCTCTTGTGATGCGTTAGTTGATAAGAGCTTTGTCACGCCTTATGAGGTTTCTTAATATATATTTTTTGGTTTTGTTGTGGTGATCCCTTTCAATTAACAAAAAAAAAAAATGTAGGGAATTGGACAATGGACCAGGGTATGATTTGTTAAGGCTCAATACGAAAAAACTCAATCAATTATAGTCCACAACAAAATATCTTCTTCCCCCCTGATTCCCATCATTATTATCACACGTGAAAAATCACCATCACCTCCATGATCCACCATGGCTTGGAGAAGAAGGAAAAAGCTTGGAGAAGAAGGAAAGGAAACCGCCCACTATCCATGAATTTCTCTACAAGCAAGGCAGTTACTTAAGAAGCAAGAGGAGATTTTTTGCCTATAAATAGGGTCTGCTTCAAGAGAAGAAGGAGGACAATTTTTTCATTGATTCTACATACATAATTGATTCATTCTAAACAATTATTTCATTCTTGTAAAGAGAAACAATTTTTTCTCTTATCATACTTGTATCAATTATCAATCTTGAATAATACAAACCCCTTATGTTCTTCATCGGAACAGAAACGAAATAGAAGAACAATGTGGTAGGAAGATTCAAGAAAAATATGTGATCAATGGCGAATGTATTGTGGTGTTTCGACAAAAAATGCAGTCCTTTATTAAACATTTTTCACACTTTCTGAAAAAAAAGATATAGTTATCCGGTCTTCTTATAAGAAAATATTTTGAGAATTTTTGTCTTACTTATAAGAAAAAGGTGACTTTTTAAAATGTATTTATTGTTTACAAGACTTTTTGCCCTCATTAAATTGTTTGCCTTTTTTTAATAATAGTTTGTTCTTTTAATGTCCAACAACTTTTTATGAGCGTATATTTAACAAAATATTCAAAAAATTACAATAATTAATAGTCTCATTGCGAGTTTAATTGTCGGTCTCATTGTCAGTTTAATCGTTGACTCACTGGATCATGGTTTACCGTTGACCCCTAACCTTAATTATAAGTAAATATTCTCTTTTTATATTGATTGAATAATGGATGCATTTGATTTATATTAAAGACTAAACACATAATTTATTCAATGAATATGAAAATGGAAAATTTGCTTGTAATGAAGGTTGGATGGAGTACTTGAAAATGTTCAAAACAACAACCACATTATTAAAAAAAAAACATAAAATCAAGTCACTGTCTTAGCTATAAAGATGAAAAATATCATGACTTCATGAGTGTTTTTTACTTTTGATGACTTCATGATTGTTTATGACTATGACAAAATAAATAAATTGTAGAATACCAAAAAATAAAAATAAATTATATGAAATTGAATATGGTCGATAATTTATTGATCAAAACAATTCATTAATATATGAGAGAAAGAAATATGCACCAATAATGTAAACTAATTTTACACTGTCAACCAATACCAACATGTTTTCCGCCACTTCACCCCACTTTACTCCACCTACTTAATATGACATGACAAAATGATAGTTGTTTATTGGATGATCATGTAAAACTATTTTATACCGTCGGTACATCTCCATTAAACTCTTAATCTATTGCCCTTACACTAAAGGATTTTTAAAAATATTCATATATTAATCATAACAAATTAACAATATAGCAGCAAAATTCAAATTCTTCGTAGTTTAACATAAAAAATAAAAAAATAAAAAAATAAAAAAAACCAAGAGAAGCACCATGGCTTGCAAGGCAACCCTAAAGGAGTTTCTTTTGGCACTCTATGAGTTTCTCGCGCACCTTATTTTTACTCATCCGTTATTTAAGTAGCGGATGTTATAAAACGAGAAATTTGAGAAAAAAAAAACCTTCGGCTACTTAAACAGTTGACGGTGTTTGAGAAACTCATAGGCGCCAAAAGAAATTTCGCATTTTATACATAAAATTTTAAGTTAATTCATATGTATCCCTAATATAAAAAAAAGACTTTAAAAATTACAAGGAATGAGTTGCAAAGGTAACGTATGATTAGAATCGTCGTTAAACTGAGTATGCTCCCATTTACTATCCATGTTCCCATTTATCCAATAATAAAAAATTGAAGTCATATTTAAAGCCACAACTAGGTCAAAATTGGATCATCTCAGATAGAGTCAACAACTAGGTCAAAATTCTTAACCAACCAAACATCAGTGTGCATTATCAAATTCACAACTTCCAATCTATATGGACAATCTTTCACCGGTAGTTTTGATGACAATACTACATAAAAAGAATCTAAATTTGTTTAACTTGGGAGTGATGGTGGAACGTGAGATTTGGCGATTGCCACCCATGTTACTATACCTGCTGCAAGAATACACCATCCCAACAGGTCATAATATTTAAAGCCATTGCTCCTCTTCTTTTTAGATACCTGAAATGAACCAAACAATGTCTGTTAAGAGATATTCGCCATTTATATACAAACAAGTTATCAAGAATAATATTTTATTCATTATAGATAGATGATTGGACATACAATCTCAAAAACTCTTTTTAAAAGCAATCTCAAAAACTCATGAATAATTTTTCTAACAATTTAATCCAGCAACTTTCGTTGTTTTCCAACATCTTAAAATATGGCAAGCTAGAGTAGAAGACTAGAAGTTGAAAGGATAAAAAGTTTGTTTATCTTCAATATATTAAACAAGTCAGACTCAGTACATGCAATCTAAGAAACAGAAGGAGAATAAGTATCAACAAAACCCTTGTTTGCCAATACAAACCACATTCTAACCGCAGTATCATAGGCAGCCAAATGGCAAACCATATTGCGATAGTATTTTTAAAAGACACATGGACTATTGGACTTGCAAATTAATATACGGCACATAAATAGACACAATGCGACACAAATAACTTGATAAATTGACAGCCTAACATCATTTTATCCCTCTAGACATGTTGTCTAAATACTAATTTTGAAGAAATTAAATTATAACTGCAATTAACACAGTGCCACCAAGATTTACAAAGCGAGGATAGAGAGATATCATGGGCGTGTCCCTTAGAATCATGAACAAGCAGGACAGACAGGCTGCATCAATTAGGTAAAATATTAGCACAATCCTGAAGAGTGTGTCCCTTAGAATCCTGAAAATTCATCTAATTCCAAGATAAAAGGAAGAGCTAAATGCTATTCCGTTCCAAATCGGAAGGCAAGAGAGGCGCGATTTTTCCGCCTTTGCATTGTTTCAGGCAACCCACAATAGTCTAATGGTTCTCAACAAGCATTTATCCAAAGAATAAGAACTCCGATTGAAATTTAGCATTTTAATATAATAAAAAAACCATCATCTCTTTATATTGACATGACCAGTTACAGTTAGAATTTGTGAGAATGAGAACTTGGCAAAAATTAAAATAAATTTTTAGAAATCGAACCTGTTCTTTTGAAGAAGCAGAGGACCCCCCTTGACTTTGACCAAACCCCTGTTTTCGGATCTCCGTGTGTAGTCCCGGGCCCTATGAAACATGGTTTACGGACTTTCATTAAAGTAGAAAAGATACAATGGCAAACAAGGTGCATATTATATATGATATTAATAGAAAGTACAAGGAAAGTAGGAAACAAGAAAGCAATTGCCCAAAATGCAAAATGAAAAGACTTATAAGCATGTGACAAGCACATTTGGTGTCTACAATGCAATCTGATTGCCTTAATATCACTTAACCTTTTCTCCCTACAGTGTAACACATTAACCATCAATGAAACCCACGGTCTCTGGTATAGTGATAGGTATGTGTATGAATTTAAGAATGAAACAGTGATAATGATAACAGGATTATAAAGCAAACTTGCAATTGTATTTCAAAGGGTTCAAATTACAGTAGAATGAGTAATGAAAACATGTAACAAATTGGTAGAGGAACTACCAATCCCAAAAGCACATAGTGCTCCCCAAATCACTATGAAAGTGATCCACAAAAAACTAACTAAATACGTGAATGAATCTTCTCTTTCTATTAAGCACTATATATATAACCAATTCCTGATGCAACACATGCACTCCTCATGCATTCTTTGCCACCTCATCATTCTTTCATTCCTTTCCACATTTTAGGCTTGGGCCAAAGTCAAGGCCCAATCCATGATTTAAGTCTCTATCATATAGGAGGTCATTGTGATTTACAGAACAAACACTCGAAATAGTTTATTTAGTTTTTCATAAGTCTTAGTGTCGTACTCAATCTTAAAACAACAGAATCCAAATCAGTTAATAAAACAGTAAACTATTAAAACCTCAGATAAATGATATAGTAAATACTAAATAGAAGATAAGTTAAACTTGACAGTAGTGAACTACTTTATACTAAGATATACATCACAGCTCCATAAACCAAAGATTAACATTTTTCAGCTAAAAAAACAGAGTAGACAAGGTAGTTTAAGGCTTTTAGCTGATTTGATCATCTTTTTTAGCAAATGTTTTAACACAAGAATAAAATCAAAAGCAGAAACAGGATCAAAAGAATGGGCAGATATCTATTATTACATTACCTTAAGAGCAACTTTCAAGGACTGTAGATAGAGACCATTTTCAGGATCCTACAATTTCAGAATCCACCACTAATTAACTTCAAGAACTACAATAACAGCATGCCATTATATGTTAAGAAGACAAGATTAAATACATTACCAGTTCCAGAGCTTTCTGAAAATACAATACCGCCTTATCAAAATAAGGCTTTGCATCATTGATATCGGAAACTAGAAATGCACAAGACGTGTTGGCGTTCCCCAAGCACCAAAGAGTGTAATGCTTTGTCGGATCAATTACTAAAGCCTCCTCCAACTTAGAAAGTGCATCTGGAGTTCCCATCAAAACCCAAAATAATCAAAGTAATTAAGATATTTTCATCACAAAAGTGAAAACTCAATTATAAATTGTGTAATTCTACGCACAATAGTCAATAGATATATACCTTCAATCATTGCCTTGGATTCCGCCGGAATTTGGAATGCGGACAACTCTATCAAAGCTTCTCCCCACTTAGTCAGATTCTGTATATATACATATATTCAGACACATTATTTAGTGCATGCTTAGTTTTTCTTTTGGTGTATCGCATGGTGGCTAGAAATTCCACCCTTAAGGTGGATAAGTGGGTGTCCGGAGTTCGAACCCCAGACCCTCCATATAAAATGTAACGTCCCTACCAACTGAGTTAAGCTCACGGGGACACTGCATGCTTAGTTCTACCGGGACCAAAATTGATTTTGATCGAGCATACATTTGTTTTCACATTTAAAGACAAACACTACAAATTCTTCTAGCTTAAAGTAAGAATCAATTCTATAGACAAAAATCAATTATAGTAAAGAGTTTCATAAAGTACAGAACTAGTAACAGAAACCTTCACGAATTCAGAAATAGCATACATAGAAATTAATTAGGTTAAAGAATGGGGAATGATACATACATTAGCATCCAAAGGATCTTTAGCGTAGTTTTGTTCACAGATTTTTCGACTGTGCTCGGCTAACACTAACCGATCAAAATCATCTTGAGTAAACTCCATATTCAATTCTTCTATGATTCTGCAACTGCAAAAGTGATTCTGCTACTTCAACTACGCCGCAAACGCTAAAAAGAAGAAGAAAAACTTGGGCCTTACGTAAATAATCTTGGGCCTTCGTTAAAGCCCAATTATTTACTTTCGCAGGAAGTTATTGGTTTAATGACTATAATGCGCTTTATACATTTTAGTATAACGATAATGCCCTTACCAATTCCCGCCAAATTGAAACCCTAATAAATTGCAGAGAGCGAAAAAGAGAAATGAATTGGTAATGGTTATGGTAATGGCGGAGGAAGAAGAGAACGCGTTATCGATCGAACCAGAATTTCCGAAGAGTAGAGTGAAGAAGATAATGACTCTAGATGAAGACGTGAAGAGAGTGAGTTCAGAAGCGTTGTTCTTGGTGTCGAAATCTACGGAGCTTTTTTTACAGTTACTTGCTGAAAAGTCTGCGGAAGTTGCAATTGAGAAGAAACGCAAGACGGTGAAGCTTGAACATATAAGAATCGCGGTGAAGAGAAACCGGCCGATATGTGATTTTCTCCTTGATTCACTTCCGATGCCTACTGAAACCGTCAAATCTGATAAACCGGTGGTGGTTGCTGATCGGCCTAAATCTGTTCCGGTTGGTACTCGCCGTATCGATCAAATTTTCCGAAAGTCAGAAGCCCAAGCCCAAGTAGAAGCTGAAGTTGAAGCCCAAGTAGAAGCTGAAGTGGAAGCTCAAATTGAAGCCCAAGTTGAAGCCCAACTAGAAGATGAAATTGAAGTTCAAGTTGCAGCTCAAGCGTCCGAACCGGTGCCGGAACCCATGGAGGAGTCATAGGTTGTGTTCTTTATACTTTCTGTAAATGAGATTTGCTTATTATGTTAATGACGTTTTAGCTAAATGATAAGATTCTAATTTGCAAGCACCTTCTTAAGGATATGTTATGTTATTTTTCTTTTTGATTTTTTGTTTATTGACTTATTAATGCTGCAATCCTTTACTAATTTCAAATTTTGCAAATATTGTATGGGGTGGTTATTGTGCAATTTCTCTTTTGACGTGTCTCTCCCATTGGATCGAAACTAATTTAGTCAGCACATGTGAGTTATTATTAACCCTACGGTGGTGGGTGGTTAGCTCAACTGGTTTGAATTAAGAGTTAAAACGACTCGAGTTCAACCCTAGACGAAGGCGAAAAAATATTACTCTAACAAACTAACAACTTACATTCCCCATTTAAAAAAATGTGTTAACCCTACATCTATACCGTGTTGTAGTGAAGTTTAGGTTTCTCTCATTCGTGAAATTCTTGTCTGTGCCCAATTATGGCCTTCGCTGAATCCATTAACAAGCCAAACGGTTTATCTTGTAGTTTGGCGGGCAATAGCACCCTATATGGTGCAAAATTGAAAATAAAACGATGTTGATATCAAGCATGAGTTAATCCATTTGGGCAACTTAAGAGCAAAAACATAAGTAGAGTTTGGATTTATTCTTTTACATGTTACACAACAGTATGAAAAGCGAGCTTTATGAAGCATCAATATGATTCTTGATAAAGAAGTTTATGGAGAAAATGGTCCAGAATGTATGGACATTGTAGAAGAAGCCTCGTCTCGTATATGAGAAGTAAAGGCAGGTTCACCAAAAATATTTTTCCTTTGTGTCTTCCTTCCATCCTTAAAGAAGGGTATACCTTGATTGCCTGAATATATGCTGTTTGATCCCATTTGTGGGATACCTATTGAGATCCTTTTGTTTAGTGGCGCAGAACAGTCTTGACTTCCGTTCAAGCTTCTATTTGGAACACGTCTATTGCTGGTGGCTGGTCTTGACGAATATATATTATCTCGCTCAAAAACTATCTGGCTCTGGACCTTCTTCTTTTCCCATGACTGCAAATCAAACACAATGAGGAAGTAAGAATAACTAACGTTACTATTATAGGGTACAACAATTTATATGGCATGAATCTTTTCATGAACAACATAATGTTAACGAGGATTAAATATTTGCTTTATACTGATCTGTGAAGCTGTCTGTCTATTAAATACTAACCTGCTGTCTTTTCTTATCCTCCTCCTTTTCTTGCCATAGTATGTCATATTCTTCCAATATTTCCATTAGAGGAACCTACATAGATGTCATTTTGGCTTGCTGTTATTGACTTAATAAAGCACGACACATATGATAAAAGGTCAATCCAGAAAACACATACCGGGTCATGCAAAGAAACTTTGAGAGTGTAATACTTATCAAACCATTTGATGTCAACATAATGATAAAATGTTATTGTATGATTTGCTTTGGGAATTCTTAAATTTTTTTGTTACCTTGTGAGGTGGTGAGGTGTAACTTAGTGTTATTGTATTCCTTTAAAAGCCACATGTGAATGGTTTATAAATTATAACATTACTTGATTTACTGAGGTTGCAATATGTTGCATTTCATAAGAAGAAACTTAGAGTTTCATCATCACTATCATGGATACTATGTCAAAATGTTTCTTATATGGTTGAGAAGAGGTCTGGATCTGAACATGCTTTCCAATGTGCAACAAAATGTCTTTTAAGTGTTTTTAAAATGTTAAAGGAATATTGTTTAATGTTGAATGAGATGATTATTTTTTTGAATGCAAGCAATTCAGAGAATGACATCTTCAGGTTTTCATTTTTATATGTGATATCAGATTTTTTTACCATAAGCTTGCTCTGTGAATTTTTGTTCCATTGTTACTTTGAATACTATGGCATGTGTTTGGAGACATTAGCTGGGGTAGGGACCTTTATAACAATAAATATACTATATAGGGGAGTTCTTATTACTTGTTTGGTCTTTCTTACCCTATCGAGTTTTCTATGAATTGTAAAATCTTCTCACTTGTTACATTTTAAGAATTATTTAGACTGCCAGGTAGAATGTAGTATAAACGAATAGTGAATTCAATATGCTGAGTGTAAGATATCTTACCTGATCATACAAGAAAACTTTATTTCTTTCTGCTTCCCAACTCCTAGTCATCTTTATAAGCAAATCTACCAGAGCTGGAGAATAGCAATCGTCAAATGTAAGCATGTCTGTGATTGCTGCCAGTTAGTCAAAATTACATTGTTTTGATCTTATCATATATACCTGGCATTCTGCTGACCATTGTACGGGCACGTTCAGCTCGTCTCAAGTTTTTATGAGCTCCTCTACTGACTGAGTATCGTTTCTCATCCTGATAGCACGCTTGGATTATGAAGTATATCACAGAGGCAGTCATTATTTAATTCTATTTTAGGAACATTGATTCAATTGAAAATTCTAACCATGCTGTATTCTTCTAGCCAACGCTCCTCATCACGTGCTAACATCCACTTCTCAACCTTTTCCATTATAGCCTTCCTGCTGGAAGCCTCTTCTTTTGCTATTGATATCTGTTCATCCATGCTCATGAGGAGATCGGAATGGTCAATCTCCCCTTTTTATAGATATAAGTCAATTTTTCATTTGGCTTAATTTTGAAATGAATATACATACATTTTTGGAACGGATTATACACATTAGTTAAATTCACCTGAGTTTATGAGGCTAATTATATTGTTCATTTCTGTCCGTGAAGGAATCTCAACGTGTGATTTTTTGCATATCAACTCCAGTTCCTCCTGCTTCTTCTGGAATAGCTCCTTCATCTTGCTTGCCTTTTGTTGATCTAGTCTTTTGACTTCAGCTTCAGTCTTGTAAAAAATTGAGGTTTTTTAAATATCTTAGATATTATATTTTGTAGATCTATAAGTTAGATACATACCTGCTGGACTATCTCTAGTGTAAGACTTCCTGGATCCGATACTTCTGCTGATGAGACTGACAACAAATTCATAACATGGGAAAAAGATAGTCTATCACGGTATGGTGTATCCATAAGATTCCAAAGATTTGATAGTGCTTTGCCTAAATGGTGAAGCTGCAATCAGATCAAGAATATGAAATTGTATAAAATGGAAAGCATATAAGTCAAGGGAAAACACAGTACTTGAAGCTTAAAGACCTTGGCTATTTATTTTTGAATTGCCTCATGATAAGTTAGTACTTTCATGATACATAAGAAAGATTGCCTTTCATGTAGTGAAATGTTTTATTATTTTGTATCCAGAATGTTATTTTGATGAGAAAATAGCTATATTACTGTCCTAAGAATTGGTGGTAACAGATGTTTTTACGTTCCTTTGGTAAACTGGGATTAACCTATACAAACAGGAGAAAGAGTGTTTTGATAAATTATATTCTGACTAGTTTTTCAAATTTGACATATTTATGTAGACCCCCAAAAGAAAACAATTGTATTATTAATTCACCTTGTCTAGCCGATTTTGCTTTTCTTCATAAAGGGACTCCACCGTGATATTGAGTTTATGTAGGATAACGTCACTTATATTGTTTGTTATTCCACACAAATCATTCAAGCTGGGGTGAACTTGCAAGATGATTGCAGAGGAATCCTTTCCCAAGATTGTGGACAAGCTGTGTATTTTGTCTATGTATTTCTCCACTTTCTGTAGTCTTTCATTCTTCAATAATCACAAAAATGTTAAGTTTGAAGAATATTGGCCCCTTAATGGCGAGGTGAAAAACATGATTTTTTTTTTTTCGGTACCTTCTCGTTGTAAAGCCTTTGCAGCTCATTCTGATAATCCTCGAGTCTTTTTATTGACAGATCATTCTCATTTACTGCAATTGTTGAGGGTGCATCGTCCGAGTTACCTGCAATTTCTGCAGAAATTCTTTGAATTTGCCCTTGCACAGCTCGGAATTGCTTTAATCTCTCTTCTTTCCTCAAGCGCATCTCCCGAAGTGCTGGAGTGATTGAATCTAGCTGCTCTTTTAGCGTACCCGCCTTTTTATCTGGCTGTACAGTTACTATAATCAGCCTAGTGTCTACACTGATTCATGATTTCTTGTTGAAAACATACACATCTATTATTGAGTCACATTTAAAAATTTAGATACAGTTGCAAAGTTTTGACAAATGAGACATGCTACAAAACATAAATGTAATTCAATAAATAATTTGGAATTATGCTCCCAACAAAAGTACTACTAATAATTAGCACAGGTTTACTTTAGATTTATGAAATTGGTTTTTATTGTTTGTTATTGTTATTGTTCTGGTTCTGTTTGTTTTACTACTAAGTACTAACTGAAGATGGCTGTGGAAGGGATACCCGTTCAGGAAGAGATCGTTCGCCAAGGGACAAAAGAAGGTGGGTAAACTCTGCCTCAGCTTCAGCCAACTCCTGATGCAGACTAGCTCTAGATGTATTTGCTTTGTCAACTTTTTTCCTGTAAACCTCGAGACACTCTTGCTCCATATCTAACAGAACCTTTTCCCTCTCGAACTTGTCTTCTCCAATTTCGTCCCAAATTATCTAAATTCATTTAACACAAGAAAAATATTTGAAACATAACATAAATTATCCGAAGTCATAATTAACTTGTGAAATAAATAAACTTCTTGCCTGCAGCTCCTGTAACAAGAAACCGCACGAGCTTTCTAGCAATGTAGAGCTTCTCATTCCAATTGGTGTCTGAAATGAACCCATTTGATGGCACCCTTTAATGGAACTTAGACAATGCTAATGAGTGAAATTATGAATGATGAAGAAGCAACAAAACTCAAGTATGATATGAAAAAAGTGTTGGTGTCAGTGGAGGTAGTATTTTTGCCATTTGGTATTAGATTTTGCTTAAAAGATAAGGGTGGCAGAGGTGGGTAATGTAAACTTTGGGTTCAAGAATCAGTGAGTCATTTGATCCTTCATGCTTTATTATCTTTTTTTTTTTCTTGGTTCTTCTTTTATTATTTAAATTTTCTAACATATAATTGTCACTTTCATTAGAACCTAAAAAATTGATGGATTTCCTTATTTAGAGATATAAGATGTGATATCTGTTTTGCACCAAGGCTTTGTAAAATATGCCTCTTTTTTTATTTATATGGGACTTGATTCCTACGTTATCTGTGTAAAGCAAATGATTCTGGTCGTGATTAGGATAGATAAGTATGAGATAATTATGTTTTGCTTTTTGTAATAATGAAATTATAAGGTGGATTATCTTCCTTTAAAGTCTCCAGAAGTTGTATGATCAAATATAGTACGGCATCATTATCACGTGTATTGCGAGCTTTTCTAAAAAAATAAACAAAAAAATAAGTAGTTTATTTAGGTGCAAAGAAAATAGCTCCCTAAATATAATTTGGAGTTCCTAAAGAAACTTGTTGAATAAAACGTTCTACCATTCACCAAAAAAAATAAAAATAAAAAAACTTTCTACCTTAATTTATTATATAGATATTTAATTTAGGAATTAATAGAAAAACAATCTTGGAGATACAAGAGGAAGAAAAAAAAAATGAGGTGTGTTATTTTGCTTATTTGAGCAATTATTTTTTTGATAATTTACTAGACAGCCAAAATATAGAAGGCATCAGGACGAAAAAAATATTAAAAATTAAAATGCCTTTGTATGAATAGTTGTCCATAAATTAAAGGCCGTCAAAATATCATTTATTTAAAAAAATTATATATCTATTACTAATATATTAAAATCGATTACCGCTAAAGTTACTAATTTATCCTTATTACTTTTAACCACATTGCAAGTTTTATATTCTTCATTGTAATTTCACCAAAAAAATATAGAAAGAATATAAGGTAAATAAAAACAATAATTTTATGCTTAAAAATATAAACAAAACATATTATAGATTGGAACAAAATAGAACATCTATACTCATAAAAATAGCAACAAAACATATTAATACGGTTAACAATAATCTACTAAAACGTTAAAAAAAAACAATAATCTACTAAAAAGAAAAGGAGAATAAAATAGTCAATAAAAAAAGTATAGAAAAATAAGATGAATATGCATAAAATTAGAAATATATAAATAGAAACATAAACAATATTTTTCATAAAAAAATACTATTAACTATTAATATTAATAATAATATAATATAATAAAGTTAATTATTATCAAATTTACTAAATTATTCTAAATATTCCTAATCAAATTTCTAATTTTTTATTAAAAAATATACGCGGGACTATTATTTTTAACGTAAACATAAAAAATTTTTTTTGAAGAAGCTAAATTAGCCCACACAAATTGGCGTCAGAGAGAATCGAACCTCAGACCTCAAGAGGAGCACACTCCCAGGTCCCAAGCCAATACCAAAGCACCAACCCAAGTAGGTTCGTAAACATAAAAAATTGAATAATTTATCATTGATAATTATAATCAAATTTATTCATTTCATAAGTTTTACAAAAAAAAATAGCACAATAGTTTTACTTATATTTTAAAATTATTATATAACAAATTTTTAAATATTTTATTCTAAATAAATTTTCTATCAAAATATAATGACAAACTTAAATATCGAAGCACGGATCTTTAAACTAACATTTTTTAAAATTGTATCCTATAATAACTATGAAGAAAGGTTATTTTTAATGTACGGCTTTTAAGAAAAATATGCATTTTTGGAACACAAGTTAAAAATCTCTTTTTAAAAAGGTCCCATCATAAAAGTGTATATTACATATTCGTGGTATTTATTTAGGTCTTTACACGAGTTCCACCTAATTTTTCATATATTATTTTACACTTTTCAATCATTTAAATAACTCAATTACTTTTTTTAAATATTCATATAATCTATAAAAAGAAACTATAAAATGGGTACCATTTTAAACATATAATTATATTTTACATTTTTTATTACAATGTTGCAAGTACGAAGTTTAAATGGGTCCAAAAAGTTGAATTATTTGTTTATTTTGTGAAAGATTTTGGCAAACTCTTCGGCCATTTGGGGTTCATCGTTCAATAATTTCTATGCATCCTAAAATGTGAATTTTCATGTTCCTCTTGGTGATAAATATGATTTGCAGTTAAAGTATGGTGTGGATTTAATTAGGCTATGGGATGCACTTTTAAAGTATGAATTGTTTTGTTGAAGTTTAAAATAAATGACAGTCACAATTAGGTAAAGAGAAAAATGAACATGCATCGATTGTGTGAAATAATTTTACACTATCAATCAATAGCAACCATGTATTCCGTCACGTCACTCCAATTCACCCACTTTCTTCAAATGATATGGAAAATTGATGGTTTCTTATTAAATGACCGTGTAAAATTATTTTACACCGTCGGTCGGTGCATCTCCATTAAGTAATTTGGGACACGGGAATTTAACGACGCACTACGGTGGTGTTTGTTCTCAGAACGATCAGAAACATGATACTCGCGGTGCTGTTTGCGAACGCTGAGGGCAACATCCTCATCGAACGGTACTCTCTCTCTCTCTCTCTCTCCATTTCTATTTTCTGTTTCTGATCTATATATTCTACTTACCAATTTCCTCAATTTTTTCTTGTCTCGTTATAATTTTTCAAAAGCGTATAGATCAAACAAACTGCAGAAAATTATAACGAGACAAGAAAAAATTGAGGAAATTGGTAAGTAGAATATATAGATCAGAAACAGAAAATAGAAATGGAGAGAGAGAGAGAGAGAGAGTACCGTTCGATGAGGATGTTGCCCTCAGCGTTCGCAAACAGCACCGCGAGTATCATGTTTCTGATCGTTCTGAGAACAAACACCACCGTAGTGCGTCGTTAAATTCCCATGTCCCAAATTACTTACATACCCTTAGAGTGTGTTTGGATGAGGAATTCTAGAAATTCAAGGGATTTAAAATAACAGACAATTCAATTCATTCAATTAAATTCCCTTCATTTTCAAATTTTATTGTTTGGATAAAGCGATGAAATTGTTTGGATAAAATTTTATTAAGAATATTTAATTAAGCTTGCATCAACTCTTGCAAACCCTAAACCTAACCAAAACTTGCAAATTTACCTTGGACCAAATTTAGGAGAGACTTTGTTTTCTGATTTTTGTTAGTTAGGGGCATTTTAGGTTTTTTGATGTGGTGTCAAATTTTTAGATATGTGTATTTTAGGTTTTTTCAGGGCACATTAAATACAACTGTATTTTGCTTTTAAAAATAAAAATAAATCTTAAATGGGAGAAATACTATGTAACCATATCTATTGTAGATGGAATCTTTTGACCGGATCAAAGTAAAGATTCCCAGTATTTTACATGCGTCCAAGATGCACCAAATCATGTTTTTCCCCAGGCTAAACGGACCCAAAGTTAAAACTTCACTCTACTTAGATGTTGCTGCTTGTTGCTTTGTTTTTACAATGGATTGTTCAATATCCCTTCATCAAGATCACAGTTTTTTTTTTAAGTCTATTAGCAGCAACTAGCAAGTACACATGTCGATATCTGCTACAAGCATCATCATAGGAACAAAAAGGATCTCATCCAGCAATCATATAAAAACATAGATGTTACAATATAGAATAAAATCCTCATGTTACAACATAAAAAACAATGGTTAAATTTGAGAATGTTAATACAAGTATTCAGTGGCCAGCCAAAATCCTCGCCTGCACCATAGTAGAGAATAAAATATCTGCCTGGCTTTGGTTACATGCCATTCTAAGTCACAAGATGCTCACCACACGACTCAAATTGCTGATTCTATAACGATTGCCTCAGAATTTCTCGTTCAGAACTCGGTAGGAGGCTTCAACCTTATCAATCTCTTGATTCTATCTTTTTCCGTATTTTCCAAATATCCCTTCAAAAGATATACAACGAAAAAGTAAGCACGACATCAAAGAAGAAACCCCTCTTTGTAAATTGTAACAATGTAACACAGGAGTACATACGATGCAAAAAAAAACAAAGATTGGATAAGTGGTGTGTGTAGTGAACAGAGACAAAAAGTTGAAATAAAAAGACGAGGAAAACCCGTCATTATTTTGTTGCTTCAGTTCACATTTATAAAGATGGAGTATCATAGCAGAATATAATCATAATGTGATGGTCTCATGCAAAATAATTAACATCAAGTAACAAAATTTATAGTAGTAACTAGATAGATACATATGATGGTATACACAATGTGAATGTCACAAAATGAGGTGTCTCTATGGTAAGTAGGATGAATGAGTCTATAAGATAAGTAAAATGAATGGGTTAACCGAGAAAAGTTTCAAAAGTTAGCTGTGATCTTTTACTAAACATTGTCCGGCATGTCTTCTCACCTTCCACACAATTTCATCCAAACACAAGCAAATTCTTCCATACTTATCAAGGAAACGCCGCTCAGTTGGGGGCTTCCCACATACATCCTTTACAGCTGAGGTTATTGTAAAGATCACCTCCGACACTGGAGAAAAACAAAACATTTGGAAATTAGTTTTTTGTTATTTTTTTTTTGATAAGCACATTTGGAAATTAGTATTGTCGATGTAAAGTTACAAAAGTACTGGACAGCTTTCAAACATACAAATTTTTCCAAATTCCAAACCTTGGTTTAAATAACAATATGCTTGAGTCACTTGTTTTTTTTACTATATATTTATATTTTTCTTTCATTGGAAAGTTGGACAAAACTGTCCACTAAGTTTAGTTTCCAAGTCCCTTCTAGTTCACTTGATTGCTAACTTTTCTCAATACTTCATTATTTAAAATGAAGTGCCATACTTCTGACACCACAAGAGTATTCTTTAATAGCTAGTATATCTTCTATTACTATAGAGAATATGGGGGAAAGTTTCCATCTTCTATTAATAGCTTCTTTGTCTAGGGCGTGTTTCATGGCTAAATGAGAATGGTGGAGCGGATTGAAGGGACACTGCGGAGAGAAGCTTGCAAGAATTCAGACAATAGAAAGAAAAGGAAATGGAACAATGGTTATGGATGGACACTAGTGTTAGGAATATAGAGGCTATGGTACAAGAAATATTGTGCACCCTGGATGAGATTCTTGGGAACTCAATTGACAACATAAGGAGAGGCAAAGCGTGGGTGCAAGACACAACAGTAACAGAGAAAAATCAGCCTTGATTGATAAGCCAAGAAAATAATCAACACATTAGAAGGTTGAATAATTGATGTCTCGGAGATGAGGTGGGATAAAAACAATATTCCACTGTTGATGCAGCTACTGAGATAAAAAGGCAAAGCAACTGCTAGATATCAGAGGCCATTATTATCTTTAATATTTATGTCCGTAAACCCTATTTGTACAATATTCAATCAATCACAAGCAGATAACCTCAAGGACAAGGTTGGACAGGGGAGGGGGAGGGGGGGTGGGGAGTATTGCTAGATGTATGTAAGAACTAAGGACTGTTGCTGCGAGGGTTATTTAGTTGGGTTGAGATCATTAGAAAAAATAAAGCATGTTGCCTGTAAATAAGAGGAGGGGTAGAGAGGGATTGATATCTTGTTATTTAATAAAGAATTGGGGACTTTTGGTATAAGCAGATGCAGGCCCCCCGAAGTTCTGCAGTGTTCTATTTTATCTTTGTAATATGGGGTTTGTCCCTATTTTTTTTCTAACAAGATATTGGGTTGTTATATAACTTCAATCTAAAAAAGTGAGCATATCCACTTTCAAGCATCAACAACTTAGATGATTCATTTCTATGTTTTATTTTACTTTCAGTAAGTATGAAATATTGCTGCAGTTTCAAATTAAAGATTGGTTCATAGAATACGTACAAGCAAGTTCATCATACGCGTCCTTCCCCACAACGTATATACTGACATCTCCAAGTATTGTATATACAATATAAACTGATCTGATAAAGATAAAAAATAGAAGTAAAATACTAAATCATCATGTATACTAAAAGGAAATACATTCACACATCACATACACAAGAGAGAAAAGAAGTATACTCACTTGTGGCAAGCAACTAGAAGTTCTTCATTTTTTACACCCTTAAGATTATCAGCTCCTAGTTTGACCAAGAAAGAACGCCAGTGTAGGCGTTCCTCCGCAGGAACTCCATGAAAACTGCCACCATAAATCCATTAAGTTCTCATGATCAATTTAGTTATTATATTACTCTAGAGTATGAAACTATCTAACAATAATCCGTCCTCAATTTAGCAAGATAACATCAAAAGATTATCAAAATTTCTAAATATCAGTGTTGTTAAAACACGGATACGGTGGTTCTATAGCGTAGCAGAATTTTAAGTCACTATTGTTCCGTGATACCCTATTTAGGCTCTGTTTGGGAAGGCCAATAAGCTAGCTTATAGCTCATAGCTTTTAGCTTATAAGCTAAAACCCCTATTTGGTAACAGTTTTTAAAAAAGAGCTTATAGCTTATTTTACTAGCTTATAGCTTATTTTTTAAACGCTATTTCAAGTAGCTTATGAGCTTATAACTTATCATTTTTCTTCCAATTTTACCCCTATCAGCTTACTTGAAAAAAATTAAATATTAATTAAACATATATTTTTCATGTCATTTCATACTTATAAGCTAATTCAACCGCTAATTTTACCAAACACTACAAATTCAATCAGCTAGCTTATTTGCTATAAACTAAAAGCTAGCTTATAAGCTATCCACTATTTTTTACCAAATAGATCAGTCCTCGACTTTGTATGTGGTTAAATATAGGGATCAACTTGACAATTGAATAGAGTCGAGGACCTTTTTGAAATATTTATAAAAGTCGTGCATCTATTTGAGAGTGTCTTACAGAGCTAGACTAATTTGGCGGTTTACTCAAATGTCATAAAAAATTGCCAATAGCAGCATTGTTTATAGCACTCTTTTCATATTGAAATTTGAACAAACTGCTATTTTTCAAGATCTGATTAACAACACTATTAAGTATATGATCTAGTAATTCGTTAATTGCTACAGAATTAAAGGGGTTAACCTACGAAAAAATAAGCTAAACAAATATCAAAATTTTCAAAAGCGTATAGATCAAACAAACTGCAGAAAATTATAACGAGACAAGAAAAAATTGAGGAAATTGGTAAGTAGAATATATAGATCAGAAACAGAAAATAGAAATGGAGAGAGAGAGAGAGAGTACCGTTCGATGAGGATGTTGCCCTCAGCGTTCGCAAACAGCACCGCAAGTATCATGTTTCTGATCGTTCTGAGAACAAACACCACCGTAGTGCGTCGTTAAATTCCCGTGTCCCAAATTACTTACATACCCTTAGAGTGTGTTTGGATGAGGAATTCTAGAAATTCAAGGGATTTAAAATAACAGACAATTCAATTGATTCAATTAAATTCCCTTCATTTTCAAATTTTATTGTTTGGATAAAGCGATGAAATTGTTTGGATAAAATTTTATTAAGAATATTTAATTAAGCTTGCATCAACTCTTGCAAACCCTAAACCTAACCAAAACTTGCAAATTTACCTTGGACCAAATTTAGGAGAGACTTTGTTTTCTGATTTTTGTTAGTTAGGGGCATTTTAGGTTTTTTGATGTGGTGTCAAATTTTTAGATATGAGTATTTTAGGTTTTTTCAGGGCACATTAAATACAACTGTATTTTGCTTTTAAAAATAAAAATAAATCTTAAATGGGAGAAATACTATGTAACCATATCTATTGTAGATGGAATCTTTTGACCGGATCAAAGTAAAGATTCCCAGTATTTTACATGCGTCCAAGATGCACCAAATCAAGTTTTTCCCCAGGCTAAACGGACCCAAAGTTAAAACTTCACTCTACTTAGATGTTGCTGCTTGTTGCTTTGTTTTTACAATGGATTGTTCAATATCCCTTCATCAAGATCACAGTTTTTTTTTTAAGTCTATTAGCAGCAACTAGCAAGTACACATGTCGATATCTGCTACAAGCATCATCATAGGAACAAAAAGGATCTCATCCAGCAATCATATAAAAACATAGATGTTACAATATAGAATAAAAACATAAAAAACAATGGTTAAATTTGAGAATGTTAATACAAGTATTCAGTGGCCAGCCAAAATCCTCGCCTGCACCATAGTAGAGAATAAAATATCTGCCTGGCTTTGGTTACATGCCATTCTAAGTCACAAGATGCTCACCACACGACTCAAATTGCTGATTCTATAACGATTGCCTCAGAATTTCTCGTTCAGAACTCGGTAGGAGGCTTCAACCTTATCAATCTCTTGATTCTATCTTTTTCCGTATTTTCCAAATATCCCTTCAAAAGATATACAACGAAAAAGTAAGCACGACATCAAAGAAGAAACCCCTCTTTGTAAATTGTAACAATGTAACACAGGAGTACATACGATGCAAAAAAAAACAAAGATTGGATAAGTGGTGTGTGTAGTGAACAGAGACAAAAAGTTGAAATAAAAAGACGAGGAAAACCCGTCATTATTTTGTTGCTTCAGTTCACATTTATAAAGATGGAGTATCATAGCAGAATATAATCATAATGTGATGGTCTCATGCAAAATAATTAACATCAAGTAACAAAATTTATAGTAGTAACTAGATAGATACATATGATGGTATACACAATGTGAATGTCACAAAATGAGGTGTCTCTATGGTAAGTAGGATGAATGAGTCTATAAGATAAGTAAAATGAATGGGTTAACCGAGAAAAGTTTCAAAAGTTAGCTGTGATCTTTTACTAAACATTGTCCGGCATGTCTTCTCACCTTCCACACAATTTCATCCAAACACAAGCAAATTCTTCCATACTTATAAGGAAACGCCGCTCAGTTGGGGGCTTCCCACATACATCCTTTACAGCTGAGGTTATTGTAAAGATCACCTCCGACACTGGAGAAAAACAAAACATTTGGAAATTAGTTTTTTGTTATTTTTTTTTTGATAAGCACATTTGGAAATTAGTATTGTCGATGTAAAGTTACAAAAGTACTGGACAGCTTTCAAACATACAAATTTTTCCAAATTCCAAACCTTGGTTTAAATAACAATATGCTTGAGTCACTTGTTTTTTTTACTATATATTTATATTTTTCTTTCATTGGAAAGTTGGACAAAACTGTCCACTAAGTTTAGTTTCCAAGTCCCTTCTAGTTCACTTGATTGCTAACTTTTCTCAATACTTCATTATTTAAAATGAAGTGCCATACTTCTGACACCACAAGAGTATTCTTTAATAGCTAGTATATCTTCTATTACTATAGAGAATATGGGGGAAAGTTTCCATCTTCTATTAATAGCTTCTTTGTCTAGGGCGTGTTTCATGGCTAAATGAGAATGGTGGAGCGGATTGAAGGGACACTGCGGAGAGAAGCTTGCAAGAATTCAGACAATAGAAAGAAAAGGAAATGGAACAATGGTTATGGATGGACACTAGTGTTAGGAATATAGAGGCTATGGTACAAGAAATATTGTGCACCCTGGATGAGATTCTTGGGAACTCAATTGACAACATAAGGAGAGGCAAAGCGTGGGTGCAAGACACAACAGTAACAGAGAAAAATCAGCCTTGATTGATAAGCCAAGAAAATAATCAACACATTAGAAGGTTGAATAATTGATGTCTCGGAGATGAGGTGGGATAAAAACAATATTCCACTGTTGATGCAGCTACTGAGATAAAAAGGCAAAGCAACTGCTAGATATCAGAGGCCATTATTATCTTTAATATTTATGTCCGTAAACCCTATTTGTACAATATTCAATCAATCACAAGCAGATAACCTCAAGGACAAGGTTGGACAGGGGAGGGGGAGGGGGGGTGGGGAGTATTGCTAGATGTATGTAAGAACTAAGGACTGTTGCTGCGAGGGTTATTTAGTTGGGTTGAGATCATTAGAAAAAATAAAGCATGTTGCCTGTAAATAAGAGGAGGGGTAGAGAGGGATTGATATCTTGTTATTTAATAAAGAATTGGGGACTTTTGGTATAAGCAGATGCAGGCCCCCCGAAGTTCTGCAGTGTTCTATTTTATCTTTGTAATATGGGGTTTGTCCCTATTTTTTTTCTAACAAGATATTGGGTTGTTATATAACTTCAATCTAAAAAAGTGAGCATATCCACTTTCAAGCATCAACAACTTAGATGATTCATTTCTATGTTTTATTTTACTTTCAGTAAGTATGAAATATTGCTGCAGTTTCAAATTAAAGATTGGTTCATAGAATACGTACAAGCAAGTTCATCATACGCGTCCTTCCCCACAACGTATATACTGACATCTCCAAGTATTGTATATACAATATAAACTGATCTGATAAAGATAAAAAATAGAAGTAAAATACTAAATCATCATGTATACTAAAAGGAAATACATTCACACATCACATACACAAGAGAGAAAAGAAGTATACTCACTTGTGGCAAGCAACTAGAAGTTCTTCATTTTTTACACCCTTAAGATTATCAGCTCCTAGTTTGACCAAGAAAGAACGCCAGTGTAGGCGTTCCTCCGCAGGAACTCCATGAAAACTGCCACCATAAATCCATTAAGTTCTCATGATCAATTTAGTTATTATATTACTCTAGAGTATGAAACTATCTAACAATAATCCGTGCTCAATTTAGCAAGATAACATCAAAAGATTATCAAAATTTCTAAATATCAGTGTTGTTAAAACACGGATACGGTGGTTCTATAGCGTAGCAGAATTTTAAGTCACTATTGTTCCGTGATACCCTATTTAGGCTCTGTTTGGGAAGGCCAATAAGCTAGCTTATAGCTCATAGCTTTTAGCTTATAAGCTAAAACCCCTATTTGGTAACAGTTTTTAAAAAAGAGCTTATAGCTTATTTTACTAGCTTATAGCTTATTTTTTAAACGCTATTTCAAGTAGCTTATGAGCTTATAACTTATCATTTTTCTTCCAATTTTACCCCTATCAGCTTACTTGAAAAAAATTAAATATTAATTAAACATATATTTTTCATGTCATTTCATACTTATAAGCTAATTCAACCGCTAATTTTACCAAACACTACAAATTCAATCAGCTAGCTTATTTGCTATAAACTAAAAGCTAGCTTATAAGCTATCCACTATTTTTTACCAAATAGATCAGTCCTCGACTTTGTATGTGGTTAAATATAGGGATCAACTTGACAATTGAATAGAGTCGAGGACCTTTTTGAAATATTTATAAAAGTCGTGCATCTATTTGAGAGTGTCTTACAGAGCTAGACTAATTTGGCGGTTTACTCAAATGTCATAAAAAATTGCCAATAGCAGCATTGTTTATAGCACTCTTTTCATATTGAAATTTGAACAAACTGCTATTTTTCAAGATCTGATTAACAACACTATTAAGTATATGATCTAGTAATTCGTTAATTGCTACAGAATTAAAGGGGTTAACCTACGAAAAAATAAGCTAAACAAATATCAAAATTTTCAAAAGCGTATAGATCAAACAAACTGCAGAAAATTATAACGAGACAAGAAAAAATTGAGGAAATTGGTAAGTAGAATATATAGATCAGAAACAGAAAATAGAAATGGAGAGAGAGAGAGAGAGAGAGAGTACCGTTCGATGAGGATGTTGCCCTCAGCGTTCGCAAACAGCACCGCGAGTATCATGTTTCTGATCGTTCTGAGAACAAACACCACCGTAGTGCGTCGTTAAATTCCCGTGTCCCAAATTACTTACATACCCTTAGAGTGTGTTTGGATGAGGAATTCTAGAAATTCAAGGGATTTAAAATAACAGACAATTCAATTCATTCAATTAAATTCCCTTCATTTTCAAATTTTATTGTTTGGATAAAGCGATGAAATTGTTTGGATAAAATTTTATTAAGAATATTTAATTAAGCTTGCATCAACTCTTGCAAACCCTAAACCTAACCAAAACTTGCAAATTTACCTTGGACCAAATTTAGGAGAGACTTTGTTTTCTGATTTTTGTTAGTTAGGGGCATTTTAGGTTTTTTGATGTGGTGTCAAATTTTTAGATATGTGTATTTTAGGTTTTTTCAGGGCACATTAAATACAACTGTATTTTGCTTTTAAAAATAAAAATAAATCTTAAATGGGAGAAATACTATGTAACCATATCTATTGTAGATGGAATCTTTTGACCGGATCAAAGTAAAGATTCCCAGTATTTTACATGCGTCCAAGATGCACCAAATCATGTTTTTCCCCGGGCTAAACGGACCCAAAGTTAAAACTTCACTCTACTTAGATGTTGCTGCTTGTTGCTTTGTTTTTACAATGGATTGTTCAATATCCCTTCATCAAGATCACAGTTTTTTTTTTAAGTCTATTAGCAGCAACTAGCAAGTACACATGTCGATATCTGCTACAAGCATCATCATAGGAACAAAAAGGATCTCATCCAGCAATCATATAAAAACATAGATGTTACAATATAGAATAAAATCCTCATGTTACAACATAAAAAACAATGGTTAAATTTGAGAATGTTAATACAAGTATTCAGTGGCCAGCCAAAATCCTCGCCTGCACCATAGTAGAGAATAAAATATCTGCCTGGCTTTGGTTACATGCCATTCTAAGTCACAAGATGCTCACCACACGACTCAAATTGCTGATTCTATAACGATTGCCTCAGAATTTCTCGTTCAGAACTCGGTAGGAGGCTTCAACCTTATCAATCTCTTGATTCTATCTTTTTCCGTATTTTCCAAATATCCCTTCAAAAGATATACAACGAAAAAGTAAGCACGACATCAAAGAAGAAACCCCTCTTTGTAAATTGTAACAATGTAACACAGGAGTACATACGATGCAAAAAAAAACAAAGATTGGATAAGTGGTGTGTGTAGTGAACAGAGACAAAAAGTTGAAATAAAAAGACGAGGAAAACCCGTCATTATTTTGTTGCTTCAGTTCACATTTATAAAGATGGAGTATCATAGCAGAATATAATCATAATGTGATGGTCTCATGCAAAATAATTAACATCAAGTAACAAAATTTATAGTAGTAACTAGATAGATACATATGATGGTATACACAATGTGAATGTCACAAAATGAGGTGTCTCTATGGTAAGTAGGATGAATGAGTCTATAAGATAAGTAAAATGAATGGGTTAACCGAGAAAAGTTTCAAAAGTTAGCTGTGATCTTTTACTAAACATTGTCCGGCATGTCTTCTCACCTTCCACACAATTTCATCCAAACACAAGCAAATTCTTCCATACTTATCAAGGAAACGCCGCTCAGTTGGGGGCTTCCCACATACATCCTTTACAGCTGAGGTTATTGTAAAGATCACCTCCGACACTGGAGAAAAACAAAACATTTGGAAATTAGTTTTTTGTTATTTTTTTTTTGATAAGCACATTTGGAAATTAGTATTGTCGATGTAAAGTTACAAAAGTACTGGACAGCTTTCAAACATACAAATTTTTCCAAATTCCAAACCTTGGTTTAAATAACAATATGCTTGAGTCACTTGTTTTCTTTACTATATATTTATATTTTTCTTTCATTGGAAAGTTGGACAAAACTGTCCACTAAGTTTAGTTTCCAAGTCCCTTCTAGTTCACTTGATTGCTAACTTTTCTCAATACTTCATTATTTAAAATGAAGTGCCATACTTCTGACACCACAAGAGTATTCTTTAATAGCTAGTATATCTTCTATTACTATAGAGAATATGGGGGAAAGTTTCCATCTTCTATTAATAGCTTCTTTGTCTAGGGCGTGTTTCATGGCTAAATGAGAATGGTGGAGCGGATTGAAGGGACACTGCGGAGAGAAGCTTGCAAGAATTCAGACAATAGAAAGAAAAGGAAATGGAACAATGGTTATGGATGGACACTAGTGTTAGGAATATAGAGGCTATGGTACAAGAAATATTGTGCACCCTGGATGAGATTCTTGGGAACTCAATTGACAACATAAGGAGAGGCAAAGCGTGGGTGCAAGACACAACAGTAACAGAGAAAAATCAGCCTTGATTGATAAGCCAAGAAAATAATCAACACATTAGAAGGTTGAATAATTGATGTCTCGGAGATGAGGTGGGATAAAAACAATATTCCACTGTTGATGCAGCTACTGAGATAAAAAGGCAAAGCAACTGCTAGATATCAGAGGCCATTATTATCTTTAATATTTATGTCCGTAAACCCTATTTGTACAATATTCAATCAATCACAAGCAGATAACCTCAAGGACAAGGTTGGACAGGGGAGGGGGAGGGGGGGTGGGGAGTATTGCTAGATGTATGTAAGAACTAAGGACTGTTGCTGCGAGGGTTATTTAGTTGGGTTGAGATCATTAGAAAAAATAAAGCATGTTGCCTGTAAATAAGAGGAGGGGTAGAGAGGGATTGATATCTTGTTATTTAATAAAGAATTGGGGACTTTTGGTATAAGCAGATGCAGGCCCCCCGAAGTTCTGCAGTGTTCTATTTTATCTTTGTAATATGGGGTTTGTCCCTATTTTTTTTCTAACAAGATATTGGGTTGTTATATAACTTCAATCTAAAAAAGTGAGCATATCCACTTTCAAGCATCAACAACTTAGATGATTCATTTCTATGTTTTATTTTACTTTCAGTAAGTATGAAATATTGCTGCAGTTTCAAATTAAAGATTGGTTCATAGAATACGTACAAGCAAGTTCATCATACGCGTCCTTCCCCACAACGTATATACTGACATCTCCAAGTATTGTATATACAATATAAACTGATCTGATAAAGATAAAAAATAGAAGTAAAATACTAAATCATCATGTATACTAAAAGGAAATACATTCACACATCACATACACAAGAGAGAAAAGAAGTATACTCACTTGTGGCAAGCAACTAGAAGTTCTTCATTTTTTACACCCTTAAGATTATCAGCTCCTAGTTTGACCAAGAAAGAACGCCAGTGTAGGCGTTCCTCCGCAGGAACTCCATGAAAACTGCCACCATAAATCCATTAAGTTCTCATGATCAATTTAGTTATTATATTACTCTAGAGTATGAAACTATCTAACAATAATCCGTGCTCAATTTAGCAAGATAACATCAAAAGATTATCAAAATTTCTAAATATCAGTGTTGTTAAAACACGGATACGGTGGTTCTATAGCGTAGCAGAATTTTAAGTCACTATTGTTCCGTGATACCCTATTTAGGCTCTGTTTGGGAAGGCCAATAAGCTAGCTTATAGCTCATAGCTTTTAGCTTATAAGCTAAAACCCCTATTTGGTAACAGTTTTTAAAAAAGAGCTTATAGCTTATTTTACTAGCTTATAGCTTATTTTTTAAACGCTATTTCAAGTAGCTTATGAGCTTATAACTTATCATTTTTCTTCCAATTTTACCCCTATCAGCTTACTTGAAAAAAATTAAATATTAATTAAACATATATTTTTCATGTCATTTCATACTTATAAGCTAATTCAACCGCTAATTTTACCAAACACTACAAATTCAATCAGCTAGCTTATTTGCTATAAACTAAAAGCTAGCTTATAAGCTATCCACTATTTTTTACCAAATAGATCAGTCCTCGACTTTGTATGTGGTTAAATATAGGGATCAACTTGACAATTGAATAGAGTCGAGGACCTTTTTGAAATATTTATAAAAGTCGTGCATCTATTTGAGAGTGTCTTACAGAGCTAGACTAATTTGGCGGTTTACTCAAATGTCATAAAAAATTGCCAATAGCAGCATTGTTTATAGCACTCTTTTCATATTGAAATTTGAACAAACTGCTATTTTTCAAGATCTGATTAACAACACTATTAAGTATATGATCTAGTAATTCGTTAATTGCTACAGAATTAAAGGGGTTAACCTACGAAAAAATAAGCTAAACAAATATCAAAATTTTCAAAAGCGTATAGATCAAACAAACTGCAGAAAATTATAACGAGACAAGAAAAAATTGAGGAAATTGGTAAGTAGAATATATAGATCAGAAACAGAAAATAGAAATGGAGAGAGAGAGAGAGAGAGAGAGTACCGTTCGATGAGGATGTTGCCCTCAGCGTTCGCAAACAGCACCGCGAGTATCATGTTTCTGATCGTTCTGAGAACAAACACCACCGTAGTGCGTCGTTAAATTCCCGTGTCCCAAATTACTTACATACCCTTAGAGTGTGTTTGGATGAGGAATTCTAGAAATTCAAGGGATTTAAAATAACAGACAATTCAATTCATTCAATTAAATTCCCTTCATTTTCAAATTTTATTGTTTGGATAAAGCGATGAAATTGTTTGGATAAAATTTTATTAAGAATATTTAATTAAGCTTGCATCAACTCTTGCAAACCCTAAACCTAACCAAAACTTGCAAATTTACCTTGGACCAAATTTAGGAGAGACTTTGTTTTCTGATTTTTGTTAGTTAGGGGCATTTTAGGTTTTTTGATGTGGTGTCAAATTTTTAGATATGTGTATTTTAGGTTTTTTCAGGGCACATTAAATACAACTGTATTTTGCTTTTAAAAATAAAAATAAATCTTAAATGGGAGAAATACTATGTAACCATATCTATTGTAGATGGAATCTTTTGACCGGATCAAAGTAAAGATTCCCAGTATTTTACATGCGTCCAAGATGCACCAAATCATGTTTTTCCCCGGGCTAAACGGACCCAAAGTTAAAACTTCACTCTACTTAGATGTTGCTGCTTGTTGCTTTGTTTTTACAATGGATTGTTCAATATCCCTTCATCAAGATCACAGTTTTTTTTTTAAGTCTATTAGCAGCAACTAGCAAGTACACATGTCGATATCTGCTACAAGCATCATCATAGGAACAAAAAGGATCTCATCCAGCAATCATATAAAAACATAGATGTTACAATATAGAATAAAATCCTCATGTTACAACATAAAAAACAATGGTTAAATTTGAGAATGTTAATACAAGTATTCAGTGGCCAGCCAAAATCCTCGCCTGCACCATAGTAGAGAATAAAATATCTGCCTGGCTTTGGTTACAT
Organism: Trifolium pratense; assembly: GCF_020283565.1. Classification (NCBI taxonomy): domain Eukaryota; kingdom Viridiplantae; phylum Streptophyta; class Magnoliopsida; order Fabales; family Fabaceae; genus Trifolium; species Trifolium pratense. Next base: position 52,059,705 of record NC_060060.1, read on the forward strand.
GCCATTCTAAGTCACAAGATGCTCACCACACGACTCAAATTGCTGATTCTATAACGATTGCCTCAGAATTTCTCGTTCAGAACTCGGTAGGAGGCTTCAACCTTATCAATCTCTTGATTCTATCTTTTTCCGTATTTTCCAAATATCCCTTCAAAAGATATACAACGAAAAAGTAAGCACGACATCAAAGAAGAAACCCCTCTTTGTAAATTGTAACAATGTAACACAGGAGTACATACGATGCAAAAAAAAACAAAGATTGGATAAGTGGTGTGTGTAGTGAACAGAGACAAAAAGTTGAAATAAAAAGACGAGGAAAACCCGTCATTATTTTGTTGCTTCAGTTCACATTTATAAAGATGGAGTATCATAGCAGAATATAATCATAATGTGATGGTCTCATGCAAAATAATTAACATCAAGTAACAAAATTTATAGTAGTAACTAGATAGATACATATGATGGTATACACAATGTGAATGTCACAAAATGAGGTGTCTCTATGGTAAGTAGGATGAATGAGTCTATAAGATAAGTAAAATGAATGGGTTAACCGAGAAAAGTTTCAAAAGTTAGCTGTGATCTTTTACTAAACATTGTCCGGCATGTCTTCTCACCTTCCACACAATTTCATCCAAACACAAGCAAATTCTTCCATACTTATCAAGGAAACGCCGCTCAGTTGGGGGCTTCCCACATACATCCTTTACAGCTGAGGTTATTGTAAAGATCACCTCCGACACTGGAGAAAAACAAAACATTTGGAAATTAGTTTTTTGTTATTTTTTTTTTGATAAGCACATTTGGAAATTAGTATTGTCGATGTAAAGTTACAAAAGTACTGGACAGCTTTCAAACATACAAATTTTTCCAAATTCCAAACCTTGGTTTAAATAACAATATGCTTGAGTCACTTGTTTTCTTTACTATATATTTATATTTTTCTTTCATTGGAAAGTTGGACAAAACTGTCCACTAAGTTTAGTTTCCAAGTCCCTTCTAGTTCACTTGATTGCTAACTTTTCTCAATACTTCATTATTTAAAATGAAGTGCCATACTTCTGACACCACAAGAGTATTCTTTAATAGCTAGTATATCTTCTATTACTATAGAGAATATGGGGGAAAGTTTCCATCTTCTATTAATAGCTTCTTTGTCTAGGGCGTGTTTCATGGCTAAATGAGAATGGTGGAGCGGATTGAAGGGACACTGCGGAGAGAAGCTTGCAAGAATTCAGACAATAGAAAGAAAAGGAAATGGAACAATGGTTATGGATGGACACTAGTGTTAGGAATATAGAGGCTATGGTACAAGAAATATTGTGCACCCTGGATGAGATTCTTGGGAACTCAATTGACAACATAAGGAGAGGCAAAGCGTGGGTGCAAGACACAACAGTAACAGAGAAAAATCAGCCTTGATTGATAAGCCAAGAAAATAATCAACACATTAGAAGGTTGAATAATTGATGTCTCGGAGATGAGGTGGGATAAAAACAATATTCCACTGTTGATGCAGCTACTGAGATAAAAAGGCAAAGCAACTGCTAGATATCAGAGGCCATTATTATCTTTAATATTTATGTCCGTAAACCCTATTTGTACAATATTCAATCAATCACAAGCAGATAACCTCAAGGACAAGGTTGGACAGGGGAGGGGGAGGGGGGGTGGGGAGTATTGCTAGATGTATGTAAGAACTAAGGACTGTTGCTGCGAGGGTTATTTAGTTGGGTTGAGATCATTAGAAAAAATAAAGCATGTTGCCTGTAAATAAGAGGAGGGGTAGAGAGGGATTGATATCTTGTTATTTAATAAAGAATTGGGGACTTTTGGTATAAGCAGATGCAGGCCCCCCGAAGTTCTGCAGTGTTCTATTTTATCTTTGTAATATGGGGTTTGTCCCTATTTTTTTTCTAACAAGATATTGGGTTGTTATATAACTTCAATCTAAAAAAGTGAGCATATCCACTTTCAAGCATCAACAACTTAGATGATTCATTTCTATGTTTTATTTTACTTTCAGTAAGTATGAAATATTGCTGCAGTTTCAAATTAAAGATTGGTTCATAGAATACGTACAAGCAAGTTCATCATACGCGTCCTTCCCCACAACGTATATACTGACATCTCCAAGTATTGTATATACAATATAAACTGATCTGATAAAGATAAAAAATAGAAGTAAAATACTAAATCATCATGTATACTAAAAGGAAATACATTCACACATCACATACACAAGAGAGAAAAGAAGTATACTCACTTGTGGCAAGCAACTAGAAGTTCTTCATTTTTTACACCCTTAAGATTATCAGCTCCTAGTTTGACCAAGAAAGAACGCCAGTGTAGGCGTTCCTCCGCAGGAACTCCATGAAAACTGCCACCATAAATCCATTAAGTTCTCATGATCAATTTAGTTATTATATTACTCTAGAGTATGAAACTATCTAACAATAATCCGTCCTCAATTTAGCAAGATAACATCAAAAGATTATCAAAATTTCTAAATATCAGTGTTGTTAAAACACGGATACGGTGGTTCTATAGCGTAGCAGAATTTTAAGTCACTATTGTTCCGTGATACCCTATTTAGGCTCTGTTTGGGAAGGCCAATAAGCTAGCTTATAGCTCATAGCTTTTAGCTTATAAGCTAAAACCCTATTTGGTAACAGTTTTTAAAAAAGAGCTTATAGCTTATTTTACTAGCTTATAGCTTATTTTTTAAACGCTATTTCAAGTAGCTTATGAGCTTATAACTTATCATTTTTCTTCCAATTTTACCCCTATCAGCTTACTTGAAAAAAATTAAATATTAATTAAACATATATTTTTCATGTCATTTCATACTTATAAGCTAATTCAACCGCTAATTTTACCAAACACTACAAATTCAATCAGCTAGCTTATTTGCTATAAACTAAAAGCTAGCTTATAAGCTATCCACTATTTTTTACCAAATAGATCAGTCCTCGACTTTGTATGTGGTTAAATATAGGGATCAACTTGACAATTGAATAGAGTCGAGGACCTTTTTGAAATATTTATAAAAGTCGTGCATCTATTTGAGAGTGTCTTACAGAGCTAGACTAATTTGGCGGTTTACTCAAATGTCATAAAAAATTGCCAATAGCAGCATTGTTTATAGCACTCTTTTCATATTGAAATTTGAACAAACTGCTATTTTTCAAGATCTGATTAACAACACTATTAAGTATATGATCTAGTAATTCGTTAATTGCTACAGAATTAAAGGGGTTAACCTACGAAAAAATAAGCTAAACAAATATCAAAATTTTCAAAAGCGTATAGATCAAACAAACTGCAGAAAATTATAACGAGACAAGAAAAAATTGAGGAAATTGGTAAGTAGAATATATAGATCAGAAACAGAAAATAGAAATGGAGAGAGAGAGAGAGAGAGAGTACCGTTCGATGAGGATGTTGCCCTCAGCGTTCGCAAACAGCACCGCGAGTATCATGTTTCTGATCGTTCTGAGAACAAACACCACCGTAGTGCGTCGTTAAATTCCCGTGTCCCAAATTACTTACATACCCTTAGAGTGTGTTTGGATGAGGAATTCTAGAAATTCAAGGGATTTAAAATAACAGACAATTCAATTCATTCAATTAAATTCCCTTCATTTTCAAATTTTATTGTTTGGATAAAGCGATGAAATTGTTTGGATAAAATTTTATTAAGAATATTTAATTAAGCTTGCATCAACTCTTGCAAACCCTAAACCTAACCAAAACTTGCAAATTTACCTTGGACCAAATTTAGGAGAGACTTTGTTTTCTGATTTTTGTTAGTTAGGGGCATTTTAGGTTTTTTGATGTGGTGTCAAATTTTTAGATATGTGTATTTTAGGTTTTTTCAGGGCACATTAAATACAACTGTATTTTGCTTTTAAAAATAAAAATAAATCTTAAATGGGAGAAATACTATGTAACCATATCTATTGTAGATGGAATCTTTTGACCGGATCAAAGTAAAGATTCCCAGTATTTTACATGCGTCCAAGATGCACCAAATCATGTTTTTCCCCAGGCTAAACGGACCCAAAGTTAAAACTTCACTCTACTTAGATGTTGCTGCTTGTTGCTTTGTTTTTACAATGGATTGTTCAATATCCCTTCATCAAGATCACAGTTTTTTTTTTAAGTCTATTAGCAGCAACTAGCAAGTACACATGTCGATATCTGCTACAAGCATCATCATAGGAACAAAAAGGATCTCATCCAGCAATCATATAAAAACATAGATGTTACAATATAGAATAAAATCCTCATGTTACAACATAAAAAACAATGGTTAAATTTGAGAATGTTAATACAAGTATTCAGTGGCCAGCCAAAATCCTCGCCTGCACCATAGTAGAGAATAAAATATCTGCCTGGCTTTGGTTACATGCCATTCTAAGTCACAAGATGCTCACCACACGACTCAAATTGCTGATTCTATAACGATTGCCTCAGAATTTCTCGTTCAGAACTCGGTAGGAGGCTTCAACCTTATCAATCTCTTGATTCTATCTTTTTCCGTATTTTCCAAATATCCCTTCAAAAGATATACAACGAAAAAGTAAGCACGACATCAAAGAAGAAACCCCTCTTTGTAAATTGTAACAATGTAACACAGGAGTACATACGATGCAAAAAAAAACAAAGATTGGATAAGTGGTGTGTGTAGTGAACAGAGACAAAAAGTTGAAATAAAAAGACGAGGAAAACCCGTCATTATTTTGTTGCTTCAGTTCACATTTATAAAGATGGAGTATCATAGCAGAATATAATCATAATGTGATGGTCTCATGCAAAATAATTAACATCAAGTAACAAAATTTATAGTAGTAACTAGATAGATACATATGATGGTATACACAATGTGAATGTCACAAAATGAGGTGTCTCTATGGTAAGTAGGATGAATGAGTCTATAAGATAAGTAAAATGAATGGGTTAACCGAGAAAAGTTTCAAAAGTTAGCTGTGATCTTTTACTAAACATTGTCCGGCATGTCTTCTCACCTTCCACACAATTTCATCCAAACACAAGCAAATTCTTCCATACTTATCAAGGAAACGCCGCTCAGTTGGGGGCTTCCCACATACATCCTTTACAGCTGAGGTTATTGTAAAGATCACCTCCGACACTGGAGAAAAACAAAACATTTGGAAATTAGTTTTTTGTTATTTTTTTTTTTATAAGCACATTTGGAAATTAGTATTGTCGATGTAAAGTTACAAAAGTACTGGACAGCTTTCAAACATACAAATTTTTCCAAATTCCAAACCTTGGTTTAAATAACAATATGCTTGAGTCACTTGTTTTTTTTACTATATATTTATATTTTTCTTTCATTGGAAAGTTGGACAAAATTGTCCACTAAGTTTAGTTTCCAAGTCCCTTCTAGTTCACTTGATTGCTAACTTTTCTCAATACTTCATTATTTAAAATGAAGTGCCATACTTCTGACACCACAAGAGTATTCTTTAATAGCTAGTATATCTTCTATTACTATAGAGAATATGGGGGAAAGTTTCCATCTTCTATTAATAGCTTCTTTGTCTAGGGCGTGTTTCATGGCTAAATGAGAATGGTGGAGCGGATTGAAGGGACACTGCGGAGAGAAGCTTGCAAGAATTCAGACAATAGAAAGAAAAGGAAATGGAACAATGGTTATGGATGGACACTAGTGTTAGGAATATAGAGGCTATGGTACAAGAAATATTGTGCACCCTGGATGAGATTCTTGGGAACTCAATTGACAACATAAGGAGAGGCAAAGCGTGGGTGCAAGACACAACAGTAACAGAGAAAAATCAGCCTTGATTGATAAGCCAAGAAAATAATCAACACATTAGAAGGTTGAATAATTGATGTCTCGGAGATGAGGTGGGATAAAAACAATATTCCACTGTTGATGCAGCTACTGAGATAAAAAGGCAAAGCAACTGCTAGATATCAGAGGCCATTATTATCTTTAATATTTATGTCCGTAAACCCTATTTGTACAATATTCAATCAATCACAAGCAGATAACCTCAAGGACAAGGTTGGACAGGGGAGGGGGAGGGGGGGTGGGGAGTATTGCTAGATGTATGTAAGAACTAAGGACTGTTGCTGCGAGGGTTATTTAGTTGGGTTGAGATCATTAGAAAAAATAAAGCATGTTGCCTGTAAATAAGAGGAGGGGTAGAGAGGGATTGATATCTTGTTATTTAATAAAGAATTGGGGACTTTTGGTATAAGCAGATGCAGGCCCCCCGAAGTTCTGCAGTGTTCTATTTTATCTTTGTAATATGGGGTTTGTCCCTATTTTTTTTCTAACAAGATATTGGGTTGTTATATAACTTCAATCTAAAAAAGTGAGCATATCCACTTTCAAGCATCAACAACTTAGATGATTCATTTCTATGTTTTATTTTACTTTCAGTAAGTATGAAATATTGCTGCAGTTTCAAATTAAAGATTGGTTCATAGAATACGTACAAGCAAGTTCATCATACGCGTCCTTCCCCACAACGTATATACTGACATCTCCAAGTATTGTATATACAATATAAACTGATCTGATAAAGATAAAAAATAGAAGTAAAATACTAAATCATCATGTATACTAAAAGGAAATACATTCACACATCACATACACAAGAGAGAAAAGAAGTATACTAACTTGTGGCAAGCAACTAGAAGTTCTTCATTTTTTACACCCTTAAGATTATCAGCTCCTAGTTTGACCAAGAAAGAACGCCAGTGTAGGCGTTCCTCCGCAGGAACTCCATGAAAACTGCCACCATAAATCCATTAAGTTCTCATGATCAATTTAGTTATTATATTACTCTAGAGTATGAAACTATCTAACAATAATCCGTCCTCAATTTAGCAAGATAACATCAAAAGATTATCAAAATTTCTAAATATCAGTGTTGTTAAAACACGGATACGGTGGTTCTATAGCGTAGCAGAATTTTAAGTCACTATTGTTCCGTGATACCCTATTTAGGCTCTGTTTGGGAAGGCCAATAAGCTAGCTTATAGCTCATAGCTTTTAGCTTATAAGCTAAAACCCCTATTTGGTAACAGTTTTTAAAAAAGAGCTTATAGCTTATTTTACTAGCTTATAGCTTATTTTTTAAACGCTATTTCAAGTAGCTTATGAGCTTATAACTTATCATTTTTCTTCCAATTTTACCCCTATCAGCTTACTTGAAAAAAATTAAATATTAATTAAACATATATTTTTCATGTCATTTCATACTTATAAGCTAATTCAACCGCTAATTTTACCAAACACTACAAATTCAATCAGCTAGCTTATTTGCTATAAACTAAAAGCTAGCTTATAAGTTATCCACTATTTTTTACCAAACAGATCAGTCCTCGACTTTGTATGTGGTTAAATATAGGGATCAACTTGACAATTGAATAGAGTCGAGGACCTTTTTGAAATATTTATAAAAGTCGTGCATCTATTTGAGAGTGTCTTACAGAGCTAGACTAATTTGGCGGTTTACTCAAATGTCATAAAAAATTGCCAATAGCAGCATTGTTTATAGCACTCTTTTCATATTGAAATTTGAACAAACTGCTATTTTTCAAGATCTGATTAACAACACTATTAAGTATATGATCTAGTAATTCGTTAATTGCTACAGAATTAAAGGGGTTAACCTACGAAAAAATAAGCTAAACAAATATCAAAATTTTCAAAAGCGTATAGATCAAACAAACTGCAGAAAATTATAACGAGACAAGAAAAAATTGAGGAAATTGGTAAGTAGAATATATAGATCAGAAACAGAAAATAGAAATGGAGAGAGAGAGTACCGTTCGATGAGGATGTTGCCCTCAGCGTTCGCAAACAGCACTGCGAGTATCATGTTTCTGATCGTTCTGAGAACAAACACCACCGTAGTGCGTCGTTAAATTCCCGTGTCCCAAATTACTTACATACCCTTAGAGTGTGTTTGGATGAGGAATTCTAGAAATTCAAGGGATTTAAAATAACAGACAATTCAATTGATTCAATTAAATTCCCTTCATTTTCAAATTTTATTGTTTGGATAAAGCGATGAAATTGTTTGGATAAATTTTTATTAAGAATATTTAATTAAGCTTGCATCAACTCTTGCAAACCCTAAACCTAACCAAAACTTGCAAATTTACCTTGGACCAAATTTAGGAGAGACTTTGTTTTCTGATTTTTGTTAGTTAGGGGCATTTTAGGTTTTTTGATGTGGTGTCAAATTTTTAGATATGGGTATTTTAGGTTTTTTCAGGGCACATTAAACACAGATAACGATACAAAATCCTAATCACGATTATGATTATAATAATAAACAAATAACGAAATCACGAAATTCATATGAATCGCACAATCAAGAACTTCGAAAGTGAAATCAAACAAAATATATAGATATAAACGATGAATAATATGAATATGATTAAGAATTAAACGATGGAAATTGAAGAATCAGTGAAAGTACCGTGGCGGCGCAAATCTGAGAGGAGGCCGCAGAGAGAGTGAGAGAGAAGAGGCGTGCCCTAGCAAATCTGTGGATTCGATGAGAAAGAAGAATAAATTTTCTCCAACTTTAATCGGGAAAGTTATATAACTTCCAAACAATGTCAACCATTTGATCATGTAAATGCACCAGATCTATGTAACCATTTTTTATTTTTAATTTAAAAACAGTAATTATTTTCGTAAATAAAGAAGATTCGATGCAAGATAACTCTTGACCTTATGTATTCTTTCCATTAAGTTGATATCATTAGTCATATTTATTTTTTATTTTTTTTTAAGATGACACATCATCATCATAATAGTATGAGAGATGACACATAAGTATCAACTTAAGCTTAGAAAAAAAGAAAAAAGATAAGCTTTGTTAGGCTGCCACATCAGCAAAAAAAAGTTTGATTTACAATTATATATAGATAGATTGTATGTACAGAACTTATATACAAATTGATAATTATAATCTCATCCAAAACATACAATAAACATATTGAAAGCAAAATGCAAAAACCATATGAAATTATGCATTTACAACACTGAAAATACAAATTGATCATTATAATTGCTTAAAATCAAAAACCGATGAAATCACAAAATGCAAAATCAACCCAGAGAAATTGACAACACACAAAAATGAGATAAATCGGAAAAGGGAGAGTAGAATTTACCAGAGATAGATCAAGTTTGGAGAGAGTAAAATCGAGTCAGAAAACAATCTTCAGAGAGAGGGAGAGAGAGATCGATTTGGAGTTAGAGAGATCGATGGAGATAAAGCGATGAAGTTGGAGTTGTTGAGAGAGAGCGATGAAGATTTTCGTGAGAGAGAGAGAGAGAGAGAACGCATGTGAAGAAGGAAAATGATAAATGGCACGACAATATTTGTCGTTGAAATTGCACGATGAGTCATTTGTTTTCAATTTAATATTTCTCTCTTATTTTATATGAATGAAAATGTTTGGTTTATAGTTCTATACTTCTATTGCATGTTTAATGAGAGATCACCAAATCACAAACATCTAGCTTCCGATGGTGGTACTCCAAATCAATCATACCAATTATTTATCTTAGCAAATTGACATTTGGCTTTGAAAAGGTATATACGTGTAACTTTTCCAATTAAAGAGTATGGTAGTATTTGGTCACTTTGTGCTTGCTTTTTTTGTTTAATTAGTTTAATTTATTCTTGAAACGGTATAAACTATACTATATGAAGTTGATTTATGAGAAAATTATAAACATCGTGTAAATTTGACGAGAGAAGCCGTCGTATCATGTAGCACTGCTCTGTGAAGAATGACGAGGAATTTGCAAAATTTTCTTATTTTGGGTGGAATTGTAAATTCTCTGGAATTGGTCTTTTAAAATTACTCCTTAAAATTCTGTCAATTTAAAAATTCTCTCCTTTTTTTATCCAAACGGTGGATTTTGACCCAAATCAATTTAATTACTCTGGGAAATTACTTTCCCACCCTAAATTGATTTATCCAAACGCACTGTTAGGTAAACGTGAACAAGGCGGTTTTATATATTTGGTCCAAATATAAATAGGTTGAAAAGTGTTACTTTTTCTGTCAATCAATCATTTATCTTATTTAAAAGTTAAAAACAAAAACAAGTTTTATGAATCATTAATAAATATATCACCAAGGTTGTTATATATTACACGTTTTTATGGCTAAAATTTAAAATCCTAAAACTTTTACTTGATTTGCTGAAGTTGTGTTCATTGCTAAAGTAAATACATGTAAATCATTTCAGGCATTATGACGTCTTGTGACTTTCCTAGCTTCAGAGACAAGACATCTTCTTTCTTAATCTCTTCTATTTTTGACGCAAAGTCCCTCTTCATCTGGTATTTATTTTTGTTATCATCATTGCTCATCTTTTCTGCAGACTTGGAGCTACAACTTTTCATATCGTAAAATCTTAATGAAAAAAATGATGTATTGCAATATTGCTTATGATAAACAAAAATATTAACTATTATGATATCAAAGTGATGATAACATGCCAAAGATAAAGGAGAATAGATAAAAGATAAACTTTATTTGAGATATTAGAAACACAACTAATTAGATATAGACTTTATTTGAGATATTATAAACTTTTTTTTAGGTGTTAATCTCAATTTTTTGTTCATTTGAATTTCGTTGAAAAATATTAGTGGGCCATTTTTTTATATAGAGACTAGACATATATATTGTTTATATGGCTAATTTTTATTAGTCATTAGATAAACCAACCACAAGTTTTTAAGAATAATACAAAAAAAAATTATTTTATCTCACTAAAAATTAAGTGATTTCCTTAAAAAAAATTAAAGAAATAAACTCTACGAGCATCTTAATCTCAATTTTTGGTTCATTTGAATTTCTTTGATAAAATACTACTAGTTTAGAGACTCGTGCATTCACGTGACTTTTATTCAATATTTAGATTTGTCATTATATTAACATAAAAATTTATTTAGAATAAAATATTTAAAAAATTGTTATAAAATATTATTAAAATATAAGTGAAATTATTATGCTCTTTCTTGTAAAACTTATTAAATTAACCCAGTCTTTGTAATTCATTGTTTTTATTTAATCTAATTTTATTTTGGGCTAAAAAAAATTGTTTTATATATTAAAGTTATTGTCTCATGCATATTTTTAAATAAATTATAATTAATATGTTCTAATTATTCAAATTTTTATTTAGAAGATGTTAAAAAGTTAATAAATTTAACTTCTTGATTTATGATAAACAGTTAACTTTATTATATTATTATTAGTAGTTGGTTCTTGTTAGGGGAAAATTATATAGAAGGTAGAAATTGGAATATTATTAAAACTAATAAGGACAAATTATTCAATTTTTCGGTAGTAAAATTGTTTATGTTTGTACGTTCCTATTTTTATGTGTCATCTTATTCTTTCATTAATATTTAATATTTTTTTATTGACTAAACTTTCTATAATCTTTTTATTGTTTCAGTTTTTTCATATTTTTTACTAAGCTTATGATATTTGTATTGTTCCTATTTTTATGCTTTTTTTTTGACAAATCTGTGCATACCTTATTAATAGAGTAAAATAGGAGATAAAATTTGGAATATTATTAAAACAAATAAGGATAAATTAGCAAATTTGGCAGTAAACAATTTTATTACAATGAAGGATATAAAATTTGGAATATTATTAAAATAAATAAGGATAAGTTAGTAAATTTGGTGGTAATCAATTTTATTATATTAGAAGATTAAATTAAATCTATAATCTATAATATGTAATAAGCCAGACATATTTCCCTTTCTCTCTCCTCTCCTCATTCAACCTCATTCCTCACATTTAATTCCTCACATTTAATTCCTCACAATAATTTCTTACCTCCTTTATCTCTCCAATTCCTCACGTTTATCTCTCCAATTCCTCACATTTTTTTTATTGATGCAACAATATACACATTACGTTTATCTCTCCAATTATCTTGCCAATTAAATGATACAACTATTAAATAATTGATGCGACAATATACATTACGTTTTTTTTTATTGATGCAACAATATACACATTACATTTATCTCTCCAATTATCTTGCCAATTAAATGATACAGCTATTATCATGATTACTTATTATCCTCACGTTTATCTCTCCAATTCCTCACGTTTTTTTTTATTGATGCAATTACTGAATTTTGTCCAATTACTCATTCCCCTATTCAATTTTGTCCATATCATGTTATCGTTTACTATTATTAAGGATCGCATCAATTTACCATTTAATAGTGGATTTGTCCATATCATGTTATCGTTTACTATTATTAAGGATCGCATCAATTTTGACTAATAATATTAATGATAGTTTTTGTATATATGGTAATTAAAATAATGAGTAAACCATTCAAGTTGGTCAAACTATCATTAATCTCTCCAATTCCGTTTATGGTATTAGTATTACTATTATTAATATTATTGTCAAATTCCGTTTATGCACATTAATATTTTATAATACCCTTTTCAGTATAATTAAGTCACCCAAATACTCTCTTTTAGTTTCTGATCTATATCTATAATATGTAATAAGCCAGACTTATTTGTCTTTCTCTCTCCTCTCCTCATTCAACCTCATTCCTCACATTTAATGTTGATATACATTCAATAGCTGTCCAATTACTTTGAAAAATGACCATAATTACTTTGAAAAATAATAGCTGTCCAATTTTTTCCATAAACATTCAATATAGCTGTCCAATTTTTTCCATAAACATTCCCCCGTGCTGTCCAATTTTTTCCATAGACATTCAATTTTTTATAATAAAATGGAATATGGCTTATATTCTTTTTTTTAAAACAGTAATATTCTAATATGCCTTATTTCAAAAAGGAATGAAATATGCCTTATATTAAATTGCCTACTTAAAAAGGAAATAATTCATAATGAAATAATTCTAATTAATTAAAATATTCGATTTAAAAATAATAATAAAAATATTTCATTTATTATTATTTCAACTTCAAATATTTTGTTTTTTGACTAACTTCAAATAATTTTAAAAACCAATTTTTATTTATTTATTTATTTTTGTGGATGAAATGATTTAAACAAAATGAAAAAACGTGAAAATAATATTTTATATTTTTTTAAATGAATCATGGCTTGACAAAAAAAAAAAAGAATCATGGAATTTTCTTTTTTGAAAAAGATGTGATAATATATTAATGTTTTTGATTGTTGATGAATCATGTAATTTATTATTTTGACTAATTGGTCATATTTGTTATTAATGATTTTAATTTCATATTAAAGACAAAATTATTCATATCTCCATTTTTTTCTCTATATATATATATATATGATCTTTGTGTGAATACTACAACTCACAATTTTTCAAATCTTTTCTTTTGGTTATTTCTCTTAGTTATTTTCATTGTTATTTATTTACTTGAATTACTTGAATTTTTAATTTATTCTCTTTTTTATCAATCATATTTGTTGTCTTTATAATTTGTTGTCTTTATAATTTTCTTCAACTTTTTCTTCTTTATTCTATTATTTTGTTGATCATTCTCTCTTCTTCTATTTTTCAGGAATGTGATCATAAAGAAATATATGAAACACGAGAAACAAAGTTGTTTTCATGGGAGAATACAAGAATATTGAGAACATTTTGTGGGGCCTCAAATTAACTTCTTAATTTGGATGCTAATAGTGTTTATTCTTTTGCTTGATAGTGTAATAATCATATTAATTGTCTTCATTGTTAATTATTTGTTGTAATGGGTTGAAGTACATATTCCTGCATCTTAATTTTGATTTTGCCTATCAAAAAAAAAAAACTAAACCACATTTGTTGTCAAATATTAATTAATAAAATTATTTTTGTGTATATCGGTCAATTTCTGGCGTTTTTTTTTTCTTTGGTGCCTTAAAAAAAGGTTTCCTCTTTAATATTTGATTGAAAGTTTTCTCTTTAAATTCAACTACTCACTCCGTCCCATATTATAAGAAAAAAAAAAATCACTTTTTTATGTCCAAAATTATAAGCAAAAAAAACTAACTTTTATCATTTTCAAGATTTACTTTTATTTATTCTCATAAAATTAAATGCAAATTGCATTGCATTTAATTTACTCTCTCTTCTTTCCTCAATAATAAATAACCAATAAAAATTCTTTTTACATCTTCCCATGAAACTTATTTCAAGAAAAACACAAAAAATCATACTTCAAATCATCATATTCCACTTTTCTTAATAATTGTGAATTTTTTTTTTTTGCTTATATTATGGGATGGAGGGAGTATGATAGAAATTTGCATTTATTTTTTTTACAAAAATTTGCATATATAACAAGTTTTTTTTTTCTAAAAAAACAAGTTTTTTTTTCGGTACCAAAATATTATCACATATAACAAGCTAATTATTACTGACCACCATCATCTACGCGACATTTAATAGACCGAAACATGTGATTTACAATCAATTAATTCAATTGTATTAATCAATTTAGTCCATAAAACTACTAACAAAACACAATTTTAGTGTTGTTTTATAATTTCGAGATCCGAGTCATTTAAACATCTCCACTTCCACTTCAAATCATAAGGAACTTTTTTAAAAAAAAAAATAAAAAATAAAGAACCTTATTTTATTATTTTAAAACATGCTGTATTTTTTAATTTTATAAATAGACCAAATAACAAGTCATGAAAATTGACATACACAAAAAAAAAAAAAACTATACTTATTTATAATGCAACAAAAAAAAATTGTACTACAGGCTATTTTGGCACTACCATATATATCATTATGTTGCACTAGCTTATTTGTACTACAAATATATCTTTAGCATATTTTCTATTAATTTCTATTAATAAGATTATTAAACCAATTAAAGCAAATACGTTTTTAGCATATTTTTAATGCAAATACATTTTTCATTTCTATATTCATAATATCAATTAATTGATTGATATTAATTAATTGATTCACTCATCAATAAAATAGAATGAATTAAAATCATATAAGGCAACAATTCAAAGAATTCTAATTCTAATAAATGTTTACTAGCTCATTTTTTTCAGCAAATAAAAAAAATGAATTTGAAATTGAAATATATTTATTTGGGCGTGAATTAGCCACACGTTTTGTTTAATAAAAATGGAAATATCAATCTCTATAATTATAGTAAATTCGAATTCAAAGAATAAAATAAAATCCTCTAAATAATTTTGTATTAATCTTTGACATAAAATAAAAAAACTAATTAAAAGAAGTATTTATCTAAATGATTTTTTATATTGTAAGGAAAAGGTTTTTAATTTTTATATTGTAAATAAAAGCTTTTTAATAATTTTATTTTTTAAAAAACTATAGGTACATTAAATCGAAATATATTTTTTTTAAATGAAATATTTTTTATAAATAATTATAGCAACACTAATTTCTTTTTCTGAATACATTAAAAAAAAATTGACCGTAGTAGTATATAATTATTGACGGTAGTATATTTAAAATAGTTGGAAAATATGGTAATGCAATATATTTTTGGAAATGTTAAATATAGAATGAACCTCATAAATTAAGGCAATTTCAAAAATTAAGGGATTAGTAAAAGCTTGGGGTGGTAAACGATTTCTCTATCGTAAATTCATATTACTCATTTTAATTTTTAAATCTATTTTATATGTAGATCTGTTTGGTAGAATAATGACGGACTCATCTAAGGCATGAGTTTAAGACTGAAGAATAATTCTTTACATTTTTTAGTTTTGTTTGTCTTTTCAATTTGCTACTTTTACGTTTTGGAGATTTATGTTCAGTTGTTGCAATGTAATGTAATTTGATTTATGATGTAGACATATATAACTTTTTTTTAATTTCAATGTTTGTGTCGAATGCATTATTTATGATAATTTTTTATTACATAAGGTGGTTTTATTAATCAAGGCATAAGATATGCTAAAATCGGAACACTCGCACTGTCCAATAAAGTCATATAATAGAAAAGTAGAAGAAGAGGATCTCATCACAGTACTTCGTGTTCCTGGAGTTAAACAACAACAACCCCAAGTCTCTTAAAAACTCAAAATTAGAAAAATTATGTCGCGCAATTAAATTAGTGTAGACTATTAATGTGTACGATTAAATAATAAAAAATTATGTCCGCAATTTGTGACTAATTTTTTGGGTCATGTTAATTCTTAGAGTACATGTTAAAGAATCCAAATATCAAAATATTCTCTTCAATTTTGTGCATTTTCTGCATTTTATTTATGAAAATTTAAACTTGAATTAACCGCATGAATTTTAATAAAATATTTTTTTATTTAAATCATTATATGTGTTACATTAATTTTAAGGGAACAAGTTAGCATTTTCCTATTTTTTCATAGTTATTTTACTTTAGATATTATGAAATTACTTTAACTTTTTCTGTTTGCTTGAGGGCTTTATTTTAAGATATTTATACGAGATTTTATATTTTTACTCATATATTCATACATTGATCTATTTTTTGTATTTTTTATCGGGTTTGTGTTCATTTTTTTTGTTATTTATATATAACTTTTTTTTTGTTGATTTATATGAAGATTATATATTTATATTCATATATTAAGACGGAAATCTATTTTTATTTTATAATTTACGTGAGACTTTTGTATTTATAATTTACATGCGCATATATTTTTGCACATGTATTACTTTGGGGCTATACTTACCTGATAGTCGAACTGTGAATTATCAGCGAATTCTTCCATGAGAACAAGAGTGTTAATACTACTTAATACCAAAGAAAATATATTAAAATAAATACGTTATTTTTATTCATGTATTAACACAAATACATATTTTTTTCCAATAATTTATACGATGTTCTATATTTATTTTATTTGGAGGATATTGATGTGGAAATTAAATTAACTAATATAAGATATATTCAAATAATTTTTTTAGGGTATTTTTGTTTCATATTTATTTTACTATGGGTATTATGAGATTATTTTAACTTTGTTTTGTTTGTTTGGGGGGTTTTTTTTAAAAAAGTTTACACACGAGTCTATATTTTTACGTATATATTAAGAGACATGATTTATTTTTTTGTAATTTATACGGGGCCTACTCTTTTTCTTTTTTTTTTTTGTGATTCACGCGGGAAATATATTAAAATTGTACGTTTAATTTTCGGTAAAATAAAAAATCAGAGGTACAATTTTAATTGAATTGTAAATGATTTTAAAACTATTTTAATTGACTATATTTATATATTAATACGGGATCTTAATTTATTTTATTTTTGACAAATACGGGATCCTACTTTTTTTATGTTATAGTTTTTCATTTTTCATCCTTTTTATTTCAGAATGATGAAAATTTTAATATTAAAATGTTAATTTTTTAGTCTCATTTTACCCGTGCTTGGCACGGGTCCGGATACTAGTTACATGAAGAATATAAAAATTTGGAATATTATTAAAACAAATAAGGATAAATTAGTAAATTTGATAGTAATCAATTTTATTATATTACTATATTAGATTATATGAGAAGTAGAAGACTAGATGTGAATGAAAAATTATAATATAGTGAAATAATTGGCCTTTTATTTATTTTCCTCAAAATAACCACTTATATAGCATTCAGTTCATAATTTAATTGTTCAAAGAAAAAAAGTAGTTGTTGAACAATAGATTCATGTTTATCGCATTTTAATCTAGCAAGGCACATTAAAAGCGTTGGTGTGCAGAAACACGACATCTAGGGAAAATGATCTTCTACCTTTTGGAAGAGAAAGATAGGGCAACTTCAGGCAAAAAATAGAGAAAATATGATGTTTAAAATGAATGGAAAATTAAATGAGAGAAAGGAAATGAAAAGAGAGATAGTGAGAAAGGTAAAGAATTGAAAGTTAGAGAATCCAAAGGCTAAAAAAAGCTATATTGGAAATCAATTCATAGAATTGCACATGAGAGAAGTGGTTGCTCTGCAACCTTCAATCTTTGATTGAATTTTGTATTCTTGAATCTGTTTACAATTTACACTGTGTTCTGAATTTATACTATGCTTGGGATCTAACTAACTAAACTAGAGTCTAACAAACTCTAACAACTCCGTAACTGCCTTAGCTGGCACTGTAACTGCACATGACAGCTGTCACTACTGTATGTGCCAGCGTGGCACAGGTTGCCAGCTTGGCACTTAGTGTAAACTATTAGTCTAACTCTATTAAGCTAGGAGCAACTTTAAAAATCTTCAAATCTACACTTAAAGTTAAGTCATTCTTCCCTAGAAAGTCAACCACTTGATTGGATTCTTTGAGGACATGACATTCAACCAAACCAGAGTTATGGTGAATTTGATGAATGTTCTACACTAAAGTACGCTGAAAATGAGTTAGCGGACAATCATCCTTAAACAAACTCTACAACAATCAAAGAATTAGAAAACATCTTAACTCTACATAAAGCACGATTCCAAACAACTTTTACACCATAAAATACACTTCAAAACTCCGTTTCAAGCACCGAAGAATGATGATATGTGCCGCAAAATCCACCAAAAAATTGCCAGTGCTCTCTCTCAGAATCCCCCCACGGCCGCCTTGGTACCATGCTCAACAACTAAACCGTCCATATTCAGGGGCCGCCCACCCATTTTGCACTCTTTTACTAAAAGCTTTGTAAATAGTAAATACTATATATTTCAACTAAAGGCACATTGATGATAATGTCTGAAATTTTAAATCTAAGTAGCTAAACTTTGTTTTATAGGCAACACTTTGGTTCAATTAATTCATCTGGTATAAAATCACAGCAACCATTACAAGACTATATGAACTAGTGTAACAATTTGTTCGATTAGTTGAGATTTCACATCATCTAAGCTCTTCCTGTCACTAGTTAGAAATAACTTGCAAACAAAAATCTCGCCGAGGCAATGCAAAATCATACATGTGCCCTTTAGTGAGAATTTCTTGAACATTTCTAAAGGAGTTCATTTTAATTCAGAGATATCATATGGTGTAAGGAATGATGTGAAAAATAACAGATATGCTAGTAATGATTAGCTTGAGCCACTAGTCAAAAAAGAAGACGATAAGAAGGCATGTCTTCAATCCGCAGAACATCATCGATCATCAACTCTCTCTCTAGCTGAACTCGCGTTGATTTCAAGATATCCTGTAATAATAAGAACAAAAAAGAAACACAATTATTCAAATCTCTTAAATGAAACACATTTTTTTACATTTGAACGTCAATTTTCTCACATTAAATTGCATGTACGTAGCGTTTGTCTCCAACCATTGTTTGTCCATAACCACAAATGCAACACAATAAAGCAAATCAAATGCCCATTCATTTTCTGCAAATGTTGAGAATAACATAAGAATGGTAAGTAATCACCTTTCAAAACTCGGGTACATGCCACAAAATTTTGATCAATTCAATTTGAATATAGTTTCTAATTCTTACCTGAAAGCATTTGTAGAAAAACTGTTCTTATGAAAGTCCTAGGTTTGGCTGCAAGTGAATAAAATCCTAGCATTAGCAATATATTGTGTTCAATAAGATGACAAATTATATATTTCGTGTAATTTGAGTTTCATAAGAGACTTGGGCCACAAGCCACTAGACTCATGCTTAATTAAATGGGAAAATGTTAACAAAACGATTGTATAAGTGCAAACTTGGAATGAATAAATTTGGCAGAATCACAATGTACCACTGTGATTTTGCCAAACTCGCTGCCAATCCAAACATACATTAAATATCTTTTGAGAAAAATGAATTTGTGACAAAAAAGTTTGTCCACGTGACGTACTTGCTGCATCAAGGTCTAGCATTTGCATAATCATGAAAGTAATATTTACGCCAGCAACAGCAAAGGGATACTCGAAGACAACTCCCTTTCTTCCTTGCTTCATCAAAAGATTTTGGAAAGAAGTCTGCAACACAAACATAGAAACTCCAAGATAAATGAAGATAAATTCTTTGCAGAGTAAATATCAGAACTCCGAAGAGTTGATACAAATAAAACTAATTAATTTGTTCTATAAAATGTTATATTATACTCTTAAAAGTCCACGGCCTTGTCGTTTTTACCTAGAGATTACGTTAACAATGGAACCATGATATTGTAATCTTGGGTCCTCTATAGTCAACTTTACGATGCAGACGGCTATAGATTGTTCAATTTTCTTTCTTTCTTAATCTAACAGTCAATAATCGGCTGCACCATAAAGCCGACACTAATTTAAAGCTTCCCTTTTGGAAAGAGTTTAGCTAATTCAGATGCTTACCGAAAATGTCTTGGCGAAGAATAGGAGGTTCTCCAAGGATATAAAACCAGCTCCTCTGTTCAAGTATGGTTCAGAATGGCATAGTAAGTAACTATGTCAAGAACAAAAACAACCTAAAAACATAAAAAAAATAACCATGAGCCAAAATATAACCTGAAATCGGTAGATGGATCTCTTCCCTGCCATCCCATTTCTTTCCATTGATCAGAAATCAAGCCTTTGAGCTCCTCACCAGGGAATGAAGCAGACCAAAGAGCTCTCAAAGCATCCTGTCCAATATCAATGAGTGGCTTTTGAAATATATAAAGGCTAAGAGAAAACATGCGAATGAATGTTCAAAATTTCAATACTACTAAATTTAGTTTGAAGTTGGAACCGTCTATTTTTCATGTCAATCATCTGGTTTAAATTTAATTGAGAGTAACATTGCAGCAAATTACTCGACAGAGTTGTAGAATATATATACCTGGTGATCAAGCTTGGAAGCATCAAAGTAAACTTTCATTCGGCGTTTTAGTCTTCTAAGTCTTTCCTCCTGCAAATTTTTTTATAAAGATGCTGCTCATATTTTATCCACTGCTATCTGTCCTCAAAAAATTTGTGACAGTGGAAAATACAAACATGCATGTATTGAAAATATTGGAAACTTCGGTATCAAATTTCAGATGCATCTTAAACGATTATCTCTGCAGTTAATCTCAGAGAAAGAAAAAAAAACAAGATTTCCAATAGCATGAAAATTCTAGCTGACATGTAGTGATATACTACAACTATTGAAACTTTTCAATTTCAAACTTATATAGATATAGACATCAAATTGTTAAAAAGTGCAGTTTTGTTAACTTCAATTTTATTTTATTTTAATCAGCAAATATATTATAATACTCAACCATAAGTATAAGACATACAAATGGCGAGAAAAAAGTACATGACTGCAAAAAAAAAAAAAAATTGCAATAGAACAACAACATCATCAAATAAAAACAACACCATTTAAAATTCTACGAGAACACACTATTGTCCTACTCCAACCCGAAACCAGAGCGGAACACTGCTGAACTAAAGCAGTACAGAAACATCTCCCACTGAAAACACCCTTGCCAAATCAGACCCTTCCGGCATGAAAGACTTTTTAGTGCATATTTAGTATCACAGTGAGTGTAGCTTTTATAAAATCACGGTGGCTCACCGTGACTTCGGCAAAACCACCCTGGTACAAAACATGCACTTACAAGCACAAAGAATAATAACTACTAACTAGCTGGAAGCTGGCATTCAAGGTTATCCAGAGAATAACTAGCAATTCAACCGATTCAATTCAAGTAAAAGAAGAACAACACAAACCAAAACTAAGCACATTCCAGAAACTAAAAGCTTAAAAACTATAAAATTAATCAATGAAATTAATTACAAATTGAGTTATTAAGTAAAACACAGACTGACCTGTAAAGGGGTCAAAGTAATGCAGATTGGTTGACAGTTTCCACCCTTAGGCTTGAAGCAAACACAAGTGAGTCCTTTACCAATCCAGTGAGGAGAACCACATGTTGTATCATCTGCATATAACCAATCACCAGAGTTCCTCATTTCAACCCTCTTTTTTTCTTTCCACAAAGCCAATATCACTAAGTTGAAGAAATAAATTATATATATAAAATCTTATATTTTATTTTATGATACAAGTTGATTACTACATTACATAGCAGGTAACCAAACAGTATGGTAGAGAAGAACAAGAAGAAAAAAGTGTGGTAACTTTTCAATAGTGTTCATTGTCGTTTTTTGCCCCGACAAATATAAAAGCAAAATGACATAGACAAGCCATGAGCTATGATGTCTTGTTGGGGGAATATGGGACCACGAAATACCACGTAGATATAGATTAAGATTAATTATTATACATGCATACTAATTATGCATAAAACTATACAATACATTATCCTCTCCATGTGATGTGTCACATAAAATTTTAACTCTTTTCTCCCCTGTCATTTGTCTTTTGAGTTTTTTCTTTTGCATTTGTAATCTATATAAAACACCGAATACATAAATAGACAGACACAAACAAACACGACACTGACATGTCAATATCAGTAAAATTTTGAATTAATCGAACGTTATTGTTGGACATCCGACACATCTTTCATGAGAGTGGTGCTACAAAGTTTGTAATTGTGACCTCAAGTTGGTTTAGTTTAGTTGCTTTTGGTTTGGTAACTTGTCGCACCCACCAGCCACCACCACTCCTAAGTCCTATCATCATGTTCATGTGTAACAAACAAAAACAACTCCATTAATAACCAACCCTGTTGTCATTCATCCTAGTAGTTTGGTTGGTTTGACTGAGTTAACATATAAGTGGGGCCTCCCTAGTCTCCACGTCTCTCTGATGATTGTTGACGTGACGAAAACAAACAAATTGATTACTACTAATCTATCTACTTTGTTTGTGGGGTTGATAACATAACATTATCTTAGTAGTAGTATACTTCTTCTCTCATCTCAGAAGCAATTATATTTTGGTTAATTAAACGAAAAAATAACAAATGAAACAGCAAAAATAACAGTAGTGATTGTAAGTATCTGAAAATGAAATGAGTGAAGCGAATGATGAGACCTGAAGAGGAGGAAATAGAGAAACGCGATGAAGTAGTTGTTCCTAACAAGGAGCGTCTCATTCTTCTTCTTCTTCTTCTTCTTCTTCTTCTTCTTCTTCTTCTTCTTCTCACAATTAAGTGTGCTTGCTTAATCCTAATATCCTCTTACACACTTTGTATAAGTACTACATCATCATATAGGAATAGTAATAGGAGTGCTATGTATATTTTACATACATAACAAACAAGTAGTACTTATAGAACTCAAGAAAATATATAATGTGTTTGAGTGCCGTATAAAGACACTAAAATCAGACCTAGTGTTCCATTGCCGACGCTTTTTCCATTTCTAAATGTCATTTTCTATTTATTAATTACAACTTTTTTTTTTGAACAATAATTACAACTATTTTTTATGATTTGTTTTTGTTAACCTTCTGAGTTTTAGGAGAAAGAGATTTGATAACTTGAATTCGGTCAAAATATTCTCTCCTTTTTGTATATTTATAGACAAAATTTTAATTTTAGATTTATTTAAAAAGTAATGTATTTTGGTTATAATATTGACCAGATAGATTACTTTTTTAAAAATCTAAAAAATCAATTTTCACTTATAGTATATGAGACCAAAATAAGTATAATCTCGTTAAAATTTATTATTACCTAAAATTGAATTAGGTTCGAGCTCACGCAACTACGATTTGGATGAGGCTAAAATTATTTATGCTAAAATTGATTCTCAAATCAAATTAGATAATTCAGTAGACCGGATGATATTGGTGGTGAAAAGAAAAATTGAACATCATTCCTTGGATTTTTTACACTCATAATTGAGTTTTAATAACGGTCAGTTTGGTAAAAAATAAATTTTTACGGTAGTTTTTTATTTTTTATTTTCACCGCTAGTATCCGGTTAACTTGATCGCCTTATCTGGTTCAGTGATCAATTATGACATCAAGTGGTTTTAGCCTCTCTCGATTGCAGTTGTGGGGATCGAACTGTGGTTCCCTCTACTAAATCCAACATCAATCACCACTAAATCAACTAACGATTGTCCTAGACGTAGTTGTGTTAAATTTGTGGTTTAATTTTAATGCAAATATCTTAATTTATTCCACATATTATTACTCCAAAATAAAATAGAATAAATGTTGATTTTCCAAGGGTGAGGCCTACTCCACCCATTTATAATTTAAAGGCATTTATTCATCACCATCAACCAATGAAAACAAACAACATAAATGAATTTGCATGTGGTAACCACAACTAAGTTGAAACAAATTTTTGAGTTTGCATATATGAATTTACATATGACTTATTCTTATTCGTTGATAAAAACATTATTTCATAATACCCTCGCATCATGAAAGAATAGATTAGAAAAAAAAACCCTTTTCTAATTGGGGACTTTTTTTTGTAGTTTGCACGTTCTTTTTTTGTCGATAAAATGTGTACGTTCATGTTTTACGGTGAAGAAATTAGAAGGGAAAGTATTTTACACCGGAGAAATTAGAAGGGAAAATATATAAAAATGAAAGGTAAAATCATTGAGGGAAAATGAAATTTATTCTTTATATAGTACACTCTTCCTTTACTTATTTTTTGTTTATTTAACTATAAAGAACGTTTATGATAGAATTATTTATTTTTCTGACAGATTTTGACAGAATTATTACTTTCCCATAAAAAAACAAAATATTTATGATAGGGTGGGAATAATTGATCAGTCAAACTGTCACAGTCAACAACCATACTTGGCAAGCTTCTATTTTTCAATGTCCCACACACATGCAATGTGGCATAAGTACAATTACATGACGAAACTGGATTTCCAAGAGATAAATTTCTACCCTCAGGAGGAATTAGGATGCGAGGAAAATCAATTTTCACAGTGCAACACCAAACCTGCATTTTGTTTAGACTATGCAAATTATAAATTGTAAAAGACTATACTGAAATTTCACTCTCATACTTTGTATAGTTAGTTTGTCTCTTTTAATCCAAATTTTATTTCATGAAAATGTCAGTAAACCATTTAATATCGTCCCAAATCATAGAAGCACCCCACCACCCCACCCATAAAGAATTGACTAATGTTGAATCCCTTGCCTAAAATTCTAAGCAAGCATTTGAAAAAATTAATCATCAATTAATTCATGGACTTCAAGGACCAACAAGAGTACAAGACAACACATTAAGCAGCAACTACATCCATGCTGCCCACCATCATTCTCTATATATCCCAATCAATCTTAAAACAGTTCAGATACATTTTATTCTCTTAATATTACTATTGCTACACAAAGAAGATAGTGCTACCAATATTCACTCTAATACACTCTTTCTAATAGCTTGCATTCTCTTATTATATGGAATACATGTGGACCCATCACTTCATAAAATAGTGAGAGTCATATATATATTTCACCAAATAAAAATGTGAGTGTTTGAAAGAAAAAACAAAATAAGTGTTGGAGTGAGTGTGTTGACAACACTCCTCAATTATTATTGAACATGGATGTGTTTTTATGCCTATTATAGACCAGCTCCACTAGATTGTTATCACAAACTCAGATTAATAGTAAACAGGTCATCATCTAAAAGATCTTGGGTTTGGTGTTTGTATGTATTCTTAATTGGTAGATCATTTATAAGTTGTCACTGACATCTGTTAAGCTTCATATAAGACTAAAAATCTTGCAAAGCAACAAACATCCAACAAGCATCACATAGAAAATAAACTCCCCAATCAAAGGAATTCCAAAGAAATTTATTATTCTATTTCAATAACATGAAGTATGTACAAACTACAAACTGGTTGGTTGAGTAACAGGAGCATGAATGACTTTTCACCAAAAGAAGAAAAAAAAGAGCATGAATGACAGTAAACTATTGTAATCTCTTTCTTTTGTGTCTTTTTACTTCCTCTACTTACTGACCTCTATCAGTCTGGCAGTTACACTCAAAAACCTCAGATTACCATTTTCTTGTAGCCCAAGCCTTTGGCTTGTTTATGAATCCGGAGAGCGTAGCAGTGTCCGCATTCAACCAAAATGACCAGAAAGATAAGCATCCATTGTGCTTCCAGAAGTGGCAGAAAATCATTGAATCTTCATCCACACAGAGAATGTAGATGACCATCATGATCCCAAGTGAGGTTAAAATGTCAGCCAAATCAGAGGCCAATGACCAAAAAAATCACATATTAAAATCCTATCAAATCTCTATTTGAAATTTCTAATATTTGAAGTGGTTGTGTCGATATAATCTTCCCTTTCAGGGATGCCGCTGTAATTGTTGAATGAATGTACAAGTACTAGTAAGATGGAACAGGGATCTTAAAATCATCTCTTCCAATCTGGGATTTTAAGCCTCTGGCTTCTATGAACAGATTGTGTGATCCCCGGAAGCTTGTGCTTGATCTGTCTCCACAGCATATTAACAGCATCTTCCCTTTTTGGTGGATAATGGAATTCATAATGATTGGAGATGTTTTTAAGTTGCCTCCACATTTCAGTCCATTTTTGCTTTGGAAAACTGCGAAGCTGATTGATCATGTAGCCTGGCTCCAATGCTTCTTTGAAAGAAAAGAACAATGAGAACTGAGAGTAGTCAATCTCGTTCTCAAATGGGAGTTCAATTTTATCACTCACAATAACAGGAACACAGTGACTCACGATTGCGTCAAAAAGGCGGCAAGAGGAAGGTGTGTCTCCTGCTGGATGCAAACAGAATTTTGATGAACGCATCCCTTTAGATGACTGTTATAACAGAAGCATGAAGGATTACTATAGTTAATGTTCCTTTCACCGTCAACAAAAAGGACAACAGAACAAAAAAAAGACCCAAAGAGAAAAACAATTGATTCTCCTACTGCAAAGGTTAACATATGAATGTTTTCAGTAGCAGAGGAAGCATCTAAATGCTAGGACATACAAGTACTCTTTTACAAATATGACATTTTCTTCGCAGAATTAGTAGTATTAGCTGAAAACATAATAAAGTATGCTCTCCCACTTCAAAAACATTTCATTTTGTTCATAGAAAACAAATGGAATCAGAATATGAAAGTGCAAATAAAAAATGACCTTTTAACTAATGAAAAGAGTAAAAGTCATGAACTTCATGCATAACTTACTTCATACCAATTTTATGTTTTCTCCTGTAGCATAACTTCTTTCGTAGTGAACATCATCAAGACCAGCTAATATCTTTGTGAATTTAGCACGAACAATGCCTTTCTGCAAACATCACATACCCCAAAAGTCAAGTTGCTTGTAAATTTAATGAAGTCCACACTATTCTTTCAATTAATTAAATCTCAGGAAAGGCAAAATACATACATCCTTACGGTGTGTCCTCCCTCTGAAAAAAAGCAGCATTGTGCGATTCTCAAACGGATCTTGAGGCTCATCATCTATATAAGAATCCACAACATGTACATATGGAGACACTACATCTTTGTTCAAATTAGACACGCCTTTGGGGTAACGACCAAAATCAACAACAACCTGAATAGACTCGTTCAGTTGATCTCGCAAGAATCTAAAGGCATTGGGATGTGTCATAGGAAATACATGATCTCTACCTTCAGACCTTTGCCAGTACATAGATTGCCTTAATAATCCCATCAAATCAATCTGGAACAAGAAACAAACCATGTTTAACGCTAAAAAGTACTCCCTCCGTCCCACAATGAGTGACTCAGTTGACCGTTTCACACATACCAATCTATAACTTTAACCATTATGATAGTAAAAATTATAAAAAGTTGATATTTTGAAAATATTGATCAAAACTTGAAACAAATCTAACAATATCTTCTATGCTAATTTTTGTTTTTTATTTATTAGTAAAAAAATACAGTTAAAACAAGATATATGAATAGTGCACATGATCAACTTGAGTCGCTCGTTTTGGGATGAAGGAGTACTAACATTAACAGCATAAGTTTAAAAAAATAAAAGACACGTGGAAAATTGTACTTACAAGTTATAACTTAATTCTGAATCAGTAATCCCAATTCAACTACTATTACTAATACCCATTACCCAATTACAGAACTTTCAGTTTACATATTCTCAGAGACAAATACACAAGCAACTTCTGTGCAAAGATATTAATAACTGATATTTATACTAAGTACTGCAATATCCTACAATGAATGAATGCAACAATCGGAGCTATGAATATGATTCGGATCAAAGGAATGAAATACCTGCAATTGTCGATCAATCTCCGTTTCAGGATCCGTCATATGATGACCATGGATATTGAAACTAAGAGAAGAAAAAAATGGAACAAAATACACATCAGCAAGCTCAGGATCGAAAACCCTCGTCGCTACACTTCCATTCCCACCACCATTAAGAAGCGAACCCATCATCCAATACTCCACACTATGCTGCTTCCTCAAACCAGAATTATCAGGCCACAACGGATAATCAACAACTGTCACCGGAGCTTCCGTCGTATTCCGTATGTCCAGCATGCCAACATTGAACCGGCGGGGGAGATCGTACATGTAAACTCTTAACGGAGTTTCATCCGTGCACGGAGGTGATGCAATAACCGCCGGTGATTGATAATAAGATCGAATGTCAAGTGTTCCGATTAAAATTGAGCATGGAATGAAGATTAAGAGTGCCAAGATGAAAGAAATAACAATTTTTCCTATCATATTTATTTTTTTATATAGTTTTCATCTGACAAAGAAATTGTATGAAAATGTTATGAGGTGACTGAGGTTAGTGAGGTTGTAAAATTGAATAGTTGGTTCATTCGATTTGTGCTCTGAGTGGCGTTGGGAATTAATATGAGCACATGGTGAAGATGCATTGCTTAGTTTGGAGGTTAAGTAGCATGTGTTAGCTATTATCGAGAAAGCGGTGGATAACTTCGTGAACAAGGGAGGAGGAGAATTGAAAATTGAAATCAGTATTTGAACTCAAACTTCGCGTTTACCTCATATCTATGTCACACTGTACTCCATTTTACGGGTACTCTTATGGTACATCTCCGGTATGCACCAACGTCGTACCTATCTTTTTTTTTTTGTCAAATGGGTACGCGCGTGGTACACTTGTGGTACACGCGTGGTACACCAATAAAAAAAACATGGTTTTTTTTTCTTTTTTTCTTGTATTAGTTTGTGTTTTATAGGAAGATTTAAGTGTTTTATTTGTTTATAATATAAAGGTAGCAATTACCGCTAAAAAACAATAACAAAGTAGCCGCCGGAATTATTCGCTCATTCATTAAAAATGAATAGGCTCAATTCAAAGAGAGATGAAGATCTAATTTTTATTCATACCAATCTTCGTCTTCTCTCGAGAAAGAGAAATAGTAATACTTATAATGAAAGTGCAACAAAAATGTGCGATATTCGTAGAGATGAATGTGATTTATTTAATATATAGTTGATATTCTTGAAATTGCTAATCTTTTTCGCGGTGAACCTAACTAGAGGTCGCTCTTTTTAGTGACGATGGAGAGGAAACAATTGACTTTTTTGAGCTAATTGCTTTTTAATTTCATATTTTGATGTTTCGAACAATTTAAATTATTTTTAAAGTGTGTTGCGATACTTTTATGTTTAATTATTTGTTTTAACAATATAATTCTTTTATTTAATATATATAATTATATTAAAGAAAAATATAGGGACGTACCCGTACCTTAATTTTTCTAAAAATTACGTACCCCGTACCGGATACCGGTACCGTACCCGCACCCGGGCAACATAGCCTCAGATGTATTCTTTCACTAAGGAATAGAGGAAGTATCAACTTTCAAGGATCGAATTATGATGACATATATAGTCAAATTCTTTAAAATATTATGATAAATATTAAAAGGAGATTGATTTAGTAGTTGATAAGTATATTTAAAAATATATATAATTATTTATTTAAATATGTTCATGTGAAATAGACTTTTAAACAGACTAACAAATCATATTAGGTTTTCAAAAGGTCAGACTCAGACCTAAAAGATAAACTTATGATAGGCTATAGGTCATACTCATACCTACAATTTTTTCTCAAGTTTAGCAAAGTCTAACTCAGTCAAACTTATTTCCAAACATAACAACATGGTCAAAAAAATAATAGTTCAACCACATAGTCATTACAAGGAACCTCTCATAGCAGGTACAAATATGTACAAAGAATACACAGTTTACAACACACAAAATAAAATCAAAGGGAGAATGTTTCCACTGCAAACTCAAGCAATTCACATGAAATAGCAAAACGATAGTATTTGATTTTGAATTATGTCGAACAATTTAGTCATTTTGTTAACATATAAGTACTAACTTATCAATAAGTGATATAATACATGAATAATTTATGAACTAATTTGTTTGTAAGTGATATAATTTACAGACTAATTTAACAGTAAATTATATATTAATTTACCTAATTTTGCGATATAGTTCGAAATTGGATTTTTTTTTTATAGATAGAAGAAATGACAAAATTATTATAAACTCATACACATAAGTGAGAGAGCCGGGATTTGAACTCCGATCATGACGTTTAACCTAATAATTTTGACATTTTTTTTAGTTGAGCTAGAACTTGTGTAGAAATTGATTTTTTTTTTCTATTAGCAGATTTCTGATTGAACTTGTGTATGGACTCTGTTTTAGTACGGCCCAAGAAGAAATTCACAGGCAGCCAGAATATGGGCCGGGTTTATTAACCAAACCCATCTTCGTGCAGGAAATAGGGTACCCATTTATATAGTGCAAAAATCCCCTCTGTATAAACCCTAATCTTCTTCCTCTCTGCCTCCTTCCCTCAACTCTGCGCATTCGGAAGAAGTAACCATGGTAACTAACAATTCTCTTCATTCCACTTCAATACTTTTTCATTCTTAGATCTCTCTTTTCACTGTTCCGTTTCGTTTCTTATTTTTCTCAGGTGAAGTACTCCAGAGAACCTGATAATCCCACCAAATGTAAATCCACTCTCGATTTCTTCTTTCATAAAATGTTTTCATATTCGATTTCCATAATTGTTTGAGATTAATTTAACCTAATTTGTGATTGTGCTTTGTAATTGCAGCAACCAAAGCCAGAGGTGCTGACCTTAGGGTGCATTTCAAGGTAACTATTTGTGTCACTTTTTGTTCATTATTGGTAGTGATAGACTGTGTTATGAGATTGTTAAGTCTTACAATTTTATGTGATTTTCATATGCAATTCTTGTCGATTAGAGTAGTTGATCTAGTGAATTTATTATTCAAAAGAAAAATGAAAAAACATGGCTGCGTTTTTTAGGTGTTTTAAATATTTGTCCAAAAGAAAATTCCATTTTTATTGAGTAGGACTCTGTTTGGATGAACAACCTAATTAATCATTTATAGCATAAGTTTGTTTGTATTATTTCTACATCAAGAGATAAAATTAAGTAAAATTGTATTAATTGAAGCTATAAACTGTTTTTGTTAGCTATCCTAGAGAGCTTTTAGGAATAAGTTGAATCACAATTTATGAGCATTTTTTTTAATATGGCCAATTTATGAGTATGCTATAAGCTGTTCGTAAGTTCTGCTACAAGTCTCACAAGTGTTTAGCTTAGCAAATAAGCTTAAATAAGTCAACCAAAACAGGCCTGTAGTATGCAGTTATTTGTTTTTAAAAGTTTAATGTAAATTTGTGCAGCTGTTTTGTTTTCACTATGGGTTTTCAAAGATTTGAGATTGTGTTTAAATTTCTCCTTGCAGAACACCAGGGAAACAGCGTTCGCCATCAGGAAGTTGCCCCTGATCAAAGCCAAGAGATACTTGGAAGATGTTTTGGCTCACAAACAGGCTATTCCCTTCAGACGTTTCTGCCGTGGTGTTGGCAGGACCGCCCAAGCTAAGAATAGACATTCCAATGGGCAAGGACGCTGGCCCGCCAAGTCAGCTAAATTCATTCTTGATTTGCTCAAGAATGCTGAGAGTAATGCTGAAGTATGTGTTCATTTGTATTTTTTATTTGTTGATGAGCTTTTTATGCACACCTACCTGTTGCTTGATATTTTAAACCAACTTTCAATAACATTGATTTTTGGTTGTCTATTTTTAGGTGAAAGGTTTGGATGTGGATGCTCTCTATGTTTCTCATATCCAGGTCAATCAAGCTCAAAAGCAAAGACGTCGTACCTACAGGGCTCATGGAAGAATCAATCGTATGTTGTGCTTTTTGTATTAGTATATCCAAATGTATCTTTTATTGTTATTACATGCTTATTCTTATATGTTGGCTCTGTATTTTTTTTTGTGTAGCCTACATGTCATCTCCATGCCACATTGAGTTGATATTGTCTGAGAAGGAAGAGGCTGTCCAGAAAGAGGTATTGATCTGTTATTTTTCTGTAGTAATAACTTGATTTTTCTTTTGAATCAAACTTATTTGTTTTTTATTCCTGCAGCCTGAGACCCAGTTGGCAACAAACAAGAAGAAGTCTCAAGCTCTTCGAACTGGCGCTTCATCTTAAATTGTTAGCAGAGCTAATAGTTGCATCCCTATCTAGATTATGTCATTTTTGTTGCACTCTATCAGTTATGTTTGTCATGAGCTGTTTTTGAAGTTTGGGCAGCAGTTTTTGTTTCATATACTATGGTTTATGTTAATTGACTTGCTTGGAAAATTTTATGGTTGTACTTGCATGATTGATTCAAGTTTTATTTACACATTCTGGGCTTCAAAGATCTGCTGCTGAGTTTAGTATAATGTTGATTTTCTGATTGCTGCCATACCTTTTTTTTCCTAATCAATCTGAATTAGACTGAATCTGTTAAAATATTTTTTTCTTATTTCATTGTACTTCAACATTTGATTAGTATTAATCATTTATACATTGTTGAATTTGTTTATATTACTTATTTTATTTCTAAAATATTGGAGAAAGTTATATTTTGCAATGAACATTGCTTTAATTACCCTTTTCACAAAGTATGGCTGAAATATGGATACATCGTGATACGAAGTGAGGGTTTTTTAATTGTAATTGCTCCTTTGAAGTTGAAGACGATTGTTGGTTTGATTGATTTTTGAGCTTCTAATATTTCTTTTTTCTGGTATAAAAAGAGCTTATAATATTTCTATTCAGACCTTTCGTAATAACGAGGTGAAGTCAATTAGCTAGTGCTCTTACAAAAATCGTCCAGCAGTCAAGTTTGTTTACATAATCTAACATGATTGATTTCTTTGAGGGTGAAGTAATTTTGCTTAAATATTTGTAATACAGATTTCAAATCAAAATTTATGAAATATTTCAGAGATGAACAGAGTGATTATAACATAAAGGGATACTCAAAATTGCATCCAGGATATTTAATCTTGAATAATTTTTTCATTTACCTGTGTATGGTTGGTTGCTAAAAGACCTTGTGGTATGCTAGGGCAATGTTTGGTAAGTCCAATAAGCTAGTTTAAATAGGTTATTGGATTAGCTTGTAAGCTTGTTTGACAAAAATGTGAAGTGTTTGACAACGAGTTTCTCTAACTAGTTTATAGCTTTTTTAGATGCTATTTCAAGTAGCTTATAGCTTATAGCTTTTTCATTTTATTTCATATTTACCCTTATTAATTTTTTTTTTTTAAAATTATGTAATAACTACCCACTAACACTTACAAAAAAAAACTACCCACTAACTATGTATTTTTATGTCATTTTGTACTTTTAACCGTTAAATTTGTCAAACACTTTAATTTTATTCTACTAGCTTTTCAACTACAACCTATCAACTATAAACTAGTTTATCAGTTAGCTTATACCTTATTTTTACCGAACGTATGTAGTGTGAACTTGTCCACTCTCCCTCATATAAGTGTCTCTTGTATGATTTGTTTCGTAACAAAGGTCTTCTACCAGAATCATAGTTTTTGAGAAACTAATGAATTACTATATTTCCAAAGAGCATTAACAGCCACATTACAATGAAGAATGAAATTGAGAGGATTGAACTGAGTGTAATCTTTCTTAAACATGTTAAATTAGACAAGGGAATCATTTTCAAATACTACATTACAATGAAGAATGAAATTGAGAGGATTGAACTGAGTGTAATCTTTATTTATTATTATTAGAGTTTAATGAAGATGTAACCAAAAAAGAGTTTAATGAATATGTTTTTTATATAAAAAAATAAATAGATGTATTCTTTCTTTTTCTTTTTTTTTTTGACAAATGGTTTATCAGTAAGAAATAATTTATTCTGCTTGACAAAAAAAGAAAGAAATAATTTATTGTTATTGGACCAAAGTCTAAAACAATATAGTAGTAGTTCTTACATTATTATTGGCGTGACCACGTCACTTCACCAAACCATAAAACTAAAACCCCTTTTGCCATAACCCATAAGCTTCTCACTTCTTTGCAAATTCTAACTTCTTTTTCTTCTTCTTCTTCTTCATTCCATCAATACAATTCACCCTTTCCATCTCAATTCACTTTTCATTCTTCCAAAGGTAACAATCTTCTTTCTTTTCTTTTCCTTCAATTTTCATTCACTACTGTTTCAATTGTTCCGCCAATTTCATTTTTATTTTTTATGGTCAAGAACGACACACACTTGTTCATTCAGCTGCAATTTCTTCGTTAACGAAACCCCATTTTGAAAATTTAGGGTTTTTATTTATTTCGTCTCTGTATCTAAATTTTTTCTGTTATATGTTCTTTAATTCTTTTACTGTGAGTGTTCATTGTGTTGGGAATGTTGGAATTTGGGATTGGGTATTACTTACAAGTGTGTTTTGATGAATCTGAACGTCCCTTTTATGAATTTTAGTTATAGGTTATATTAGAATTGTTAAATTTTGTTTTTTTTCTGCAGTAATATAGTGCTTTGATCAGAATTTATAGTTGCCCTACTAAGCCAAGATGTAAAAATGTTTGGTTCCACGTTTAGGGCTGTTTGAGTAAACAGCTTATTTGCAGCTTATAGCACAAATGCTTAAGCTTACATAAGCTATTTTTACAACAAATGATAAAATAAAGATAAATTGTTTTATGATATGCTACGAGTTGTTTTCATAAGCTATATGGGGGGAGAACTTATGAAAATAAGCTGAATAAAACTTGTGAAAATTGTCATAAGTTCTCTCAAAAAGTCTCACAAAACTTACGGCAGCAGATAAGCTCAAATAAACCAATCCAAATAGGCTCTTAGAGGAGGCAAAATTGAATTTAGAGCTGTATAATTGATTTAGATGTGTTTGGATGTTTTCGACTATAATTTATTGTCCCTAGAGTTTATTCTAACTTGAAGCTGGGTTTTTTAGCTTTTGCCACTACAATTAATTCTTATTCTTGAATTTCTTGTTTAACTCTCTTTTACATGTATATATCCAAACATAAATAATTTTACATTCAAGTCACTTTTAGTCAGAATCAATTTTATAAAATCAATTTATTCCGAATCACTTTTGGTCCTCTTAGAACCAAACACACAAAGATTTGTCTTGAGACTTTTTTTGGCATTTTATTGTATTTTTTGGGGTGTATACAATATCACACTTGTTGTATTTCATTCAGAAACATTCTCATTTTAACATATAGCCCCTTGGATGACTTCAATATGTTCATTTGAAGATTTTTATGTATCCTTTATTATGTTGTACAACTTTAGAACTAAGTAATTCTTTGATAGAAATGGTTAGAACTTAGAAGTAGTACTGGTATTAGCTCTAGCGGTTGTTGTTCTTGCTGCTTGGACTTAATGGGTTGTTCAGTGTTTTACCTTAACTTTTTGCTTTCAGATGGATTGGCAAGGGCAAAGCCTAGCAGAGAAGTTAATGCAGATAATGTTGCTTGGATTTGCTGTGATTGCCTTTGGAACGGGATATCTTACGGCTTCTTTCCAGATGATGATCCTCATATATGCTGTTGGTGTCGTTCTCACCACATTGGTGACTGTCCCAAATTGGCCCGTTTTCAACCGCCATCCTCTTAAGTGGTTGGATCCAAGTGAGGTAGAAAAGCATCCAAAGCCACAACCATCGTCAAACGTGAATTCAAAGAAGAAACCCATTAAGAAGTAGGGTTCTTGACATATGTTAGTGCTAGTATTTCCTTGAGTTAAAATTTCATGCTTTGACAATATTTTGCTTCTTATTTTCTTTCCCTCTTGTTCCCCTATGGTGGATATTATTACAAATTTACAATGTACTTTACTGTTGTGGACTACAAAAATATTAGCAATTTTCATTTTAGGTATGATTTGATTTGTCTTGGTTCTCTTGCCTTTTTTCTGCCAAATTTCAACCTTAAATATCTTTCTAGATCTTGGAGAGGATAACTTATCTTCTCACCGTTTGGCATGTTTGAATTTCTGTTTGGAAAGTTCCAAATCATGGTTTGAGTAAAAGCTTGAATCTTGTTGGCTGTATAGCTTTGATCAATGATCCAAACCATGGTTTTGGGGTTGAAATTTATACATGTTTGGATTACAGTTTGTATATATCGTATACATTATTAGTAGGGTTAGGATCAAATGACACCAACTAAAAAATTGATTTTCCATGGGACTCTTCATTATGCAAACTACGTATACTCATTATCCGGCTAGATTGATGGACCTAGCTACATTGATGAACGATTTTTAGTTCACTGGTGTGTTGTTTTTGGTTACATGTGAAAAACAAGCATGGAAAAAACAGAAAACCGGTGGCTTTTCGTTTTTTTTATTATTATTATTTTTATAAAAATTTTAAATAAAAAATCAGTTTAAATAGTTTATCTTAAAATGTTGTTTTAAGTATTTTATCATTTTGTTATAATTATTTTTTGGATCATAAAATTTTTAAAAACTCTAAAAAAAATAGCTTTTCATAAAAATTATTTTTTGGAGATATTTTTTATAATAAATTGTAATTTTTATTAAGTTAAAATCTGTAATATGAATATTTAAGTTATTGAATATTAAAATCACTCTTTTAATTTATAAAAAAATGAATTTGAAAGAACTTTTACTACTTTTAATTAAATTATCATAAAAATTATTTTTAGAAAAACAAAGAAATTTTTTTAAAGCTAAAACAAATGGGCCTTAAATTTATTCATGCAATGAAATGTTTTTTTTCTACCCCAATAATTGTCAATCTACCCCCCAACATTAATTTTGAATGGACGAATTTACCCTATATATAAACTAAAACCCTGAAGAAAAAAATTTGGTTACCGGAACACTTTGAAAAAAAGTTTTCTGATATGTAAAATTTTTTTTGGTTATCAGAACACTTTGGAAAAAAGTGTTTAGGTATATAAATTTTTTCTAATTTATCACTTTGGAAAAAAATGTTCAGGTATGTAAAATTTTTCTAATTTTTTTTGTTACCTGAACACTTTGAAAAAAAAAGTGTGTAGGTATGTAAAAATTTTCTAAATTTATTTTGTTACCTACACACTTTGGAAAAAGTGTTCAGGTATGTAAAATGTTTCTAATTTTTTTTGTTACCTGAACACTTTGAAAAAAAAGTGTGTAGGTATATAAAATAAAAATAAAAATTCCAAATTTATTTCTTTCATCACGTGATGTTACCACTTTTACAGAACTCATCAATCAACATGTTATAAGTATAATCATTCAGAACAACATTGCATTTAACCATAGTACTCCCTCTGGTCCTTATTATAAGGAATAATTTGGTAAAAACACACATACCAAGAAACCTTATCTTTCTTAATAAAAATTCTAAAATTTTACAATCTATTCCAAAACTAACCTTGGTGTATTAATTTATTCTTAGGGAATACTCCCTCCGGTCCTTTTTATAAGGAACAATTTGGAAAAAAAAATTGGTCCTTTTTATAAGAAACAACCATTAAATTTATTCTTACAATTCCATTTTTACCCTTATTAAATTGTATTCATTCCAAAGTTATGCATTAATTAGAGTGATATATTCCCTAAGGATAAATTAATACACCAAGGTTAGTTTTGGAATAGATTGTAAAATTTTAGAATTTTTATTAAGAAAGATAAGGTTTCTTGGTATGTGTGTTTTTTCCAAAGTGTTCCTTATAATAAGGACCGGAGGGAGTATGTCACTCTAATTAATGCATAACTTTGGAATGGATACAATTTAATAAGGGTAGAAATGGAATTGTAAGAATAAATTTAATGATTGTTTCTTATAAAAAGGACCAAATTTTTTTTCCAAATTGTTCCTTATAAAAAGGACCGGAGGGAGTATTATACAATGCCAAAACAAGCTCAAATAACCGTTTCCTCAACACATCTCTCAAAATTGTGTGTTATATATGAGCATCAGGAATAATACCCAAGGTGAACATAATTAATAAAATATAAAGTTATAAAATAAACTACCATCCATAACAGACTTGCCAAAGTGAACATAATTGATCTGCTAATAGCATATGAGACTTTGTCAGAACTCAAAACATGACAGACTTGCCATTGCCAAAACATACGAAACTTGACAAAGACCTCGGACTTGTCAAAACTCAAAGCACAGCAAACTTGCAATTGCCAAAACATAAGACTTGTTAATAACATTTTTACAGTAGGCAGCAGCAAAGTGAAAATCAAAACATCAATTCAGTGACAAAGTGAAAATCAAAGATTAGCAAATTTCCCTCTTACACAAACTAGCAAAATAAATAATATTTGGAATAATCTCTAGATCATAATGACATAAAAAAAGGAAAGAATTTTATATGCAGAGTAAACCTAGATCCCTGGGTCAATGAGTATTAGACTGGAATGAAGAACATGATTCTTTTCAAAGGTTGAAATTTGCGTGAAAGAAGAGAGTATGTATCCAGATGTGAGTTTTTGCTTTCTATATATATATATGCCCTTGTAAGCATCTTAAAAAGTTTTACTTGTTATACTCCGAGTATCTCGACATCCGGTGTTTGTGCTACATTGGACCAAGTGTATACTCTACCTATTAGCTAGGCCCAAAAATCTTCTTTCCATGTTCCTCAAGTAACAAGTCAAATAATATCTCTATCCTAACCTAAAACAATCGTATAACAAAAGAACTGTGAATGTTGCTTGTAATTTTATCTATATGCAATCAGCAAGGATCATCACGATCCAAAACAGTGTGTTTGTTAATGTCATTACAGACTCTGTACAAGATTGAACCAAAGTGAAAAAATTCAGATTGAACTAATGAGAACTCAGTTGACCTAGAGATACATGCCAAAAGGAACTATTTACAATCAGTAGTATTCTAGGGATTAATGAAAATTTAAGGATTTTCATTCCTCGTAGCATTTAAAAAGGGATCGTTGTCCTCGTCAAGCAAATTGTCGTCATCATCC
This sequence comes from Trifolium pratense, assembly GCF_020283565.1. Taxonomy (NCBI): domain Eukaryota; kingdom Viridiplantae; phylum Streptophyta; class Magnoliopsida; order Fabales; family Fabaceae; genus Trifolium; species Trifolium pratense. The sequence continues at coordinate 52,098,905 of NC_060060.1, forward strand.
TGATAATCTAAAATAGATTGGTTAGTCTTCTTTCGAGATTGTCTTCTATGCTTCTTAAGCTCCAAACGTGGTTCTGCTTGCTTAGAACCCATATTTCCTATTTTTAACCTGAAAAAGAAAAAAATATAATTGTATTAATAACCAAATACTGTACATGTATGGTCATTGATTTAGCAATTTCCCAAAATAAAAACATAATAATCTCATGTAAGATTTTTATGGTTGTTTACTTCTTGTTAGAAACCTTATTGCATTCTTTTGCATAGTTTGAGTTGCATTGCAAATTTCTTACTCATATCCAAGTTAGAAATCTTTTGCATTGTTGTGTGGAAATTCCATAATTTATTCTGAGTGTGTGTGGTTATTTTTCAACTACAGTAGACCCTAGCCATTTAAAAATTGCTCACTCACTTTAGTAGCTTCTTTTGGGCTGAAAAACAAATGCTATTATATCAATGAAATTCATGTTTGAATCTAAAGTAATAATCAGTTTTCAACTATGTATAGCATCTCATGTCCATGATCACAAAAACAGCCCAGAATGCTCGTCTTATGGACAACTAATATAAATATATAAAAATTCCAAGAATTATACCCCCAAAAAGAAATCCAAGAATTGAATTCTTCGATCAAAGTATCATATTCTTTAGTTAAAACTGAGAATCATTGATTATCAATCACAAAGACAAATTGCTCTTCATACCTTACATCGCTTTCTCTTTTAGTTCCAAATGTCCTCAACTGAAACTCCTCTCGGATTCTAATTTCATCAAGAAGTTGAAAATAGAATGGATATCTTTCCCAATCCCCCTTTACAATGCAGCCAGGTTCACCAAGATGCAAACAATTGTTGAATGAACATGTTTTAGGCTCATTTCCACCAAGCATTTCCCTGATCTGAATAAGGCAAAAAAACAAAACAATTCAAATAGGAAAAATTGTATGGACACGGTTGGATATAACACAAACTTACTAACTTCAGGAAACGTTTGCGCAAGAGATTGCTTTGTCACTTTCAACAAACTAGGCTGGTTAAATCCAGGAGTATCGGCAAAATAACCCCCTCCAGATAATGGAAGCAGAGAGACATGACGGGTAGTATGCTTCCCCCTGCCGCTTCTTGTTGAAACCTCTGCGACTCGTTGGTCATCAAACCACTTGCTACCTAAAATCTGAGAAACAATGCAGGCACACGTGTGATACAAATACCAAAGTCATGCAAGATAAGAGACATAAAGAGTCGAGAGAAAACAAAAAACGCACAGGTTCAAACCAATTCTCCCCATCTGTAGTATCACAAGTACGAGGATTGCTTCGAAGGGCATTGATCAAACTAGACTTCCCAACTCCACTAGGACCCACAAGCACTGTTATTTGATCTTTCAATTGGAACGCAAGAAGATCAAGGTTATGTCCGGATTCAACGCTGCAAAAAATTGGCCGGTATCCCCAGTCACGAAACCTAGCCTTCCAAGAATCCAGGGCCTACACAAGAGTGAAGGCAATTACTTCACATAAAAAGATGATCACAGTCGCTTTCCAAGTTAGCAGCATAGCAAAGAAAAACTAAATTATTTTCATAAGCCAAACACAACAACCAAACATTGATTAAAGCTTTCTGGTAAAAGGTAAACACTCCTTCGAACATCAAATGGATCTTTACATAATAAGGGCGAAGTTGAAAACTTCATATAAATTGATTAAGAACCATCTTGAACAAACTCTTCTTTAAGTTCTGCTAAATTGAAATCAGTTTATTCCCCTCCTAAAATTATTTAAGAAGCTCGCTCATTTAACTCATCTAGCATACATACAAAGTACAAACTCATAAAAGTGTCACTGTTAAGAACTAAGCACGTATCTCAATTGAATAAGGACCTCATTGGATTGACTTATTTAAACTTATCTAACAACAAAAACACTTATGAAACTGTTTGGAGAACTTGTGGAAACAACTTATGGCATGTCCATAAGTTGTTCCCAGCTTATATCCATAAATTTTTTGGGATAGCTTATAAAAACAGTTTGGCTTATTTTATTCTTTGGTATAAAAATAGCTTATACATAAGCACTCATAAAATAAGCGCTTATGTTATGAGTGCTTAACTAAGCCGTTTATCCAATCAGGCATTAACTCTTGTTATCTAAAAGCACATCCAACCTTACCATAATTTTTATCAAACACAAGGCTATACACTACATAAAATTAATTATAATCACAATGCCATTGCAATCTCATGTAATAACATTGTTATGGTTATTTACTTCTTGTATCCATAAATTGTTATGGTTGTTTACTTCTCTGTTTGAGAGAACTTGAGGAAACAGCTTATGACATGTCCATAAGTTGTTTTTGGCTTTTATCCACAAATTCTCTACAATAACTCATAAAAACAGTTTGACTTATTTTGTTCTTTGGTATCAAAATAGCTTATACACAAGCACTTATAACATAAGTGCTTAACTAAGCCGTTTATCCAATCAGGCCTTAACTCTTGTTATCTAAAAGCACATCCAAACTTGGTTTAATAGGGGCCTGTTCGGATTGGCTTCTTTGAACTTATCTACTTGCAGAAGTTTTGTGAGACTGTTTGGGGGAATTTATGAAAACAACGTATGACAATTTTTATAAGTTTTTTTCAGCTTATTTTCATAAGTTCAATATAACTTACGAAAACAGCTCGGAGTATATATAGAAACAATTTATCTATATTTTATCTTTTACTATAAAAACAGCTTATGTAAACTTATACATAAGCACTTATCATGATAAATGTTTGTGCTATAAGCTGCAAATAAGCTGTTTATCCAATCAATAATCTAACCTACCATAATTTTTATCTAATACGAGGCTATATACACTACATATAATCATAATCACAATGTCATTGTGGCAAGATAGCAAACCTCTTTATCCACAAGCTCAGTCTTGTTAAGCGCTAGAGTGAAAGGAATCCCAGTGGATTCAGCTTCCACCAAGAACCTTGTAAGAGTAAATGGCTCAAGCTTGGGTTGATCAAGCGAAAAGAGAACAAGTAAATGATCTACGTTAGCCACAGGAGGATCAAGAATTTCAGAATTTCTCTGAAACACGTTTTCAATCATACCCCTACGATCCACCCAATCAACAGAACCTACTATAACCTTATCACCAACCATAACCCTACGTTTTATCTTCTTCAGTAAAGCTCTCACAACGCACAGAAGCTCCAAACCTCCGGAAGAATCGTGGAAGGTTCCAGAATGTTCTGGTTGGACGATTACGCGCATGAAATTGGCTTGGGATGAAGCGACGACGCCGATGGCTTGAGATTCGGAGAGAGGAGGATTTTCTTCGCGGGATAGGATGGGAGCGAGAGAGGAGAAGTTTTTCAATGTGTGTTTTGCTTTCAGGAGATTCTTGCTTGGGGCATCGTGCTTAGGGTTTTGTTGTCTGGCGGAAATGGAAGTGAATCGGCGGAGAAGTTGAGGGACGACGGTAGCCACCGTGCGGTGGTGGCGGATAATGGAGAACGATGCGAGTGACATGCTAGAGAGAGAGAATGATCGAAAATTGAGAGCTAACTGAAACGGTTAGAGTGAGTGAGCGGAGATATGAAGCGATTATTTTCAGTTTTGAGTTGTTTTCTTACAAGTGTGTGTCAGTGAGGACTGGTGACAGAGGAATGTTATTCGTGACTTGATTTGTTTAAACGAAACGACCATTGCTAATTTAGAAATTAGAATACGGAAATTTTTTTTTTCAATAAAATTAATTAATGTTATATATTTGGATAATTAGTTTTTTTAAAAAATTGTTTTGGTATAAAATATATTAAATTTATCGGAAAGATAAAGTGTGTGAAAAAAATAGGAATTTATTAGTGGATTAAAATTAGAGTATAATAGAAAAATAAGGTGGAAAAATACACTTTCTTAATTTGATATTACTATTCTAAATGAACACTTAATTTTCAAAAAAAAAAAAAATGGGCACTTAAAAATACGGAGGGAGTATTATTAAAAAAAATATTTAATTATGTTTTAAAAAAAATTAAATATTTAAATAATGAGAAGCAATAAAATGTAAAATATGAAATTCATTTAAAACTAACCCCTTAAAAATGAACAGATTTTTTTTTATAATAAAGAAAAAAGTAACGGATTATAGCTTATCTTATTTCATTCGGTCTAGATTATAGTTAATTTTTTTTTTTGTTTAGATTATAGTTTATCTTTTAGTTTTAAATATTATAGTCTATCTTTTATCTTAATTATAAAAACAAAATGAGTATACAAAATAAGATAATTACCTTAATTATCTCTAAAGTTGTTACAAAAAGATAAGAAAGAAAATAATCTATAAATATGAATTCATGATCAGTTAAAGAAGTACATCAGAATTTTAAGAGGATTGGACTTCAGATTTTGAAGAACAATTGGTAAGCTTTTTAACTCATCTTATATATGTATTTGACTTCTTTTTTTTTCTCTAAAAATTTTCACCATGTTTATTTTGTTTATTTATTTGATCACATGCATATACAAGTTACTTTATTTATTATCATGAGAAGATTAAGTAGATTTCTGAATGTACTTTTTTTTTTTTGTGTGTTTACGTAATAGCTTATGAAAATCTTAAGTGAAGGATTTTTAGCAACAAAAGTACTAAATAAATATGTTATACACAATACCAGAGATTGATAAATAAATTTCACAAATATCGTTTTAGTAATTCATATAACCTTTTATTGTTAAAGTCATTGGATTTGGTCTACTGGTGATCCTGAGTTCGATCCTCAATTCCGTCGTAAACAAAATAAATAAAAAAATAAGAAGTACTTCTAATTCATTAGGCTAGTTAAATTTACGTAATTTATCTCCCATGTTATTTACTTCTAATTCATTAGGCTGGTTTTCAAGAATAAAAAATGTTTTCTTTTTTAAAAAAATGATTTAATAAAAACAAATCTTTTTTTGTCAAAATTATTCCCATCACATTTCCTACATCTACCTCGAACCAATCGGGCCCATGGGAGGGGAGGTGAGGGGGTAATCTTGACAAAAAAAGATTTCTTTTATTAATTTTTTTTTTTATTTTTTATTCTTGAAAAAAAATTAAAAACAAAAAAAAATCTCAATTATTAGAGAGATTTGATTGGTTAAAAAAAATGTTTTAAATTGACAAAAGGAATATTTTAAATTCATAGAACATTTTAAATTGTGAGGGAACATTTTTTTAAAAAAAATTGTTTTAAATTTTGTTTCTTTTTTTCTAGAATAAAAAATGTTTTTTTTTAAAAAATGATTTAATAAAAAGAAATCTTTTTTTTTGTAGAGATTACACCCTTCCCTCCCTTTCCTCCCCTCAATCTACCTCGAACCAATCGGTGGCAATTTTAATCACATCATGAACAAATGCAATGCAATTAAACTTGATGTAAAAATTTTACGAAAATTAAGGAAACGGTTATCAGATGTTTGTTTTTAAAAAAACAAAATTAAGTCACATTTACAAAATTAGTCTTAATTTAATAATGGTTTAAAATAATTGGAATGGTTTTTTAGTCAAAAACATGTGGGAGTAGGTAGGCTTGCTAACTTACTCCCACATGTTTTTAGTTGAGAGTAAATTAGCAAACCCTATATATATACAAGCTTTAATTCATACTATAAATTAGCTCTTTTGACCAAATTTTTGGTTTGTTTTTATATATACGGTATAATTTGAATAAAAAATAATATTAATATTATTAACTATTATCTTCTTGATTAATAAAAATAAAAAAAATTATATTCACCAAGATTTAAGGTGTTTTGTTTTCAATTTGTCATCTTTTTTTTAAGCTGAGAAACTACACTATCAAAGTTGGTTCCTAATTTTAATAACATATAAACCATTTAACTTTTTTTTCAACTAATTTTTTTAAATGAAAATTATAATAACTTGGTTCAACTTTTATTGACTTTGAAGAGTAATACAGGTAAAATTAGTCAAAGTTGGTGGTGTTTGTAGTCAGAACAGTCAAATTTTCAAGGAAGAAAATTCAGCTTTCAATGTTGAAAATAGAATCTTTTAATACTGGCTTAGAAGGCTGTTATTCAACATTTATTTATGGTCTAAATTCAAACTCAATTGAAGTCCCACCATCGCCTTATGACGAGGAGGAAATCATATTCTTCCCTGGCTTTGTCCAAATTCAACATAAGTCATTGAAATCAAAATCTTGCAATTCCGGCTTAAAAGACTATTCAACTTTTATCCCTAATCTAAATTCGAATTCAAATGACCTCCTACCATCCTCTTATGATGACGAGAAGGAAATCACATTCATCCCCGACTTTATCCAAATTCAACATGAGTCATTAGAATTAAAATCTTTCAATACCAGCTTAGATGACCGTTCAATCTCTAGTTTAGATTTGTCCGATGAGGACAACTTTATTACATACGACGGACCTTTCTTGACGTTTGATGCCCCTGATGAGGACAACTTTATTACGCATGACGGGACTTTATTACATACGACAAGTAGTTCAACATTTGATGATGATGACAATTATGATGGTGATGATGAGTATGATGATGATGATGATGATGATGATGATGATGATGATGATGATTATGATGTATGATTCCTTTATGGGTGATATTCTCGTACAACTAGGCCAGCATGGAGTTAGAGTTGGTTTGTTTTTTACACGTAACAGTTGTTGGTGGTTGTAAGTCGGGGAGAATTCTACTAGTGGTTGAGATGAAGAAAACGGTTTTTTTTTTGACACAATGAAGAAAAGAATGTTAATTAGCATAGAATATGTGACAATTGTTTGAATTTTATTTTACTAACTATTTTTTTTTTGGTAGAAATTTTACTAACTATTCTTTTGCCTGTTAAAATCATAAATGTTTATGGCATGTTATTTTGTAGTTTATATTTCTATAAACAAAAAATAATATACTCCATCTATTTTTTTTTTAAGTGTTCATTTTTGTCGAATTTAGCGTTTCAATTTAACTGTCGTTTTCGTATTTTAAGGGTACAATTTGTCAATTATATCATTTGTCAAATACTCTTATATTTTTAATAAAACTAATTAATGTTATATATTTGAAAAAAGACAAAAAAAACAGAGGAGTACTACTTAATTAATTATTACTCCCTCTGTTCCTTTTTATTTGTCTTTTTAGAATAGTAACAACAAATTAAGAGAATGTATTTTTGCACCTTATCTTCCCATTATACCCTAATTTTAATCCACCAATAAATAGTACCTGTTTTTTTGCACAAAAAAAGTAAATTAATATGTTATGTACAAAAAAAAATTCAAAAAAAAACTTTTGTTTTCCAAATATATAGCATTAATTAGTTTTATTGAAAAGGGTAAGACAATTGATATAATCGACAAAATATAATCTTAAATTATCAAAGACAAATAATTTTTTTCTAAAACGACAAATAAAAATGACATAAAAGTACATGGTTAGTGGATAGTTATTATAAATTTTAAAAAATAATAATAATAAGGATAAATATGGAATAAAATGTAAAAAAGTTATAAGCTATACGTTCATATGTAAAAAATGTTATAAGCTACTTAGATAATCGTTACCAAACAAGTACATTTTATCAAACAAGCTTATAAGCTAATGCAATAAGCAGGGACGGATCTAGGAATCTATAAAATGGGGGGCCGAAATAATTAAATAAATCATAATAATTATAATAGTACTTAAATATGCTTAATAAAAAATAAAAAATACATTAAATTGTTTATCTAAATTGTACACGATATTGTTCTATATTATAAAATTCATCAACAACTGAACCGTATTAATTAGTTTGAAATTCATTTTCTATCTTATTTCTCAACCTATTTTTCACAATCTTCGTATAGCAAGAAAATAATTTTTCACTTATAGCAAACAATCAGAATTAACTTAATTGAATTTGGACTTTTTTTTTGGGTGAAGAATTGAATTTGGACTTTAATAGTGTATAATATATATTATCAAAATATTTTAAAGTAAATTGTTACAATTACTATATTGTGGCTGCATGTTTTGCACCAAACAGTCGTTACTAATCTTTTACCACATCTCTCAAATATCAATTTATGTAGTATGTATCAATAACAAGTATATTATGAAGAAAAAAAATATGACAAGAGGGGGGGGGGCCTCAGCCCCTACTTGCCCCCCCCTTATGTCCGTCTCTGACAATAAGTTATAAGCTAGCTTATTGAAGTTACTAAATATATTTTTTTTAATGGCAAATTGTTAGTTATATATTAGAATATTATGTTAGTCTTTTTGCTTATCGAACTAAAGATACCCTTAAATGACATGATCAAGTTTAATATACGAGGCATTTTCTGGGTGCATAGACTCCACCAAATTGTGTATAACAATATTACATGAAACTCACACAAATAAATAGAAGAGCTCTATTTCAAACTCAAGACACCATAAATATCTATCATAACATTATTGGGGAATTATCAAATCATAGTCCACTAAATATATAAACAATTTCTATTTTATTCTTATATTCTATTACATACAACATATCGATAATCGGGAAATCTTTTATATTATAAGTTTGTATACATAAGCAAACTTTAAACCCTAATTTGTTTTCCATGTTTTCCCTCCATTTTATTTTCCAATTTTTATTAAAAAATAATACAATTTTGTCTTGACTATGATTCGAACCCGCAACCCTTCAGTGCAAGGCAATATTTCCAACCATTATGGCAAGTATATCAATTGTGATTAAAATTGTGTGCAATAATTGATAAGCACCATCAATTTTAAAAGTATATCATATCAAAATTATTGTTGACTATATTATTCATCACGAAATATTTTTATGTCTTTCTTGATCAATGATTTTTTTCTACCGGATCATAAATTTAGAGAATAATTATCATGTGAGATTTGGAAAGTTATTATCACGTGTAATTTAGAAAGTTATTATCAAACTCAATTCTGCTAAATCAATTTTTTTTTGCAATACAACCAAACACAACCATAGTCATGTCATTAATCACATTCATTACTTTGATTTTAACATTGCAGATTTAATATTAACCGATGATCAATTGATACAATATGCACTAGCAGACCAATTGTGATTTAAATTATGTCCACAAAGTGTTAAGCTCCATCAACTTTCATAGGAAAGATTTCATACGACAATTAAGCACCATCAATTTTCATTGCACAATTTAAACAATTAAAAACCGATAATCTCTTATATTATAAGCTTGCTAACATAAGCTAACCCTAAACCAAATTTTTTCCCCTCTCATTTTCTCTTTCTTTTTATTGCAGCTTTATATTAAAAAAATACATATTTGTCATCGAACCTGCATCCCTTACTTACAATAAAACCTTTCAACCGCTAAAACATGTGCTTCAATTATGAAAGAATTTAGGAATCCTAATATGTTAACCCTGTTTTCAATAAATTTGAACGGCGGAATTAATCACAATTTTTATTTATTTATGGATGTCTACTTAAGTTTATGTTCTTGATTATGTCTTTAATTTTTTTTTAACCTTTAATTATCATCAATTTTTTAACCTTTAGTTATCAGCAATTTTTTTTTAATAAGTAAACAAAATGATGGGGTTCCAAAACTATTTAAAAAATATATAAAATATAAAATAAGCACATTAACAAATATAGAATAATTAGTCCATGAAATTTCCTATACTACTCTTATTGAAAATGCTCTTAGAATTTTTGTATTTTATTTTTTATTGTTACATATTACACCTAATTAGACTCATGCACCGCATGGGTCAAAGTTCTAGTTATATTCTTACACTTAGTGTAAGTTAATTATAATTTTTGGAGGAGTCTTAAAACACTTGAATAGATCATCATATTAAACTAAGATCAATCATGTTAGTGATTATGAACATTACATATTCACTTAAAATCTCTAAACATTTTATATGAGTTGTATCACATACATGTGACTCAACCTATCTAATTTTTCATTCAATATAGATTTCTAATTCAAGTGCATACCCTAACATTCCCTTCCTAGTAGCTAGGAGACTCTTCACATCATTGATCAAACATCGAAAATCAATCTTACTTTTCACCAAGTCAAACTGGTTCTGATACCACGGTAACAACTTTTCCCGAAACTTTAAAAATATTGGATAAATCAATACATTAAATTAGGAATAACCACATAGTGAGAGTGTGCTTCCTTAAGATAGTAACGAAGAACTTTTTTTTGACAAAGATAGTAACGAAGAACTTAAACTCCTTCCTTAGTAGTATCATTTTGTAGTTTAGTGGCCCTCTTTGCCTTCTATGTTCTATCAATGGAGTATTGTGTTTTAGAAATTAAAAAAATAAAAATAGAAATAAAAGCATTATCATCGTTTTCTCCTTACCAATTTCTGAGCTCCAATTGGTAATTCCCTCCATTCTTTAGTATTTTTTTTCCTTTTGAAATTATATTGTTAGTTGACTTAAAACGTGACCTCCCACCCCAACAACCCCATGTTGTGTTGTTGTTGGCAACAAAGCAACTAACTAAGCACTTATAATTATGGTGCACATCTTGTGACACAGATTTTCTGCTGTCTATTATCTCACGGTTTTCACGCGGTAGTTGACCAGTATCGTCTGATCAAAACTGAGTGGTTGAGATCTTAAACTGTGAAAAATCATAGAAATTTGTGCTGCATAATTACAGTCGTCTGATTAAAGATCAACGGTCGTGATTTAAAATAGCGGCTAATTGTGTGATATTTTTATTGTAGGCAATCCAGATCCCACATCTTGTACCAAATTAGAGAGTTTTAATTTTATTTGGTTTCTTGATTGATTAAAGAAAAATGTGTAAAAAGAAAATTGTACTAACTAGTAACTATCCTGCATGATAATAAAATTATAGATGTTTGAAGTTTTGTTTGATAATTTTATTTTTTTTATCTTATTGGTTGCTAATTATATTTTGATTTTCCTAGATCTCTTTTAATTTTATTTTATTTACAAATTTTTACGATAATTTTGCAAATTTATTGATTTATTTTTTAAATTTTTTTATTGACGGGCACTCCCGCCAACCCACCATCCCACCAAGAAAAAGGGCGGAATGAGATGTTCAACTCACCACCACTAGTTAGCCTGCCCCGCACCGCCTGCCTCTTTTTAGATGAGTTAATCACAGGGTGAGCCAGGGCGGGTTGACCCTTTTTGTCATCCCTACACGTCATTTATAGTTAAAAATTATGATAGGGGGACCAAACTATCATATCTTAACGAGTCATACCACATAATGCCCCAAGACATTTGTGAAACATATTTAAAAAGGAAATTAAGGGTAAAGTAAATGTTACAAAGATAACTTTGTATATTTTTAACATATTAATAAGCTTAACTAGTATTCCGAAAACATTATTTATCATTTTTCTATGGGAGCTTCTACGGTACATTCGAATAATTTGAATGTACCGGTACATCAAGTCAGTAAATTGATAAATTAACGATTTTTTTATGAATTAAAAAACTATTAGCGATTATTATATTTTAAAAATAATAATATCACAAGAAAAAAAAACACAATATATTGTTTATAAGCATGATACTAATTTTTCTAATATTTTCTTAGAAAAAAATTCAATATTGACTATAGTGATGAATAAGAATTCAAAAAATATCAAATTTAATATTTTTGACAATTTTGATGAATAATATTTAGTTACTATAATTATTTTAATGATAAGAAAAATGATTTCCTTTAAAAAATATTCATTTACATATTAATTGATAAGCAAAATGATTTTCTTTAAAAATATTCATTTACATATTAATTTAGTTACCTGATGTACCAGTACATTAAAAATTATCACATGTACCATCAAATTTGCAATTTTCTATTTTAAAATAGGAGAACCAAATTTATAAAATAATAAAAATAGGGAACAAAACTACAATTAAAAAAAAAGAATAAGTTGCGGTTGTTCATCCACAAATGTCGCAGTCTCGTTGTAGTTGTTGGATCAATCCAAACTACATGAGATTTCTCACACCTTGACTTGGGAAACACTAAGAAGATTATCACAGATTCTCATTCTTGCATTCATTGGTTTTAATTAGCTGGCACGTCTTAATACAACAGAACCCAACAATCTAAGATTCTTTCTTTCTGGTAGTAGCAGTAACAACAATCTAAGATTCTCTTTCTAGATGTCGGGAAATCAAGAATGAGAAAAATAGAGATAAGATTTCTTGATCATGTGTTTTTTGACAGCATTGTCTTGATTATCCTTGGTCATTTAGGCCCTTGCATCTGTTTTTTGTTTTCACCACTGATATTCGATTCATCGGACCGTTTAATCTGATTTAGAGATCAGTTCTACATCAACTGATTTTAACCCTCTCCCGATTGCAGTTACGGTGAATCAAACCGTAATCTTCCCTACAAATCCAGCGTCAATCACTACCGAACCAATTAACTATTGGTAGGTCCTGCCAGCCTTTTTTTTTTAGCCAAAAAGGAGGAGTAGCAAAGTGCTACTACCTCAAAAATTATATATATATATATAAAAGAGAACAAGGAGAGAGAGCTTACAAAAAAGGAGGGGGACTAGACCAAAACCTCCCTTAAAAGTTGATAAACCTAAAATTAGGTCTACCTGATCTATTAGCAAAATAACTGTCCCTAATAGCTTGAGAAATTTCATACCAAATGGTGAAATTTTCTATACTAAGACCAACATTAGCAAGTCCATCAGCACATTGGTTCCCCTCTCTATATGAGATACAACAAAATTCATGTTTCTAAGAAGCCTAGAGCAATTAAACCATCTGTTACTTAAAGACCAAGACACTAAATCATGAGATTTGAAAGCAAGTACTACTAAAGAAGAATCTGACTCTAGCCAAAGATTATGCCGATTATGATTAGCAACAATCTCAATTGCTCTCATAGCTCCACAAAGCTCTGCTATGAAGGCTGAATTTGGGCCAATATTTTCTGCAAAGCCACAAAGAAACTCAGAGTTACAATTTCTAAAAATACCTCCACAAGATGCTGTGATGTTATTTGCAGCTCCATCAGTGTTGCACTTTACCCATTGGCCAAAAGGAGGATGCCAAATGACCTCTTTAATAACCGGAGCCTTTGGGGGATGGATTGACACATTGAATTTCTTTAGAATTATGAAGTCTGTGATGGAAGAATAAGAGCAACAGCTGGTTTTATTCCCAGCCAAAGAGACATTGGATTGAATCCAATTCACTGCAGCTTTCCAATGCGTAGGTTTGTTATTGAATCTAGCATTATTCCTAGCAAACCATATAACACTCATAATATTGATCACAGTAGATTTGATGGCAACTTTGTATTGGGGTGTCCAAGAGCTATCACAAAACTTCTAAATATCCTCTAAAGATTGAAAATGAAGTGCCTTGCCTAGAATAGAAGCTAACCATCGCCAAAGATTAACCTCAAAATTGCATTCAAAGAATAGATGGAAAGTAGATTCAGAACAAATATGACAAAGAGAGCAGATAGAAGGAAGGCTACAACCTCTCTCCATGAGTTTATCATCAGTAGGGATCTTGTCTTGCATCAGTCTCCAAACTAGCAAGGACTTTGAGGGTGGCACTTCTTTGCACCAGATGGTTTTGGCCCATGCTTTGACAGGAAAATGAAGTCTCTTAAAATCATAAGCATCTTTCATGGTAAGAACACCTGAAGAATCATTGTTCCAGCAAAGTTGATCTTCCAATGGTTCAACAGGAAGAGTGACCTTCTGAACAATGTTTTTAAGAGTAGGAAATAGCAGTTCCAAATGAAAGGGAATATTCCATTTTTGATCATGTATTATGTCACTGACTTTAGAAGGGAGCCAGACTAAAACATTTTGATTAACATTCAAGGTTTGAGCTAGAGTACCTCCACCGAAACCGAAGTTGAAATAGAATATCAAAGATGCAGTCTTTTAGGGTTTCGTGTCTTTGAGCCACTCTCTAGGAGAGTTGGTGTAAAGTGAATCACTCGGGTTGTGAGATGGTCACTATGTCCTCACTCAGAAACTTGTAGGTAATGAGTTGAGTATTGTACTTGGAGGAAGCTTTTAAGCAACTCCAAATTGTGAACTTAGTCAAGGGTGTTGGCTAGGTATTAATTTCATGGAAGTGTATCTTCTAGTTTATTCAGAATTGTTCTGTTGATCCAATCGCTGTCTGTGATTGAAGAGGGAGTTGTTGAGGAGGCCCTCATACCTAGGTGAGTCTTAGGTAGAAAGTATAGCACGAGTAGTGGTTAAGTGAGAAGATCGTAAACGAGGAGTTTGCTGTGTGGTCTTCGAATTGATACTATTTAGTGGACTTTATCCTTTGTTTGGTATGCCCCTAGAGTAGGCTGTTATGCTGAACTGGGTTAACAATTATGGTGTGTTGTTTATAATTTTCAGTATATGTTTTTAATGCTCTGCTTTATTGTTCTTACTGCTAAGATAAGTGTTACGAAAAGTTTCTGAACATCGTGGACAACACTTGTCTATTGTATACCAGAATTTCAATATACAAAGCAATTTCTAACTGATAAAATTTTTTAAAATGATTATCAAATGTGAGGCAAGTTCTAACTAATAACAATTTTTTTAAAAAAAAAAATAATTATCGTATATACCAGATAAGTTCTAACCGATATAATTTTTTTTAAAAAAAATAAACTATCTTATACGGGATAAGTTTCTATTATTTTTTTCACTTTTTCTTAATTAACACAATTTATGTATTTTGTTTTTACATATTTAAACATACTATTATTTTTTAATTTATTGAAAATTTCTTTATTTCTTTGGGACTTCGCCCCTCTTTTGTACCCAAATTATACTACTAACTCATAATAACAATTAATTTTTTTTTAATTTTAATTAATAAAGTGTAACTGCTAAAAATATGGTCATAACGACCCGTACAATAGCCATTTTTATCCAAATAAATATTGCACAAATTAAACATGCGTTAAACTCTAATTACTCGTGACTGTTAGTTCACAATAATTAATTAATTTTTTTCTGACATAAATTTAATGAAGCCTTATATTACCTCTGTAATTATAAGACTTTGTTTGACCACTGCATGTACGTTAATGCACAATTTTGATCAAGAATATCTTTAATTGTCTATTAATAAAAATTATAAAAATTTAATATTTTGAAAATGTCCATCAAAACAAATTGAACAAGATATTATATGCTAATATTTACATTTATATATTATTAGAAAAATACGGTCAAAATAAGGTAAATAAATAGTACATTTTTGTCAAACAAAGTCTTATAATTAAGGACGGAGATATTATAATGTAAACTACAATCTATAGTAGTATATATGGTTGGTCTAGAAGGTAAATGACTCGAACATTTTAAAGTTTAAACAGGTGTTCATATATTTAATTTTGAATTAAATATGTTTTTAGTGGCTTTGTTTAACATGCACCACCACATTAAGTGGTGCATGGTGAACAAGTTAGTGATATCGCTGTAACGAATACAAATTTTACAAAATTTATCGTTGGATTGAAAATTTGTATCATATAGATCATCCATGTCAAATTTTAAAAAATTTGAAAATCATTTGATAGGCCATTGAGACCCATCAAGATTAACAGTATTCAATTAAAACTCATAAACCATTAATTTTGATGCGTCTCAATAACACATCAAACGATTTTTAATTTTTTACAAAAAAATTATGGATGATCTATATTATAACTTTCAATCTAACGGTGGATTTTGTAAAATTCGTATTCGTTATAATAATATTCGTAAGTGGTGCATGGTGGAAGACTTAAACCACTTGTGCACCCTAGAACTCGCCGTTTTTAGTTATATGAAACTAGCGACTTATAACTTTAGATCTTACTTAATTTTTATTATATTTTTAGTCGTTGTCAAATTTTTCTTACCCGTAGTTTTAGTTTGTATTAAAACTAAATTTATTTAATTATCATCAGATCAATTATAAATTTAATTTCGCTAAAATGAAAAGATGAATCTGTGAACAAACACACATAATCCAAGTTAATTGCATACAACTGTAAAATGTCTACAAATAATATCATAAAATCAAAGTGACTGAAATATTCATACTTCTAGATCTGCAACGTTGACATCCAAATTATTGATTGAATATGCAATTGATATTTCAGTATAAACTAAACGAACATCACAACAAGACTGAAAATCTAAAATGTCGTACCAATCAGACGACGAACAACGCACTGGAGCGCGACAATGAATGAATTTTTAGACTAAAGTTGGTTTTCAATGAGGACTTATCTCATGTCATATTTAAAAGTGATTCAAAAATAATAGTATATGCTATTTTTTATAGACAAGTTGGTTTATTTGAGTTTAGTATCTTGATTTCTCACATTAAATCCTTACTTAGGTTGAATAACTACTTTGATGTTAAGTTTGTTAAATGACAAGCGAATATGCTTATTCACTCTTTAGCAATGGTGGCCTATTCTATGACTAATTGTCGTATTTTTGAGTCGATTCCTCGTTGTATTGATATTTATTTGATTAATAAAATGTGTTAGATTTATTGTTGTAAAAAAAAAAGTTCAGGAAAATAAGATGCGGATCTTATATTACGCCAGCCATAAGATCACCAACACACAATCCTTCCAAAAAAAAAAACAAAGATCACCAACACACAACACAACTACCTGCTCCGTTTGAAAATGAAAAAGTATTATAATTGTAATTTTGTCAACAAACTTTTTAATATTATATACCGTAATAACCAAGTAATCAAATTGATTTTTGGTCAAAAATAAGTAATCAAATTGATTTAGTAAATAATCAATCAACAATTGCTTAACTTCTTATTATAATATGACACTAAGTATATTCATTTTAATTTTGAATTGAGATCAAATTCGGCCTACTCAGCTCAACCAAGGAGTTTGATTTTTAATTTGGGTATACAACACCATTAAAACTTGTAAGAGGAGCGCGTGTCGATCATTTGGTCTCACAAAAAGAAAAAAATCTTCTTATCTTGTAAGATCATTTTTTCTTAATGAGACATGGCATGATATATTATCGTTTCATCGTGTCACAAAATACTACCAATAATAATATAATATTATATTGTACAAAAAAATAGTATAATAATATAAATCTTTTTCTTTTTGACAAATATTAAAAAAATAGTATAATATTAAAAATCCTTCAAAGAAATTGACAATGAATGACAATTTTTTTGGCAAATTTAAAGGGAATACATCAATCAAAATCATTACATGTTCAATTTCGCTAAAAATTAATAAGAATGAATCTGTAAATAGTCTCACAGCATCCGAGTTAATAGAATAAAACGACCTAATGTCTATGACAAAGCCTACAATTAATTTTACAAAATTAAAATGTCTGGAATAGTCATGCATTCAGATCTGCAACATTGACAACGTTAAAGTCATTGAGTCTGCACTTAATTTAGGTCGAAGCAAACATGCAAATATGAACAAAAAAACCACCGTACTAAGACGGGACAAAACCAAAACTCCGCACTAAGACAGGACAAAACTAAAACTCCGCACTAAGACGATATTAAAACAACAACAGATAAAAAAAAAGCAATGAAGAAGAAGAGTCGAACAAAATCTAAAAATATGTGGGTAACACTTATTTGAATACAAAAAAATAAAAAACGATCAAGAGGGGTGATTCCGAATCAAAATTGATACTAAACCACCCTTCTCTAATTGATAAACTAGGAGAAAAAAAATCAAATAGAGGAGATGGCGGCGACAATGAATGAATTTAAATCTATTTTGCAACAATAATTTTAAAATAATGAATTCTCATTAAATATTAGGATAAGTGTCTATTCGACCCTACTTATTTTTACCTCTGTATTTCTTTTAAGTAGAAGTATGACCAAACACAATTTTGATAAAATTCTTAAAATAAGAATTTTTTTTATTTTTTTTAATGAAGAAAACACAATATAAGTGACTTAATTTTATTTTTTTTTATGATAATTATCTTTTTTAAGTTGTTATTATTAGTTGTTATTATATTTTTTTAAGTTTGTTATTATTAGGATAATTATCTTTAAAATTAAATGATAATGAAGTTATGATAAGCTAGTTATTAACCTATTTTAACTAGATTTCTATGGTAAGTCTATTTAAAGGCATTAATGTTTGAAATAAAGTAAATTGAATCATCGTTTAATTATCATACAATAGCCAAAAAGTTGTTGAAAAACAAAATTGTTCAAGTTTTTGATGATTTATATTCTTAATTATGGACTATTTCCTACACTTTTAGAATTATGTTGTATTTGCATTATAAGAAAATTACGTCTTTAAAAAAAATTACATCTCTACATAGTATAATTTTTTTTATTAAAAAAACATGAATTTCACAAGCCTATTGTTTTTGATAAATTTGAATTAAAATATTAAAATATCAAAACTTTTATAAAAATATTTTATCAAATAGATTTAACTTAAAAGTGATAATTAAGTTAAAAAAAAAAATAAATTACAAAACAACTTCAACTTTAAGTTTAAAGTTTTTATTTTACTTTATTCTTAATATAGTAACTTTTAAGTCTTTAAATAAGTGAGTTCAGGTTCCTCTCTAAATAAGTTAGTAGGGTCAAAGAGACACTAAAACTATATTACACTCATGATCTAGGAAGCACCGATACCTCTATGATTAGGCGTGTCGCGATGTCCGACACGTGTCAGTGTCCGACACTCGTATGACACTCGTCCGACACGTGTCGGATAGCTCATATCGGTGTCGGAAAAAATTCAATTTTTTCTTTAGTTTGACACTTCTTTGATCGGTGTCCGACACCTGTAAGACACTCGGATGACACGTGTCGGACAAGTGTCCCAAAAAATAATTATTTTTTCTTTGCTTATACTCTCTTTAGGCACATATTAGACATATCAACAAGAGTTAAAGATGTGTAGAAACAACAATATTGATCAATGTGGGATTGAAGACATTACATTTTGATTACGATATTTTTAATTTTTTCGATCGTAGATGGATAAATAAAGGTAAAATACTATCATATCTTGTTTTAAATTTTTTTTAAAATATAACTTGCTCAAATTAGATTTACATGTATATATTTTGATTATCAATTTATATATTTTATAAATATGTAGCGGTGTCGGTGTCCTATATTTTTTATATTAGCGGTGTCGTGGTGTCCGTGTCGTGTCGCGGTGTCTGTGTCGGAGTCCGTCCTTCATAACTCATGGTATCAATTCACTTTTATCATTTATTATTATTATTATTATTATTTAATAATATAATAATAATAAAAAAAAATATTAATTAAAAGAATAGAAGATGTATCGACACTGACATCCAATTAATATTTTGTATTATGTTAAATTTAAATATATATATACAGGGGTTTTCTAACTTAGACCCTAGTTAGGTCTAAGTTAGCAAGGTGCACCTTTTCAATTAGACCAAAATACCCATTAATAGACGCGGATCCAGTGTCGTGCGCGTACCGAAGGACCATGGTTAAAGACCGTTGATTTCCATCAGACAGCCAAGATCTGATCTCATCAAGACTGTCTGATCAATCCGACAGCCCAGATCATCCTGATCCATCAGATTCCAGCGTGTGCGCCACACTGGATTACACCCTGGAGAGAGAAAAATTTGCTTTTTAAAAGTAGAACACGTGTCACACAATGGTTGGCTGGACGTGATTTTTGTTCATTTAATACTTTGAACTCAATTATTTCATTGTAAATTAATTTTTTATTTTTTTTTATTTTTATACCAAAATTCATAATTTTTTTTTTCTACAAATAGAGACTTGGTTCGTTTGATTTGGACACCGAAAAAAAAATGCAATTTTTCACTACCTTAATCTCATTTTTTGTCTACTAAATACGTTACTTGTGTGTTGTAATTTAACACGCACCACTCAACCAACTAACTGAAACCATTATACCAGGAAAATAGTAGATAATATTCTGGCACATAGTTGTATTCTGAAACAATTTTACTGGTAGAATGGTTTCAATGAGTAATTTATTAATTGTGTTTGCTTCTGAAACCATTTATTCGGTACAATGGTTTCAGAGAGTTGTAATCTGAAACCATTTTGCTGGTAGAATGGTTTCAGTAAGTTGATTATTAGTTATTTGCTTCTGAAACCATTTAGCTTGTAGAATGGTTGCACATAGTTGTACTCTGAAACTATTTTACTGGTAGAATGGTTTCAGTGAGTAATTTATTAATTGTGTTTGCTTCTGAAACCATTTAGCTGGTAGAATGGTTTCAGAGATTTGTACTCTGAAACCATTTTCCTGGTAGAATGGTTTCAGTGAGTTGATGTAAGGTAGTGAAAAATGAGATTAAGGCAGTGAAAAATTGGGTTTTTTTTTCTGTGTCCAAATCAAACGAACCAAGTCTCTATTTGTAGAGAAAAAAAAATTATGAATTTTGGTATAAAAAAAAAAGTAAAAAATTAATTTACAACGAAATAATTGAGTTCAAAGTATTAAATGGAAAAAAATCACGCCCAGCCAATCAGACAGCGACACGTGTCCTGCTTTTAAAAAGTAGATTCTTCTCTCTCCAGGGTGTAATCAAGTGTGGTGCACGCGCTGGAATCTGATGGATTCGGATGATCTGGGCTGTCTGATGGATCAGACAGTCTTGATGAGATCAGATCTTGGCTGTCTGATGGAAATCAACGGCCTGTAACCATGGTCCTGCGGTACGCGCGCGACACTTGATCCGCGTCCATTGATGGTAATTTGGTTAATTAATTAAAAAGAATGGGTATTTTGGTCCAACTGAAAATGTGTACTTTGCTAATTTAGACCCAACTGGGTCTAAGTTAATTAATTAGCAAAATACCCATTCTTTTTAATTAATTAACCAAATTACCATCAATGGACGCGGATCCAGTGTCGCGCGCGTACCGCAGTACCGTGGTTACAGGCCGTTGATTTCCATCAGACAGCCAAGATCTGATCTCATCAAGACTGTCTGATCCATCAGACAGCCCAGATCATCCGAATCCATCAGATTCCAGCGCGTGCACCACACTGGATTACACCCTGGAGAGAGAAGAATCTACTTTTTAAAAGCAGGACACGTGTCGCTGTCTGATTGGCTGGGCGTGATTTTTTTCCATTTAATACTTTGAACTCAATTATTTCGTTATAAATTAATTTTTTATTTATTTTTTTTATACCAAAATTCATAATTTTTTTTTCTCTACAAATAGAGACTTGGTTCGTTTGATTTGGACACAGAAAAAAAACCCAATTTTTCACTACCTTAATCTCATTTTTCACTACCTTACATCAACTCACTGAAACCATTCTACCAGCAAAATGGTTTCAGATTACAACTCTCTGAAACCATTGTACCAGATAAATGGTTTCAGAAGCAAACACAATTAATAAATTACTCACTGAAACCATTCTACCAGTAAAATGGTTTCAGAATACAACTATGTGCAACTATTCTACAAGCTAAATGGTTTCAGAAGCAAATAACTAATAATCAACTTACTGAAACCATTCTACCAGCAAAATGGTTTCAGATTACAACTCTCTGAAACCATTGTACCAGATAAATGGTTTCAGAAGCAAACACAATTAATAAATTACTCATTGAAACCATTCTACCAGTAAAATGGTTTCAGAATACAACTATGTGTAACCATTCTACCAGTAAAATGGTTTCAGAAGCAAACATTAGTTTTTAATTACCGTTTTATCTCATTTAATTAACTAAAAATAGTTTCAGGTCTCCAAAAATTTCATAAAATATACCAAAAGTTCCAGAATATTATCTACTATTTTCCTGGTATAATGGTTTCAGTGAGTTGGTTGAGTGGTGCGTGTTAAATTACAACACACAAGTAACGTATTTAGTAGACAAAAAATGAGATTAAGGTAGTGAAAAATTGCGTTTTTTTTTCGGTGTCCAAATCAAACGAACCAAGTCTCTATTTGTAGACAAAAAAAAATTATGAATTTTGGTATAAAAATAAAAAAATAAAAAATTAATTTACAACGAAATAATTGAGTTCAAAGTATTAAATGAACAAAAATCACGCCCAGCCAACCATTGTGTGACACGTGTCCTACTTTTAAAAAGCAAATTTTTCTCTCTCCAGGTTGTAATCCAGTGTGGCGCAGGCGCTGGAATCTGATGGATCAGGATGATCTGGGCTGTCTGATGGATCAGACAGTCTTGATGAGATCAGATCTTGGCTGTCTGATGGAAATCAATGGTCTGTAACCATGGTCCTTCGGTACGCGCGCGACACTGGATTTGCGTCTACTAATGGGTATTTTGGTTAATTAATTAAAAAGAATGGGTATTTTGGTCCAATTGAAAAGGTGCACATTGCTAACTTAGACCTAACTAGGGTCTAAGTTAGAAAACCCCATATATATATATATATATATATATTAATTGTACAACATGATACTTAGATTAATAATTTTAAATTCGACAAAATTATAATAAATGATAAAAATATCAGTCAAAAAGATTTAACGCCATGTCAATCTCCATACATCTGTATAATCTCATTTTTTTTTATTAAGTAGTTTTATAACCAAAATTCCATCTAGTGATGTGAATAAGTGAAAGATTCGGATTCAAACACAACCCTGTATAAAGTAGAAAAGTAGAATTTAATTTATTTTTTTTGAAACAAGAATTTAAAATTTTAAGCTTATGATAAAATTTGTTTTCTATAAGAAGCTTATGATGAAATAAAATGCTTATACTAGTAAATACTAATAATACAGTAATTAATTTAAGAAAAATGTTATCTAGACACATTTTTTGAGACAAAAATATAATATCTAGGGATAATTTTGTCTTTTCATATCCTCTCGCTTTCACCATCATTATTTATTCTCTACCAACTTATGCTCTCTCTATCCCAAAATGAGTGAACCATTTTGACTATATAGTATATACACTATTCACATATCTTACTTTGACATTATTTTTCTACTAATAAATAAAAACAAATATTAGCATATAAGATGTTGTTGGATTCATCTCGATGAATATTTTCAAAATATCATATTTTTTATAATTTTTACTATTATACAATTAAAAATACTAATCTTCAAAATTATGCATTAACATGCGTGACGCAGTCAACTGACTCACTCATGTAGTTTTTTTATTAGTGAAATGACATAATTACCTCAGATATTTACCCCAGATATTGTATTTTTGCTTCAAAAAATGTGTCAATATAACATTTCTCTTAATTTAACGCAAAAAAAAAAATTACAGTAATTAATTTCCTTAATCTTGGGAGCAGAGCTTAAACCTACTTACAAGAATGATATTTGTCTGATCACCATTGTATTTGGCTCCAACTCGGCCGCATTATTTATGTGAGCGTTATCCTCTGCCTACCAATCCTATAAATACCCTTTACTACTTCTTACAATTACAAATACATTCATTCTCCTATCCTTTTCCATATCCAATCCATTATCTATCTTCACTTTCTTCTACCTCTCAATCTGCATCTTCATTTTCTCTGTAAGTTCCTTTTATTCTCTATATATTTACATATACTTTTCTTTTTCTTTTGCTATATTTTCCGTCTCTCTTTTACAGATCTACGTACGTTTTCTTCATTCATTGGAATATGCTATTTGAATTTATTAGAATGAATGCTATTTGAAATCTGGTTATTCAGTTTCCAAGCGGTGTGTGTGTTTTGTGTTGTCAATTGTGATGTATGTTAAATGAAACTATAATTTGATTTTGTCTTTATCAATGGAATTAGAGAACGCGTTTCTTGTTTTCTGGAAATTTTGATTCTGGTTTGGTGGCTCTTGTTTTTATTTGAGCCAACGCTTTATTTAACCAATATGGATCTGTTGAATGCTAAAATTTCATTTATAGATCAAATTGAATTCCACATCGGAAAAAGTTTTTTGCAACCAAATATGTTGGAGTTTTTCGATCTTCTGATCGATTTGGTGCTTTCTTCTGGTTATATATTTGCAAAACACATCTAAATTATATCATCAATTTTACATTAGATCTGTTGGCTAAATATGCTTCTGTTTTTTTTTCTCTTAATTTTGTTGGCTAATGATATTTTGACTTTTGATTCCTTTTATATAACCGTTGTAATAGTTTGTTAAATTCATTATAATTTTGCTTTTTAATTTTTCATGTTCTATGATCTTATCCCTTTTATTGCCTTAGGCGATTTAATTGACTGCATATTTGGTTCCACCAAAACAGGGATTTGGATTGGGTGCAGTTTGACTGCATGCACATCTGAAGTCCGATCTGATCCTGATGCTACAAATTTCAAGCACAGATTTTATTTTTATTTTTTAAATAATCTGAGTTTAAAATATGGACTGTCCGATCTTGATCAGCCGGCTTTTATATGACTGGCTGCAGAGTCAGAAGGTCATAACACGCAACCCGTCCGGGTCATAAGAACAAGGATATGAGGGTGGGATGGGTAGCTCAACTGGTTAAACTAGTTGAGCTAAGGGTTAAGGCGTTGGAGGTCAAGGGTTCAAGTGAGAAAAACTAATATAACATTGTAATATATTAACAACTAACAATTTGCCATTCAAAAAAAAAAAATTTAAAAAGAACAAGGATATGGATTAACAGGGGTGAAAGTTACTTTGTCCTCTTTAAAATTTCTTGATTTGTTGTCCTCTGACACTGGTCATTTTTTATGTTAAAAGGACACACATGTGACATGTATGACTAATGAGCTTTCTAATCTAGAGAACAGTGGAGGCTTACCCATGTTAGATGTTTGGTCCTTAGTTTGGTTTTTAGGTTATGGTTTATATAGTAACATTTAACACACGTTATTGTCCGAGTGATGTTTGCCTTAAAATGAAGGATGATTTACTTTTCAACCCTCTAAAATGATTTTTGTTTTTTCACATATATGTAATTATTGTTGTCTTATTTTTATCCTGTTTGATGCCATTCAGCTGGTATAGACTTGAAGAAAATGGAAGTTAAGGGTGGCTAAGTCTTGGCAACTTCTATGGCCTATTCTGGTATATGACCTGTGTTTATGTACTCATAATTTTGTAGATGAGATGAGAATTGGTTAATTTCTATTTTTTTCCTTCAAATATAACAACTGTCCTAATTTGTAGATATCCGGGCAATGTGTGAGGGAGGATACATCTTTGGCAGATCAAGAAATAATTGGCAGAAAACAACTCAGAAGAATCACTGTAAAACAAAAACCACTGGTATGGAATCTGAATCAGACTGGACAAAGCATAAAAAGTCATCTGCTTATACGGCTCAAGTGATTCGTTCTGCAACATCTTTTATGCCTTGGTCTTGTAGAATCCCAATTGGTGAAGGATTTCATGAATTTCTTTAGTTATAAGATTTTGGATTCTCAGTAAAACATTTTGTGCATTATTTGGTTAATTATTCACAACAAAATTCTCTACATTTTCGTGCTATATTGTTGGTTTGGCAAATGCCTGGTTTTGTTGTTGGAAAGAAGAGATTTATAAAGTCAAATATGTGTTTCGCCGATTCAGTCAATCAAGATAAATCAACTCATACGCGAAGCAATCATAGTTTAACTAGTGAGTCTATGGATAAAGATGATAGCCCTATGGCTATTCTACCTGGGCTGCCCGATGATGTCGCAAAGTATTGCCTTGCACTTGTTCCTCGTTCTAACTTCCCAACTATGGGTGGTGTCTGTAAGAAATGGAGGTTGTTTATTCAAAGCAAAGAATTTGTAATGGTGCGAAAATTGGCAGGGTTGCTAGAGGAATGGCTCTATTGCTTAACAATGGACAGTGAAGGGAGGGAAAGCCATTGGGAGGTAATGGATTGCCTCGGTCGCAAATGTCTATCCCTTCCACAAATGCCTGGTCCATGTAAGGCTTCGTTCGGGGTTGTAGTTCTTAATGGAAAGCTTATTATCATAGCTGGTTATTCAGCTATTGAAGGAACCGCCGTTGCCTCAGCAGAGGTTTACCAATATGATTCGTACCTTAACAGGTATAATTAACTTCCCAAATATGCTTTCTATCTAGAAATCTTTATAGAGTTTATATATATGATAAATAAATTTTCCAATGTAAGCAGTTAATTAATGGTAGACCTATTGTCCTATTCATAATTTTTTAAACATAATGGTCTCTAATGCTTAAGATGCTGATGTCATAGTGTTCTAATTTCTTGACTTGCTCTATTCTCAATTGCTATTGCAGTTGGAGTAGATTATCAGACATGAATGTGGCTCGTTATGACTTCGCTTGTGCCGAAGTGAACGGCTTGGTTTATATTGTTGGAGGTTATGGGGTGAATGGTGACAATCTCTCTAGCGTTGAGATGTATGATCCAGATACTAACAAGTGGACACTGATAGAGAGCCTTCGTCGCCCAAGGTGGGGTTGCTTTGCTTGTGGATTTGAAGATAAGCTCTATGTCATGGGTGGAAGGTCAAGCTTTACTATCGGAAACTCCAGGTTTGTCGATATATATAACCCCGAGAAGCACAGCTGGTGCGAGATTAAGAATGGCTGTGTTATGGTCACGGCTCATGCAGTATTGGAAAAGAAATTGTTCTGTATTGAGTGGAAAAACCAGCGGAAGCTGGCAATATTCAGTCCAGAGAACAACTCATGGACAATGGTACCTGTCCCATTGACAGGGAGCTCGAGTGTTGGTTTTCGATTTGGGATACTGGATGGAAAGTTATTGCTATTTCCCTTGGAAAAAGAACCTACTAGTCAAACATTGTTATATGATCCAAATGCAGCTTTGGGATCAGAGTGGCAAACTTCAGACATAAAGCCATCTGGTTTGTGCTTGTGCAGTGTGACAATGAAGGCATGAAACTTCTACAGTTATGAAGTTTTCTGCATTTTAATTGAAGTTTAAAATCGTCTCAAGCTCGGTGTCTATTATATTATCAGATTTTCATCTGGTTCTTTTGCTTTGAGTTTTGACTATTGTTGTTGTATTTTTAGTTTATATTTATGTTGTTGTCGATTTTCGAGCATGCCCTTTATGTCTCTCTTGCATGTAAGGGATCAATTCCCTTTGTATTGTAATATTAATAACTTTGAAGCAGCTCTATTTCAATTTATGGTGGATGAATTTTCTGTTGATCGTTCTCTTGGTTTTATAATGCATAAACATATCTAGAGGCTAGTGCATGTTGTCTAATTTATCAGCAGATAAAACAGCTACATGAAATTATGATGCATATTTGTTCTTGGCTAGATGGTCATGGAATTTTTGCTGGATGAGGAGAAGATTGCAGGATCTATAACAAGGCGGATGCTTCTGGTGGAGTTTACAAGTGGAGCATATTCCTAGAGCATTATGGAGAGCGATTTAGTGTGTAAGGTATATGCTCCACAGATGAGATTAACAAAAAAATGTTGTTCATGATAGATAAAGTCCTATGGTGGTAGTAAAAACATCTTCTCCTTCACTTGAATATAAGAAGACCAAAAATTGAAGTTTTTTATTTTACAAAATTTAAAATTAAAGATGATGCAAAAAATACTCTGGTTTCAACACTCACTTTTTTTATTGAGATATTTCCTTTTTGCAGATCCCACCATTTTATGTGAGACTTGTATTCCTATCCCTCTTCAAAATTAATAATGTAATTATTGATTGAAATTCAACAATGGCGTTCTGTCATTGTTGCTAGCCACTCACTTTACATTACATTGATTAATTAATAAATACTATAAACCTAATCGTGGAAAACAATGCCTACTACAATGGACCACCTACCTATCAGTAAGTATATGAGTAGTGCTAGGGTCACCCTCTCTAACACACTCTTTTAAACACACCCTATTATTAAAAGCCACATCAGCCCCATTTTTTGTTCTTTTACTTGGCTACCGGTTTCAATATTTTTTGTTTTCATCTTGTTTGAAAAAGAAAAAAAAAAGCTCCCACCTCCCACAATTGTCTTCCTGCAAATCTTCACTGTCACCTTCGCACACAATTTAACAAAATAAAACCAACTCAAACAATTTAACAATTGATTTGGAAAAATCTGCAACATTACTCCATTCAATTTGTCATCATATTTAGCAAATGAACCCTAATTTAGAAAACGATTTAGATCGACAAGATATCTATGACAACCAGAGATCAAAACAAAAATAACTGAACAAGAAAAGGAAACCGAATCTCGCGACAGAGACAGTGTCGGCCGACGGCGCGAGATGGAACCAGATCAGAGCTTGCAACAAAGACGACGGAGTTCGTGAAAAACAAAGATAATAGATCTTAGGAGAAAGCTGATTAAGACAGACATGACCACAAAAAATTGCGACATAGACGAGGAGGAGGCTAACAGAGAGACAAGAGATAGATCTGGAAATCCATGGAGCTTGGAGAAGACCATGGAGCTGTTAATTTTTCTTGTTTTTTACTTTAAAGAAATATGTTGTGTCACAACTTGCTGAACTGGTTAACCGGTAAAAAAATAAAATAAGGGGCTGATGTGGCTTTACATAATAGGATGTGTTTAAAGGAGTGTGTTAGAGAGTGTGACCCTAACACTACTCGTAAGGATATACTACTACGTAAGATATCACGGTTAACACTTAACACTAATACTACTACGTAAGACCAAAATAATCGATTATATGAGCACTACTTAGATTTAACAAACCTTTACTTAGATTTGTAAGAGCACTACCATCAATATTGAGGATTATAGTTTACGCATCAACATGTTGTTAGCGGACTCAGGGGCGAATCCACCGCCCGGCATGCCCTGGCACGTGCCCGGGCTCGACACCTAATTTTTTTTTTAGGGTTGTTACTTTAATCTGAAAATTCGATTGTTTGAGTAAGAATTAATAAAATTTAAGTGTACATTCATAATTCTCATGAAATTCTGAGTAAAATGGTATATTTACTTGTCCAATTTGG
This sequence comes from Trifolium pratense, assembly GCF_020283565.1. Classification (NCBI taxonomy): domain Eukaryota; kingdom Viridiplantae; phylum Streptophyta; class Magnoliopsida; order Fabales; family Fabaceae; genus Trifolium; species Trifolium pratense. The sequence continues at coordinate 52,127,868 of NC_060060.1, forward strand.
TGCAAGAATGAAAATACAATTTTTTATTTTGGTTGATTGGAGGTTGAAGATGATGAACAGTATTTTAAAGGTTATTTTAATAGTTATATATATTATATATTAACGAATCATTACTTAGATATTGTTTTACGCGCTAGCTCAGTGGCTGGTTTATGAGTTTGTCACACAGGGAACCTCACAGGGAACCTGTGTTCAACTAAAATAAACCTTTGTCTATTTTGGTTTGGTTTTCTTTTATTTGTTTACATATAATTTTGGTTTGGTTTGTTTATTTCCTTTAAGTTAATTTTATGTTCATTGTTTATTAAAAATATATTAAAATTAATTAATTTTATTATAATTTCGGTATATAAATAATATATATTATTAGTTAAAAACAGTCCGATCTGATTAAACTCCGATCCGTAAAGGTTAAACCAATAAACATTTATACATTTTATGGTTAAAATTGTGCCCGGGCTAAATGTTATTCCTGGCTCCGCCACTGAGCGGACTTCACAACCTGGACGAGACACATTCGAAAGATTTGTTGAACCAAATCCTTGACGCACAACCTAGAGCTGTGTTTGAACCGTGACATCTATCAAGCTTGTTTTAGGTTGGTGTTGGTCAAAGACAATATTATTTTAGTGCACCAAATCCAGATAATCTACTATTAATTTTAGAAAAAGTTCAAATTGTCCTTTTCAAAGTGAAAATAATTTACGCCGCTTGATTAACTAACAAATAAATAATTATCAAAAGATAAAAATGCAAAGTTAAAATAATTTACGCCGCACATGTGTATACAAACATGCTAATAAACTTTGTTTATCATAAAGGAAGAATAAGATTAAGGTTTGTGAATTTTTTTAGGGCTTATATGGCAAGAAAATTATGGCTTTTTTCTCTCCGAGTTAAAAGTGCGAATAGAAAGAGAAAGATTGTGTGATTTTGTTGTTGGTGATGTAGAGAGAGAGAGAGAGGGGGAGGGAGGGGGGGAGAGAGAGAGAGAGAGAGAGAGAGAGAGAGAGAGAGAGAGAGAGAGAGAGAGTTGGGTGAGAAAAGAGAAACGAGAATTTGAGATAATATTCTCCCTCCTGCCTTATTTAAGCATGATGAAAATCTTATTCCTGCACCTCCTACTATTGATATATGGGAAAAACCTCGCAATGGTTGGGTGAAATGTAATGTTGATGCTGCTTTTTTTGGTAAAGCTAGGGTAACAACGATGAGTGACTGTTTTTGGGATCATGTTGGTAACTTTGTGATTGGTTTCATGCAGAGAAAACAACCCACACTATCAACGGTGGAAGGCGAAACATGAGCGCTCTTGTAGGCCATGAAGGAAGCCAATCATAGAGGTATGAATAAGGTTTAATTTGAAAGCGACTCACAAGTGTTGACTGAAGCTATTCGAACCAGACGTAGTGCTAATTCAAAGCTTAGTTTAAACTTTGAAAGCTATCCAAATTATGCTATCGTGTATAAACTTTGAAGTGAAGTTTGTTCGAGACAAACGAATATAGTTGCTCATACTCTTGCTCAGGCGGCCAATTCTTGTACTAGTTTTCGTAGACTTTAGGTTAATGAAATACGTTAAGTTTATTTGATTAAAAAAAAAATATATATATATACAGCAAGTTAATGTACACACAAACATACACTTAACCAAAAAAAAAAAAAAAAGAAGATCCATCGTGCAATTCATCAAGCACCTAGAGTGCGAAGTACATTTAACCGCGCCTTTTGATTTTCAGAACTTTCAATCACACAATTTTCAACTTCTCATCTCATCTTCCACACACCGCACATCACCCACCATGTTTGGAGCTCAATCTTCTTCTTCTCTCTTCGGAACCCCTTCTTCAACCCCAGCATTCGGAACTCCATCTTCTACTCCCGCATTCGGTACCCCAGGGTTCGGAACTCCATCTTCATTCGGTACCCCAGGGTTCGGAACCCCATCTTCAACCCCTGCTTTTGGAGCTTCTTCTACTCCCGCTTTCGGCAGTTCTTCCCTCTTCTCCTCACCGTTCCCTTCTCAGCAACAGCAGCAGCAACAGCAACAGCAGACTTCACTTTTTCAACAATCGCCTTCTACTGGTTTCGGATTTCAGAATTCTCTTGCAACGCCGCAAACTGCTTCGTTCCCAAATTCTCAATTGACTACTCAAATGGCTAATGTAGCTCCAGTTCCATTCTCTCTAGCCGATCGCGATATTCAAGTATATATATTTTTTCTTCAATATATAGCTCAAATTGGTTTCAATTTCAATTAATTTGAATTTTAGGTTTGTATTGATTAATTTTGTTTGTTTTCTCTGTTTTTCAACTAGGCAATCCTTGATTCTTATAAGGAAGATGCTGGAAACCCCAAGTATGCTTTTAAGGTCTTCTTCTTTTCATTGTCTTGTTCATTTGGAAAAATTCAATTTTGAAGTTTTTGCTTTTATCCCTTTGGTTGATTATTGGTGTTAAGATATATACTTGGGTTTGGACTTCATAATTATGCACATTTTTATAATTTTAAAATTATTTGGAATTATGGGCAATGGATGTGATGCCGCCGGATATAGGGTTCAAACCTAAGTGTACACCAAAGTTACTGTTTTTCTTTTTTGGGAACCTATGTGTTAAATGTTAGAATTGCACTTGTTATTCACACTTAGGTTCTGTCAAATGTTTGGATAAACAGAACCTAAACTATAACACTTATGGAATAAGTGCTTGTGTAATATGTATAAGCTATTGATATTATAAAATAAAGGCAAACTGATTTTATATATGCTATAAGTTGTTTTCATATGCTATCTTGGAGAACTTATAATAAGGTGAAAACAATTTATTGACATGTTATAAGCTGTTTCCATAAGCTCTCCTAAATAGTCAATAGATAAGCTTAAATAAGTCAATACAGACAGACCCTCGGTTTTCATGTTATCTGATGTTGATCTTTGTGTGTGTTGTGCAGCATTTGTTATTCAGTGTAACAGATCCACAATTTAGGGTGAAACCTGCCGGTGTTTCAGATGTAAGTTCTTCTTTTTTTCCACACTGAGTACTCTAGTTCGTAGCTTATTTTTCATGCCGCTGGCTAATTGTGGGGAATAGTTTATGTTGCTAGATCATGTGGGCGGAAGCAATGGGAAAGCTTGAGGGTATGGAAAGTGCTGATAGAGAGCGTCTGTGGCCACAACATGTTCAGGGTTTTAAGGATCTTTCCCAGCGCCTTAAGGTAAGTTTTATCTGTTATACTATGTTTGATTGATTGGAAGGGTTTGAATAGCGAGGACTGAAAAGGAATGGCATTAGTTGTGTAGTGTTTAAAATAGGGCGGAACTGTGGAATGGGATGGAATCCATTCCATCCAGTACTTTTCGTTACCAACTAGGGGGGGGGGGGGGGGTTATGGAGGCCACATATCGTTTCCTTATCTTCTGGTACTTCCAAACAACAGAATTAAACTTTGCTTCATTCCATCATAAAATTTCCAAATATTGGCATGATAGTTTTGTTCCATTCTATTTCATTGTCATTGTACTTTACAGCATTATTTGACAGGTTAACTACTAGACTAGTACTAGCATCTTGAAGATATGATCTTTCGAAGGAAATAGCTGTTCATACAGTATTGGCCGGTGGCCATTTTGACTCTTATCTGCAGTTTAGTTTTTACATAAAAAAATAGGGGCAACCCACCGCAACTGAGCTCCCATTATAGTGGGATCCACGGAAGAGTCAAATCCATTCTAAATCTATTATAGACAACCTTACCTTGCAATTTAGATTTAAATAATTATATCAGTTCCAAAATTTAGGCACATACCAAAGAATAGAACTTCACTGCTGATGTCAAGATTTTGATTTTGATTTTTTTTTAAAAAAAATCATAATAAATTGTGGTGTTCTATTTTCAAAAGAAACTGGTGATAGGCAGATATGAAAGATATAGAGTATAGACACTTGAGAACTGCTAATATACTCCCATGCTTTTTAGAATAAGTACATTAGCATCCTATGACAGTGTAGTAGACAAGTTAAAACAAGGCATAACATTGGGTTTTGTTTCATGTTTGGTGCATGTTAAGAGTAGAACAAAATAGGACAGAAGTTGAGAAAAGTGCTGCGTTTTAATTTAATTCTACGTAAAATGGTGGAATTAAAGAAAACAGATAGAATACACTGTTCAGTTTCATTTTGTCTGTGCACCAAATGCTATGTACACCTTTTTCATTTGGACCAAAACTCATTCTCCCTTTTCAAAAACAACTTAAATTGATGGTTATTAAAGTAACTTAAATTTCACATTTTCTATTTCTTGTTAATGCCATGCCATTAATTTCCACACCATTCTGCTATCAATCAAAGATTAGTCATGCAAAAACTGTAGCAACATGTATTTTCCTAATAACACAGAGTACCTGTTTGACATGCTTCTAATTGTAAAGCTCCATTTTATAACTGTGCACATTGGAAATAGGAAATATAAATATTGTCCAAGTCTAATGTATTCTGCCTATAAACTATATGACATTTCTACTCATGTCTTCAATATGGTTGGCATTTTAATAAAGTTTACTGACGTCTAATCCTCTGGGGGGAGGGGATTGTTCATATTTGGTATTGGTATGTGAGTTAGCAGCTGCAAGATTGGTATGTTAGTCATTTTCAAAAGCATTGAAACTAAGAGAAGCCGCTCACAACAACCATTGAAAAAATATAATACTTGATGAGTTACATTTGATGATAGAAAGAGGTAGCAATGCTAACAGCATATCACTAGCATGAAAGAAAAGAAGAAAGAAAAAGTTGTTGGTACCTATTAATTTTAGTTGTTTTAGAAAAGAGAGAAACATGATATGGTCCAAACGAAAAACTGTGGTTATTAATATAGCATGTGTTTGATACCATGGTTGATGTCCCACAGAAGGCACGTCCAAACATATGCATAATTTTAGGAACATGTCTGCTCCAATTGTAGTATTAGATCAATAATCATTTGCTTAGATATAACTCCTTATTGGAGATATCGAAATATGCCAGAATGGCAAAAAACTGATGCTTTGATGATCTGTAATCTGTATTCACCAGTCATTATTTCATGCAAAAAACAGAGATTTACCAAAATCCAATTTAGAAAATTAGAAATTGCTGAAAGCCTTGATGATACATTTTTGCTCACATTGTCTTGCAGCTCCAAGACGAAGTCATTGTCTCTGATGCAGAGAGATTAAGTGTAACCCAAAGCAATGTTAAAATGGTATTGCCCTTTTCCTGCTTTCCCAAGAGAAATGTTGAACCTTTACCAGCTTTTTGTGCTAACTTATCTTTTCGTTTCTCTGATGGTATTTGCAGCTCCAAAGACATTTTCAAGCTGATACTCTTCCTTGGATTCAAAGACTAAAACAGAAAGAACAGATTCTTCAGCAACGTATTTTAAGAGTAGGGACAACTATTGTGTATTTGAGATACAGCTTTCATATTTCTTGTTTTGTCTAGTTCTCCCCTCATTATGTCTAATCATATGTGGTCATGTGGTCATTGAAGGTGATGAGAATAGTCGAGGCGTTGGAGGGAAAAGGCTGCCGTATCCCCTTAACAAAAGGGGAAGCTGAACTTGCTGAGAAATTAGCCACAATAACTAGACAGGTAGGATTTTTGCAACTTTGCCCTTCAATTTTGTTGTTTGGGTGGAACTAACATGAAAATGTCTTTTCAGCTTAAAGGATCTGGAGCGGAATTATCTAGAAGGGTACAAAATCTACTCGGTGTATCTCGTGTCAAGGCTAATAGCAATGGATTTGGCAACTCCGTTCATCTTCCGGGCTCAACCAAAATTCATGATCAGAGTCTGGCTAACCTGCAGGAGGTAAGATGATTACCAATCTGAGGTTTATTACTTGAAATATTTGTTTACTCTTTTTACATATTTTTTCATCGATCGTTTGTACGTGATCATGCATTTTTTAAGTCAAAAGAACTCAATGTAATAATTATGCTCTACTTTGTGAGAACAGGTTTTGCAACAGCAGATGGATGCCATAGCAAGACTTGGCAGTGTTATGAAGCGAGATGCACGGGATTTGGAGATTATGATGGCTGAGGACACAGGAACGCCAGAAAATGGACATTTAATGTAAACTTGTTTAAGAAATTCTGTAATATTCTTACTTCATATTTGCCTTTGTATCATGATTTGGTAATATAGTGAGCACAATAGTTTTTAGGGATACTTTTTGCCTAATTGGCGGAGTAGTTTAACTTCATATTGTGATGAAATATTTTGGCTATTTGAAACTTCGTCGACATTGTTGAAGGTTCGACTTGGTTAGCAGCAAGTGTATATTTGTCAAGAGAATTTTGGGGGAAAAAGTGATTTTTTTTTAAAATTTTTTTATGAGAGGAGAAAAAAGTGATGGCATGGGAGAACAAAAAGCTCTCAAAGGGATTGAAGTTTACCAACGATATGCCTCAAAGATCGTAAGATGTTTATTTGACTCGAAGGGCATGGATTATGATTATCACTATCTTGTGTTGGAACGAGCGAGAATGCAACTTGTTTGACCTTATTCAGTCGTGTAAAAACAGAATCATTGAGCATAGGAACGAAAGTTGCAAAAGTTTTTTGAAAACGGTAGAGTTTCAACTTTGTAAAGCAAATGGCCACTCATCCACGCTGTTACTTAGCATAATAAAAGATATTATTGACTCCCTCAAATATTTACAAGACGAGGGAGTGCCTCAACACAATTTAACACCCCACAATATCATGATATTTGACTGTTCGGATTCGGAGAATGGTTTGTGTGTCAAATTGGCCGATTTCAATTTCTGCTCTCCAACCATCCAATGATAGTCTACCAATTAACACGGGAACGGAAGGTTGGAGATGTCACGAAAGGCTGATGAGGGGACATGCTGAAGAACTAAAATATGATCTGTTTGGATTGGGTTTAGATATATACTTTTGTTGGACTTCTTAACAAGTTTTAAGTTGTGAAATTATTGAAAATTTCTCATCCCACTACCCACTTTCTCACCACACCCTTGGAAATTCCATTTTTGCCCTTAGGTCAAAAAATTCGGAATGCGTTTTCCAAATTTTTTTAGTTCAAATTTGGAAAAAATTCGGAAAACACATTCCGAAGTTGTTTTTTAAGGCAAAAAAAATTCGGAAAACGCGTTCCGAATTTTTTGACCAAGGGCAAAAATGAAATTTCCAGGGGTGTAGTGAGAAAGTGGGTAGGTGGGATGAGAAATTTTCGAAATTATTGGCATTGAGGTTTAGCAAGTCTAATATGATAATTTGCAAGTCCAAGAGTTCTAATCAATCTTTCAATTTCAACGTTTTTTATTATAGATTCAATGGTTTTTCGTTGGACATTAGAAATTTTTCCTTTGAAAGAGAAAATCCCATAATATAGTTGTTGATCGAAGAGACCACCCAATCCAGATTCTAATCTAAGCTGCTTTTGCGTAACAAGCGTTTAGCTTAGTTATAAGAAACTCATTTTGAATTTACTATTTCTTTTCTTTTTTCTTTCTATAGTGGAGATAGTCGCACGTAATGACAAATCAAATCACGGCCATATTGTTAAAAGCTTGAGGTAAGAAACGATTTTATTGAGTGCCCGAAAATAGTATTCCAAAGCTTTTGTATGTTCTCCGTTACTTGTGTGTATAAATCCTATGTTATAAAGTATATTCATGTGATAAACTAAGCTTAAATTTTATCCTAATTTCGTCATCTTACTTTGTATGGAATTATTAAGTTCGACTGTTATAACCATGCAAATTAAATTGGATATCAATCTTTTATGTTATAAGCTTGTATACACGAGCAAATCTTAAACCCTAATTTGTTTTCCATATTTTCCCTCCATTTTATCTTGCAAATTTTATTAAAAAATAATACAATTTTGTCCTGATTAGGATTCAAACCCGCAACCCTTTACTGCAAGGCAATATTTTCAACCACTATGGCAAGTATACCAATTGTGATTAAAATTATGTGCAATAATTGATAACCACCATCAATTTTAAAAGTATACCATATCAAAATTATTCTACCGGATCATAAATTTAGAGAATAATTATCATGTGAGATTTGGAAAGTTATTATCACGTGTAATTTGGAAAGTTATTATCAAACTTAATTATGCTAAATCAATTTTTTTGCAATACAACCAAACACAACCATAGTCATGTCACTAATCACATTCATTATTTTGATTTTAACATTGCAGATTTAATATTAACCGATGATCAATTGATACAATATGCACTAGCAGACCAATTGTGATTTAAATTATGTCCACAAAGTGTTAAGCTCCATCAACTTTCATAGGAAATATTTCATATGACAATTAAGCACCATCAATTTTCATTGCACAATTTAAACAATTAAAAACCGATAATCTCTTATATTATAAGCTTGCTAACATAAGCTAACCCTAAACCAAATTTTTTCCCCTCTCATTTTCTCTTTCTTTTTATTGCAGCTTTATATTAAAAAAATACAGATTTGTCATCGAACCTGCATCCCTTACTTACAATAAAACCTTTCAACCGCTAAAACATGTGTTTCAATTATGAAAGAATTTATGAATCCTAATATGTTAACTCTGTTTTCAATAAATTTGAACAACGAAATTAATCACAATTTTATTTATTTATGGATGTCTACTTAAGTTTATGTTCTTGATTATGTGTTTAATTTTTATTTAATCTTTAATTATCATCAATTTTTTAACCTTTAGTTATCAGCAATTTTTTTTAATAAGTAAACAAAACGATGGGGGTCCAAAATTATTAAAAAATATATAAAATATAAAATAAGCACATAAAACAAATATAGAATAATTAGTCCATGAAATTCCCTATACTACTCTTATTGAAAATGCTCTTAGAATTTTTGTATTTTATTTTTTATTGTTACATATTATACCTAATTAGACCCATGCACCGCATGGGTCAAAGTTCTAGTTGTTAAGAATATCCTACGAATATCATTGGCTTTATTCAAATTGAATAATTTTTTTGAACTGCAATTGAAAGTTGATTTTCATTATTGGACCTGTGTAAATTGGCGTTAATTAAGCCACACACATGAATTTCACGTTTATAACCATAATTAAGTAGTTTTTGTCAAAAAAAAAAAAAAGTAGCATTTAGGGTTTACATAAAATTAGAAAATAGTTGTTATTTTTTATTGTTTAAAAAAAAATAGATAAAGTAGATTTATATATGTGGATGTAAATTAGTAAAGTGAATGTAAATTAATAAAATGGATGTATTTACAAAAATAACTCTCAATTTATTATCTTTAAATATTAAAGATGAATGGTTTTTGAGTCAAAAAAAGAAAGAAAAAGATCAATCGTTAGTTGGTTCAGTGGTGATTGGTGTAACACCCAAACCCATTATTTATATATTTCTACCTTTAGTAAAATCTTTTTCAAAATACGCAACGGAAAATCACATTTAATTTATTGAATATCGGTTCGAGTATTACACTCCTCTATCAAAATAATACTAATGTAATTAATTAGTAAAAATAGTGTTTATACAAATCTTTGAATCAAATAATGTATTTATTGATTATACAAAACAACCTAGACAATAGACTTTATATACAATATAAAACCCTTTCCCGTGTCACAATCAGAGCGGAGCTTCACCGACGACTCGACATCGAATACCACAAAATCCTGTAAAATCTGGACCCCCAATGGTCCAGCACATAACACATAAAAGAGAGTTAGATAACATACTCAAAATATACAAGTGTAAGTAAATTGTACTTAAACACTTCTTCATAAAAACATGCATAATCATACATTATACATATACATCACCATCATTCATGCATATTCATATATCATGCATATACTTCATTTATCACCTAATCAATCATCCACAAAATACACCAAACATATAGTTTCACGTCGTCTCGGACAATACCAAAACATCAACAAATACATAACTCAATTACAAATAGGAATACACATAAAGTTCCTAATGTAATCTAACACCACAAATACACGGTTCAGATTATGGTCATGACGGACCCTGCGTTTGTTCATTTTATAGTCATGACGGACTCTACTCCTCACATACGGATTAACAATCAACATTTACCAAGTACGTGTCAAACATTATTTATCATAAAATGCACACATAATCCCTAATGCAATCTAATGCTTCACATTCATGCTATGTCCTCTAGACACCTCTAATGCATGTGGTACCATCTTCTTTATCAGAGTATCTCACCTCTAATATCCTTCTTTATCGGATAAATATAATCCGATATCCTTCTTTATTGGAATATCCAATATCACATATATTCATGAATGCATGTATATGTTTTTCATGAATTCACTCACAATCATTTTAATTAGCATTAAGCTCTTCATTTACTAATGTGGAACACTATCCAACATTACTTCTTTATTAAGATAACACTATACCTTAATATCCTTCTTTATCGAATAACATAATTCGATATACTTCTTTATTAGAATAACATAATTCTAATATCCTTCTTTATTAAGTTGATTAACACCTTAATATACTTCATTTATTCTTCATACATGATTAACAATCATTATAAGCATCAACAAGCATCAACAAGCATCAACAATCATCAACAATCATCAACAATCATGTAAGAATAAGACACTGATTCGAAACTACATGCAAAGGAAGATCGCAGATGAAAAACTGGTGAAAACTGCAACATTTTCGCCTGAGGCGAAACAAATTTCGCCTGGGGCGAAATTCTACTGGTTGCTCACTGACTAATTTTCGCCTGGGGCGAAATATATTTCGCCTGGGGCGAATTCTCTGCAGAATGAACTGGTTCTGATTTCTGCAGGACAGCCTCTCATTGCAACGATCATAACTTGGGCTACGAAAGTCCAATGGAGACGCACATATACTCGTTGGAAAGCTAACAAACAGGGCTACAACTTTTATGTTGGCCACTAAAACCAGTTCACAACGAAAAGAGGTCAAAATTGCACGTAAAGGTTCAGACCTCATAGATAACAATTTTCTACATTTCTCATTTCAAACTCTAAACTCTCAAGACTCTCACATAAACCATTTTTCATGTTATAAACCCCAAATAAGTTCATATTCAAGTGCAACAAACATGGATAAACACAAAAGGACAGTTCATTTCTCAGATCTACGTCATAAACATCGAAAAAGTAAAGATTGACACTTTTTCATCAAAACTCTCAAGAACACAAAGTTCTTGAGTTTAATCTGTTATAAAACTCGTTTTTAACCATTAAATCCGTTCATTAATCATGTTAAAAGCATGTTAAACATATTAAGAACCTTAGGAACGATTTCCATCAAGAAAATCCGTTCTAAGCTAAAACGAAAATGGGGTGGAGGAAGTTCGGGTGAGGAGAAATCGACATTCTCCCCTTCCTCGAGTCACCCACGAAAATGAAATCTACTCTCTTACCTGGATTCGAAGAAAACACGACGAAGATCTCGAATCCCTAGCTCTCCCCTTGCTCTAGCTCCCAAGCTCTCCTCTTCTCCTCTCAAGAACACAAGAACCATGAGAAATGAAATGTTTCTCCCTTCCTTCATGGCCATATGGCGCCCCCTCACACACACAAGGCCCATTGGGCCTCAAGCCCAATTGGCTTGGCCCAATAACGCGTTAACTCACTCTACTCGCTTAATAACTAAAGTATTCGATAAATAACTCAAGTTATTAACTTAATTAAAATTCCACGTTAATAAAATATTTTAACACATAAAAATAATAATATGAAAATTGGGTCGTTACAATTGGCGCTTAACTTGGTAGGGAGGACTGCGGTTCGATCCCCCGCAACTGCGATCGGGAGGGGGCTGGAACTACTTGATACCAAAACTGACCCCCGAATCAGATTCAACATGTGGTGAAAGAAGAAAAAAAAAGAAAAGAAAGAAAATATGCGCAATGCTAATCTATACCACCATGTAAATTAACAACTCTTTTTTATATGGAAAATTCTATGGTGCAACCCCTTTTTTGGACTGTTTTAGTGCAGTCCTAATCTGGCAAATGAGGATGCATTGTTGACTTACTTTGAATTATATGTTACAAACCCCTTATATAGTACTTACCATGCATCTTTATATCTATTAATATTTCAACTAAATTCCTATCATATTAAAAGTTACAAAATTACCTCAATGTTTAAATTGTTTTTAATTTTAATTGTGATCGTAAATCAATTAAAACTAAAATTGAAAAAAAAAAAAAAGTCACATAAAATTGAAACTTGGCTTTCCTATTTGATCATCCCTATTCTTTTTTCCACTTTTCCATGACAATAGGCTTCAATTGGCATAAATAATAATCAGTCACAAAGTAAGTAGTTTCTTGGTACACACAGTTTCCTGGTATATCAAAACGAAGCATTTTTGTCGTATTAGTTATTACTAATTTTTGTCAAATGCTTATAGTAATATCAACTCATGTATTGTTCTAATGGTTCAATGTCAATACAAATTATTATTTGTTTATTTATTCTAAATCATATTCTAAATAATTATGTGCTAGTCCATGCTTGTTCATGACATGAAGTTTCCTTTTCCTATTCAATGTTGGTTTTGGCCTAAATATTTAGGCTCAATCAAAACATACAAAAAACCAATAAACTAATTTCAAAAACACAATTTATGAAACCAAATCATGAAAAAATTGGACGAATCTTCAAGTTCAACGAATCTGAATGTTGAAGGTTGAACGAACCTTGATAGATCGAAGACGAATTTGAATACTGAACCTGGAGCTTGAAGGTTGAACGAAGCTTGAGGGCAGGAGTGAAGGTCGAACGAATTCGAAAAAACATTGGAATGAAGAAGATGAATTCGTCGTTGTTCATTATGTTGGTGGATTGCTTGATAGCGCAACTGAGTGAGTGAAATAGATGGAATTTCTAATGGGGACAAGAAGATGGAATTAAGGTTAAATTTGTCATGGGTTTTCAGGCTCACACGATGGTTTTTCAATTTGGGATTTAGGGTTTTTAATTTGGGCAAGTATTAGCTTTACTTGATGCTAGAAAGGAAATATATCGTTGAGATTTATCACATATATTATATTTCTTTTTTGGGTAAATAGTGTCATACCCCCCTGCAAAATAGGCGAGTTTTGCGTTACCCCCCTGCAAAATATTTTTTTGAGATTACCCCCCTGCAATGTCAAGATTCTTTGCGTTACCCCCTGCTCAACAAGTGGGCATATGACATGGAAGAATCTTGACGTGACATGACACATGGAAATTAATTTATTTTTTATTTATTTTTAATTGCCAACTCATTAATTAATGTGGGTTTTTAATTAAAAAAATGAAAAAAAAACTTAAAAGTTGTTATATTTTTATGAACTTACTTAAAAGAAAGTTTTTTTTTTTTTACTAAAAGTTGTTATTATATATATATAAAAAAATTCTTATATATATATAATAACTAATAATAGAGTAACCAAAAAAAAAATGAAGATGAAAAAAAACTAATAATAATAATAGTAACAAAAAAACTAATAATAATAATAATAATAATAACTAATAATAATATAGTAACCCAAAAAAAAAACTGCAATCACATAGTAACGCAAGAACAATCGCTTTGCCCTAACCCCCAAATTGAAATTGAAAACGAAGAACAATCGCTGCATATGAACGGAACGAAAAAAAAAAGTTTCTTTAAATAAAAAAATTTCTTTAAAAAAAAAAGTTTCTTTTAAAAAAAAAAGATTTCTTTAAAAAAAAAGTTACCGTAAAAAAAAGTTTCTTTAAAAAAAAAAAAAAATTCATTTTTTTTTAATTAAAAAATAAATTAATTTCCACGTGTCATGCCACGTCAAGATTCGTCCATGTCATATGCCCACTTGTTGAGCCAGGGGGGTAACGCAAGGAATCTTGACATTGCAGGGGGGTAATCTCAAAATAATATTTTGCAGGGGGTAACGCAAAACTCGCCTATTTTGCAGGGGGGGTATGACACTATTTACCCTTTTTTTTTTTTTTACGCGTGATTTGTTTTTAATTGAAATAATTTTTTTTATTTGTAATTTGTAAATGAATATTTACTTGATGGGGGACTCATATGCAATAAATAAAAGTTTGTTAAAAAAAAGAACTCACCATGGAGTTGCGCTGATGTGGGAATTAAATTGAATTATATTGGTAAAAAAAAAAGGACTGCAAAGAAATGCACCATAGAATCTCCCTTTATATATATATATATATATATATATATATATATATATATATATATATATATATATATATATATCCTTAAAAAAAAAATCGTACTTGGTTGGACAATTAATTTTTGTTTTAATTTTAATTATTATACTTCGATTTTTTTTTTGAGCAATTAATTATTATACTTCTATTGGACAGATTGGACATAGTTTTTTGACGTTTAACATATACTACATATACTACACTTGCATTTTGTTCAAGTTTTCCAACAGAAAATCATTCAAGTGGAATCACTAATTGTATTAATCCAGGTAGTCTATTCAATCTAAATACTAATACTAATTATTTAGAGTTAGTAATCTCCTGGACACCATTGATTCATAAATAATTATAATTATTAGCATTAAGAGAAAGATGTTGATACTAGCGGAAATGGATCCTCTCAAGTTTTTTTTTCTCCTCATGTCTCTCATGTGTTATAAACTTATAATCAATCTCACCATTGAATAAAACAAGGGGAAATGACATGACAAAAAAAAAAAAGGGGGGGAATGAGTTTTTTTTTATTTTTTTATATAAGGGTGAAATTAGTTTTTAATATAAAAAGAGCAATAAAATCAATGGTGAAATTAATACTACATTGAAGACATGAGAGAAAATAACTTGAGAGAAAGGGCTTAGTAATCGAGCTTGAAGATCCCAAGTCACAAATATATAATACTCCCCATTCTTAACGCTTTCGTAGTTTAAGTTGTTTGCATATAAATTAAAAAATCACTTGATGTGTATTGTACCAACATATACTCATTTAATATTACAAATTTTCATGTGTATCTAATCTACTCCGAATATCTTGGAGTATAGT
Source organism: Trifolium pratense (assembly GCF_020283565.1). NCBI lineage: Eukaryota > Viridiplantae > Streptophyta > Magnoliopsida > Fabales > Fabaceae > Trifolium > Trifolium pratense. The sequence continues at coordinate 52,142,943 of NC_060060.1, forward strand.
TTAGTTAGAAGAAAAATGTCAATTATATCTGTGTTTGTAAAACACTATATTTTGAAACAAAGTTAAAATGCTTAAACTGCAAAAATTTAGGAGTGTAAAGAGTAGCTATATGAATTCCTTCGAACAAAGTATGCAGAAGAGATGAACAGAAAAAATTCAACCTACTTCCTAAGGAAAGGGCGAGCATATTCTACAAATACAATTGCAGTGTCAGAAAAGTTGCATAAAGTTATCTAGAGAAAAATCGGTTAACCGGATGCAAGCTGCTACACTAAAAAAGTGCTAAACAACCAAGTTTTGGGGGCTCCAACGAAATAATTTTAGTTACAAACTATCATACTGTAGATCTGCAGACCATGTAGCAAACAAAACTGAAGTAGAACATAGAACAGATGCCCCTGCAAAGATAAAATTTCTAATTTATTAGTTATGACTATTACCATGTGTAACTTTATAAGAAAATGAGGGCTAATTACAGGTGGCGGGGAATGTGAGAATGCTACACTTACTTTCCATCCGCAAATTAGCTTATTCTACTTATGGGCTTTACTTTTCCTACCCAAGGTCCCCAACATCCCCGTACTCAGAAATATGCTACTACAATCAACAATTCTGTCCGGATTAAAAGAGTAGAGCATTCTAGGAAAGCTATCCATTTCCTTGATGGAGGAAGAGAAAACCAGGACATGAAATTTCTACAAAAGAAGACCACAAGTCTTCACTTTGGAAGAGCATTCTAGGAAAGCTATCCATTTCCTTGATGGAAGTCTTAAAAGCAAATTGAAGCTAACGGTAAGCTTCTCGTAAGCATCAAATGAACATCCATTCAGGGCTTCATTTGTGCTGATAGCAAAATATATACATGCTTAATGCTTTGACCAAAAATGTTTCACATAACTGATTCAATGTATTGAACAATTTGCATCTGTCAGTAAGTTCCCATATCACATTTGGGAATTACAAACAGTTCAACTTCTGAACATCTGTGCAGAAGAATTCATGCGTACAAATCAATAGATCTCCACTGAAAGGTGTGGCGCCCATATATGGTTTAGAAACTTTTTTTTAATATTTTATGGAACAAATACTAATTAAGCACGTTTATTTCTTAACAATTTGTTTACTTTATCAGTATGATTAGATAAAGAAGAGACAATCTACTCAGTGTGATTAGATAAAGAAGAGAGAACTTACTATTGAGTAGACGAAAATGAAGCTTAGAAGAAGATTATTGAAACACCCATCATGAAACAACCCATAGCTACCCACGGACTTAAACGCTCACCTGTGTAAGTAACCATACAAACATGGTCAAGATAATATCTCCGACAGGTTCCACAACTCATGAAATATATTTTTGTTCTCGCTTGCTTTGTAGCATTTTATTTTCGTTATTAACTAATAAAAAAATAATATAATAAATTAACAATGACAATTTATTCCGCAACAAATCCCAACATGCTGGTGCAGCACTTAATGCAAGACGATGACATTCTAGGACTACAAAACAAACCTAGAATTCTAGTAAGTGATATCAAAAACAACCATAACATATCATTTTGAAGCTCACAAGGATATAGAACAGACTTATATGAGAATGATGAACATTCCAAATTAACTAAAAGGTTGAGATTGAAAATAATATAATCATGATTTAGTTCATTAAAAACATTAAGATTTGACCATAATCCATCCTTTTCTGTTAGCATCAACCTTAATATATCCCTGAGTTTTGCCATTGCCAATTGGGGTGTAGTGTAGGCTATAAGAGAAGTATGCAGCTGTTTGTTTGACCCAAATTAACTCAAAAACTATAATCATAACAAGTCATTAGGGCATCAATCACATGGATAAAAGGCACATAAGATATCACAGAGGAGAGCAAAATAAAACATCAAGGGTAACATGAACCCAAACTATGACTCCTTTCACCCCTTGCTTTCCACTCCAATCTTTTTCCAATGCTTGAATAAAAAGTAAACAGATTTTAAAAGCGCATATAAAAATAGACATAAAGATTATAACTGAGTCAGTAGCAAATCAAATAGGAGACATCTACCTATTCTTGCCGCCTTCCAGAAGAAACCACGAAATCTGTCAGGAAAACATGCGTGTCATCAATTCTGTTTGTTCATCAAGTTCTAAAATTCTGTTACGGAGAATGAAAACACTAGTGCAAAGTACATATCAAATGGTCCAAAAATAGTAATTAGGGTATAGAAGACCTCATATTATTAATTGAACATGTAAAATTCAAATGTCCATGTTATGGAACACTTGGAAAAGAAAACAGGAAGGGTGGGGGAAAGGAACGCAGGGTTAAGTAATGATTTTCTTTGCCTAAGTACAGATGTTTAAAATCCTCAAATTTGACAGATCATAAAAATGTTCATAAAAACTAATAAAGGGATGATTTTTAGGGGTTACATGACACTAGTAAGCCCTCCACAGTCTTTAACCCAGTTGGGAAAACAAAAAAAAAAACCCAAACAAGAGAAAGGTTTAAGGGAAATAAAGGCAGAAACCAAAAGACATTACAGTTTACAGCATTTTGATACATGCTATTATAGAGTACACGGAAAGCAATATAGAGATATAAGTATAGTATATATATATATACCCAGTTCTTTGTTCAAGGATTGCTGGAAATTGCATCTTGAAGTAAGTGCAAGCACATATTCCCAAAAGTATGACGGTAAGAAATGAATGGAAATTGAAAAGTGCAGACTGAAACCAAATACCAAACGAATGTCAAAAGAATCGAACACTTTATAAACTACGTGCTTGTTTGAATTCACAGTGACTTTGACAGAATCACAGCAAACCACCATAATTTTGCAAAAGCTACAGTTCATAGCTTCAACAATTCCACTGTGATTTCGCCAAACCCACCGCGATTCCAAACACACATACAAAAAAGACTAAGAATTTAGTAATTTACAGTTTCCTCACCATATTAACAAATTCTTAGAATTTACAACTCTTCACCTTCTTTTTACCACCCTTTGAGTCTACAAAACATGCAATTAACAATCACATTAGAAATATGATCCATAACAAGATGCAATAATTAAAGTAACCAACGAATTGCATGTAGAAACAATGAAAAGTCTGAAAATTATACTTGCAGTATCTCAATTGAAATTGAAATCAATGATAAAAAGGCAATTAAAGTTTGTACCCTAAAAAATCATTAATACCTAAAAGTGTTATGAGATTATTATTAAGAATGAATACGAAATTGGAATAACATGGATTCAGAATAGATCTATGTATAAATTGATCTTAATAAAAAGGGGATTAGAGAAAAAAGAAGAAATTAACCTGAAATCAATCTTAAGAAAAGAATGAAGCTTCGGTTGGAAGTATCGTTGTTCGTTACTCTCTCTTCTCTTCCCCCTCTCTCCACACCACTCTTGAGTATTAAGTCGAAATTTTCAAAGACTATCAACTTAATTATTTTCAGATTTTTTTTTCCTTAAAAATTTATATAAATAATAAAAGTTTTGATTTTTTTTTTGTTGGTACATAAAAGTTTTGATATTTAATAGTACATATTTATATAAATAAAATGCTTATGGAATTATTTTTTAAATAAAAATTATTATTACTGTCTTGTTTATTATGTAAATTTATATATAAAAAAAAAGGTTTAACTAGTAATATGGTTCTTAAAGACATTTTTGGTTTCAGATTGGTCCCTTAAAGAAAAAAGGTCTGAATAAGTCACTTAAAGAAAAAAAGGTCCAAATAGGTCCCTTAAAGACATCTTCGTTAATCAGTTTGGTCCCTAAAAAAAGGTCTGAATAGGACCAAACTGATTAATGGATATATCTTTAAGGGACCTATTCAGACCTTTTTTTTCTTTAAGGGACCTATTCATATATTTTTTTCTTTAAGGGACCAATGTGAAACCAAAAATGTCTTTAAGGAACTATTTTACTAATCAAGCCTAAAAAAAAGAAGCATGACTTATGTTATAGTAACTTTGTTATTAAAAGATTTTTGCTGCTCAAAAAAAAAAACAAAGTTTTATGTTATGACGAGTTTGTTAATAAAATATTTTTGCGGCAAAAAAAGGGTATTGTTGGTATTATGAAAACTGAAAAGTCCACAAAAAAAAATTGTATCCTCGATATAGAAGATGTAGAGACTTGATTTTTAAAAGATAATTATCTTAAAATAACAAACTTATAAAAAGCGATGTAAACAATATTTAAATAAACATCGAAAAAATAATAATAACAAAGACAAAAAAGATAATAACTAGAGCTGTCAAAAAGGGCCGGGTTATCTGGCCGGCCCATTAGCCCTATCCTTTTACACGGGCCGGACTTCATAAAAAGGGGGACCGGGTCTTATCGGGTCAGACTTTTTCATGGGCCGGCCCACAGGCTTTTGGGCCGGCCCCTTAAAGAATTAAAAAAATTATTTAAAAAAATTTTATAATCTTTTTATTATTATATTTTGGTCCTATTTTTATGCATAAATTCATATATAAATTTTTTTTTATTATTTTTGTTGTTTTATTGTTATTATTTGTGTTTTGTTCCTATCTATAATCTGTTTTATTCCTATTTTTAAGCATATCATCTTTTTAAATTTTTTTTGTGCAATTACAACGAAAAATATAAAACTTGGAATATGTTTATTATAAGCCTATCATCTTTTTATTGTATTTATTTTATATTCTTTCTATATTTATTTATTTTTTTTACTTAAATTACAATGGATGAATGAAAGATATAAAACTTGGAATTTTTTTTTGTAGTAATAATAATAATAATATGACAAAAAACTTATTGGATTATAATGAGATTTTATAATGAGATTATTTGTTAGAGATTTGTTTGTTTGTTTGATGAGGATAAAGAGGAAGATATTGTTGTTTGGGAGATTATGTGAGAAAATATAGCGATACGAATTACCTTCTTGAAGATTTATCTGAGAAATATAACATAAATTTAGTAGAATGTTTTTTTTTTCAAAAAAAAAAACTATGAAAATTAGTGGGCCGGCCCATCAGGCCATGTAGGCTTTTGCTTATCGAACCGGGCTAAGCGGGCCGGACCATGAAGTTAACGGGCCGGACTGGGCCGACCACTTTATTTGACCGGGCCCCTCCAGGCCGGGCCGGGCCAGCCCCTTTGACAGCTCTAATAATAACATATAATTATCCTAATAAGAACAAACATAAAAAAAAAAAGATAATTCATTTGAGACAATTTCGTTTTGAATTAAAACTAACTTGTTTTGAATATGAAATATCAATGATTATTTGAATTTTATTTTTGCAAAAGATTGAATTGAATCATCATTCATTTGAGAGCTATATGGAATCTGGGTTTGAATTCAAATTTCTTACTTTTTCTTATTTAGTGTGAGTCTGACCGATTTCATCGGTTTTTTTTTCCTGTTACTTGGGTTAGCAGTTTAGTGGGTTGTCCAAACTGATGATTGACCCGATTCTCAATTCAATTGGTCGAACTGGCCGGTTCGTTCCGATTTAAAAAATATTGATATGGTCATGAAAAATGTCATTCTTACCTTACAAACCGATTTTGTAAGGTTTGAGTTAGGCACAACTCCTAATTCTAACATGGTATCTAAGTCTCTCCAAAACCCGTTTAGCTGTCTGATATCAGGTTTGCGCTATCAGACCACCCATCATTTATATTCACGCACTAAACTCAATAGCATTTAACGTGAGAGGTGTGTTAAGAAGTCCCACATTGGACGCGAGATGACTTGAACATGAGTTTATAAGCAAATACAATTTTCACTTTAAAAATCGGTTTTATAAAGTTTGAGTTAGGCTCAATTATCAATTATAACATTCTCAATGAAATTACCTAACACGATTCCAAATAGAAAAACTTCATTCATTTGAGTTTGGTTGAAAGAAAAAAAAAAGTGGGGGCTAATATCTATCCTAAAATAACAATCTGAACACTTTACTTCATAGTATAGATTAGACGAGTTCGATTTATTTTTCTCCAAGAGAGACTAATAGTTGTATTCATATGCTTGTTCAAAATGAATTACACTCTGCTTCTTTTCATATTACTTCTATCGATTATATTCCTTCTTATTTGCAGTATATTATAATTTTGTATGCCTGTGGTGTTTCTCCTCAATAATTTGAGTTAATAAATTAGGCTGTTGTATACAAACAAAAAAATTACCAACTTTTTCTTCTTCTTCTTCATCATCCCTTAATTTAGAATTGGTGGTTGGATGATCACACGTTTTTGCATATACTTACAAAGAGGTTTTTTTTTTTTGGGTTCAAATCCATTTTAGTCCATAAGAAAATTCCACTCAAGCCACTTTCATGCCTCCCCTCCCTCAAGTTCACTAACAATGACAAATATTTCCAGATCAATCAAATACATTATATGAAAAATATGATTTCTTTTATAAATATTATATGACCTTCATTTAATTCAAATTTAAAAACATTTCCTTTTTATTTAATCAGATGAGCTTAGAGTTAGAGGCTCAACATCACAAAAAAACTGGCCAAATTTTTTGAAGGAAACTCATGACGATTTTCGGAAGAAATAATTGCTTAAACAAAAACGTGTTTAATACTCCCTCCGTTTCTTTTTACTTGTCGTTTTAGAAAAAAAATAATAATAAATTAAGAAAGTGTATTTTTGCACCTAACCTTCCTATTATACCCTTATTTTAATTCACCAATTTTTTTGCACACATTTTTTCTTTCCAATAAATTTAATCTATTATGTACAAAAAAAAATCAATATGTTATGTACAAAAAAAAATTATTTAGTTTTTCAAATATATATTAAATCTTTTACGGTTTCAACAATTACTTCTAAATATTTAGAATTTACATATGGGTATAATAGACAAAATATAACCTTAAATTATCAAGACGATAAGTAATTTGAAACAAATATTTTTTTCTAAAACTACATGTAAAAAACAACGGAGCTAGTAATACATAAGTTTTTACAAGAGGAGTACTTCAAGATGATATGATTTCGAGTAAAAAATTATGTGTGCTATGTTTGGAGTCCGGTGGAAGTGTATACAAAGATTGTCCCCTAACTATTCAGGTGGTTAATCATAAAAATATTATATTATTATTACTACTGATTTAATAAAGTTGCCCTAAGAAAGCTCGTAGAATATATGCATATCTTTTATATTATAAGCTTGTATACACAAACAAACTATAAATCCTAATTTGTTTTCCATATTTTCCCTCCATTTTATCTTGCAATTTTTATTAAAAAATAATACAATTTTGTCTTGACAAGGATTCGAACCTATAACCCTTCAGTACAAGACAATATTTCCAACCACTATGGCAAATATATCAATTATAATTAAAATTATGTGCAATAATTGATAAGCACCATCAGTTTTAAAAGTATATCATATCAAAATTATTGTTGACTATATTATTCATCACGAAATATTTTTATGTCTTTCCTGATCAAAGATTTTTTTTCTACCGGATCATAAATTTAGAGAATAATTATCATGTGAGATTTGGAAAGTTATTATAACGTGTGATTTGGAAAGTTATTATCAAACTCAATTATGTTAAATCAAATTTTTTTTTGCAATACAACCAAACACAACCTTAGTCATGTCACTAATCACATTCATTATTTTGATTTTAACATTGCAGATTTAATATTAACTGAGGTGATCAATTGATACAATATGCACTAGCAGATATTGAGATGATGTTACATAGTTGTGGGAATAGTTTAAAAGATTATCCTCCAATGCCTAGAGCAGCCACATCATTAGTTCATGATATACAAAATAGTTTAATACACGACAAATTGAATTATAACAGACAATCATTAGCTGAGGAACATGTTAGATTGATGTCAACTATGACTTCGGAGCAACGTAAAGTATATGACACAATCATGACAAGAGTTAACGAAAACAAACCTGGTGTGTTTTTTCTTTAGGGTTATGGCGGTACAAGGAAGACATTTATCTTGAGGGTCATGTCAGCCGCATTACGCTCAAAAGGTGAGATAGTTTTAACAGTTGCCTCAAGTGGGAACGCTGCATTGCTTTTACCTGACGGTAGAACAACATATTCAAGGTTTTCTATTCATGTATATGTTGACGAGTTTTCAACATGTACCATAGTTCCTAAAACCCCTTTGGTGCTATTAATACAAAAAACAAAGCTCATTATATGGGATGAAGCACCAATGATGCACAAACAATGTTTCGAAGCTGTTGATCGAACTTTAAAAGATATTCTCAAGTCTATTGATGAAAAAAATAAACACATTCCCTTCGGTGGAAAAGTTGTTATTTTTGGCGGAGATTTTAGACAAATTCTACCAGTAATACCCAAAGGTACAAGACCAGAAGTTGTTCATGCTACTATTAATTTTTCGGTTCTTTGGAATTTTTGTGAAGTTTTAACATTGAGTAAAAACATGAGGATTCTCGGTGGTGCTTCGAGTGTAGACGTTGAACAAAGAAGATTGTTTTCTGAATGGGTTTTGGGTGTTGGCGATGGAGAAATTGAAGATGACAACGACGATGATTTGGAACTTGACATTCCATCAGATTTATTGATTCCAAATTCAGATGATCCTCTTGCCTCTATCGTTGAAAGCACTTATCCCCAAATTTTACAAAACATGAACGATATAACGTATTTCCAAAATAGAGCTATACTAGCTCCTAAAAATTCAATAGTCGACACAATAAATGATTATATGTTGGATTTAATTCCTGGTGAAGAAAAAACATATTTGAGTTATGATACTCCACTCACACAAAATGTAGACGGTCAAACAGTGGATGATGTTCATACTCCCGAATTTTTGAACACGATTTCTACGTCGGGACTTCCAAATCACAAGTTAAGACTTAAAGTTGGAGTTCGAGTTATGCTATTAAGGAATTTGAATAAAAAATTAGGATTATGCAATGGAACAAGACTGACTATTACGAGATTGAGAAAACGTGCTCTTGAAGGAAAAATTATTTCAGGAAGTAATATTGGTGATCAGGTTTTCATACCTAGATTTTCTCTGACACATCTGACGTGAGAATTTCTTTTAAATTTTAACGGAGACAATTTCCTATAATGATTTCTTTTAAGATGACTATTAATAAGAGTCAGGGACAATCTTTAAAGCATGTTGGGATATATCTTTCGTCGCCAGTGTTTTCACATGGTCAGTTGTATGTTGCAATTTCAAGAGTTACTTCTAGAAAATGATTAAAAATATTGATCATCGATGACGACGGTGAAGATACAACTAAGACTTCGAATGTGGTCTACAAGGAAGTCTTCCGTAATATAACATAATTTTCTTTGTATGAATATTTATCCAAAATTATTGTTGAACTTTCGTTTAATGTTACTCAAAAAATTTCATATTATATTATTGCAATTATCATATCGTAATTTATAATTACATATCTTACAGCTAATTAGACTCGTGCACCGCACGGGTCGATGTTCTAGTAGTACTTATAAAATATTATTACTATTTGAGATAGGTTTTAAAAAGTGTCCCGAAACACGGTTAGCATTTGTCAATTTTTAAAGTTTATCATATTGTCTTATGAAGAAATCACCATTCATATACAAACTTACATAACTTTTCATCGCATTGTAACTTGAAACGCTTACTATGTTAAACACTCTATCCGAATTAGTCATCTCAATTTTCCAATATAACATGTTTGTTCATTCATTTAAAAATCATGCTTTATTGCTAAAATGAAAGAAAATCATTGGTGCATATTACTGTAAAAATTTGTCATCATAATTATTAGAGTCTATTTTTCTAGTTCTATTTTTCTATATTTAAATTTTAAACTTGTAAAGTGCGCGCAATCCAATCTAATTCTAGAGAAGTGAAATCTTTTACTACTACTACTACAGCTTAATTAAGCTTCAAATTGCACCGTCAATGAGAGACACGTCCTAAAATTACGGACGCCGTGGCCCGTGGGGTACTAAAACTATGATTACCGCCGGAGTCAACAAAGGTCAGCTGATATTAGCGGTTTTAAACACAACAACATGGACAATTTCCGGGCCCACATTATTTTCAATGATAGAAAGAACCTAATAATTAGTACTAGTAATTACTAATTTACTATGTTGAATCTTCCTATTTTCCGTACGACTATGTGGATACATTGAATGCCATTAGAAAGATCAATTTGACTGTTCAACACAATAAAAAACTAAACATACTGTAAGTCTCTACCCCTCCCCTACCAACGTCCTTCAATACAAGCCTCAAATTTCATAGATTGGAAAATATCTCTCGTCTTTGTTGTACTCATTGATCATTATTACTCTTTACTTTACTGAAAATATTATTTTACCTAAAAATTATACTTACTTGTTAAATTATTAATCAATCGTTATTAAAAAGAAAAATATTGTTTTTTTTTTTTTACATAAAGAAGAAAAATATTGTTAATCAAACGTTTTATACACAATCGTATATAATATATGTAGCTATATTTGAGCTCGAACAATTGTTAATCAAATAAAAGTTTTATGTTTCAACCGAATTTTTAAATTATTTGACTTTCTTTTTGGAAGAAAGAAAAGAAGGGGTTGATTACCCATAAATATATAATGTTTATTTTATAAGTTAACACATATAAGAATTTTGAAATATATGATTCTTACATAACACCATATTTAAATGATATATTTCTGACTTTTTTACCAAAAGGGTTTATTTTTTACATGATAATTTAGGGATGACAATGAGTAGGGTATATGGGTAGGATACTATAGTACCCATACTCATATTCGCGGATTGAAAAAATACCCGTACTCATCGTCATACCCGTGTGAGTAACAACTTTTGCCACCGTCTCCATATACTATGGGTACCTAGGTACTCATACCCGTACCTGTTACCCGTATTTTTACTAAAAATAAATTGATCAATTATAAAATATCATATAATTTGAATTAAAAAAATTTCAAAGATTTTAATATTGACTAATGAAAATTATAAATAAAATTATTACTAAACTTATGTTAAAGTTCATATTTATGTTAAATATTCACATTATTTTTATATTATGTTATAAATAAATATTTTTATTAAAAATATGTAATTATTTAGTAGAATTGTATTGTTTTAAATTGATTTACATATATTATAATATAATAATGTAAAAAATATATCCTTTTGGTAAAAAAAAGTCTATATTTCTCCAAGTCCTATTTTATCTCTTCCCCGTTCATTCCCTATTCTTGATGATAGTATGATAGATAAACTTTTTACTTAAAGATAAAACTAGTATTTTACGACATTTGTCAGCAATTTTTATCAAATTACATATATCTATAAATATTCACTTGCATTATTTTACGTGAATATTATACGAGTACATTGTTTTACCAATTTTTTCTTTTTTGAAGGAAACAAGTTACCATAAATTAATTATAATAATTAAATTATTCTTACATATAGTTGAAATTCAACCTTTTCAATAAATATTCACCAACAAAACACGATCAAAGATGTTATAAATAAATTTAAGCAAAATGTGGTCCTAGACTTGGTTCATATATAGTTCTTTATAACAACACATCAATTTCTCAAAGTGGTGTAGATGCCTCTAAGGGTGCATAAAAATCTTTATGCTAGCTGGATCTGAGATCTAGCTTTGGTGGTGTTAGCTTATTTTGTTTTTACCTTAATTAGTTTCCATAATGAGGATTGTGATTTTATAATTCTAAAGACATGAAATTAAAGTGCTTTTACACGTTCAGTAAATTAACTTTTCTCACTTCCCGCCATGATTTTTGTGATGCACCAATTTGCAAGATTAGGTAAACTTGTGGTATGATTTTTGTGAAGTACCAACACATGCTAAAGCTTTTTGGGGACCCTTCAAGTTTTATATCTTCTGGCTGTAATTTCTCTACGTTTCTAGTGAAATTATGTATCTTTAAATAATAGTTGGTAGAGATTTAAATAGAAAAATTGAGATATAAAGTATTGTTTTAAGAATATTTCTTCAATTAAATTGGAAAGTGCAGATATGTATATATTTCGTGAAATAAACAAGTGTGCGGATTTTGCACATAAAAATTGTGAGTTGGGTAATACTATAATGTATTATGAGTCGTGTTTGGTTCAAATTAGTTTGTTAGTAGCAGAAGCAATTGCGGTTAGTTTCTCAAACTAGCTAGTTACTTTGTAATTTTTTTGGACTTAAAGACTCATTTTCTTTATAATTAAAAAAGAATATCTCTTACTTACCAAAGCCCAAAATTGAAAGATAAATCTTGCATTAATGTATATGAAAATATCTTGTAACAAAATAGAACAATATAAATAAGATTGAATTTCTATAAAAAAAATATGAGGTTTAATATTCCAAGCACATGAATCTACTTTTTTTTTTTTTTTGGTAAAGCACATGAATCTACTTAAATTTTAATGAACCCACATGCTTTTCCATGTGACCATATATAGTCCAATTCATCACCACCAAGCACGTTGGATTGCAAAATACGTATGCTTTTCTAACCCACAAAATCACTAGAAGTTATAATAAAATACTGAAATAATGTTTCTACCAAATAAAAAAAGACTGAATTAATGTATGATTCTAAACATTTCACAAGTATTTATGATTGTACTTAAATAACATAAATATGGTACCCCTACTTAAATTAATTGCCAAAAAGAATCTTAAAATAGTATATGTGGATCCTTTAATATTTTACTTATTACCCGTCTAAAAATACGTATAAAAAATATTTGAATTAAATACACTAATTATAATAAAATATTTTCATTTTTGAATCATTAACATGTGTCCTTAACTTTTTTCTAAATAAAAAATAAAAAAGTGATATATTTTATCTAAATTTTTTATTTCGTTATCGGATTCACTGGATTACCTAATTCGATGGTCAGTTCTAACATTAAATATGTTAATTTTTTTTGACCGATTTTTTACGTATATTTAAAAATGGAGAGAATAATTTTTTTTAAATAGATGTAAAAAATTTATAATTGTTTAACAGTAATTAATTTCTGTTGATTTTTTTTTAACACACAATACGATTTTCTCTTCTACACAAATTTCCGTTATATATAGAACTCATAACCGAATTTCTTACCATTAGGAATAAAAAAAAAGTTAATTAGTGCTTTTTAGCACGAAATCAAACACAACAAATTATTTTAGAACTTGTATAGTAAATTTTTAAACAATATAAAAATAATATTTTTCTTTCATTATAAAATTTAATATTATTTTTGTTTCTTTACTGACTCATTAGCATAACCCTTGGAATGATATATTGTTTTGTATAAAAAAATGTGTTATTTGTAGATTTTAAAAAAATATATAATTTTTTTTTTTATCATAAAATTTACAATGATTTTTTTTTATCATAAAATTTACAATGATTTTTATCATAAATTTTTTTTTTATCATAAAATTTACAATGGTGTCCTTTTATCATCTCTTGGCCCGTCTGTTTGACCAATGAGAGTCCAGATCGGAGCTCATCTGATTCATTCATTCTTTCATTCGTCAGTATCGTAAAAAAAAACAGCTGAACTCAATCTGGCTACCTGTGTCGATTGGCATTCCGCTTCTAGAGACCTCTAGATAATCTATTATTTTGTGTAAAAAATTATCGATCTATTATTTATAGATTTTACTAAATTTTAAATAAATAAAAAAAGTTCCTTCAAAAAAATAAATAAATAAAAAAAGAAAAAAAAATGAAAAGGACAAGTTTGTCAGGAGGCAACTATAATAATTTATTACAGGTCCACTAAGCGACAAACAAGGAAGTCGGCAACTGTCGGCCGGTGATCCGGGAGAAAGAAAGCGATTTTACAAATCATTAATTTCATTCTTAAAAATTCATAGTTTGTCCCTCACTTAGTTTTAATTTTCAATAATAAACACAATTAATTACCATAAACCCTTTCATAAATCATAATAAAATTCATATTAAAATCCACCCAAGAATCTCGATGATATAATAAAATCTACTCAAGAACTTGAAATGACGCAAATTATTTTCTTAACTTAATCAAGATATTTTTTTTTGGTACAAACTTAATCAAGATATCTAATTCATACAAAATTCATACAAAATTCGAGGATTAGTTGTAACAAAAGTAAATCGAGATTAGTCGTTACAGTCGCATATAAAAGATATCTGATTTACACTAAAAAATAAAAATAAAGTCCATCAAATAACAATGAAATGGTAAACGAATTTTTTTAACTTAATTAGAAATCTCGAGCCAGAACTGAGATGATAAACTACACTTGATGTCAGAATTAACCCTCATTTAAATCAGATTAGATGATCTCGTGGATCGGATAATGATGGTGGAAAAAAATCTCGAGTTTGAATTCGATTTGCACTCTATACAGTCCTATATATTTGACTCGAAAAATATCTCTGCTAATTTTTTGAGTTATTTATTTATTATTTATGATCCAATTCAAAAAATCTAATTAATAAAAATAAAAATTCATATAATATTTGAGTTTAAAGATTACGCACCGTCAGTGTAAATTAATTATACATTATATTAAAAAAATATGGTTTAGTAAGGTGATATGGCAGAAAACATGATTGATATTGGTTTACGCCGTAAAAATTTTACACTGTGTGCATATATTTTTTTTTCTCATAATATTTTTTGAAGAGAAAAATCATTATAATATTGTACTAGTAGTTATTTAGATTTTACACCAAAAACATCACAACGAAGAAGGGAGTGGTAGTAACCAAATCTGTATTTTTTTTCTTTCCTCTCCCTTCTTCCTTCGTCCTCTCTGTCTTCCCAATATTTCGCTCTGTTCTGTTCAAACCTCAATGCTTCTCTGTCTCTGTATTCCTCATAGATCCAACAATAATATCACACCATAACCAATTCTCATTCTCATTGCCTCAATATTCATTATCATATGATTCTGATTATTCTCTCTTTTTTTGAGCCGGTAAACCTTCCTTCAAAACCCTAATTACCTTTCAATTTTCAATCTGAATCAAAGATATAATATTAATCATCATATTGTTTAATTCAATGTCTTAGCTGGAAATTATGGTATTAATTATCTAAATGTATTGGTCAATTTTGTTTCTTCTGAACTTGTTTTTATCAACATCAATGGAAAATGTTCAATTTGATTTCTGTAATCTTTGGTTTAAACGGTCTATTATGAAACTTTTATGTCATTTTAAGAAATCATTTTCTTTCTTTTTAAGCATTAATTTGGTCTATTTGAATTGAGAGAGGAAATGATGAAAACACTAAACAAAAAATGTTGGTTGTTTATTGGTTAATCAGTTTTTCTTGAAGTAAGATATCATGAGATTTGATTTTTATAAAGATGTTTAAATCACTTAATTATGTTACTTTTGTAGTGTTGATAAAATTTAAAATGTAAATGTTTAGATGTAGCAATGGTATGAGCTAATGAAGTTTTTTTTATTTATTCTAAACAGGTTGAAGCAGTTTTTTTAGCATCTCAAAGTATGATAAGTTTATTTCTTTCGGACTTTTGATTATGGTTAATGCTGGATAAAGTTGAGATTATTTAGCTCCAAGTTTTACACAGTGGATGTGAATGATGGATGTTTCTGAGGTCGAGGAAAGTTTCTTTGCAGCAAGTGATGCCAAGGTATAATGATTCATCTTTAATTATTGCAAAAGATGTTTTGGGATCGTATTAGCAATGATAGTTGTTAATTTGTCGATGAGGGTAGTTAGAAAACCAAAGTGATTAAATCCTTGTGCAAATGTGTAAATTAAGGATAAGGAGTTAACTTGCTTAAATGAGTTTTTTAGTTTTTTTTTTTTATTTTTTAAAGATTTTAAGAAAATGATTTGAATTACATGCCTAACAAAATAAAATAGAGTATATATTTTGTTGGACATTTTATTTGAGTAATTTTCTGATTGGTTGCCGTAATATATTATCTTATAATCTAACTAATATATATCTTTTCCTATACAGTTACATGCAGAAATGTGCAGAAGTCTTTCTGCAATATATTGTAAAATATTGTCAATATTTCCTTCTTTAGAAGCAGCTAGGCCTCGGAGCAAATCTGGAATTCAAGCATTATGTTCACTGCATGTAGCCTTAGAGAAGGCGAAGAACGTACTTCAGCACTGCACAGAGTCTAGTAAACTTTACTTGGTATGATCATTATAGTTTTTTTACTTATATTTTATGAATTGTCCCTTAGTATATAAGTCCTATTTAATTTACCATAACAACTCTTTCATTTTTTTTACTTCTGTTGGTTTGTGTGCGGTTATTTAAGCTGAAATACATTTTAAAGTATATTAAATATGACTTCACTTATGATGCAGGCTATAACTGGAGATTCCGTTCTTGTAAAATTTGAGAAGGCCAAGTGTGCTATTGTAGATAGTCTTAAGCTGGTAGAAGATATTGTTTCCCAATCAATTGCATGTCAGGTGATAACTTTCAACAATATGGTTTTATAGTTTCTCTTTCCGCATTTGAATTGGCTGTATCTATGTCAGCCTTGCTAATTTCCTTTTCGATATATGAGCACGGGGAACCGATTTTATGTGCTTCATTTATTCATTCCAAAATAATTGAGTGCCACCTTGTTTGCAATATTCTGAACTCAGAGTTTGATTTTATTTTTCTCTGTTCAGATTGATGAAATTGTGAACGAAATTTCTGGTATGGTGTTTGCGCTTGATCCATCAGAGAAACAAGTTGGGGATGATTTAATTGCATTGCTTCAGCAGGATAGAAAGTTTAACAACTCTAATGACAGTAGTGAACTTGAGTGTTTTCATATGGCTGCTACTAAACTTGGAATCACGTCTTCCAGAGCAGCTCTCACTGAAAGAAGAGCTCTAAAAAAACTCATTGAAAGGGCTCGGGCCGAGGAAGACAAGAGGAAGGAATCAATTATTGCATATCTATTACACCTTATGAGGAAATACTCCAAGTTATTTAGAAGTGAGTTCTCTGATGATAATGATTCTCAAGGTTCTCAACCTTGTTCTCCCACCGTTCAGAGACCCCTCGAGGATGGTGTTCCTGCTGGTCATTGTCAAGCCTTTGATAGACAGATGTCAAAACTTAGTTCCTTTAATTTTAAGCCGAACAATAAGAAATCGGGACAAATGCCCCTTCCACCAGAAGAATTAAGGTGTCCAATCTCTCTGCAACTTATGAGTGATCCTGTTATAATTGCTTCTGGACAGACATATGAAAAAGCTTGTATAGAAAAATGGTTCAATGATGGGCACAACACCTGCCCAAAGACTCAACAGAAACTCACACATCTTTCTTTGACTCCTAATTACTGTGTCAAGGGTCTTGTAGCTAGTTGGTGTGAACAGAATGGAATTCCTATTCCCGAAGGTCCTCCCGAATCTCTTGATTTTAATTACTGGAGATTGGCATTATCAGATTCTGAATCCACAAATTCAAGATCTGTAAACAGTGTCAACTCTTGCAAAATGAAGGGTGTCAAAGTTGTTCCTCTCGAAGAGAATGTTATCTTAGAGAAAACTGAGGGAAATGTAACTGAAACTTTGTCTACACAAGAAGAGGAAGACAGTGAGCAGTATCTTAGTTTTCTGAAAGTATTGACTGAAGGGAACAATTGGAAGAAAAAGTGTAAAGTAGTAGAGAGGTTGAGGCTGTTGCTGCGGGACGATGAGGAAGCCAGGATTTTTATGGGGGCTAATGGATTTGTTGAAGCACTTTTTCAGTTCCTGCAATCAGCTGTGCGTGAAGGGCATGTGAAGGCTCGGGAAAATGGAGCTATGGCTCTGTTCAACCTGGCTGTGAATAACAACAGGTAAGAATTAATGTTCCTAGATTTGAACAGTAATGTGAATCTGCTTTTTATATTATCACAAATTTAAAACACTTACCGTTATTTGAAAATTGACACCTTGATCACTTTGTTATCTAATTATAATAAAAAGACAATCTCAGCCTGATCACCTTCAAAATTGAAGATACTGTTATATGAAAATTGACAATTGAAGATATCGTTATTTGAAAATTGACACCCTCTAGTTCTTAAAGAACCTTAGCATATATCAGCTACTGCTGTTCTTGACTGACCCCGTATATTTCAGAAAAAGACAATGGTATCGTAACTACAGTTTGTCTAAACTTCATTTGTAAAATAACTTGCAGAAAAGTGCTTAAAGGTAAAAAATGCAGAGAAGACAAGCATAGTAAAATGCAGTGAAAATTAATACTGTCACTGTTGAATTGCAACTTTTAGTTAGGAATTAGGATGTTCAAACTGGACTGAAGATTTTTTTAAGAAATAATAGTGTTAAGTTCCAATAAATAATTCTTTCTGAATTAGCATAATGGTTACCGTGTTATTTCTCCTGTTCTTGCTTCTTTCTTTTCTTTTGTGCAATTCATTAACATAAACTCAATCTCTTTTTCTTTAACAGAAATAAGGAACTTATGATATCAGCAGGAATCTTATCATTGTTGGAGGAAATGGTAATGATTTCAAGCACCAGTTCATACAGTTGTGCAACCGCCCTGTATCTGAATCTTTCTTGCCTCGAAGAAGCCAAGCCAGTGATTGGCGCGAGTCAGGCTGTGAAGTTCCTGATCCAGATGCTTCAACCTAAGACAGAAGTCCAGTGCAAGATGGATGCCCTTCATGCACTCTATAATATTTCTACTGTGTCCTCGAATGTTTCAAACCTTATTTCTTCTGGCATCATCAATGGCCTACAATCCCTTCTTGTTGGCCAAACTGATTGCATGTGGTCAGAAAAAAGCATAGCTGTTTTGGTTAATTTGGCGGTTTCTCAGGTAGGAAGAGATGAAATGATCTTGAATCCTGAAGTGATAACCACGTTGGCTTCTATACTTGATACCGGTGAATCATTAGAGCAGGAACAAGCTGTGTCTTGTCTCCTAATATTATGTAACAGGAGTGAGAAATGTTGTGAGATGGTCTTGCAAGAAGGGGCTATACCTGCATTGGTGTCAATATCGGTAAATGGAACCTCAAGAGGAAGAGAGAAAGCTCAAAAGCTGTTGATGCTCTTTCGAGAGCAGCGACAACGAGACAATTCACCTGCTAAGACTCAATACTGCTCACCTGAAGCTGGTGATTTGTCCATGCCTTCTCCAGAAGCGAAACCGCTAAGTAAATCAATATCTAGAAGAAGAGTGGGGAAAGCTTTAAGTTTTCTATGGAAAAGCAAGAGCTATTCTGTTTACCAGTGCTAGTTTTAGCCTTTTAGGTTCGATGTAAATCTCTGTTTGGTTCTTAACCCTTCTGGGGGCCTTCCTTTTTTATCATCCTGTCACTCATGTTCTCATGTAAATCGCTGCTTATTTTTTGGATTCCAAATCGAAGAGTTGTACAGGCATGTGTAATCTATGGATTCTTTTAGTCAGATTTATTTTTTGTTTCAAAGAGCTTAGTGGCGAAATTTGCACACACAAAGTGTTGAGAAATGGGGAATTATGGTTCAAGCTTGCATCTTAACATATCAAATGTTGGTGCAACCTTACCATCTGAGTTGTACAGGAGTTTTGTTATATTTAGTTTATTATGAAGGTTGAGGTAAGCGTTAATTATGCCTCATGGTCGAGGGAGGTTCATATTACAAAATTAGCTTGTAAAAGGGAGGTTCTATCAACATAGTTGAGTTTGATAGATTTGGGATGTAAAATGATTATAAAAATTATTGTAACAACTTAAATATATAACTATATAGTATATACTAGTTAAAATTACTCAAAATCATAGTAAAAAGATGATTGGAAATAGATGACAAACAATATTGCTTCAATATTTATGGAACACTATTTGTGGCATGAATGTTATTGGAATAAAAGAGAGGAGTGAACATAAAGTCCAAAATTACAACTATTTGGCACAGAGAACAAAGATGAAAGAACCAATTCCTTATCAGGATGAAATGGTAAGATTCTAATATTCATTCATCACATTTTGGAATACTATATAGCTGTCTTTCCAGAATTTGTTCTACCTGCCTGGGGTCCCATAAATTTGGTTCATCGTCCTCTCATTACATGTCTTGTCTATTCTTTGAACTAAATTTGTCTACTCAAGCAATTAACCATAATAAAGTTACACCAAAAGTCTCAGTAAAAATCACTTACATATGTTCCATTGATTTATGAAACAGATTATAAAGTTGACACAATGAAAGGCTAAAAAGAAAAGACTCAGAAAAATAAGCATCCGATTCGACTAAAAGATGGAAAGCATTAGAAAAGTTTGAAGGAAGTGTGATGCAGGATATATAGCAAATCTAAAAGTGTTCCTCTTTTATGTGATAAATAAACCAATACTAATAGTTTTTTTACTTCAAAATTATGAAGTTCTTAAGAATCTATTTATGACTTAAAAGTAATAAATATTCTAAATGAATTATGGCTCAAAAGAAAGAGCAACACACAAGTTATTCTTCTTCTACTTCTTCTTAACTTATGCTGTGTTTGATTTGGCTTTAGTTTCGCGGTTCAAGTGATGCTTCGTAGCAACCTTCCCATAATTCGTATGTCTTGATTGTTTCATTTTACTTCTTTATGATTATTATTCTGCTTGAATAACTTAAATATTTAAGTGCTTGATTTGGATTAAATTTCTGGTAAAAGCACAGTTTTGTTAAATCAAAACTTATTAGATTAGATTTATTAGTAGTAGTATATAGTAAGTAGCAACTGCATGGTTATAAACCTATGCATCCAATTTCAAATGGAAAGGACTTGAAAAATATGCACTTGTCTTGCAGCTTATAATTTTCTGATTCTATATAATTTTGGAATGTTTATTTATTATTTTAGGAATACCAGGAGATGGCAGATGTATGTTTAGATCTGTGGTCTATGGTGCCTGCCTCAGAACAGGTGACCCACCTCCAAGTCTCACCAGGCAAAAAGAACTTGCAGATGAACTAAGAGCCAAAGTAATTCACAGACTAGTTGTTTTTATTTTTCATCAAATTAATAGTTTCCGTTAAGAACTCTCACATCGGATGTGAGTTGACCTGAATATATGTTTAATAGGGTCCTGCTTGAATTATATGTTTATTTTTCTGGTCGGGCCATCCCCCATGTTTATCTACGCCCCAAGCCCAATAGTGCTGAGCACAAGGGTGTGTGTTAAGAAGTCTCACATCAGTTGCGAAATGGATTGAATGTATGTTTATAAGTGAGGGGAATCCTCACCGGACAAGTCGGTTTTGTAGGATTAAGTTAAACTCAACTCTCAGTTCTAAGAGTTTCTACTTTGGCATACTTATTGTTGAAAGTATGCATTGTAAGCTGTTCTATGGTATGGACAATAAGCAACATTTGTGCTAATAGAGCATACTTTAGACCTCAAATATATAAAATTGAATTCATATATATTATATATGCACAGTGTAAAGAGTTTTTAGATTGCAAGTTAGTTATAATCGTTTGATCATTAACTTTTTTTTTTACTTTTCTCATAACTAACTTTAAAATCATACAAATGATGATTTGTGATCGATTGACATCGTAAAAAGTTTTACACAAACAGTGCATCAAATTATTCTCAATTCTACATGTAACTATATATATAATTCCTAATTATATGTTACTTTTTTAAAATTTTGACGCATTTTTATAAGTATCATGGGATAACATTATTATTTGCAGGTTGTGGATGAATTCATCAAGAGGAGAGCAGACACTGAGTGGTAAGTTAATTATCTTGAAGGAAAAAGTTTCGATTACACATTTACGACAAGTAATAGTATAAGTAATGAGACTGAGTTTGTGACTATATTCAGTTATTATGATGCAAGCAAGTTTTGGTTCATTGTAAGAAATTTGAGGTTAGTGATGTTAGGTAGCAAACTAATCTCGTTGTATAAAAGTACATAAAATACTCACTACACTCTTGACATGGCTTATAGACACATAAGGCGGGCAAGGGGCGGTGGGAGAGAGTCGTAGACATAGACACACTTTGCCAAACTACGTAATTAAACGATTGTGTTCATTGTTTGCAATTTTCGGTTTTATTTTTCTCTTGTTACCAGCTGCTGTTCATAAAATATTTGATGTATCTAATCAATATTGCATAGGTTTCTTGAAGGCGACTTTAACACCTATACCGTACAAATGAGAAAGTCTCAAGCATGGGGTGGAGAACCTGAACTTCTCATGTCATCACATGTTTTACAGTTAAGTCAATTTTCATTTGCAAAACATTCATATGTGACAAATATTCATTATTTTTTTAATCATGATTTATCTTATGGTTTTAGGATGCCTATAACTGTGATTATGCATGATACAAATTCAAATAACCTTAAAATTATAGCTGAATATGGTCAGGAGTATGGGAAGGAGAAGCCTATTAGAGTCATTTATGATGGATTTGGCCACTATGATGTATTCAAGTGTTCGACATGATATCATACGCATAACGCGCAGTCCTAATGTTGTAACTTTGTTTTTATGAGTAGAAATCGAACTCAGTACTTGAAGTTTATAACATTCAAATACAGTACACACTAAATCGCGTATACTAAACTCATGGTAACGCCGCAATTTATTGTAACCTAGTAACACTTCTTATGATGTCATAGACTCATAGTACCAAAACATAGGAAATTCTGAATTTCTGTTCAGAAGGAAAATGTTTTATTAATCATATTTTTTTCTATACAGAAAGATTTAACGGTGCAACTTATTGTCTTTCTACTTTTCGTTCATGTGCTATTATCTTAAATATAAATTATCTTTTTTAGTAAAATAAAACAGCATAGGTCTATTAATTAATAGATAAAACAAGTGTAACGAAAAATAAAATAAAAACAGTTTCGGGCACTTGAATACTTGAGTGTCTTAATCATTTGGTCTAACGTTCGACCTCTGAGAGATTAGTCTATGCGGAAGATATCTTAATTTAAAAAAGTAAAAAAGACTCGGACTTCTGCTTGCTTTGACTGACATAGTCATTTTTTTCTTTGCTGTCTTCATTCAAATAATAATAAAGTACCATAAATAAGTTAGTTTCTTTTCTTTAATAATTAAACGGTCATAGTTCACCTGAAAAATGAGCAAAGAAGCAGAAAATGATGAAAGTGTACGTACTGGCTAAATTTTGTTAGCCATGTGGAACATTTTTCAGTATAATCTACTAAAGAAAGAATGAGACATTGTCAAAGCTTAAATCGAGGATTGTATATTTTTCATTTTCTACAACTTTGCTTTGAGCTAAAATGATGTGCAGGCCAAATCCGGATTAATATATGATGGTAAATTGACCTTGGATTTGGAGGAAAGTGTTTGCATAGGAAATATCTATAATGCTGACATCTAACAAAAATATTTCCCAAAGTTGCTGCTAGTAATATAAAGTTCATCTACATTTAACAACATTTTTATATGGTTCAATGTTTTTCCATATAAGAGTGAGGGTTGCTACTTGCTAGTATTATAAAACCTTTATTATCTATATTATTTTTTATTTAATGATAAAAATATTTTTTTTCGTAAATTTAACTCAGTTAATAAGAACATTACATTATGTATGCATGAACCGAAGTTCAAACTCCGGACATCCACTTATCTACCTTAAAAGCGGACAATAGTGTTTCTATGCGCTAAGCTTTTAAATTTAATCTAATTGTGTAAAGTTTGGGCGGTATGGTTTGAAAAAAATGCAAAACGAGTCCATGAGACATTGATATATGGATGGTTTGTGATTAGGGTTATGGTCAAACCAAAATTCGACCATTCGCAACCAAAACTAGGTATTATAATAGGTTGGAGATAAAAAAAAAATAAAAAGTTTTTTATGTACCAAAAAAAAAGTTTTTTTATATAGAATCTATATCTATGTGTGCATGGTTGTACTAATAATAGTAACATTGTATGTAATACTTGATAAAAGAGTTGGGACTCCTACTTATCCATATTAAAAACTGAAATTTTAATCACTAAACTATTCGATAAAAGTGTGAAGAGATACACCCTCCGTCCCAAAACTTTAGTTTTTTTGGAGTTTTAAACGGAGGAATAATGCTAGCAACACACTCTCTTAACAAACACACTCCAACACACTATCTTTTATTGGTTGAAATTCACATGAGTCCCTTAAAAAAATATGGACCCATATAACTTTTATGGGACCCATATAAATTTTAACCAATAGAAAAGAGTGTGTTAGAGTGTGTTTGTTAAAGAGTGTGTTGCTAGCACTCCTCTTAAACGGAGATTAAGAAATGATAAGTAAAATCATTTTTACGCTTACTTTATTAAGAAAGAGAAAATATATTTAATTAATACTTTAACTTTTGTAAGGGTACAAATGTTAAAGTATCACTAAATGTGTATTGGTTTCTTAAAAGGACTAAAGTTTTGAGACAAAATTAAAAAACTAAAAAGACTAAAGATTTGGGATGGAGAAGTATTTAATATTGTAATTAAATCTCAAATGATAAAAGAGTGAAGTGATATTTGATGGGTTAGAGTGAGCTTGAACTCACAATATATTTCTTCTTGGTGTTTAATATGCGTAATATTTGCTGTTAAGTTTCTTAAGAAAAAAAATAATACCTATATCTAAATTTATGTTTTCTAGTAGTAATTTCAGTTTTTTGTGAAAAAAGAAAGTTAGTAATTTTGTATATTCAAATTCAATGCTATGCTATGTACAAAAAATAATAATTGAATGTTATGTTACGGTGGACCACATTCATAAGTGGTCCATTAACGGTTTATGAGTTCGTTAATCTTAATGAGCCTTAATAATATATCAAATGTTTTTTAAATTTTTTATGAATGATTTATAGGATATAAACTTTCAATCCAACGGTGAGTTTTGTAAAATTCTTATCCGTTACAATAGTATTGATCACTTGTCTACGGTGGATCACTTGAAGAAGTGGTTCATATTAGAATTTACCTCAAATTCAAATAATATTTTTTTTAAAGGAAAATTCAAATAATATTTGTAGATTGCACTCTCATTCATACTCTGTTTTAGTGAGAGAAAAAAAGTTGATGCATTTTTTTTATATAAACTAAACTAACGAAATAAACTTACTATCTAAATGTTAAAATCAATCATGAAAACTTTTTCTTTTTTTTTTTACGAAACTTTTTTTTTTCTTTTTGAAATATAAAAAACCTGAAAAAGAAAAAAATGTAACTAAAAGAGAAAATAGAATATACTCAAGCAGTGTAAAATATTTTACACTGTCATTCAATATCAATTATGTATTCTAAACGTACCCGTTGAACTCTTATTAATGTGTTTATGACCGACATGTTTTTCTTTTTTAGTTCGAAATTAATACTCTCTAAATAAGATATTGGACTCAAGTGGTTAATGAGCTTCACCAAATGATGAATCGTTCAGAAGAATCCGAATTCGATTTCTGGATGAAACAATTTTTTAATCAGATTTTACTAACCTCGTAGTCGAACTCTAAATTACTAGGGTCCCTTCACCTAAAACTCGAAAGGGTTAACATAAAAAATAATCAATACTGTAATATACTCTTCATCCTAAGTTATAAGTCAATTTAAGAAAATATTTTGTCCCAAATTATAAATGTTTTATGATATCAATAAAATATTAATGTTATATATTTTTTTTTCTATTATACTTTTAACTAATTTATTACTTTTTTTTAAAAATTCTTTAATGTGTCTTTTTAATAAGATTAATAAAGGAAATTTTATAGTTCTCGTGAGCTTAGCTTAGTGCATAAGGACGTTGTATTATATGCAGGAGTTGGAGTTCTAACTTTGTCTCACCACACTTATTTACTTTAAGAGTGAATTTTCTAATCACTGGGACTAAGCTACTTCACAAAAAAAAAACGATAATTTTATAAAATAACTCATATTTTTTCTTTTTCATACAAAATTAATTATTAATTATATTTTTTAATTTGTGTGAAATAATTAAAATGACTTGTACTTTATGATGAAGATAATACAAGATAGAGTAAAGGATCTTTCCACAATATAAATCATTTTAATTTATTTTTTTGATAGGAAAATCATTTTAATTTTTAACAACAAACATAACACATTTTATCTGGGACTCTGGTTCTTTCCTAAATTTTTTTCACCATAATATTCGGTTCACTTAACCACCTAATCTAATTTGGTGTCAGTTCTAACAATCAAGTGATTCCAACTCCTCTTAATCGTTATTGCGGGAGATCGAATATTAGTCCTCCTACCAAATCCAGCGTCAATTACTATTTATCAACTAAATATTGGTTTTTCTTTCCTAAATTCTTATAATATTCCGTTCTCATACCATTTTTTTTTTACTACCTTTCTCATACCATTTATGAATGGAATTAATGAAAGATATTTTTTAAAGTAAAATATTTTTCATTAATACAAAAAACAACAATATCTACATTTCTTAATTAGTGTATCATCATTCACGCTTTTACAAAAAAATAAATAAATAATAATCAGTGTATCTTTCCCAATTCTTGCTTCAATGTTTTAGGTTCAAGCATATTCGTTAGTTTTTTTTTTTCTTCTTATCTTGAATTTGAGTTGAGTTATCAGCAGGATAAAATAAGAAAATAATTTACTCATTTATTCTATAAAATATATTTTAAAATAAAAAAATAAAATTAATAAAAAGTATATATAAAATAATTTGATATTAAATTAAAATAAAACAATTAATTTTGTAACTAACTATATACACAATTCTCTCATAAGGTACGTATAAAAAATATAATATTATAATTATCATCGTTGTTATCTAGTGTACACCAAACATATGGTAGGATAATCATTATTCTGTTTATATCTCATTATACTTTTATCCTATTTTATATTCTATCATGTCATTATCATATCTTACGCATCAAATAGACTTTAAATGGAAAGAATATTCTCTACTTTAGATTGGACCAACATCTTCATATCCTAAATTTCTTAAAGAAAACATGTCATATTTTTATATTAATTTGTTTTTAAAATTTTCAAATTTTAAATAAATTTTGTCTATAAAATCAATTCCATATCTACTACATAAATGAATTTTAGACACGAAATTTGACATCAGTTATGAAATTGATTCTTTCATTAATATTTTTTCTCATCCCAGATCATGATGATAATCTGAAAAAAGACACCAGCTCTAAATATATTTTGACTACAAATGTATAGGGCAGGCCTTATGGGATAAGGCCGTTTCTCATACACAACACAACACAAGTGTTGATAACTCACACAAGTTATATTTTATTTTCAGAGTACAAAATCTTTCAGCCAACTCATTTGCAAAAAAATTTACTAAAATTTCCAAAAATATTTTTCCCTGAAATAATTAAACTTATTCCATACCAAAAATAAATTGGTCTAAATTGTAAAGTCTTTCACATGTAATCAAGTGATTGACATATGTATGGAAAATATTTGGTTGAAAAAAAAAAAAACACATTTGTATGTTCACCAGGTTGGTTCACCTCGGCCGAGATTAGTCACTACTATTACGGAAAAATTCCGTACCTATTTTTTTTTACCACCAGTATCTAGTGCACTTGACTGCTTAATCTGGTTCGAAAATCAGTTCTGACATTAAGTGGTTTCAGATTCCTCTCATTCACAGTTGTAGGGGATGGAACGATATAAAAAATTCAACGATAACTACTGAACCAACTAACGATCGCTAAATTTTGTACTTATTGGTTGCGTTTGATCTGCTAAAAAATAAGGGACTGGACATGACAACTTCTGCTGTACTGTGTTTGATTTTAAAACTGTTCCTGTTACTGAACAAACTGGGGGCCAAGGCACAGGACAAAACTTGAAATTCTTGTCCCCCACAGAACCACATGACAACTTTTTGTCCTCAGCACAAGTTGTCTAAAATACCAAAATAACCTTTTGTCCATCAAACATCGTACAACACAAAGTTTGTTCAATACCTTAAACGTTTGTCTTGTGCTGTTCTGTCTTGTACTGTCATGTACTGTTCTGTCCAGTATTTATATTTTGCAGATCAAACGGACCAACTAACAAAAAAAATTAATAAAATTAAACTTTGATGCACGGCCTACTATACAATATAAATACCGATAAAAACCCAATTTCCATCCTCTCTCTCTGTCTCTTGCATCCTTCCTTAAAATTCCTTATAAAAAGCATATATAAATTAACGAAAACTAAACACTGTAATTAAGGAGAGTAAATAATAGATTAGTGTGAAATCAACAAAAATGATTGTGTTAGTGAATTCTAATACTACAGGTTTAAGAAAACGAGTTTTTCCAATTGATTACGAAACAGAAATGTCACAGCGTCTCGTAGATGCTGTTCATAACGGTGAAACAGATATTGCCATTGAATGTTTATTGAATCCTTCTGTCGATGTTAACTTCATTGGAACGGTGTTGTTGAAATCCAAAACGACGGAGATTGAGCTTCAAGATGAGTTACCTCACCGAGTGAACTCGGTGTATGAAGAGTTTAAAACTGATGTTACTGCTCTGTTTTTGGCTGCACATTCTGGAAATTTGCCACTCCTTCGTAAATTACTGGTATGTAATGTTGTAATGTATTGTTTCTGAATATTGTTTTTGCGTTTAGATTATTTGAAACGCGCTTTTGTGATTACTGATTGATTAGTGCTAGTGGTCTGCTCTGTTTTTTTTTTTTTTTTTTTGTTGATTTGAGGCTTAAATTGTATAGTTTTTTGAAAAACTGTTTTGAATCATGAAAAATTGAAATTCATGATCTAAATTATGATTTATTATCGTTTTTCTGTTTAATTGTAGCTTATTCTGATCAATTTAGCTAATGTGCAAATTAGATCATCTCTGTGTTTGAAAATCATATTCTATGAAAAATGAATGAAGAAAATAGTTAAATATGTGATGGAATTGTCACGTGTGAATGTTTGATCATTTCATTCCCAATGCATCAATGACACGCAAAATAATATTTTTTTGAGAGAAGTACTGAAGTTACATTTTGATTCCTCACAAAATTTTTATGGGAACAACAATAAAACTCAAATTAGTCCTGACATTTTCATATTGAAGACAAACTAGTTCCTGTTCGTTTCGACAGAGAAACTAATTTGTCCACAATATGAAAATGTTAGGAACAATTTGGGTT
Source organism: Trifolium pratense (assembly GCF_020283565.1). Lineage (NCBI taxonomy): Eukaryota > Viridiplantae > Streptophyta > Magnoliopsida > Fabales > Fabaceae > Trifolium > Trifolium pratense. Next base: position 52,172,100 of record NC_060060.1, read on the forward strand.
TTATTGTTATTTTTGTAGGTGAATTGTCTTGTCTAAAATTTCTAAATGACCAAAATGGATCTTCACTCTATTTTCTTTTCACAGTGTATGTTTGGTTCTTCGGAGAAAAAAATTTAAGTTTTGAGTGAATTGATTCCGACTAAAACTTAGTTGATTCTAGCTTCAAATAGAATCAATTTTACAATTTTGGCCCCTCTAGAAGGGAAACAAAACATATATGTGTTGGTTATTTATCGGTTAAAAAAAAAACAGATAAAACTTAAAACATTTGTTATTTTAATTTTTCCCTTCGTTGCTAAACTAGTTTTGAAAGAAAAGTTGAGTGATTTGCATATTTCAACAATGTTACTACTATTCACACACAAGGCAATGATTGGATTAATGATATTCAGCTTTTACACAAAATGTTATAAATTGTGTGAAAAACATACAATTCAGATTGTGTGGGTTTGGTTGGATTTAGTTTCATCTATGTTAGGGGTATCTTTCAATCCTTATTCGTACGGATAATTGGTCTACTCTCATATTTGACCATTTATTTCTTTTTAACCTAACAACCTTAATATGGTTATGAGATATTCATCATCATATCATACATCTTTGTCAGATGGTGGTTATTAGATGTGATGTCCTGTGTTACAGCAAATCTTATCTTACTGTGTTCAAATTGTCACACCATTCATTATTATTTATTATTAACTGAGTTTTGACATTTTCATGTGATAGAATGTGGGAGCTAATGTAAATGTGAGATTGTTCCGGGGCTATGCTACAACAGCAGCAGTGAGGGAAGGACATCTTAAAGTATTGGAGGTTCTTATCAACGGTGGCGCGTCACAACTTGCATGTGAAGAAGCTATACTTGAAGCAAGCTACGTAGGACGGGCCACATTTGCGGAACTACTCATGCAGTCCAACATGATCCGTCCTCCGGTTGCAACTCACGCCCTTGTTTCTGCTTGTTGCAGAGGCTTCATTGAGGTTGTTGATGTACTCATCAAGGTAAGACCATTATAGTTACATGCGGGCGTACTGACATCCACTTTTTTCGGTACATCATTAATAATTTGTCAAAAAATTATACAAGTACAAAATTTCGTGCATTTATTTAAAATGAAAGGTAAAATTGGAATAAAAAATGGTTACGCCAAAACTTGGTATCCGCTTTATGGTAAATGTAGCTCAACTATACAAAAAGAAATAAATATCTATGAATATAATTGATTACTAAATGACAAGTTTTCTTCGGTTTATTTGCAGCATGGAGTGGATGTCAATGCAATGGATAGGATTCTGCTTCAATCTTCAAAGCCATTTCTTCACGCTAATGTTGATTGCAATGCATTATTTGCTGCTGTGGTCAGCAGGCAGATTAATGTTGTTAGACTATTGTTGCAGGTGGGGTTCTGACTTTAATAAGTAATAAACTTCACATAGGATAATAACAAGCCTAGGTTTTAACTTTTGAAGTTATAATTGATTGATTAATTGTGGTGGTTCATACGGCACAGCAAGTCAACTTTATTTTTTAACTTTTGGGAATGTCATTATCATCATCATGGAAAAGGAAAATACTGTTTTGATAGTACAAGTTAGTCTTGAACATAGTCTGGTACTCATCCTTACAAAATTGATTCGTAAGATGAGAGTTTCACTTTTTATAAACTCTTTTTAGATCTTTTTTTTTTCCAATACACTCTCATGTCCGACACTGTTGGGCTTGGTGCATGGATAATTTGGTTGGTGACCTAGTTCTATAGCTATGATACATTATTAGATTTTTATTTTGCTTTTATTCATACTTACAAAATCGTTTATAAAATGAGTCATGTCTCTCTTTATAAACTATTCTCAAACATTATCTCTCTTTAACATGGGAGTTAAGTTTTTCTTATTACACTTCCTCTCATCTCATTTGAGAAAGAGCCAACATGCACCTTATTTATCACACTTGTGCAAAAGAAAACAAACATTATGTTCAACTCAACAAGGAAGAAAGTTGTAAATTAAAATGACATAAACATCATCTTTAGCAGCATTAATTAATCATTGCTGCCATATTCAAAAACATGATGCCAACTTCAGCATTGCTCCAATTAATTATTTAACCTACTGGTCTCTGAACAAAATTGATTAAAAATCAAAATATTGGCCTGCCAGTTTCTGCATCGAGTACAATTGTTTTATATTGCACTATCAATCTCTAAAAGAGGTACTAATTTTCTGATTTCTGCATACAGGTTGGTGTAAGACTTGATATCAAGGTGAAATTGGGAGCTTGGTCTTGGGAAACCGATACAGGAGAAGAATTTCGAGTCGGTGTTGGACTAGCCGAGCCTTATCCAATCACATGGTGTGCTGTAGAATATTTTGAATACACTGGAACTATACTTCATATGCTTCTCCAACACCTCTCACCTAATGGTTTCCACATCGGAAGAACTCTCTTGCACCACACCATTGTTTGTAACAATGAAAGAGCATTGAATATACTTCTCAATAATGGCGTGGATACAGAATTAGTACTTCAAACTACTGAAGAAACCAATGTACACCCTATTCACATGGCTGCGCGACTTGGATCATGCAACATTCTTCAGTCTTTGATTGATGGTAAGTGTAACTTGGACTCACAAACAAAATTTGGTGACACAGCATTGATGATTTGTACAAGGTATAAAAATGAGAAGTGTCTAAGACTTTTAGTATCTTCGGGAGCTGATTTGGGGATTGTAAATTCGTCTGGTCAATGTGCAACTTCATTAGCAAATTTTGTTCAGTGGAGTAACGAATATCAGAAAGCAATTTTGGATATAATTAGAGGCGGAAAGGTTGTTAAATCAAGCAATGCGTCTGGATTTTCAGCTTTGTTATTGGTCACTCACGCGAATGACATAGAGGCTTTGAAAAAACTCATTGAAAATAAAAACATAAATCTAGATGAACAAAACGAGAATGGATTTTCAGCTGCAATGATAGCTTGTGCAGGGGGTAATGTGGAAGCTTTCAAGTTGCTTCTTTATGCTGGAGCCGATGTAATTAATCTCAAAAACAAACATGGTTTAACAGCTCTTAATCTCATAGACTTGAACCAAAAAGGTGAAAATGGTGAAAAATTCCATAAGGTGATGTTTGAATATGCACTTAAAAAGGGATGCAATGTTATTACCTTAGCCGAGGCGAATCCTCTTCACCGTGCAGCTTGTTATGGAGACATAAACATTGTCGAAAAGTTATTAAAACAAGGGTATTATGATGTGAATGGTTTTGATGGAAATGGGTATACACCATTGATGTTAGCAGCAAGAGAAAACAAAGGAGAAATGTGTGAGATTTTGATATCTTATGGAGCGAAATTCGATATCAAGAATGAAAAACATGAAACAGCACTTTTACTTGCAAGAAAAAATGGCAAAGGAAATGATGCAGAGAGTGTGATATTAGATGAGTTAGCTAGAAGAGTAGTGACGTGTGGTGCATGTGTGAAGAAACATACAAAATGTGGTAAAGGGTTTCCTCATAAGAAACAATTGGTAATGGTTGGTGCTGCTGGAATATTACGTTGGGGGAAATCGAATAAGAGAAATGTTGTTTGTAAAGTGGCTGAGGTTGGACCAAGTGAAAGATTTCGATGGAACCGTAGGAAGAAGTTCGATGTTGATGAGCCAGGAATGTTTTATATTGTTACTGCTAAAAATAAGGAGGTACATTTTGTTTGTGAAGGTGGGGTTGAAATGGCTGAGTTATGGGTTAGAGGGATTAGATTAGTAACAAGAGAAGCTATTTTTGGTTCTAAAGCTAATACTGGTTAAGGGATTATGGTCATTGATAGAAAATCATTTTCTGTTTTGAGATTGATATCATTTCATTTTTTATTTTGAACATATAGATTAATATGTCCATATATAATTCATACCATGGTTATGGTTAATTGACTGTATGAATTGTAGATTTTAATTTTGTTAATATCTTCAAGTGTGTGTGTGTGTGTGTAAGATTATAAATTGAGTTTGAGATACAACCATAGTGTAAAATTGTTATTTGTTAGTGAAGAAGCGGTTTCTTGCACTACAAGAAGAGAGAGTAGATTCTAAATGATGAGAGAGAGGGAGAGAGAGAGAGAGAGAGAGAGAGAGAGAGAGAGAGAGAGAGAGAGAGAGAGAGAGAGAGAGGTGATATTTGGTGAAAAATGAATCTATTGAATTAAGTGATTCATTTGGATTATATATTCATCTATATATAGCCATATTACTTGTAAGCTAAGTAACTGACCAACTAACAAAAGGACAAGTTAATTATATTGAAGTAACTCCTAAGTTATAATTGATTAATACAATAACATGCTCCCTATATTCAACTTTGTAACATCCATCATTCAAACAGTTTTATAATGCCTAGCTTATTTCCAAGACTTAGAAACCTATCAGTCTTCAAACCCTTGGTTAAAATATCTGCAAGCTCAGATTCACTAGGACAATCCTTTACTTTTAGTCTTCCTTGTTGACTTGCTCCCTCAAGAAGTGGGACATGACTTAAATATGTTTGCGTCTGCCATGCAAAACATGATTCCTTGCCAAGTTTGTTGCTGATTTATTATCAATTTCAACAGTGATTGGCCTTTTAACTTGAACCTTCAACTCTTGCAACACTTATTCAATCCAGATTGCTTGGCAAGCTGCATAAGATCCTGCAATATACTCAGACTCGCAAGAGGATAATGCAACACCAAGTTGTTTTCTAGAACACCATGAGATAGGTGCTCCAAAGACGTTAAAGAAATAGCACGTAGTACTTTTCCTATCTATCTTATCCCCACACCAATCTGCATCTGAAATCTGAATAATGTGATATCACTGCATCTGTTTGGTCAGAAGATCCTGGTAACGAAATTCCATAGTTGAGTGTGCTATTCAAGTATCTCAAAATTCTCCTTGCAGCTTTCATGTGAGAAGTTTCTAGGATCATCCATGAATCTGCTTACTAGACCAACTGAAAATCCTATATCTGGCCTGCTATTAGCCTGTTACACAAGCATCTTAATGAGCCAACTGTCTGCTTGAACAAGGTGGGATCTACCTACCTCATCTTCATTATCATTCTTTTCAAGCTTTATATTTGTTTCAATTGGTGAAGCTGCAGGACTATACAATCAATCATTCTAAACCTTTTAATGCAGAATCACTCATATTCTAAACCTTTTAGCATAGTTTCTTTGATGCAGAATCACTCATGCCTAAGAAATATGATAGATTTCCTAAATTGGTCATTTCAAACTTTGCCATCATTAGCCTCTCGAACTTTCTCATATTGTTGACATTTCTACCAGTCACCAACAAATTATCAACATAGTGTTATATCAGAACCTCTTGGTTACATACACACCATACTCTGACTTGCACTTGACAAAACCCAGCTCCAGTAGATAATTGTTTATCCTCTTGTCCAAGCTCTAGAGGCTTGTTTAAGACCATTGAGAGCTTTATGAAGTATATACACCATGCTTTCCTTTCCTTTTATTACAAAACCAGGAGGTTGAGTAACAAAAACTAATTCTACTATAGGACAATTTAAGAATGCAGATTTAACATCTCGATGAAAAGTAGGGCAGTTTCTTGAACAAGCTAAAGCTACCACCAACCTTATTGTTTCTGTCCTTGCAACGGAGCATAAACCTCAGAGTAGTCAAGACCTACCTTTTGAAGAAAACCTCTTGCTACCAGTCTTGCCTTTTGCTTTGCGATAGAACCATCATGATTGTGCTTCAGTTTATACACCCATTTGACTTCAATAGCTTTCTTTTCATGTGGTAACTTTACAAGTTCCCAAGTGTTATTTCTTTCAATAGCTGCTAACTCTTCTTTCATAGCAAACTTTCATTCATCTTTCTTCATAACATTTATGTGATTTATAAGTTCAGCATCTTCTAGCAAAGCAAAGTGAACTAAATCACCATCTTCTGTAGCTTCATTATCATTTAGCACTTCACAATCTTGTTATCTAGCTGGTAATGTTCTAATTCTATGACTTCTACCAATCCCAATTACTATGGCCACATCATTTTCCCTGATGTTGTCTTCTGATTCACTATCAGAGCCATCAAACAAAGTGTTTGATGTTGGTGTGACAGACTTGTTTTTTAAGCTTCAATCCCAGGTCTCATTTTCATCTATGATAACATCTCTGCCAACTACTATTTGCTAATTAACAGGTTCATAAAGTAGTCTATAAGCTCCAGTCACATGATAACCTATTATAATCAAAACTTCACGTCATCTAATTTCTTTCTCTTAGCATCAAGTACATGTCTGTAACAAGGTGATACAAATACTCTCAAGTGATTCACACCAGGCCTTTTACCACTCCAAACTGCTTCTGGTACTTTTGTTTCCTTGATCTCTTTGTTGGACATTTATTGAGAACATAAGCTGCAGTAGTATTGACAACTTCTCCCCATAATGACTTGGGGAAGTTTTTTTTGTTTTGTTTTAACATACATCTAGCCATATCCAAAATGGTTTTTATTTCTTCTCTCAGATAAACCATTGTGATGAGGAGTATATGGAGCTGTAAATGTAATCTCATGTTAGATACCTTGATCAACACAAAATGCTTAAAAAGCCTTTGAGGTATACTCACCACCTCCATGAGTTCTTAAAACTTTGATGCTTCTTTCACTTTGTTTTTCAACTAGCACCTTCGACTTTTTGAATATATCAAACACCAAACACCTCATTCTTTGACTTAATGAGATATATCCACATTTTTCTGCTATGTTCATCAACAAATGAGGTAAAGTACCTGTTTCCACCAAGTGACTTAACGAGATATAACCACGAGTGTACCACATTTGATATCCTTGTTGATCTAGTCGGAGGATGAGATTTGAATGCTTTCCCTGGCTGCTTTCCAATTAAACATCCTTCACATAGCTTTTCTGGTACTTGAACTTAGGTAATCCAATTACCATATCTTGCTGAGATATAGTTGATCTAGAGATCTAAAGTTTAAATGTTAGATGCCACAACCAACTTTGTTTGTCTTCAATTACAACCTTCATGCATTGCACTTCATCAGCTGCATTGAAGTTCGTCTGAAAGGTTCTATTCCTTGCCAATGGTGACTTTAAAACCAGTTTACCTTCAGGATAAAAAGTTCAAATACTCTATTCTTTATTATGACAGAAAAATCCTTTTAAGCTAGTTGACCAAAACTCAAAAGATTGCAGTTCATGCCTGGGACATATAACATCTTCTATGATAGCATTCTTACCATCATTCTTCTTGATGATCATATTTCCAGCTCCTTCAGCTTTTATGCTAATCTGTTCTTGTTAGACTTTGATTCATCAAAATTTATCAACTAGTTCCTATGACTAGTCATATGGTTTGAGCACCTAGAATCAAGGAACTAAGCTAGTAAGCTTCATCATCATAGGCACATTTGAATCATCTTGTGCCAAGTTTGCATCATCATCATCACTATATTTTGCCTTCCGCTTTCCATTTCCATGCCAGCAATCATTTGCATAATGTCCCCATTTTTCACAGTTATAACATTGGATATTTTTCTTATCTTCAATCTTCAATGTGTCCATCAAATTTCCTTCCTCAATTGTTACCACCACATGATCAAATTCAGGAATCAACGTTCTCATAATCTTTTCAATTACCATCATATCACTTATCAAATAAAAATTGTTTCAAAATAAACGTTATTTTCACTTTTCAACGTAAAATTAAATTTAGTAAAAAAAAAACGGAAAATTAAATAATTTTTTTCAATTATGCCTCTAGTTATTAGTAGTACACTATTTTTAAAAGATTATAATCATGTACCTAATCTATAATATAGACAAATAAATTAAAAAGTTAAGTTTCTTATAAAAAAGATCAGAGAGAGATAGTAATTCACTTACAATTTTTTTTTTTTTTTTTTTGACAATTTCATTTTTACCCGATGTCATGGGCTCATGGCACATGAGACACATGGATAGGAGCCGCACCGTTGGTTAATATGAATATAGAAATATTTATTTATTCTAAAAGTGGAGTATTTATTTAAAAGCCAAAATTTTACCTTTTTTTTAATATATAATTTGTATTAACATGATTTTTTTTTATAATGAAGCTGGAGATGAAAATCAGAACTTCTAATATACTCTCTCCGTCCCATTTTTTACCCCCTAGCAAAGTTGTTGAATTTTGCTTTATCCCTGCAAAAAAAAAAAAAATCCCCTATAATACGAAGATTCAATACTTTTAGCCCATTTTTTTGAAATAATTTCATTTCCTTTCCAAACCGGTCCAATTCACAGCGGTTTTCGGCGGTTTAAAAGCAGAACCGGTTCTGTATGCTAACTGAGCCGGCCGCCCCACCGGTTCCCGGCTGGTCCGGTCCGATTTTTAAAACTATGATATCGGTAAAATCATCGTGAGCTTACCTCGATTGGTAAGAAACATGACTAGCAACAGCATACTTGACAACAAAATAATAATACTCCCTCAATCCCACGATGAGTGAGTCAGTTGACTGCGTCATGCATGTCAATGTATAACTTTGACGATTAATATTTTTAATTGTATAATAATAAAAATTATAAAAATATGATATTTTGAAAATACTATCGATATGAATCCAACAACATCAAATTATGGTCAAAATAAGATATGTGAATAGTGCATATGGTCAAAATGACTCACTCATTTTGGCCGGAGTCCGGCAGTAATAATTACTATAACGGTAAATGTGACTATGAGGGAGGCTCCAAGTACGAGAATAAATATAAAACGAAACTGTGAGACCGTGGCAGGTTTCAGAAAAGATTTGTAGTTTCTGAAGCTCTTGTTTCATTTGTTGTTTTGTTTGTGTCCGCTGTGCTCTGAGGATCTCTCTCTCTCTCTCTCTCTCTCTCTCTCTCTCTCTCTCTCTCTCTCTCTCTCTCTCTCTCTCTCTCTCTCTCTCTCTCTCTCTCTCTCTCTCTCTCTCTCTCTCTCTCTCTCTCTCTCTCTCTCTCTCTCTCTCTCTCTCTCTCTCTCTCTCTCTCTCTCTCTCTCTCTCTCTCTCATTGCACAACATAAATAAAGTAATATTATTATTTATTTATGGTGTCCTCCTAAGTCATAAGCTTAGTCAATTTCAATTCTCTCCATTATTATCAACACACACAAGAACTTTGGTTGATTTGATTTGATTTGATTTGTGAGAAGTTGGAAATGAAACTGTGTCCAAGAGAAATCGAAAAACTAGTGCTTCACAATGCTGGCTATCTTGCTCAGAAACGTCTTGCTCGTGGTTTGAAACTCAACTCTACTGAAGCTCTTGCTCTCATAGCAACACAGGTATTCAGTTACTTAGTTATGATGTTAATTGCATGCACAAGCATAAAAACTATTATCTGATTCAATTTTTTTATGTTTTTGTTTTCTGCATAATAGATTGTGGAATTTGTTCGTGATGGCAATAAGACTGTTGCAGAGCTAATGTCAATTGGGAGAGAACTATTAGGAAGGTATTATTTATGACTATGCTCATTCATCACCTGTTTCATCCATATCCTCCTGATCTCGATTATAAACAAAACTATCTAAATTTATTATGCTAATTAGGATTTATTTATTTTTCAATTGTAAAATAAAGTCTATAATAATAATTCAAAGGTATTATTCTATTTTATGAACTAATTCAGTTTTGGTTATGTTTTCTTACAACCAAATATCAGGCTTTTTTTACTAATCAGAGGGATTAAGCAAAAAAAACTGCTTTTCAGATTCATTGAATAATTAATGAATCTGGTCTACATTCGTAGTGTTTTTGTTTAGCCTAAATCTGTCTTCATATTTTTCGTAGTGTTTTTGTTTAGCCTAAATCTATCTGTCTTCATATTTTAACAGGAGACAAGTTCTTTCGGCTGTTCCGCATCTCTTGGAAACTGTTCAGGTACTTTTTAAGAGACTGTTCAAAAACCACTTTCCCAAATGGCTTCATGCATGAACTCATCTGAGACAACTTGTTAATATATTGCATTTCTTCCGTCTTTTGTGCCTAAAATCGTTTTTATCGAATAAAATTGAATGTAGGTTGAAGCTACATTTCATGATGGGACTAAGTTAATCACGGTTCATAACCCAATTGCAAGTGAAAATGGAAACCTTGAACTAGCATTATATGGTTCTTTTCTTCCAGGTATGCCTTTATTTTGATATTAAAACTACAGGTTTTATTATGTATTTCTTCTGAGTGCTTCCATCTTTAAGCATATGCTATATGGTAACCACTCTATATTGTGTCTTAGCTTTTGATTGATGGAAATTGTGTTTACAGTACCTTCACTTGACATGTTTATTGAGAACAAAGAAGATAGTATCATTCCCGGTGAGCTAAAATCTGTAGATGGAAGCGTGATTCTTAACGCTGGAAGGGAGGCAGTCTCTCTTAAAGTTGTAAACAATGGAGACAGGCCAGTTCAGGTGTTTTCCAGTGTGTTGCGCACCTAGCACCTTAGCATTTTGGATAAATAAATTATGCATTTTTTTCGTTTTTTGTTTATTCTACAGATTAAAAATGTTTGAAACAGTGAAACATGCATTTTGATTGTTGAAGCTTGTCAAATATTAACATGAAAAGTTTCCTGTTTCATATATTCCAGCTAATTGACTCCTTTGTTGACCATAGAAAATAACTGAAGCAACCATTTTACAATATTTCTGAAAATTTCCAGGTTGGAAGCCACTATCATTTTATTGAAGTAAATCCCTACTTAACCTTTGATCGAAGAAAAGCATTTGGCAAACGCCTCAATATAGCCTCTGGGACTACCACGCGCTTTGAGGTGAAATTCTATGCTTATGTCAATTTTTTAATTTAGCACAGTAATTATAATGTATAGTTCATTGAATTTTTCGCACTGTCGATATTTTTTTATTCAGTGTCGGTCTCTCATGTGAGCACTCTGGTCACAACCTTCTGGTGAACTAATTCATTTATTAGATTACAAACCATTAATCGTAAAACATTTACTCTTGATAGCCAGGGGAAAGTAAAAGTGTTGTACTTGTAAGCATTGGAGGTAACAAAGTCATCCGAGGAGGTAACAACATTGTTGATGGTCCAGTTAACGATTCCAATTGCATAGCAGCTATGGAAGCTGTGACAACAAGGGGGTTCGGGCATAAAGACGATGAAAATGCAAGGTTTATGATTTGTTATTTAAGTTATTGTTATATAAATTTGCGTACATCTTCACCAATTCCTTGTCTGAGAAGATTTCTTACCTCAAATGTGAATTTCCTAGGGAAGGTATTACCGGAGAAGACTATTCGTTGACTAAAGTAATTCCTCAAGAGGAATATGCTAACAAGTATGGTCCCACTGTTGGTGACAAAATTCGTCTTGGTGACACTAACTTGTTTGCGAAAATTGAAAAAGATTTTGCTGTCTATGGTGATGAATGTGTTTTTGGAGGTGGGAAAACAATAAGAGATGGAATGGGTCAGTCGTGTGGCCATCATCCTGATCACTCCTTGGATACTGTTATAACAAATGCAGTGATCATTGATTACACCGGAATTTACAAAGCAGATATTGGTATTAAAGATGGCCTTATTGCCTCAATTGGAAAAGCAGGAAATCCAGACGTTATGACTGGCGTATCTGATAATATGATCGTTGGGGTAAGTTTCATTCCAAATATCCGAGGAAATGAGTTGAATTTTTACATCATTATCTTGATACAGCTTATATGTGCATCGTCCGATATCTAGGCTAATACTGAAGTTATTTCTGGAGAGGGCTTTATTGTAACAGCCGGGGCTATAGATTGTCATGTGCATTTTATATGCCCTCAATTAGTATATGAAGCCGTATCAAGTGGTGAGTTTCACAACTGAAAGCAATTTCTGCTGAAAATGTTCATTAACATGTATTTTAAATATTTAATGCACGCTTGCACTAATGTGTTGGATTCGTGACTGGTAGTAAATGAAATTTTAGTTGTTTGACTTTTAGATCATTTGGCTGTGCAATACGATATTTGTCTGTCTTGAAAGCTCGCTTAGTAGATTTTAGCAAGTCGTTTTTTGCTTTTTTATATAGGGATTACAACGTTAGTGGGAGGAGGAACCGGACCAGCATATGGAACGCGTGCTACAACTTGTACACCGGCACCGATTCAGATGCAAATGATGCTGCAATCAACAGATGAGCTGCCTCTGAACTTCGGTTTTAATGGAAAAGTCTGTTTTTCCTTTTTCCGTTTTTGCATATACAATGCTTGTTATGTGTTGCACCTTTTTATGTTTAAAATTAATTAATTAAATCATAACTTCTCTTCATTGTTTTAGGGAAATTGTGCCAAGCCTGATGAATTACATGAAATAGTCAAGGCCGGAGCTATGGGACTGAAACTGCACGAGGATTGGGGAACTACACCAGCCGCAATAGACAGCTGTTTGACTGTTGCAGAACAATATGATATACAGGCACAACTTTCTTCAATATTTTTACTTATTTACTTTTGTAATTTTGGTTTATTTTTGTTCTTAACTTTTACTATACAACCACACAACACAATATTTAATCATAAATTATGTCTAAATACTGGAATTGCTTTTGGTGCTACTCCAACTTTGTCCCTAATGTGTTCATTCTAACCCTTTATGGTTTAATGTATCCACTCACTAAGTGTAATATTCTCATCTTTACAGTATTCTACTTATTTTTTACTGACTTTTACGATAACAGGTTAACATACATACTGACACCTTAAATGAATCTGGATTTGTGGAACATACAATTGCTGCATTTAAAGAAAGAACTATCCATACTTACCACAGGTATATGCGAACTTTGGAAAGAAAAACATTAAGCACAGATGTGGCACGATTATTTGTTAATTTCATTGTATAGAAGTATTACCATTGCAAAAAGGAGCTAATATAAAAGTTTTTGGTAGAACACTGTTTTCATCCTTTATGACTCTAATCCTATCTGTAATGTGAAATAGGTAGTAGGTTATACTCAAACCTTTGTTTTCCTCAAAATAGAACACTCACTTCTGTACATGTCGGTGCTTGTACATACTCTGTCTTTTTAAAAATTTAAATCATCAACGCTTCTTTCGAGCTCCTTGGAGGGTTCAAGATGGCCACGATTCATTATATTGTATATGCTCACATCTTGCTTCCCATCAGAACGGAAAACCGGATGGCTTATTGAGTTCGTTTTCCGACCAAAGCTAGCTGGTTATTTACTATTCTCTATTACTTTCCTGTGCAGTGAAGGTGCAGGTGGTGGCCATGCTCCAGATATCATCAAAGTATGTGGTGTGAAGAATGTCTTACCCTCGTCCACAAATCCTACGCGCCCTTTTACATCAAATACCATAGATGAGCATCTTGACATGTTGGTATGAAAGAAAGACAAAAACACAGTAGCAACATTGTAGCTTAAGACTTAAGTTATTAATATTTGATTCTTATTTTAGACTTGTTGATGTACAGATGGTCTGCCATCATCTTGATAAGAATATTCCAGAAGATGTTGCTTTTGCAGAATCAAGGATAAGAGCCGAAACAATTGCTGCTGAAGATATTTTGCATGATATGGGTGCAATTAGCATTATAGCTTCTGATTCACAGGCTATGGGTAGAATTGGAGAGGTCCTTCCTTTACTCAAGTCCTCTCATCTATATTATACTCATTTATTATGAAATAAAGAATTTGAGTGCTTAAAACTGCCGAATTAAATCACAAAAAAGAAATGGTGTGTGCTAGCGGCATTTTTCTCAATTTGTTTGAAGATCTTTCATGTTATTGTCTCGTGTAGTCTGTGGAGCAGTACCTTTATATCTGTTATTGATGCGATGCGACTGTCACTACGAAATTCCCATAATTGTCTTTTGGATTTCACTTTTTGAAGAGGAAAAATAATACACTGTACCCTTGATAATTGAAAATAGTTTTGTATCCTCAGGATTAAATTGATGAATAATTTCTTCCTTAGGTGATAAGCAGAACTTGGCAAACTGCCAATAAGATGAAGTCGCAAAGAGGACCTCTGCAGCCTGATGATTCAGACAATGACAACTTTCGAATCAAACGTTATGTTGCAAAGTATACTATAAATCCAGCTATAGCAAATGGTTTGTCACGATATATTGGTTCAGTTGAGGTATGTTGTTTGATTGTTCGTCCTTTGTCAAGTCGAGCATGAACTTTTTTGGAAAACACAGATACAAGAAGTTCTTTTGATACATCATGTGAAAAACATGGTTGTCAATGCCATCAGAACTTACTCACCTGTAATTAAAGATACAAAGCAAAAAATAAATAAAACTGTAGAAGCATACACAGGCGATTGACTGGCCTATCAAAAGTGAGACCTGATTTTCGGAAATCTCGCTTTTGATATGTATTTGTGTCCATAATTTTACAAAACTATGAGTATACTTTATAAGTAGTTCTAATTACAATACTTATAAGTTACTGGCTTAGTAAAAGTGGGACCTGATTTTCAGAAATTTAACTTTCTAACTTCTGATATGTATATGTGTGTGTGCACTCGCGCGTGCTTATAAGTTATAACTTAAGTGGTCCTCGGTGAACTTTTAACTATCTGGATGGAGTTCTCACCCTTTATAGATGTGCGTCTAGGTAGGAAGCTTCTTTCTTTCATAATTTAACTACAATTTTCTCATATCTATTGGTCGGCAACTATGAAGCCGATGCTCGTCTTTCTAATTTGGCTACCAGATTGAGTGCCTCATTTATAGTATACCTAGTCTTGCAGGTGGGAAAGTTAGCTGATCTTGTATTATGGCAACCGGCTTTTTTTGGAGCAAAACCGGAAATGGTGATCAAAGGTGGTGACATTACATGGGCTAACATCGGTGACCCAAACGCTAGCATCCCAACACCTGAACCGGTAATGTTTTCTTATATGTCTTGACATTAGGCGTCAAACTTAGCGTAGCTCATTAATTTTGTGTAAAATATAAAATTAACAAATTTAAACAAAAGAAAATATGAAATTAGGAAATCAAATTGTTAAAATGAAAATTCTCATTACTTTAGATCATAACTACAAAATTTCAAGGAGAGTGTACATGTAACCGGTCTTCTTACAGTTGTTTAATCTGAAATGCTTCAACTAAACTAGAAAACTCGATTTTGTAGGTGATTATGAGACCTATGTTTGGAGCATTTGGCAAAGCTGGCAGTGCAAACTCTATTGCTTTTGTGAGCAAGGCATGTAACCCTTCATTTCTTCTTCTCTTTCACATATACACATCCACGTGTGTGCACACACACAAACAAACTCACATCACAAGGGTGATCAACGATGTTACATACTCACATCACAAATTGTTGCTTTGTCACAAACAGGCAGCTTTGGACTACGGTGTAAAAGCTTTATATGGACTTAACAAGCGGGTGAAAGCCGTGGACAATGTGAGGAAGCTCACCAAACTAGACATGAAACTGAATGACACCCTTCCAGAAATCACTGTGGACCCAGAGACATACACAGTCACTGCAGATGGAGAGGTTCTATCATGTACTCCAGCCACTACTGTTCCTCTTTCTCGAAATTACTTCCTCTTCTAAGCTCGAACTCTCTTCCGCACTGTGACCGGTCATGGGACTTAGAAGAGCAACATGTTTTCATCCTGCGTTCAGTATCCGATCAACTTAGAAGGAGAAGGACTTTTGATATTTTATTGTAATTTGTGTTTGATTTCACAACAAATAAGCTGTAAAATCGGGACTGAATCACCCGTGTCCAGCAAAAAGCCATGAGAACCAGGAATGGATTGTCTCATGTTAGAAAATAAAATGAGGTCATGTTTTTAAATCTTCATCATTCAATCTCTTTATCCTCGTTTTTAAACACATGCATTATCATTTATTTATTTTTTGGTTACAATGAGGCCTAAGCCAGGAAAAGAAGAAAACTAAACAACGACAACACAAGGGGTAGC
Source organism: Trifolium pratense (assembly GCF_020283565.1). Classification (NCBI taxonomy): domain Eukaryota; kingdom Viridiplantae; phylum Streptophyta; class Magnoliopsida; order Fabales; family Fabaceae; genus Trifolium; species Trifolium pratense. The sequence goes on from NC_060060.1 coordinate 52,188,077, forward strand.
GATCCCCAACAAATCAGCTAGCAACAAATGACTCAAATTGAGACGGACATGTCACATAAACTATACGGTTACACTCCAAAGCACACCCCATATTTGCTAACGCATTTGCACAATGATTTGATTCCCAATAAGCATGATGTAAAACTACATCTCAATCCGAATTCATATAAACCCAACAAGAGCACATTGACCACAATTTCAGAATCCACATTCACCTCAACACGCATCAATTCCAACTCTCTAGCATACAAAATACCTTCATATAAACCCTATAGCTCCGCTATGTAAGCACTACACAGCCCCCAACCGTTTAGCAAAACCTCCGATTCACTCTCCATGATGACCTCTAACCACACCACCACAACCGGCAAATCCTCCACCCTTACAAGCCCCATCCTTATTCAATTTAACCCAACACTCACTAGGAGGCTGCCACCCAACTTGTATTGTATCCTCCCTTCTCTTCACTAGCACACCATGAACTTTTTTGGTTAAGTAGCCTAGAGCACACCATGAACTTTAGAAGCATGCCAATACTCTTTTGCTGCTGTCAGGACCTGATGTAATGTATTAACAGGTCGTATAAAATCCTCCACATGATTTTCTTTATTTCTCCAACAAGCAAATCCATCAGTTATGTCATGTCATGTGGTACTCTTTCTTAATGATCCAACAGTGTGTCATGTGGTACTCTTTCTTGTAGGGTGGACGAGTTGGATTAATTTGGATTGGTAATCTAAATCAAATTATATAGTTTGACTTAGTTTGGTTTTAGAAAACTCAAATGGCAAATCCATGGATATTTTAAAAAATTATATAAAAATATTGAATCACGAGAGAAATTGTTTGTGTGCTTCATTGATTTTTGGGTAAAATAGTGTTTATATCGTTTAGTGAGTTTTGATTTATCCTTGTACTATTTTTTTTTTACAATTATTCTTGTAATGTCAAGATTATGTTTTAACGCTTCGTTAAATATGTTGGATTAAAATTCCTCATAAATGATGATGTGACATGCTTAGTAAATGAGATAAATTAAAATTCGCTAATACTACATAGGGGAAAAGGACGGAACTTTAAAACAACACAATTTTGACATTACAAGAGGATAATCGTAAAAAAAATATTATAGAATGGTAAATCAAAATTCGCTAACATTACAAGGGTTAAACATTATTTAACCCTTGATTTTTTTTTAGTGTGCTTCATGGATAGTAACAATTAAAATCGAAACAAGCTTACTTGAGTTACCATGAGAAAAACATACTCATTAAATAGTGAACAAAACTAAAGATATTATATTATTAATATTTTTTTTCTAAGGAAAATTATGAGATTAATTGTTACATACTCAAACAATATAACTTTTTTGACACATTGTCTTATCTTGATATGTTAATTTTTAAAAACTCAAACAAGATTCAAAAATCCACTAATATATCCTACACTGGAAAAGTGACTGAAAAAATATAGTAAAATTCTTAAACAAAACAAACATTAAATTGATTTCGATCTCTTAGGTTTAATTTATGACAAAACCAATTAATTAAAGTAGAAAAGGAAAAACCCAAGCAATCCAACTTCCTTGTCAGTTGCTATTAACTGGATAATCAGGTAATCCACATTTATACCCATCCAATTGGTGCCCGATTGCATGCATGCATAGAACAGGATCAATTTGAAAGTGTTAAAAAGAAGAATTGCCATTGATCATTTGCATCATCTGAATATTCTTTTACCGTATGGTATTTGTGAAAATTCTAATATCACGGGTGCCAAATACATTTAACCAACCCATCTAAATACCAAACTGAGGGTGGCATTTAGCATGGGGAAGTATACTTTTTTCCCATCATGGTCCAGTTACATTTTTACCATTAGATCCTACAAGACCATGGGTTTTTTTATAGTATGTGCACACTATATCTTTTCTCACACTATCTTCAAATTCAACCTCGCTATATTTTCTACCAAACACAAATTTTCATAGACTAAAAATACTTTTAGCAACTTCACTTAAACTGATTCATCCCAAACAACACAATCTTTGGATTTAAAAGATTGTTGTGAGATATGGAATTTGAGACATTACTTTCTTTTGCAAAAATGAATTACAACACTGAAGTTTTTAGATCTGAACCTTGATGATTTTTTGTTGGAAAAAATGGTACAAATGGAGTATTTTTTTTCCGGATCTAATCACACCTATAATGGTTTTAAAGCTTAAGAGATTTAAGTGTTCAACAATTTACAAAGCATAACATACTTATACCCATTATTTATCTGTTCTTCATTCTTAGTATAAATGGTACCAATTCTCAAAATAATAAAGTTTTATAAGATAAAAAATCAAGCACACAGTCTAAATCTAGTGGTCAAATTTATTAGTTTGGGTAAAAAACCAAGAGTTTGTTCATATGGATTATTTGGTGTGGTGGGGGTGATACTAGGAATTAGGGGTGGGCATGATTCGGTTTTGGAAGAAAATCAAACCGAACCAAACTGTTTTCAAAATTTATAATAACTGAACCGAACTGTTTGTCTTTGGAACTGAACCGAACTGTTAAAGTGGTTCGATTTTATGGTTTTAAACCAAACCATAACTAATTTTTCACTAAAAATAACTGAACCATTAAGCCAAACCGAACCGAACCAAACTGATAATCATGAACCGAACTGTTTCAGTTCAGTTTTAAAACCGTTAGTTATGGTTCAATTTTTTTTGTTTGGTTTGGTTTGACGGTTCGGTTTGATTTTTGGGTTTTTTTGCCCACCCCTACTAGGAATGGGGTGTAGTAGTGTACTGTACCGTGAAAATGTTGGAAGTTGAGGAGAATAGTGGTGGATTGTGGAAGATAGTGTAAGGGGAAAAATTCAGTGTTGAGAGACTATGATACAATTGTGTTCTTTATTTGATCTAATGGTTAAAATCTAACTTGACCATGGTGGAAAAAAAAATACACTTCGCCATACTAAATGCCACCCAAACTGAGATGTGGCTAGACAACAATCCTAGACAGTAGATACATAAACCAACCCATTCGAATCATGGTAGTGAAATATCGTGACAATTGCCATGCCGGTAAATTCATATTGCTACAAGCCTCATACTGTAATCAAGAAATAACATACAGGGTGCACATTGCTACAAACTTCCGGCTGGTAACATACTATATGTAAAATATAGTTGGGTAAAAAAAAATTATTATTTACTTACAGCATGCCCAATGCAACAAACAAAAAAAAAAGCTGGGGAAGGATTTTGGGGAATACAACAAAATGTCTAGATTTTATTAATTGCACGACACTTGCACCTTCTAGCAAGCCCGTCTCCCAGCCAGCCGTATAAACTAATACAGACGGTTGTCAAAATTCTTCCATCATTGGATAAAGCAATCAAGCAGCAAGTGGATCCCACTTCTAAGTTGACGAGAATGGCATCGATCATACCAAGATCGAAAACAGAAGAAAAACATAGTTCTAACATAAGGGTCAAGTATTGTGGCACAAATAAAATGACTAAAAGCCTGCCATCAGCAAAATAATGCACCACAGTCCACAACTGCTGTAGATGCACCCCTTCAATTGTCAACATAAATTGGGAAAATAAGAAATCAAAGATAAAAAGAATAGAGTAACCATTTATTCTCAAACTGTTACCATCCGTCAAGTACAGACGCTTCAACTGCTCCTTACTACCATCTTCCAAATAATTCCACTAAATTTGACCACCATAAAATTTTATGATTTAATAAAATAAGACCCAGTTCAAGACTCCATATCAACACTACCATAAAAATGTTGACAACATTTTAGACAAATAAAACAGACTTTATTTGCCATGATGAAATTTTCACTTCAGTTTTAGTTACCAAGATCGAATTTCACTGCATCCAACCCCAAAAACCATGTTTTACCTTTTTTTTAGGCACAGATTACAGTTGTTAGAGCCAGAGGGGAAAAAATCAATTTTAATTAAATCCAGACTGAGGTCAATTATCTTCCTACTTGCTCAGTTAATGTTTGACAACCATTATCCTAGGTAATCCATTTTAATGACGAGACTTCTTCCATGAATTACTGCTGAATCATTTAATTGACCGTCAATTTAACAAGCCATTTGAATAAGCAATAGCACTGAAATGTTGCAATCCACCAAATATCAGTGAAGCATCATTTCAAGAAATAAGAATAAACTATACAAGGAATCACTAGAACATGCAAGATAAATAAACGATTGTGATCTTAAAATTCTCGGTAATTGATAGAACTGCAGAGATGTATTATAACAAACCAAGTTTTGGATGGTACCTCTAGAGAGCCTGATGGAACAAAGTTCCATATATTCCAGGGTATACAGGTAACATCCTCAACCTGCTAGCTTTGATACTGCAGTGACATCCATACACAAATGTCATGAAAGAATATTCAAACTTTTGAAAATTTCAATCCTTATATGATGAATATATACTACAATAATATATTTTACTTTAACTTGTGCTCAAGCATTAGTTAATATTCTTCAGTACTACAACACGTTAGAGATTAACATACTGAAAATCACATTCCCATGTTCATTTGATGCTTGAGTCCTCATAACTAAAAGATACAACCAAAAAAGCCAATTTGCAAACAATGAAACCTGGAGCCATCCCTATTCAATGGTACCAAATTTTTACACCAAAAATTACATGAAATTCTACCAAATTCATCCACTTTGCTCACACTTAGATTCGAGAAACTTCAATATTACAAAGGCAGCAAAATAAATAAATAAATTACTAACAAATTCCTTTCTAAACATGATACTTCCTTGAAACAATGGTCATTTGTAGTTTACATGAAGTTTCGGCAGTTTGAAATCCACAAGTAAACGTTGGTTCTAAAATGTTGAGGTCTAAGATATATAACTCATAGTCATGACCTTAACAAAATTAAGTTGAAAAGTATAATACACTAGGAATTTGTGGAAGTGGCATCATACACAAACACAAATATCAAATATCAGACCATGTTAACAGAGGCTTATAGTTATAGACATCATTTCTCAAACTGACAAATTCCAATTTTTATTCCTTGATATCTAAGAAACATGAGAAGTTCATTACCTTTGATGTGAAAAGTTAGTGTCATTTTCTTCAACAAAATAACAGAATGCACTCGTCTTCCACTTCACACGAACTTTCTCTTGCAAACACAATATGAACATTAAATAATAACCAAAGAACTAACTGATGGATGCAAGAAAATCCATACTGCTTGAAATTCAACCAGATTTAAATTGTTTACAGTAGGCCAATGAAAATATGTTACATACAAGTGTCAGCATGCATGGACTATTCCTAAAATATTCTGCAAGCTGTGTCCCATTTGCATTTCTATATGATGATCAACAATGATGGTAAACCTGAAATAAATCTGTCTCCCAGGAGGTAATAAAGAATACATATCTCAATGCAAACTAAAAACAGGGTGCCTGATAAAAAAAACAGCACAAGCTATTGTCTAACAATGTTTGGAACATCCATTTAGGGCGTACTCTCTCCCCTCAAGCATGCAAACATTCAACAGTGTGTTAAAATGACTATCAAGACCAAAACTTTAGATTGCACCACTGTTAACGAAAAATACTACCAGTTCCTGATTCTCCCTACTGCAAATCCTTCTAGTGCTTCTCCTCTAACAGATGTAGACTCTTTATTATTTTCGCATTCTCCTAATGCAATTGAAAAGCATATGTTAGTATCAAACAAGCAAGTTAAATTATAAAGGCATGTGCTAAAGTAATATCTTATTAGGTCACCTGTCTTTATCATGTTGAGCAGGAAATGTAGGCATGAATTCTTTAGATTTGGGTAGGGGAACTTCACGAAACCACCCATGGTTGAGAGCATCTTCAGCAGTGATCCTCTTCGAACATTAATAACAACAGTTCTTATTCTCAATAAGTGCTGAAACAAATATGTAATTACAAAATCAAAGTAGCAGATATGATTTACCTTTTCAGGGTCATAAGTGAGAAGCTTGTTCAACAGATCTAATCCAGAATCAGAAAGAACTGGGGATCCGGTGAATGATGTTGCAGGAAACTTTTTGCGCAGTAGATTATACCTGAAAGGAACATTCCTGTGGTTAATACACAATAGAAAAGTCGTGCAAAAGTAAGTCACCGGGGCAGGCCAGATAAGCCAGACCAGAACCACAGAGTTGAAGCCTGGGAAACAGTGGCAAAATATAAGAACCGAGGAACCAAACAATGAATGTCTTGCATAGAGGAAATCACAATTACTTACTGATGCTTAACATAATTGGCCTTGACTTGAGGTAATTTTGAGAACCCAGGCCAAATTGTTTCATTTGGGGTGCCGAGAATTCTGAAGATCTGCATGTATATAAATTAATAAATAATAATAATAATAATAACAATAATAAATTAATCATTAAATAAATGCTAATCAGCCTAAGCCAACTGGCACCAAAAGTTGAAAGGCCAGAGTAGTGGGGGTGAGAACTTATCCACTACAAAACTAGGCATTTGAAATATACCTTGTTAAGTTGATCAAATTCATTCCTCCCATTAAATAACGGTTCCTTGGCCAGTAGCTCAGCCATTATACAACCCAGGGACCACATGTCAATGGCTGTTGAATACTGCTTTGTCCCCAATAGAAGTTCAGGAGCCCTAAAAAAACAACCATGAATCAGATTATCTCTTCCGTTGCAAGACAATGCAATCAGAGACATGATAAAATGCACAGTAAACCAAAGTCAAAATCCAATAATAGAGACAGCACTAGAGTATCAACAGACTTTTTGCTGAACATTTTTAAAAGGATAGAAAAGTATACATGGGATAGTGAAAGGAAAGACATATGTTTATTTTCCTTAAAAAAGACGGGGACACCAAAAACCGAGACCGGGTCACTTACGGAAATCTTGCAATACTAGAAAAAAAATATTCCTGTACAAATAAGTATGTTTAGAAAAGGATGGAAAGTATATGTGATATGATGAAAGGAAAGATGGTTACCAATTTTTACATCGTTTCAGACTGGATTGTAAAATTCCTTTGTTTGGGCAATTGTTTTATCACACAATAAAAAAATATGTTTATTTGCCTTTAAAAGACAGGCCACCAAAAAACGAGGTTGGATCACTCACAACAAGCTTGCAATACTATTACAAAAATTATTCTTGTAGAACAATAGCAATTAGGATCTAGCTCTATAGCAATGTGTGACTGCGTCATGAGTCATGACAACATAGTTTTCAAATTTGCAACAATAAATATAGCCAAAAATATAATTCAAATTTCAAATTAATCAATGATGTTAATAAACAGAAACAAGTGGCTTGTTTAACTTAAAGATCACTCACCTGTACCAAAGAGTAACCACCAATGATGTATATGGTTTCAACGGACTACCATACTGACGAGCTAATCCGAAATCACAAATTTTTAACTCACCCTTATTATTCAGAAGCAGGTTTGAAGTCTTCAAATCCCTGTGAAGCACCCAGTTGTCGTGAAGATACTTCACACCTTCTAACAGCTGGAGCATTAAGCATTTTACTTCACTCTGGCTAAATGGTTGTCTTATTGCCTCCATTAGTCCTTTAAGATCATGTTCCATGTATTCCATAACCATAAAAATACTATCAAGGCTACTACCTACCACTACTTCCTTAACGTCAACTACGAATGGATGATGAAAGGAAAGAAGTATGTTTATTTCCCTCAGAGAAGTCAGTGGAAAGCCCTCTTTTTCCTTCTCCATCTTCACCTTTTTCAATGCCACTATTTCACCAGTCTTCTTGTCTTTGGCCCTAAATACAACACCATATGTTCCTTCATCAATCTTGTTCAACCTCTCAAACTCATCAACACTTCTACAGCCCTGAAGCATGTTGACAACTCTTTGTGGTGGAGCCGGAGGTTCCATGCTTTCTCTGCAATCAGCTTCAGGTTCAGAATCAGTATTTGTGTGACTACCACTTGTGTCACTTTTGCTAACTCCACCATCAATCTCCATGTAGCTATCCTTCTCTGCCTCAGTACCAGGATAATCATCTTCACCGGAGTATCTCCCAGTGCTACCTCTTTCTTCCGATTCAGATGACTTGGTTCTAGCCCTATCAAAACCTTCAATTTTAGATTCCTTTGGTTTCAATGTCTTGTTTCTTACTCTCGTAGCCGACTTAGGAGATAGCCTCCTCCTTTTAAGGAATTCCTTCTCATCAATGATTTCACCTTCGTCATCTGAAGATTTGTCTCCATATGCCCACCTTGAAGATGATATATTACGAGTTGGAACATAATCTTCAGCTTCTGGTTGCTCAGCTACCAGCCCATTAACCAACCTCTGCTCTGACAGCATTGAATCCAACCCTACAGGAGACTCAGATTCAGCATCTTGAACTGACTCGGACACCATAGAAGGATCCATAGCGGCCGGCAACTCAGGATTCTCAGGAGGATGAAATTCAACTCCATTGTAAGGAACATTAGGTGACTTACGAAACTCTCTTGGAAATAGAGGTGGTGGAGGAAGAGTAGTTGATGTTGTGACAACCTTAAGTTTGGATAAATTATTCACTTTCTTGTCATCTTGATCCCATACTATTGGCGAAAATTTTCTTTTCCTCTCAAATGGAGACTGAGTCCCATTTTCTTTGCTGTTTGCAACCTCATGGCGTTTCAACACTGGTTCCGATTCAACACCATAATCAAACTCTTTTCCCATCACAACCTTCTTATGGCATTTGACCAGTGACTCTGATTCAACACCATCATCAGACTCACTCGCACTAGAAAGCTCACCTGGCTCCCTATCCATAGTCTTGACAGAAAACTCACATCTTCTAGAACCAAGCCTATCACCACGGCCACCACTGCTACCAGAGTCACTCCTACTCGAAGATGAACGGTAACTGCCATTCAAAACTTCTCTCTCCCTAATATCTCTCTGTCTCTGAATAATCCCCTCTCTAGCATCCCTACTCCGAACCTTACCATTTCTAATTCCATCATACTCTTCCTTAAAACTACTACTATACCCACGCCTTGAAATACCAAAATCAGAATCACTATCCCTGAATTCCTCATCGCGATAATCCCCATGTCTACCTGTCTTCATAGATAAACCTGAAATGCTAAATTCCAACGGAAAAACCTAATTCCTATGACTAGAAACGACTCAAGCGAATAATTCCGTTTCTAGAACCCTAAAAAATTCCACACGAAACGATGAATCCTAGTAAATTTCCTGATTGAAGAACAAAAAGGTGCAGAAATCAAGTATAACACTACCTATAAATGAAATTGAGCTGAAACAGAAAATGAAAGAAAAAAAGTGGGATCAAGTATCGTGGTGCTATGCATAGAAAATTGGCGGGATGAAAATTGAAAACCTAGAAATTTAGAGGAGAGAAAGTTGAATATGTGAACCGTTGGAATTGAGATGGTTGAAGCTGGGGGTGGAATCACGATCTTGAAGCAGAGTATGGAATCGAGCGAGGATTATCGGGGACGAGTGAGAATTGGCTCGGGACAAAATCTGGAAAACTAAATATCGACTCTCGTCCAAACGAGAGCAAAAGGACCATAGTGGCACTTTATCCTCATATATATAGTCATCGTAATAGTCTCAATTTTATTTTTAAGTAATTTAGTGATTAGAAATTCTACGAATTAAGGTGGATAAATGGATGATCAAGGTTTGAACTTCGGTCCCTCGTAAAATGTATATATAATGCAACTGGTAATAGATCTGTGTTATCGCACGGGTCGTAAAAGTAATAAGTCTGTGTTATCGCATAGGTCATAACGTTGCGACGATATTTTTTTAAGTTATAGTTCAGTAATCAAAATTGGTTGCAATTATAAATATTTAAATTGAAAGAAACAATTACATAGAACATATTTACATATCAGTTAGAATTTATCCCGTGTATGATAGTTAAAATTTATGTAACAGTTAGAATTTACCCCGTGTATTTCTTGAAATTTTTATTAGTAAGAACATGTGTCACATATGATAATTATTTTGAATTTTTTATCAGTGAAAATTTATCTCGTATGTGATAATTAAAATTTATATATGAGTTAGAATTAACCCGTGTAAAATAGTTTTTTTTTTTGAAATTTTTATTAGTACAAACTTGTGTCAAATATGATAATTATTTTGAATTTTTTATCAGTTAAAATTTATCCCGTATATGATAGTTAAAATTTATATATTAGAATTAACCCCGTGTAAAATAGTTTTTTTGAAATTTTTATTAGTTAGAACTTGTCTCACATATGATAATTAATTGAAATTTTTATCGGTGATAATTTGTCCCGTATATGATAGTTAAAATTTACCCCGTGTAAAATAGTTTTTTTGAAATTTTTATTAGTAAGAACTTGTCACACATATAATAATTCTTTTAAAAAATTTATTGGCGATAATTTATCCAATATAGGATGGTTAAAATTTATATTAGTAAGAATGGTCAGTTTTAAAAAATATTTTACATATTTGTTTTATGGACTATATTTGTAAATAAAAAAAATTATTGACTTTTTTTTCATATATCCAATGTCATTTTTGTTTTACCAAAAATTCAAAATTCAAACCCGTATTTTTTAGTCCATGCCCAGATAACTTGGCCGAGCTCAAACCTCTTATTATTAGTCTATCTCAAACCCTAAATTTATTCTCTTTTCCTCTTCCATTTTATGAACAGCCGCTCCTTCCTTTCATTTTTCCAATTTCTTCTTTCAATATTTTATCATAAATTCACATCTTTCAATTTGAATTTTTTTAGATCTTTATATTAATTTATAAAGTACAGTTTTGATGAATAAATTTCGTTGGAAGTGTTTATAACTACTATTTTTGTGTTTTCTTGGGTTAATTTGATTTATTTATTTTGTTCTGGTATATTTTTTATTCAAAAGATCTTGTATGTCATTTATGTTTACTGTTTGGATGTTAATTTGAAAAAGAATTATGAAAGTTTTTTTTTGCATACCGCGATCTTGATGTATTTGGCTATGATGTGATGAAGTTCTTCATGTTGTTGTTTGTTAGATAGAAAAAAAATATCTTTAAATTACATAATCAAACTATTAGAAAAAAAATGTAGTTGAACATGGGTAGAGAAAGAAATAATGAATACAGAGAAATAAGATGTGAGGAAAGAGGAAATTATATGAAAATTTGTGTAGAAGATATAATAGAATTTTGAATAAGTGGAGAGAGGAAAAATATTGAATTTGAAATTTGGTGTCTCTTCTGGTAAAAACTCTGAGGGGGTTATATTATTGATGAAATGATGTTGATTACACCTTAGTTCAATCCCAACAACCCTGGGAGTTTATAAGTCAGAATTCGATCCTTTACAAATGAAAGTGTGAAGCTATTTATAGACCACTCAGTCTTCTTCTCCAAGCAAAGATTCCTAGAAATCCGGTCATTAGCATCTCCTTCTGTGATACAGCGTGGAGATAGGGTTGATAACCTTGGCCTCCAAGTTATGGCGGTTATAGGAAGTTGATTTCTTCCTCCTTAAGCTAGCAGTTGACGCAGGGAAGGAGAAGATACTTTTTTAATGACATAAAATCTACCCTTCTTGGCGTTGTCTCATTGCTATTGGTCGCCCCTGGGCTTCTTCTCGCCTGTTGGATATTCAGGGTTTATTCGATTTGGGCCTATCTTCCTTTCTACTCTAACTGGGCTTAATGGATATTTCCTTAAGCCCATTGCCCAGTCCACAGCCCCCTAAGCACGAAGTCCAAAGGGGTGAAGTGCTTGAACGTGGTTCGAATTTTCCCTCTCAGTTCTTGGCGCGAAGTGTTTTCGTCACGTCCCTTCCCCATTTCCTTGTGCACGTTCTTACCTTCCTACGCAGTAACCATCAACCGTCATCCCACTTTCTGCTGCCACGATGAGATTTCTCGTCTATAAATGGAGCATCCTGGGGCATGATCAACTCATCCTTTCTCCTCTGCTTAACTTTAGGATTTCTTACCAAAGTTATGTCTCCCAAAAATCCTCCCTTTGAATGCGGTCAATCTCCCGCTTCCCCCGTCATTAAGCGACTCCGGCGCATGCTGACCATAAGTACAGAGGACTTGATGGAGGATTTCGGCGAATTCTCAGAATTCGTTAAGGAACTTAATGACTATTCCTGGAGATTGAGTAAGGAGGAGAAGCGCTTTCTCGATAGTGTCTTACGTCTGAAAAGGGAGTTAAAAGAGAGTGCTTCTTTTGTGATTGCTGTTGAGAACGTCAAGGACTGCCATTCTGAAGTGACTGAAGCTGTTGATAGTCAGATAGAGATTACGAAGGAAACCATGGGCGTGCAAGAGGAGATTCTAGGGATATGTTTCAATGAAGAGCGGAGAGTGGATGACCGCTTGCTGATGTTGAACAAAGAGATGAAACCGCTTTTGAAGAGGAAGAGGGCTCTTCAAGGCGAAATTAGGGACGATGTCACTAAGCTAATTTCCAGGCGTCACTCTCTGGTGGATCTTTTGGACAAGCAGAGCGAGCTGAGAGAAGATTTGAAGCCTATTGAAGAGAACATGGTGAAGGCGAAAAGGGTGAAACGAGCATTGGAGGAAATGCATCGTATCGCCGTCGCCGATGCCGGTGAATTGGGGAGCTCTACCATGCCATGAAGTTCTTGCTTGTCGGCCTTTCCCTTTATGCTTTTTCCTTTCATGTTTGTAATTTGTTTTTGTATTCGAGATTTTTCGCTGTTTTCCCTTCATATTTTTGCTTCCGTTGTATTCCATTTGCAGTAATTTGAATTTCAATCGTTTCTTTTTCATTATGTGCTGTTCTTTATTTCTGCTAGCATCGCCCTCTTTTACAGTCTTCGTTAATTTAAATGGGTCAAACATTGACTCCTTGAAAAAATAAAAATGACGCTTTTCAAGACAGTCAAACCAAAGTAGTTGCGACCGTCCAAGCATTAATTACGACCGTTAACAACGATGCTAGGGTTAAGCATAATTGGCTATAAATATCGACTGTTATTCTCATACTTCCATCAACTTGTCCTGAATTCTCACGATGGAAAGGAATAATGCCAAAGCACCTATTGCCGAGAAGTCCCAATCTCAGCGAAGGAAGAAAAAGGTGGAGGTAACCACTTCTAAATCCACTCGCTCCCGAAGATCTAAAGAGGTTAAAGAAGTGGAGATTATTATTCTTTCCTCTGATACCTCTGATTCTGATAGCGCTGATAGGGATTATGCTTCGTTCTTGGAGACTTATGTTCCTCCTGAGCTTTCTTCTCGTGCTTCTTCATCGGGTGAAGAAGATGGATCCCGGATTATCGTGGAATCCAAGATGACGCTTCCTGAGCCTGCGCAGAAGGATTCAGAATCTGATTGATAGGATTTAGGATTAGCCTTTTTATCTTCCTTTGTAACTTTGCTTTCCATTGTTGTACTTTTACTTTTCGAAATTAATAAAGATTTCTTTTCCAATCTAGGACTGAATTTACTGTTCCTGTGTTTTGCTATCCTCTTGATCTTGAATTCTTTCTTTTGGGCGTTGCCCTTGTTAACTTTTGTTACGCCTTAAAAGGCGAGGTTCATATCTTTGGCGTGGCCATTTCTGAGGCGCTGTGTACCTCGAGGTAGTAATTAGGCGAGTTCAACTTCGCCTTTAGGCGTTGTCGTTAACTATCTGACGATAAATCTTCCAAAATTTATTCTCGAGATACGCGCTTTTGACACGTATATGATCTGACGACGCGTGCGTTACTACCTGCTCCAACTTTTGAACTACGATCAGACGAAAGGGTTAATCCTTTATAAGTAGTATTTTCGTCCCTTCTTTCCTTTGCTTATTCCTTCATACGGATCCGCATCTCCAATTGCATTCCCTTCTCCAAATTTCCAGCGAATCTTATTCCACGCTTCGTGTCTAGGACGACTCCAATCTTTCGCTCGAAGTTTTCATCAATTTCTTAAGGTATTTTATTTCACACCTTTCCTCTTTTCGCTAATTTGGTCTGCCCTAGGTAGGAACCCTAATAATCTTTCCGATTAGACAAGAAAATGGTTATTTTGAGGGAGTTAGATGACAATGAGGGGAAAGTGCCCGTTTCTTCCCTTGGTTATCTTGAGTGGGCGCGACAAGTTCGCGCCCACTATACTAGGGCTAACAGCGTTCTTAACAGTCGAGGGTTTTACTCAGAACTGTGGGGTTTTGATGTTGGAAGTAGTAGTAGTGACAATGATAGCGATAGTGATAGCAGTAATGACAGTGATTGCGTCATAATCTCCCCTTCCTCTTTCACAGGAAAGCGGAAGAACCCTTCTCGTGATTTGGTCGTTGCTGGTTATACTCCCGTCACCATGGAAGTCTCCTCAAAGTATACCAGTTCGGAAATGGTGAGAAGCTTTAGGAAAGCCGTCAAACTTTCTGATCCCTCCCATGAAGACTCTATCATAACCGAACCCGTCGGAGAGAACGAGTTCGTATTCACTAGAAATGACACCCCGCCGGATTATTTCTATCTTTATACCAATGTAATCCAGCCTCTCAACATCTGGTTACCCTTTACTACCTTCGAGGCGGAGATGTTGAAGGTCTTAATGTCGCCCCCACCCAACTTCATCCTAATAGCTAGGCCTTCATTAAAGCCTTTGAGGTGATGTGTTTAGGTTTTAACCTGGAACCCTCAATTGGCGTTTTCTTTTCCTTTTACCAAATAAAGAATTTAAAAACTCAATCTCTAGTTTCCCTTAGCAGTCAACCTAACCGTCGTCTCCTCAGTTTATACGCTTCTAACTTTAAAAACTTTAAGGACTCCTTCCTTCGGGTTCGCTGTGGCGAGCAACTCCCGGACTTGATGTATAACGAGGTTGACGATCCTCTGTTTCCCTTCTACTGGACTGATAACCCTAGACTTATCAAGGGAACCATCTTTGAGACCTTGAGTGACTTTGAGAAGGACACGGTCAATTTTCTTGATTCCTATGCCCTCATGGATTCTGCTGAGATTCTTAAGTATGAGGGTAATAGTGAAGCCTTGGAGGAGTATTTACGTAAGTAATAAGTTTGCACTTTTTTCATTTTGTTTAATATTGATTTCGCCTCGCTGCTGATTTGTGCTTTTGTCATCTTCGTTTTTGCAGAGAGAATGAGGACTATCTCAAATGAGGAGAGGTTAGCATTCCTGGCTAAAGCTCGTCAACAGAAGGCCAACCCTGTCGTTGCTATTGACGACCCCTTGAAACAGCTACAAGTGGAGGAAGCTGTTTCGAAGGAGGGGCGGAGTAAGAAGAAACATGATGGGCGGATCCGCATTGCCATCCCAGGGAAAGAGAATCCTGCTGCTGGGGTACCGGAGAACGAGGTCGCCGCCCCGCCTCCTGCCAAAAAGCAAGAGGTCAAGGATATTTCTCAATCTGCCGGTGGCGTCGCCAAAGATAAGGGCGTGGCTTCTAGCTCTTCTCAGCTTCCTAGTGATGATGCTGTTACCGTTGCTCCCCTCTCCTGAAGCTCTTTTGATCCTTTCGAATTTATCGAGAGGAGAGTGACCATGGTAGGTCACATGACTCGCTTCACCAACACTTCAACGGAGGATCTGAGAAAGAAAGCTCTGGAGTATGAAGTCAAGGGTACTCTTCTCAACTATTTACTGTCAAATCGCCAGGAGCAGGAAGTTCTGGAAGCAAGGCGAAAGGTGAAGACAGTTGATGATAATCTTGCTAATATTGAGAAGATATATTCTGAGACCAAGACAAAGTTGGAGGAGGATATCCAAAAGTTGAAAAAGGATCAAGAGGGCGAGGCGGAGAGGCTGAAAAAGGAGTATGAAGAAAAACTGGCTAAGGTTAAAGAAAGCTATGCCGCCTCCGAGACCAAGCTCAAGGAAAATGCTGCTGCTCAGGATGAGAAGATTTCAAAGCTATCCAAGGAGCGGGATGAGGCGGTATTCTCTGCGGGAACCTTGGGCGATGAAAAGGCCAGGTTGGAGACTGACGTTACCGAGCTTCAACTCTATGCCGCCAACCAGTATGATGAAGGTTTCTCCTTTGCTCTGGAGCAAGTTAGGTTGCTTTTTCCGGATTTAGATGCTGGGCGCCTAAGCGAGGCTGATGCGATGAACCAGATTGTTGATGGGAAGCTCGTCCCTTATACTCCTCCTCAATGAACGCTCCTCTCTGTTGTTGTAATGGATTTATCATGCCCTTTTGTGGCTTTTTGTAATTAATTTTGTACGCCCTTTTGTGGCTTGAACATCTTGCCCTTCGTAGGGTCTTTATCAACTTTTTTTTTATTTACTTTCCTGTCTTCTTAATATTGCGGATAAGTTTTATACTGCGTTGTGATGTGACGCCTTCTATCGTTCTCATCTTTGAAACATTTAACCTTGCACCTGCAATGTCTTTGGTTCTCTAAATATTATATATCATTTATGAATAACTTTATACCTGTTGCCTTTTGGCGGTTGCAAATGATTTGGCGCTATGATAAGTCGCCTTATTTTGCTGCATGTAGAATTTTTCTGCTGGCGTTGCAAAAGATCTAGCTTTGTCTTGCTCGCCTTATGGTTCAGCGCTCACCTCTGAGTTGATCTTTACGATTCAGAGCTCAACTTCGAGATAACCATTTTCCTTTTTTATGGTTCAGAGCTCACATCTAAGTTGATCTTTATTAAGATTCAGAGCTCAACTTCGAGATAACCATTTTTCTTTTTTATGGTTCAGAGCTCACATCTGAGTTGATCTTTTAAGATTCAGAGCTCAACTTCGAGATAATCATTTTTCTTTTTTATGGTTCAGAGCTCACATCTGAGTTGATCTTTTAAGATTCAGAGCTCAACTTCGAGATAACCATTTTTCTTTTTTATGGTTCAGAGCTCACATCTGAGTTGATCTTTATTAAGATTCAGAGCTCAACTTCGAGATAACCATTTTTTTTTTATGGTTCAGAGCTCACATCTGAGTTGATCTTTAAGATTCAGAGCTCAACTTCGAGATAACCATTTTTTTTTTAAATTTTTTTTTATGTGTGTGGTTAACCTTTATTGGCTCAGATATTCTGACCGTGAAATTAGACATGCACACAGGTTACGAAGAACTACTCATGATATTTTGAAATTCAATGAGCCTCAATAAAAACTCCTGTTTTCACGGGAGAAAAGAGTGTCTCATTGTTTTTATTTATTGATGGAACTGATTCTAGTACATCAGAATTTTAAATAGTGCTAATAAAAAAAAGACTAGAGTTTACTTCGCTTTTCCATCAATGGTGTGACGCTCCATGGCTAACTGTAGTAGAACTTCAAGTTTGCTACATTCCAAGTTATGGGTAGAACCTTTCCTTCCATTGTTTTTAAACGATATGCTCTTCCCTCAAAGGCTTCTTGCACGCGAAAAGGTCCTTCCCCGTTTGCAGCGAACTTTCCCCCTTTGTCTCTTCCCATGGGTCTTTTTAAGACTAAATCGCCCTCTTGAAACTTTCTTTGTCTAACTCTGGAATTGTAACGCCTAGCTGCTCTTTGCTTTATGGCGAATTCCCTGAAATGTGCTCTTTCCCTCTTCTCTTCAATCATGTCTAGATTCTCCTCCAAGGCTCTATTGTTTTCTTCTTGCGTTATGGTTTCTCTGCGCCAACTAGGAGGATCTATCTCGACAGGGATCGTTGCATCTGAACCATAGACCATTGTGAATGGTGCTTCTCATGTTGATGATTGGGGGGTAGTGTGATATGACCAAAGAATAGGCGAGATGTGGGCTACCCAGGCCTCGCCTTTGCTAGCTAACCTCCTTTTCAATGCCCTTAATATAACCTTATTGGCTGACTCTGCTTGTCCGTTAGCTTGAGGATGCTCAACCGATATGAAGGTATTTTGGATTCCTTTGCTTTGACAGAACTCTACGACTCTTTTACTGGCGAACTGGTGCCGTTATCCGATACAATATACTTGGGCAATCCGAACCTGTAAATGATTTTCTTCCAATAGAAGATTTTAACATGTTCCGCCGAAATACTGGACACTGGCTCTGCTTTCTATCCACTTTGTAAAATAATCTACGGCGACGATGATCCACCGTGCTTGTTTGTAGCCAACTGGAAATGGACCAACGATGTCCATGCCCCACATGAAAAAAGGCCATGGGGATAACACTGACTTCAGTGGCTCTCCTGGTACGTGATGTAGATTATGTCGCTGACATTTATCACAGTTCCTTACATACATAGCATTATCATCATGTATATCTGGCCAGTAAAAACCCGCTCTTAATATCTTTCCTGCCAAGGCTCTTTAACCAATATGGCTGCCGCACGAACCTTCATGCACTTCAGACATAATGTGTTTCGCTTCTTCCTTGCTAACACACAGAAGGAGGGGGGAAGCGAATCCTCTTTTGTATAGCTTATCCCCGACCATGGAGTACCATGCCGCCATCTTCTTTAATTTAAATGCTTTTTCTTTTTCTTTGGGAAGTTCATCCTTTTGGAGGTACCGGATTATAGGCGATCTCCAATCTTCCTCTTCTATTACCATCATCAGATCCTCTCCGCTAATGCTGCGAGTTTTGATGGTTTATTGGATAATAGTTCTATGACTCCCTGACTTTTTTGTGCTCGCCAATTTTGACAATAAATCTGCTCTAATGTTTTGCTCGCGTGGAACATAAACTAACTCGAAAGACTCGAAGTATTTAGCTAGATTTTGTACCCCTTCCACATACTTGATTAACTGTGGCTCCTTCGTTTGAAATTTCCCTGATACTTGGTTTGTAACCAGTTGGGAATCGCTCATGGCTTTCAGATCCTTCACTTCCATATCCTTTGCTAGCTTCATTCCTGCTATCAAAACTTCGTATTCAGCTTGATTGTTGCTAGCTTTAAAGGCGAAACGTAATGATTGTTCTATCATAACGCCATCTGGTCCCTCTAATACTATTCCAGCCCCACTTCCCCTTACGTTGGATGCTCCGTCAACCGATAGGGTCCAAGGCGAGGTTTTTTCAGTTGTTGGCGGGGTAGACATTTCCAACACAAAGTCGGCCAACCTCTGAGACTTGATGGCTCCTCTAGGTGAGAAGGTGATGTCAAATTCTGACAACTCAACGGACCATGCTACCATTCTCCCCGCCAAGTCTGGCTTTCTAAGGACATTCTTAATAGGGTAATCTGTCCTAACGACTACTTTGTGGCTTTGAAAGTACTGTCTTAACTTCCTGGCCATGACGACTACCGCGAGAGATAACCTCTCGATCCTCTGATATCTTATCTCCGCTCCTCTAAGGGTTCTACTTACGAAATATATGGGTTTTTCCTCGCCCTCTACCTCTTGGACTAAAGCTGAACTTAAGGCTCTATCAGAAACTGCAAGATAAAGGTAAAGAGTATTGCCTGGTAATGGACGTGTCAAGATGGGAGGAGATGCCAAGAATTCCTTTAGTTGTTTGAAAGCCTCCTCGCATTGGGGTGTCCATGAAAATCTCTCGTTCTTCTTCAAGGATGTGAAGAAATGGAAACCTTTCTCGCCTGCACATGACAGGAACCTGGATAACACCGCTATTCTACCTGTCAGTTTCTGAACCTCTTTTACGGAAGTAGGACTTCTCATGTCTATTATGGCTTGACACTTTTCAGGGTTGGCTTCTATTCCTCTGTTGGTGAGCATGAAACCTAGGAATTTTCCTGCTTGTACTCCGAAGGAACATTTTGCTGGATTTAGCCTCATGTTGTACTTTCTTACTGACTTCAGGATGTCTAAGAGGTCTTCGCCATGCTGGTTTTCTTCGGAGGTTTTTACTACCATGTCGTCTATGTACACCTCCAGGTTCTTTCCTATTTGTTCAGAGAATACCCTGTCCATCAGCCTTTGATATGTTGCCCCTGCATTTTTCAGCCCAAAAGGCATAACATTGTAAAAGTAATTGTAAGTGTTAGACATGAAGGCTGTGTGGCGGGCGTCTGCGGGACTCATCTTTATTTGATTATATCCGGAATAGGCGTCCATGAAGCTCAGCATCTTGCATCCAGAGGCGCCGTCTATCAACCTATCAATGTTGGGCAACGAATATGGATCTTTGGGACACGCCTTATTCAAATCTGTAAAATCTACGCACATCCTCCATTTTCCGTTGGCCTTTTTCACCATGACAACGTTTGCTAACCATGATGGGTATTTTATTTCCTCAATGAATCTAGCTTCCTTTAGCTTCTCTACTTCTTCGGCTATCACAGCTCGCCTTTCTTCTCCTACCTTTCTCTTTCTTTGAGATTTTGGTTTAGTACTGGGCGATATTGATATCTTGTGGGTAATCACCCCTTCATCTATTCCTGGCATGTCCGAAGGCTTCCACGCAAATAGGTCAGCGTTATCTTTAAGGATCTTGATAATTTTCTCTCTCTCTTGGAGTGATAACGCTGTCCCTAAACTGGTTGTCTGGTGTGGGTGTTCGCCAATTTGAACTTGCTCCAAATCCTCTATGGGACTTACTCTCCTGTCTTGGAATTCTTCTCTAGGATCCATATCTGAATTCTCGATGATGTTTATACCACCAGGAACTATGGCTTGTCTTCCCCCGGATACTACACTTGAATTGGAGGTTCTATGTCGTATCTTCAAACTGGATTC
Source organism: Trifolium pratense (assembly GCF_020283565.1). NCBI lineage: Eukaryota > Viridiplantae > Streptophyta > Magnoliopsida > Fabales > Fabaceae > Trifolium > Trifolium pratense. Next base: position 52,208,693 of record NC_060060.1, read on the forward strand.
GTAGCACTTTTTGGCGAGTATTTGATCGCCTCTAATCGTTCCTACTGCTCCGTTATCTAGGGGGTATTTAATCGCTAGGTATAGGGTGGACATAGCCGCGCCCAAAGTGTTGAAAGCTGGTCTTCCTATGATAATGTTGTAGGAGGTGAATGGAGTCTTGACATCATTAAGATTTTTTAGGTCAACTCGTCTTCTAATTTAAATAAACTTTTTTAGGTCAAGGGCTAAATATGTTTTTTTTGTCTCTATAAAAAAATAACATGTTTTTATCCCTGATATTTTTTTCTTTTAGCTCCCAACATTATTTTGCCTGTTAATTGACTAATAGGTTGCCACGTGTCAATGCATCTTGCAAAACAAAGGAAAAATTGAAAAAAAAAACATTAAATTATTTTTTTAAGTTTGCGTTTAAATTAAAATTTAAGGTTATTATGGGCAGTTTTCATAAATATGGCATATGTGGTAATTGTGTAAATAACATAAGTTAATATTATATTATTAAAACCTGTTTCACTTGCAAAGGCAGGTTATAAAATGGTCTTTCCCATGGTGGGAGACCTACCTCCCTTTCCCATGGTAGCCGGCGCCTAAAATATGAAGACTACTTTCTTGATGGCTTCTCTGTACTTGTAGATGTGGAATAATAAATTCATATTTGAAGTTGATTTCGATAGGCCAAGTAATTCAGCATTGATGATTTACAAATACACCAAAGATATTTAAGATGGTCTTTGTACTCCCTATACATAAATATTCTAGGATTAGGTAGTCTTAGTGTTTTGGTTGTACTATGTAATATTTCGGACCGAACTAAGATCCACAATGTTGGTAGTCCACTTACGTCTTAGGCTCAAGACAACTCATCCTCATTCTAAGCTAAGGCATTATGGCACACTATCTATAGTAGAAAAATGTCGCATGTTATGAGATATTTGTTCTTCATTCCACTCATATTGTGGTACGCCCTTGTCCAAAATTACTCATTCACCTTATTAATGATTAGGCCAAGCTTTTAGTTAGCAATTTTTGCATTTGCATGCCAATATATCTCAACTCAGGTCCAAAATTAGTCATTCAACATACTCAAGACATTCACTATGCAAGAGTTCTAAGTGGCCAGTAGGTGACTGACTCACTTGTCTATTTTTTCTCTCATTTCATGTCTTACACTAAAAACAGTAGTAGCATATATATATGTCCTCTATGAGTTCACTCACTCAGAAGTTAACACGTTACAATGTTACATGTACCATGTGAATTCAATCATGGTAAAAAAACTGCAATGTGGAACTTCAACTGCTAGTGATCAATCACTTTACATGCTACATTTATCTCGTGACAAAAGCATTTCCTAAAGGCACAAAATGGTCAAGAACAATATCACATGGTGAAAGATTGACAGAATTTCTATATTTGTTCATCAAGACGAATTCACAAATAAAGTTAAAGCAATATATCATGGCATTCCAATATGCTTTCTTAGTTAAATAAATTCCATAAGTAAACTATCTACAATATTATTTCTAGTTATCCATGCATTTTTCATTTGGGACCAACACACAATGGAAATATATGGGTTGTGCAAGTGGAATAAACAACAACCTACTTTTCTAGGTGTGTTTTTAAAAGTAAATAATCAACATATTCTTTGAATTTTTATTCATCCATTAATTTCGTCCTTAAGTTTATCGAATAGTTAAAATATTCCTTGATTTGTGAAAATTATATCAAAGTAGTCTTTCCTCAATCAATTGTATCCATAAATTATAATAAAATATATATAGTATCAATTTAGTTCTGAATTATCTCTCAATTAATTACTTAGAAAACCGCAACTTATTGGCGGCCTAAAGAAGTCACAGAAACCGCCAATAAAATGCCACTTCTTGGCGGCCAGCTCGCGACCTTCATCGGCCAATAAATCGTCCGTCGGTAACATTAGGCGGCCAAAAATGCCAATAAGTGAAAACCAGATGTGGCACCACTGCTTTGTGTATTGAAACAAGGAACTTGAGGTATATATATATCATTGAACTCCCCAACCCTTTACTTCTCTAAGCAATGTGAGACTTCTTCAATATAATTTCTTTACCTTTTATTCTTCCCTTCATTAGTAATGTGAAACTTACATTGCAATCAACCCCAAGAGTCGCTATCGCCATGAGTATAGTTGGTTTGTGGATTTGTTGTTTCCGTGTTGGCGGTCAGATCCATCGCCGCTCTCAAAATCTGTTTTCATGGTGGGATCTTGATTTGTGGGTTGTTTTGTTGGATGCTTCCCACGAGCTTGATTCATCAAGACTGATTCAGCCTGATATTGCTTTCGAAATGGCTAGGTGCGTATATTCTTCGTGTTGACGGTAGTAGTCATTCGTCATGCTAATGAGTTTGCTGGGCTTTTTGGTAATTCTTGTGCTTGTAGTGCTTAGCCGCGTTGATTGACCATCCTCGATTTGGTTTTCGATTAGTTCTAGCCGCGTTGATTGACCATCCTCGATTTGGTTTTCGATTAGTTCTAGGTTGCTTTGGGTTTTCAACAAGATTTGATTCGTCACAGGTTGATAGAGAGATCTCATTTTTCCTATTGTGTCGGGTTTATCTCAATATTCGTATCATTTCTTGATTTCAGACTGTTTAGCTTGAAAAAGTCATCATCTCACTTTTTTTTTGTTACAATATATAATACTTACAAAACCGGCTTGTAAGGTGAGGATTGCCTCTAGTATATAAACACTTAGTAAGGTCATCTCTCAACCGATGTGGGACTCTTAACAATACTCATATTTATTATCACGGTTTTTTATTTAAAGTTCATTTTACTAGATGTAATCTTATTTAAGACACTGATATAAAATATATGAACACTTTTAACAGCTGATTTTTAAAATTTAATTCGTAATCATACTGATGGGGATAATGCTTAATCTATCGTTGCCTCTATGTCATGTCCAAAAATTAGTCATTCACTTTGTTAATGATTAGTTAACAATTTTTGCATCTGCATGCCAATATATCTCAACTCATTCTCTTACCAACCCATCAAACCACTTCATCACTTGCTACTCAACATACTAAAGTCAAGGCATTCACTCACTCACTGTGCAAGAGTTCTATAAGTGGCCAGTAGGTGACTGACTCACATGTCTATTTTTCTCTCATTTCATGTCATACACTAAAAAACAGTAGTAGCATTAGCATATAAATGTTCTCTATGAGTTTATACTCACTCAGAAGTTAACACGTTGTGCATGTACCATGTGGATTCAATCATGGTAAAAAAAACTGAAATGTGGAATCTCAACCGCTAGTGATCAATCACTACACATGCTACATTTATCTCGTGACATAAACATTTCCTAAAGGCACAAAATGGTCAAGAACAATATCACATGGTGAAAGATTGAGAGAATTTCTATATTTGTTCATCAAGACAAACTCACAAATAAAGTTAAAGCAGTAAATTATGGCATTTCAATATACTTTCTTAATTAAAGCATCTATAATGAAAGTTTTATAGATTGATGATCTATTTTTTATTTTTTCTTTTTATTCTACTATAATGTGTTGTTGCATACGACTATATTAAACTGAATACAAGTTATAACATAGTAGAAATTAATTACTTGCATATGCTTCTATATATGAAAATATATTAATTTATAACTTGGTGATTTTGTTTTTCTCATTATTTTAGTAATTTTTTATTTTATAATATTTTAAAGAAATAAAGATTTTGATCTGTTTAAGGTCAGGTAACTCGCAACCTGTATAAGACCGAACTCGAGTAATATATTTAGAGCATGTTTTCAAACCGAACTTTTTAATCCGACCTGATAAAGCTCGTGGCCTGTTAAGGCCGATTTGTTTAGTACCGAGTAATCCATTTTCACAGCTTTAGTGTGCTGACACTATGATCCATCCATCCATTTTTCATTTACGGGACCAACAGACAATGGAAATATGGGTCGTGCAAGCAAGTTGAATAAACAACAACCTACTTTTCTAGGTGTGTTTTTAATGGTACATCCATACCCTACCTCTATAATGTGTTTGATTGTTATTGAAAATCTACTTATCTCCATTCGATTATATGGACAACTTATATTTTTCTTTCCTTTAATGGAAACCCATGGTCTCCAATGAGTACCACTAAAAGATAGTTTTATATATTTAGAATCTCGATCATAGACAATTTACATTTGTTTTGGCCTCCCTTTTACTTCCTCTAGCTAGCCTAGACACCTAGATATATAACGTTTAATATACAAAATGTCATGTTGAAAAGAAAAAAAAATTAAGATATTAAGATTGACATTCAATTTAGTAATTTTGATATTTCTGTCAACAGAGTTAGAATTTATTGACAAAAAAGGCAAATTACTCTATAATTACATTGAATTTATACATATCTTCTGTTTAATTTATTTGTTTTATGCTTTCCTAGTACGTTGTATATATATAATTTTAAATGTTTTGTAGAGTTTAATTTTCCAGATATTTTTATTAGTTGATGGATCGTTAAGATAAGAATATGAGGTTTTTGTAAGATAATAAGGATAAGATAGTATGTAACCAAAAAAAAAAAAAAGATAGTAATTTTATTTCAAAACTCCTCCTCTTATGAATCAAACATATAGTTTAGTGGATAAAGTTGAGGCCTCAAATTTTTAAGACTAAAATCTAACCCTTCATCTTAGCGATATTTAACTTTTTATTTATTTTTTCATAAAATATACTGTAATTGTTTTTATTTTACAAGACCTCGTTATAAAACATGCCTTAAGCCTCTAGTTGTGTTGGATCGGCTCTACCTCTCTCCCTTCCCCTTACCTTCCTTTTATTAAAAAAAATTCTCTCTTTCTTTAAACCAAACATACCCTAGATACAGATAGAAGAGTTACACATTACTAGTTAGAAGGAAGAGGTAACGTGTCACTAAATCAACCGTGGAAGAAAATAGGGATTAGGGACTAAAAAGACAAATATGGTAATTAAATGCGATTTCTTTGGTGGGTCTAAATTGAGTATTGAGTGAGTTATGAATAAACATAATTCGCCTTCCAAGTGCAAATGATAAAGGACATTTCCAAAAAAGCAAGCTTAATTAGGTCCTTAGTTTCCAATGATAGGACACCTGTTACTGATAGTAGTACGTTAGAGTGTGTTTGGATGAGGGATTCTAGAAATTCAAGGGATTTTAAATACTAAGCAATTCAATTGATTCAATTGAATTCCCTTGATTTTCAAATTCCAGTGTTTGGATAAAGTGTTGAAATTCCATCAATTGTAAAATTCTTTGTTTGGGTAATGTAATTGAATTTCCTTCATTTAATTTTATTTATTTTAATAAAATCGACCCTAAACCCAAAAATTGGCCGAAAAACCGAAAAAATTGGTCAAAAACCATAAATCGCCTGAAAACCTAAAATCGACTATAAACCATAAAATCGGCCGATAATCCGAAAAAATCGGCCGAAAAACCTAAAATCGGCCAAAAACCCTAAAATCGACAGTAAACACAAAATCGGCTGAAAAACCTAAAATTGACCAAAAGCCGATTTTTTAGGTTTTCGGCCGATTTTTTGGGTTTTCGGTCGATTTTTGGTTTTTCGGCCGATTTTTTGGATTTTCAGCTGATTTTAGGTTTTTCTGCCGATTTTTTTAGTTTTCGGCCGATTTTAGTGTTTATAGTCGATTTTTGGGCTTTTGGCCGATTTTAGGTTTTTTCTGCCAATTTTTTGGATTTTCGGCCGATTTAGCGTTTATCGTAGATTTTAAGTTTTTCGGCTAATTTTAGGTTTTACGATCAATTAGTTATTTTTAAAAGTTTATGGAGAAGAAGGAATTTCAAATTCTTTGGTTTTAGGTGTCATTTTGAAATTCTCTAAATTAAACTTGAACAAAATACTTCATAAATTTCCATCATTTTGAAAATTCTTCAAATTTTCATCCAAACAATAGAATTCATCTCAAATCATTTGAATTCCCTCAAAACATTACTTTACCTCAAAAAATTCCCTCATCCAAACACACTCTTAGGCTTAGGGTATCACTTCCCTGAAGAGAGGATCAACGGTGCATGTTGAACAGTTCAGCTGGATGATGGGTGCCGTCAACCTCATGGATGACTTTTTTTTTCTCCCTCACGCTTCATAAAAATACAAACATAGACCGATTGAATTTTTTTTAATTAAATATATTTTTGATCGATATACATATCTTAAATTTTATAAAAAATTCAACAAATTTTCTGCTAGCGTAAAAAAAAAAAAAAACTGCCAGTTTCCGTAAAAAAAAATATTTTGTCATAATTTTTTATCTCTACTTCTTAGTCAAATTGTATATATTATTTAAAAAAAATTATGGTCGTATTCAGTACATTATAGGAATATCTCTTACAAAAGTTTAATTTTTTTTTAATAAGTAATGAATTAAATATGAATTTTTTTTAGTTTTTTGGCTTAAAAATTCATAAATAATTCATCTTGTTTTAAAAAAAATTAATTTTTATGGGAGAAGTTTTTATAATATTATAGAATCAATTCATAAAACAATTCATAAATATGAAAGTACAAGAGAGTTGATTAAAAATATAGAATCAAAAATTGTGACAGAAAATATTTAAATTACCAAAAATAAGTGACAAATTTAGGGACGGAGGTACATAGTATTTTGTATATATTTAAAATTAGAGGGACTAGAAACATAAAAAGGGGAGACATTAAAAGACAAGATACTATCATTTTTTTTTCAACCCAAATTAAGCTAGTACACCATTAAGTTAAAATGTGTAGGGTGTATTTGCTCTACAAAATGTAAGTGATGAATAGAACAATACTAAGATAGAACTATACAATGCGGATATATAAAGTTGAAAAGATAGAATTGATTTTATCTTGTAAATGTTTGGTATATAAAAAAATATTTTGATATTTTAAACAACTTATGAAGAAGACCAAAAGTTGTCATGTGATTAAGTGACAGATAAAAATTTTAGTTTTTATCCATTCTTTTGACTCCTAATTTATCCAATCATATAAATAATTTTAAAATCAAATAGTTCATATTTAAAATTCTCTTATTCACTCTCTTATTATAGGTTTATTTTTTAGAAAATCTTTGATAACATCCTTGAAATAAATATCCTCCACCAAATCTAGATGGCCAGTTAAATTGCTCATTTTCACTTTTAGTTCAATGCGCGCTTTTTTAATAAAAGATATACATTCGCCTTTGATTAGATATACCTTACTTAAGCTGATATGTTCTTACTTTTCCTTTAATTCTTAATTAATATAAAATCATGTTTTCCTGACTATATTCACTGGGGAACCCCGGAAACCATACAACACTCAAAAGTTTGTCAATTTTTCATGGGCTTTTGGCACCCTTCATGCCTGCTATTCACAAACGATGTTTTCTCTTCCCCCTCCCATGAATCTTTTATACCTCCTAATATTCCAATTTTGCCCTTGCAGAAAAATTCGGTTCGCAGAAACCGAATTTTTTCTAGTGCAAATTCAGAGTAAATTTCAATTTTTAGAAACCGAAATTTGTTTTCAAGGCAAAAAAAAACTTTGGTTTCTACGAACCGAAGTTTTTTCAAGGGCAAAATTGGAAATTCAAGGGGGATAAAAGATTCATGGGGGGTGGGGAGAGAAAATATCTTCACAAACATATTGGCTAATTAACACAATGGCCTAATTATACAATTATATTGGTTTTTGTTTTTCTTTTACTCACTCTCCTCCCTAAAGTCCTCATATTTCCTCCCCTCTTTAGGGTCTGTTTGGTTCGGGGGTTCTGGAGGGGAGGTGAGGGGAGGGGAGGTAATATTTTAATTTTTTTGTGTTTGGTTCAATTTTTAGGAGGGAAGGGGAGGTAAGCAGAATCCCTCCTAAACTCAATTTTTGCTTCCCCCAAATCGGGGGGATTTGGAGGTGAGGGGAGGGAAGTTTTTTCAAAGTTTATTAAACTGACAAAATTATCCTCAATATATTTTAAAATTCCAATATTATCCTTATTACCATTTTTATTATTAGGTTTTTGTTGTATGTATTACCTATACTCCTTCTCTGTATTACAAAAAGTTCATTCCTCGTTGTATAGTTTTCGTGTTCATAGTAACAGATGTTAGACCGTTTGCTCTGAAGTGATTCTTCCTTTGTGTTTTTACTGTTGTTTTATCTCTCTTTAGCGAACCCCTCTCTGTGTGTTTTTATTTAGTATATGATTTCCTGTATCTTAATTAGTTATTCCATTGCATCGTTGTTAATATTTTTTTTTTTGTTTTAACAGATTAAGTTTGGAGAACCAGGCTGGAAAGAGAGGAATTATGAGGAAAAATTTTCTGCTCAAACTCCTGGAGAACTTGATGCTATACGAAAAGATGTTGTAAGTTGGGAAATGAAATAATGAGAGAACGTCAAAAATATGATCTGCCTCTAATTTCTGGTCAAAAAACGTGGAATTTAATAGAGGGTTGCGGGTGTGAGGCAGCGTCATTGCCTAAGATATATTGTGCTGTCATGAACGATGTTAACAAGCTTAGAATGATTCTCCAATGTCCGCTTGAAGCACGCAAAGCTGTGATAATGCAACTGGTCTTTGGTTCATCTGATTAATCATCCTATAATGGTGCTATGATGTTTATTAATACTTTATTTGCTATGAGTTTCGTGTATGTGATATTTTTTTTCTTTGAAAAGTATGTGTTATTTGTTTTGATGTAATAATAAAAAGATATTAGTTTTTACAATATGACTGTTATAAGATTTTAAGGGTAAAAAAGTAAATTGCTTTTAAAATACCTCCCCTCCCCTTGTGAACCAAACATATATTTAATTAAAATACCTCACCTCCCCTCTTTTGAACCAAACACATATGTAATTAAAAAATTTCCCTCCCCTCCCCTTCCCTCCTCTCCCCTCTATAAAAATACCTCACCTCCCCTCCCCCTATTTTGAACCAAACAGACCCTTAGAGAAATGAAAAACATTGTTACTATAATTTTATAAATATACAAGAGCCCAATTTGTGACATAATTGTGCTATGATTACACACAAAACTATGGTATTAAAATTAACAGTATATTATTTGTCAATAAGTATACCAATATGTATACGAGATTATGAGTGTTATGCGGTTTATTTATTCAAATTCAATGATTAAAATTCTTAAGATACTAACTTGAGTCTAACTCAATCTTACAAAATCAGCATTTGTCTTTGGAAGATGAATTGTTTTGAGTACATTTCTTTTGTTCGGAATCACACATTTACGGTATTTTTTTACTTTGTTTATATAAATAAGTTATTTTCACATAAATTTAATCTAATTTTCTTGATTTTATTGTCAAAGTGTGACGTTGTTTTGTTTGTCGTCTTTGTGCGATGTTATTTGGTTTTGGCATTACTAATTCAATTGGTGAGTTGTGTGTTAACATTGCAGATCCAAATACATCTCAGTCATTTTAATTTTATCATATTTATTTATAGACATTTTTCGATGTTATGCTATTAAACATTGTTAGTTTGTTCACATATTTACATACATAGAGTGGAGGGATCAAAGTTCGAACTTGATCATGGGTGGCGTCCAATCCAATAATTTTGATGCCTATATATATCTGTTGAACTAAGATTTGTGGAGTCATCCTTTTCAATTTTAACGGTATAAAATTTGTGTTACTTTTTATGTATTCTTTTTTAAAAAGCTTTACTGAGCAATAAATACCACTAAAACTCACATACATAACTGCTGCGTGCGAAGTCTACGTCAAATATCCATCCTCCAACAATATATATATATATATAATATTAACCATTTCTCTTTCTGCCATACCATCTTTGATTTCACTTACCTTACCATATGAATCATGGAATATCACTATGACAGTGGCTCTTCCTCATCTCATTCCAACCACTACCTTCAACAAACTGGGTCAACGTCCCTCACTTCACAACGCAGCCTCCTCTCAGTTCCTTCCCTCAACAACACTCACCACCACCACCACCACCACAATTACCACCTCATCACAACCCTCAAAAACCACCATTACACATCCTCTCTTACCCTCTTTGGCAAATTCCTCCTCACTGGTTCATCAGACAGAGAAATCACAACCTGGAACAGAACAACCTCTGATGAAGAACAACAAAACTCGGAAAACAACGTAGTAATTGCAGGAAAAGGTGCTGTTAAATCTTTAGTAATTCAATCAAATACAAACACTCTTTTTAGTGCTCATCAAGATCACAAAATCCGCGTATGGAAATTAACAAATGATCAAAAGAAATACACCCATTTAGCAACACTTCCTACACTTGGTGACCGTGCTTCCAAAATCTTAATCCCCAAAAACCATGTTCAAATTCGTAGACATAAAAAATGCACATGGGTTCATCATGTTGACACTGTTTCTTCACTTGCTCTGTCTAAAGATGGAAACTTATTATACTCTGTTTCATGGGACAGAACAATCAAAATCTGGCGAACTAAAGATTTCACTTGTTTAGAATCAATAACAAACGCACACGACGACGCCATTAACGCCATTGTAGTTTCTTATGATGGTGTTGTTTACAGTGGATCAGCAGATAAAAGAATCAAAATTTGGAAGAATCATCAAGGTGGTGATGATGATGATGATGATTATAAGAAACAAAAACAGAAACATTCTCTTTTTGATACCTTAGAGAAACATAACTCTGGAATCAATGCTTTGGTTTTAAGCAGTGATGAATCTATTTTATATTCTGGTGCTTGTGATAGATCAATATTGGTTTGGGAGAAAGAAGTTAATGATGATGGAAGAATGGTTCTAATGGGTGCCTTAAGAGGACATAAAAGTTCAATATTGTGTTTAGCTGTTGTGTGGGATTTGGTGTGTAGTGGTTCTGCTGATAAAACCATAAGAATTTGGAGAGGTGTTGGAAGAGAGTATTTTTGTTTGTCTGTTTTGGAAGGACATCAAGGTTCAATTAAGTGCTTAACTGCAGTGGTTGAAAATTGTGATACCTCTGAATCAGAAGATGCATCTTTTTTAGTCTATAGTGGTAGTTTGGATTGTGACATTAAGGTTTGGCAGATTTTTGTTCCTGCTGAGTGAAGAATCAAGATTTATTGTCAATTTTTCGTCTTAATCCTCTAGTTAATTCATTTTCGAATTACAAGTTAGAATTATGATTTGCTCTGTTTGTCTCATGGGAGCAAGAATGAATAACAGAATAACCATAAATCTTTTTGAGTTCCTTCCTTCCCCCAATCCATCTCACGCACAACTCAATCACATTGAGGAAAACATTATACACTTTTTTTACATTACCAATGTCATTAAATTTATATTATGGTTATTCACTCTTGCAAGTAAAATAAAACAATTCAAAATTTAACAAAAATGATAAATTTATGTTGATATCGGTAATGTAAAGGAGTAGCTTAAAACTTTTTAATAGTATTAGACCAAATTAAAACCTAAAATAAAAATAAGAAATCAAATATGTAATTAAACCTATAAACAACATACATATTCCCCTATCTAAAGAGTTGCATATTTTACTTGGCAAAGTGGTGAGAATTCACACAAAACCCAAAAAAGATGGACTCATCTCAAAAACACAATTTTGTGGACTTTGAGATTGCAACAAAAAAAAAATGTATTTTTTAAATTTTGTATAAAATAAAGAACATAAATGTTTGACGTTGGATGTGAAGACAAGCTTCTAGATTGAAGTTATTTTGATGAAGACAAATATATGAAAAAAAAAAAAAAAAAGATTGATTATGTTCAAGTGCTCAAGGTTGAAGAAATTCAATTTATCACATGAAGATTTTGATCAAGTTATGGGGAATAATCTTAGGTACAATATGCAATTCATTGTTATAAGCTTTAGGTGCTCAAAAACTTTCATCTAAACCTTTCTAAAGTTACTATAATAATGTTGCATGATTCCCATCCAAAAAGGTTTTAACTTAGAATTTTTTCAAGTTTTTTAAGCAGGTAAATCGATTTACCTAAACAGGGAAATCGATTTACCTACAGTCTGTTGTTTCTAAAATGCTGTTTTTCAAAGAGGGAAATCGATTTACCTTGACAGGGAAATTGATTTACCAACACTCTGTTGCTGAATTTTTGACAGGTAAATCGATTTACCTCTGCATCCTTTTAAAAATTCTGATACGTAAACACACATTTTCATTATTATACCTCTTCCAAATCATTGCAATTGTATTTTCAAAGAGGTATCATTTTCTATATAAATATACATCAGAATTTTCTCAAAAACAAGGAATCACTTTCATTAACTTTTTATAACAATTCTCTCTACAAACTTTTACAAAACTCTTTGAAACTTTCCTGCTAACTTTCATATCAGATAAAAGTTTCATGAGCACTTAGAGTTTATCATTCTGAATTGTTATATTAAGTGAAAACAAATTATTGGAACTTTGTTGTATCAAAATTCGCTTGTACTCAAACTCTTGTATAAAATTCAGATTAGTGTGAACACCTTGCTGTCCAGGATTGTTGGAAGCAAGAGAGTGAAAAAGAGAGGATTGTTCTCTTGTTTCACTTTGTAGAGATTATAAGGGGAATCACCTTGCTGTCCAGGATTGTTGGAAGCAAGAGAGTGAAAAAGAGAGGATTGTTCTCTTGTTTCACTTTGTAGAGATTATAAGGGGAATCACCTTGTTGTCCAGGATTGTTGGAAGCAAGAGAGTGAAAAAGAGAGGATTGTTCTCTTGTTTCACTTTGTAGGGAATCACCTTGCTGTCCAGGATTGTTGGAAGCAAGAAAGTGAAAAAGAGAGGATTGTTCTCTTGTTTCACTTTATAAAGATCATAGTGAAATCCTTCACAGGGTGTGAAGGGAGTGGACGTACCATTAGGGGAACCACTATAAATCTCATGTGTCCATTTTCTCTTTCCTTGCACTCTTTATTTTTCTGCACTTTATTCATATATTCATCACAAACCTTCAAGAAAAATAAAATTACCATAACATCTCTAAAAATATCCAAATAGATATAATGCATTCCAAGAAGCACCCAGGATAATACTACTATTGTTTTATATATTTTCTTTTATTATAATTTTTAAAATGATATCATATACCATATATGGTCGTTCCGTCAAAGTCAGCAACATATTTCAAAATATTCCTATTCTACCTTTATATTAAAGTGTGTTGGTATGTTAAAAGTGTGCTGGTATGTTAATTAAAGTGTGCTGGTATATTAAAACTGCAGGAAAAATGTGCTGGTATTTTAAAACTGCATCAAAAGTGTGATGGTATGTTACAAGTGTGTTGGTATGTTAAAATTACATTCATCTTTTAACATATTTTACCAGAACACTTTCAAAACGTTAGTGATGCTAGTCTTTGGAAGAAATGCATAGCCCCCAAACATTAGTACAGATGACTCTTAAAATATCATGACCCATCAATTGAATATGAAGATTTAGCATAAAAAACAGAACTCGACGTCGTGAGAGAAGAAAAAGAAAGATGGATCTTAAAATAACATGACCCTCAATTGAATCTGACTTTGAAACATCAGTTTCATTTTCTGAAGGTAAAAAAAAATATATATTTTTCTCCATTGAAAAGTAACATTTAGGGAAGAGAAACAATACTTGATGATGAATATTTGCGTTTTGCAATTTCCCACTACAAGAAAACAAGGTATTACTAGCGGCCAAAAGCCCTCAATAATGCACAAATTTCGTCAAAATTACATGCATTATTGGCGGTCAAGGGCCCTCTGGAAAATGCTCGCCGGTAATGCCTATTGGCGGCCCAGGACTGTCAATAACGTTACTGACGGCCTGGAGCCGCCAATAATGCATATGACATAATCAACGGTCAACGAAAAAGGAAGCTCATTTGTGACGGCTGCAGCCGCCAATAACGGAATTCTAGGTTGAATTCCTGGCGGACTGCAGCCGTCAGTAATGTTGTATTAATTTTAAAAATAATTCAATAATTTAATTATTTAAAAATCAATAATATTGATTTTTAAATAATTAAATTATTTTTTTAAAATTCGAGTTTTAATAATTTAATTTTTTTAAAAAAAATATACTGCATAATAAATAATTAAAAAATATTAAATATAATTTTATTTTGACAAAAAAATATTAAAATTTAATTAAAAACATAATATAAATACTTAACATAAGCATAATTAAACATAACAATAATATTGTCATTACAACCAAGCATAATTAAACAAACCATCACAAAAAAAAAAAAAATAAACATAATAAATTGTCATTAGGTTACAACTAATTAAATCAACAGATAATTATAATTACATCATGGTCGGTCAGGCTGATTTTGTGGTTGTTTCCCCTTGCCACTGTATGTTGGCTCACGCGGCCTCCCTTAGTCTCGGCCTCTACCTCCCTCAATTATTCTTACTGGGGGGGAGTGGAATCGGTCGCACCAAAGGAGGTCGTGCCACAGGCCTATGAACGAAGTTTCTGCCTTGATTGGGAAAGTTGGCTTGATTCGGGAAGAAATTGTCTTGGGGTTGATTGGGGTTGTCATGTGGGATGATGAAGTCTTGTTCATTTAGATTTGATGATCTCTGTCGATGGTATTCGGTGAAACCAGTTTGTTGATGATTTCTACCGCTTCCGCCACTACTGCTTCCACTTGTTTGCCCAACAGGATCAAAAAATTGCAAATGAACTGGATCATTAAGCATTTGACTCATATCCTCTATGCTCATACTCAATATCGGATCACCCTCTCGGTACTCCGACAGCTGATTCCACTACTACAATTTTGACATATAATAGCGCTAATTTAATAGCGTTTTTTAATAAAACGCTGTTAAAAATGACACACATAGGCTTATAATAGCGGTTACTTTGTCGGGCGCTATTATATGGTGATAATGAAAATAAACGGATGAGTTTAATAGCGCTTTCTGTATAAACGCTATTATATGGTTACCTCTTTGTTAACGCTTTTTGTAGAATCGCTATTATAGGACTTTCTACCTAGTTAAATAAAAATATGGCCCAAAATATCTCGTCAATCTCGAACTACCTTCTACCCTCATCGAACTCACCACTATCTCGTAAATCTCCTTCTTTACCTTCTTCCCCCAACATGTTCACCTAAACAACCCTCCATTCTTCTCTCCGTCGAACTCAGAAACCTTCTTTCTCTCAATCGTCCCCTCTTTGAACCCTAGAACTCAGAATTTCCAAAATTCAATTGAAACCCTGTTACCGATTCAATCCGTATCAAACCCTAAAACTCAATTGAACCCAGAACTCGGAAATTGATTGATTTGTTTCCCATAAATTGAAACCCTAAAACCAATATATTTGTACAAATGGTTTTATGTGAAAGTTGGACTGTTCATTGCTTCGCAAAAAGTGCTTCTGAGAGTCTGTCTTAGTTAACACTGTTACAATATCTTGGTGAGTTTTTAATGCTTTTTATTTTTTATTTTTATGGTATGTACAAGCATGTTTTTTTTATTACATGATTTCACCAGTATTTTCTCTATGCTTCATACTGATGTTAAGTTTCATTTGTATTACACACTACTCGTTTTTTTTTTGTTTTTTTATTTATTTAACCACTATCAATATTTCCTGCATGATTATTTTTGGGATGAATTAGTGTTGATGACTAGCTTCCAAATGTAGAAAATATTTATAGTTGTTTGGTAATTTGTCATTTAGACTGTATATTCAACTGAGTTGTAAAATGATTTATTAGTCTGTATTTTCTTTTAGCAGATATTCACTTCTAACTCTAGCATTAGAGGCCATTTGTCACCCAATCTACCCATTCCGATGGCAGGTATTCAATCTTTTACTTCTGAACTCCTGTCTGGAGTTCCATTTCCATACTGTTTTTATGGTTCCATGTATCTACGATAAATTTTAAGTTCTTGATTCTCCTATCTTCTTAGACTTGGCTGACAAGGACATGAAGCAATTTAATACTCTATTTAATGAGGTAATTCAACTTACTTAACGTGGATCTTGAGATGATGATTATTGGGTCATTCAATTTTGTTTTTATAACTTAAGCTAGTTATAGAGTGCAGTGGCTATGTGTTTTGCAATATTATATAGCTTATTTTATGGCATTAGTCATCAGATTGTTGATTTTCAAAGTTCAAATGAGAATTTTGATTTACTTAGAAGTTGTATGGAGTGTTTGATTTAGTTTATATTACAAGTATTTTATTTAAATTGATTTTGTTAATAAATGAATTGTAGTCAGGCCTCAAAGCAAATGACGAAATAACAGATTCTTTTTTAATTGTGAAATTGTTTAGCATTTTCTTGTCGTGAAAATGGGGCTTTAGCCACTTGAATATTCCTCCATGCCTTCTCTGTGAGTGGTCGTGCGATCCCGGGGATATTTTGTCAAGGTATTTTTGTCATTGTTGTTGTATTTTCGTTTGCCTGCAATTCTTTCTGCAGTGTATTCTAACAGTTCTAGATTTTCTGATGAGTTTTTGTGCTGCTATTCCTTACTTTTGAGCTGTTTTTTGCTGTTTTTTTTTGTGCCTCTGGTATGCAATTATGTGCTTTCTGTCGCCTCTTGGTATATAGCTATTTGGGTGGTGTTTATCTCTGCATTGGATAATTTGTGACTGCAGAAGGTTTGGTTTTTTAGTTTTTATTTGCCGAGTTGTGGTAATTATTGGAATTGTTAGGCAGTCATAGTCAACAATTTGTGTTTCTTTTAGACATATAATAGAAATTCTTATATTAGTTAACTTAATGTAATTATATCGGCTGTTGTAATAATGTTAACTTAATGGCAAAAAGAGGCTGACTCCTACTTTCTCACGTGAATTCGTTATATTGCTTCTAGGCGTGGTTCTCAATGCATCTATTCAAGGTCTAATTAGTTTTTATTTTTGGCTAGCTAGTTATCTTTCTAATTAGAACATCTTGATGATTTAGGTTTCTCCTCTTCCTTTTAAAGTCATTGAGAAAGTGTTAAAGGATAATCTCAGACCCGATTTCTCTAAGATGTAAGTTGCACTCACTAACTGAATTTTGATTTTATGAACCCTCAATCTTTCATTGTTATCTTATATGAGCTTGTTTCTGTTAATATTTTGGTATATTTTCTATTCATATATATGGTTCCTTACTTAAAATAGAGTTTCCTTGAATCAAGCTATTAATTTCAATTATGTTATAGGTTGTTTCAAGTGATTTTAATTAGTGTCCGTAGATTCTCTCTATGCATTGTCTCTTAATTGATATTAGAGCTTTCGGTTGCTAGTTACTTTATGTTTTTCCCCTTTCCTTTTTATTCTATTATGTTAATTATTTTTGTTTTTGATTAGTTTGTTCTCAATTGCGAGACCGCGCCCTTCACAGTTCAAACCCTCTCAGCGAAGTTGCTCCCCTTCAGTTTGTTCTTTTTTCTCTGCTCTGTGGCAAATTTTCTGCTCTGTTAGACTATAATTTTCGCAGGTGTTTTGATGGAGTTTGTGGCTGTTAATAATAAATCATGGTCTAATGGACATAGGTATTTGAGTTGTTGGCCTCTGTTTTAGGCGCTAGATCTTTCTTTTACAGGTTCATTCAGCACCGTGGTGGAGATCTTGTGTATGGTTTGCATAGCTTTGCCTGGTTGTTGCTAGTTCTTTGTATCAAGTAATCTTTATCTTTAAGCTTCTTTTTATTTGAGGTGTAAGGCGAAAGGCTTATGTTAAGATTCTTGCTTTGTTTCTTCTTTGGTTCCTGTTATTGCAACTTGCAAGTTTCTGCTTGAATCAATTGAAATGTTTATATTTTGAGGTGTTTTTGTGATGCTCCCAGGGATGATATAGTCAAATGGACAAGAAAATTAAAGAACCATTACGCCTGGTTTAGACATGAACATAGAGGAGAAGGAGAGATCTTGTATATGATGAATTTGTGATGCTGCAAAGTCCATACCGTATTCAATCAATTTTTTCTCTTTTTTTTTTTTTTTTGTGATGTTAAGTGCTTGATAGGGTGGTGATTATGTCTGTCATTAGTGGCATGCTACTTAACTTGTGTCATCATACAAGTGTTGTAATATATATTAATTTATATTGTTTGAGAATTTTAACCAAAATTTTGTATGGTACATTGTTTGAATGACTTATGTAGTGTGTTTTATTTTCTGATTAATAAAATTTGTGCAGCTGTTTTTAATTAAAAACGATTGGATAAGCATTATATAAAAAAAAAAAAAAAAAATTGGACAAAAATAAGGTTTTTTTTTTTAAAACAAAAAGGATCTTTAATAGCGCTTGTTTGAAAAAGCGCTATTAAACGTAGACCTATAATAGCATTTTAGAGCACGGGCGCTATTAAATGTTGTTTACATGAAGATTAATAATCGCGCTTTATGCTCGGGCGCTATTAAAGATATGACAATAATAGCGTTTTTAAAATAAAGCGCTATTAAATCCCATTTCTGAAGCACTCTCTGGCAACGGCAGTTTACATATGACAGCGTTTTTCAAGATAAGCGCTATTAAATGTCCATATTTGATAGCATTTTAAAGCGCTATTATAGCCACTCAGATATATAATAGCGGTAACAGTAATAGCACTTTTAAGCGCTATTAAAAGCCAAAACAAGCGCTATTAAAAGCCCTTTTTTGTTGTAGTGTTCAAATTGTACATGCTATTCAAATCCGGTCGATATTCTTATTCACCGGCATTTTGATTTTGTTGTGTTGATCCCTGAGATGATGATCCTTGCCCCGCCGCCCTCATCTGCGCAATGTATTCCTGAAAACGAAGTTCAACTTGTTGGTCCACCCGCTCCTCAATTGTTGCTTCCAACTCTCCGCGAACTTCTTCTCGAATCGTGGCCCTCATTCGTGCTATATACTCTTCATCGGTTTCGTCTCTTTGAGCTAGCCGAGATCGTCCAGTACTCATACTAGATGTGTAACTGACATCTCTCAATCCACTTGGGTCACTTTCATACAAAGAAGATGTAGACCCAGCAGCGAATTTGCAACCTCGATTCATACCACCAGCATTCTGAACAAAAGCCAACGAAATCTTATTTCGACGAATCTCATCATTATCTCGCCTATGAGGTGGTAGTCTTTGTTGGTTGGCATTATACTCTTCAACAAAAATTTGCGTCAACCTCTACAATAAATTAAAAAATAAAGAATCATTAATTAATTAATTATAATGTTTAAATATAATTATAATGTTTTAAAAATAATGTTATAAGAAATAAATAATAAATAATATATATAAATACTTACCGAAACATCTTCCGCCCTTGTCCACGTCCATTCACCGGAGTCTGCATACTTGTGCATCATTTCATTCATTTCCAGAAAGGTGGGTGGACGACCAAAACGTTGAATGAATAAGGCGAAGTGTTCCGGCAGATTTCGAACCTCCAGAGTGTACGCATGCACGATTGGCTTCATCAGTATTTCTGTTGTTTTTGTTCTTCTGACATTTTGCCTTATAATCTTCCTCTTCCCATCTTGAGGCGCAAGAGAGGGTATGAATTACCAGCGAGCCAGAGTGGTGGTTTTGAAGGATCCTTTGCAACCTTTTTTCGTGCTTCAGAAAGTAAGGTCGACAGACACTTGGTAGCTTTTTTGTTGAATATTGCCTCAATAGTCGCTGTGTGATGATTTAGCCAGGTTACTTGTGACTACGAAAAATAAAGAAATATTGTTAATAAATTAGTAAATATAATATATTTTTAGTAACAAAATTGATTGAATAAAAAAGTAATTATAAATAATAACGTACTCTGAAGCCATTCCAAAATTGGTGATATCCACGTTCATCTGCTCTGACCTCCGTCCAATTTAGATATGGAGCTTGAAATTTGGATTTCAATGCATTGTTGATGGCCTTCGTTGCCGCATTTTGCGGTTGCAAACTGCACAAAAATGAATTAAAACTATATATATATATATTAGTTAAGAATAATAATCATATATATCCAATTAATTTATTAAACACAAATTCTTAATAATAATTAACTTACTCTGTGGCGCTGTATGGCATGATGATGGGTCTATTATATCGGTCAACCAACAATTCATGTTGAGGAGCTAGAAGTGCAACTTCGGCAATTTCCTCATCCTCGTGGTCATCATCGTCGTCGTAGGGGTCATATTCTTCTTCCACACCATCTACAGTCCGAGACTTTGGCATACCCTCCAAATATCGATTCCGAACAACGCGACGGGGTAAAGGACGTCTACGTCCTCCGCGTCCGACGCCCGGCGGTGGAATATCATCAATGTCATCATCAACATTGTCATCATCAAAATTGTCTTCATCTGGATTCATCTATAATTAAGAAATATATGACAAATATATATATATATATATATATATATATATATATATATATATATATATATATATATATATATATATATATATATATATATATATATATATATATATATATATATGTATATATAATAATAATTCATCATCATTAAACGATAAACAAAGGCAACCAAAAACAAATATTCAAGTACAACGATTAAATATTATTATTACAACACGAGTAACTATATTATAAAATTAATTGTCATCTCAATCTGATACATCTTCATCTTCACTGCCTCCATCATCACCATTAGCTTCGACGTCCTCTTCATCAACATTACCATCAGAAGGTACTTCTTCGGCTTCTTCTTGTACACAAAGTGATTAAAAGTTTCAACTACAATGACATCATTAACATTGGACATCTCATCTTCCTGATATGGTTCATCTTCACGTTCATCTATCTCATTTTTTTCAATCAAACCCCTTGGTTTTGATGTTATTGCGGCACACCAGCCTCGCTTATCCCTTGTAGTTGATGGATAAGGGACATAGTGAACTTGTCTGACGTTATGAGCCATAGCAAACAGATCATAAGTGGATAATGTTTGTTCATTTTTATGTCCACGGTATTAGTCTTTGAATCATATCTAGTACCTCTATTTGAAGGATCAAACCATTTACAGTAAAACAACACGACTGTTTTCTTGTAATCAAGGTAATTGTATTCGAATTCAAATATGTTCTCAATAACACCGTAAAAATCTCCTTCACCATTTTCAGTCACACCTTTCATACACACTCCACTGTTTACTGTTGTTTTTCCTTCACTCCAACTGTGTGTCTCAAATCTGTAACCATTGGCAAAGTAGGTGTGCCATTGTTTAACGATTGACTTTGGGCCATCAGATAAGTTTCTCAAGTGTTGTATGATACGAGTTGCAGGTGTTTGAAGGTACATGTATTCTTTGAACCATGCTGGAAAATGTGAATTGATTTGAGCAGAAGTATGTTGTGTTAAAAACATTCTAAGTTATTAAACATCGTTAGTTATAAGCGAACTTGGAATAAATAATTATTTAATTAATTAACTAAAAATACTCACTGTAAATAGGGCTCGACTTCATTGCAATTAATCAGCAAGTGAACATGCGCCAAATATAAAACTTTGTCGCCAAGATACAACACTTTCTCACCACCACCATTACGACCAGGCAAGCTGAATATTGACATGTTTAATGGGTGAATTCTCACAGGCCGAGATGTTTCAGTTTCATTGCGAATATGGCTTGATGACAACGTGTCTTTGAAGTAATGAGAACAAAAGTAAATTGTTTCGCGGTGTAAGTATGTTGCACAAATTGAGCCTTCGACCCTAGCTTTGTTTTTCACGGCACGTTTTGCATAACCCATGAACCTTTCAAACGGGTACATCCATCTATATTGAAACCGGCCCACCAAGTCTAGCCTCATATGCAAGATGCACCACAACATGCTCCATAGAATCAAACAAGGCAGGAGGAAATATTCTCTCCAACTTACACAGATCAGTGGAATGTCATTTTCTATCTTGATGAGATCAGCCTCTCTTAGCGTTGTCGAACACAAATTCTTGAAAAATTGACTGATTTCAATAAGCGGATTCAATACATGCTGGGGTAAAGAACTAAATGCAATCAGAAGTAAAGTCTGGAAAAAAACATGACAATCATGACTTTTCATCCCATGCATCCTTCTGTGGTCAACATCAGCACATCTCGCCAAATTCGTCGACGTCATTTGGCACATAAATCGACGTATTAAACTCAAGGGCATTATTTATCATATTGTCCATCTCATTTAACGGATCATAATGCTGCTGATAATATTCGGGAACAACAACGGGCTGAAAAACACTGCTTGAAGCACGATTTTGATTCACGGGAACACTCGTGGAACGTCCCTCGCCATGACTAGACCAACCCAATAATTAGGTTGAAATCCCTTTTTATATAAATGAGACATAATTTTATCTTCGCTACATATTCCCTTTGCTATGTTACGGCCTTATATGATTGCTTGTATTTCTTTCTGTGACTATTTGTAAACTTTGGTAGTCTATCTTAGCACATCTTGTGCTGAGAAGATTGTTCTTTGTTAATATATATATATATATATATATATCTCATTTTGGCTTGTTCAAAAAAATAATCTTCGCTACATATTCTTGTACATCGACAAAGTACACACGGACATCTAATTCCCCCTTCACGTATCACAATGTCATTATATTTTACTGTATTGATAAATATTTTGACCCCTAATTTAAATTCCTCTTTAACTCGTCCTCTCTTTCCAGGATTATGCCTATCGTACATCCAATTACGATTGATAAAATCCATATTTGCGTAGTTTAATTAATATATAATTAGATCAATGTATTAAATTTACTTTATTTTTCAAAAGTATTTTGGACATATGTCTACTCAACAATAACATATTGCATATTTTGGGTCAACAATAACATTTTAACAAAAATACTAAGTTTTTTATTTTTTATTTTATGACAAAAATACTGACTTTTAACATTTTTTTAAATATAATATTTATCATTGTGTTGTTTATTATTTCAAAGAATACAAACTTTTTATTTTTATTTTTTGACGCAAATATAAACTTTTAACATTTTATTTTTAAAGTTTATGGTTTATTAAATCTAAAAAATACAAAGTTTTTTTGTTGACAAAACTACCGACTTTTAACATATTATCTTTTTTTAAATATAATATTTTTCTTTTATGGATTATTATTTCACAAAATATTATTTTTTTGAAAAAAAAAAATTTTAAAAAAATTACTGTTTTCGAAATTTTCAAATTTAAATATACTTTTTTTATTTTTTTTAGAAAAATAATAATTTTTATACATAGTGATAATAAAATGTTAGTAACAAATTACAAATTACTAATTAATAACTATTACTAAGTATACGGTAAAAAAAACTATCACTAAGTATTATAAATTAAAATTACATTACTTACTTGGGTGCCGAGAAGATTCTTACTTGGCGCGCTTCTAACCACGAACTCCGCTCCTAACCCACGACCTCCGATGACCACGAGAATTTGCTAATAAAAATGGTAAACAACAAATATTAGAACATATACATTTAAATAACAAAGCAAAAATTTTAACTTTGTAAAAGTAAAACACAAACACTTACCACTTTTTGGATGAAGATATGAAAGTTAAAAGTATGAAATTTATGAGAGAAGTTAGAGAAAATTTAGAGAGAGAATGGAAATGTAAAAATGAAGTGAAGTAGAATGGATTTGTTGAGGAGTAATATATAGGAGAAGAAGGATGAAGTGACCGTTGTTAAAATTTAAATTTCGAAAAGCATTACTGGCGGCCTTAAGCTGCCACTAATTCCCAACGGTCCATGCATTACTGACGGCCCTACCTCGTTGTAACGCGTGCACCAGCTGTAAGCATTACTGGCGGCCCTCCCTCGCCAATAATGTTCAACGGTCAACATGCATTACTGACGGCCTGTAGCCGTCGTAATTGCTAACAGCTTTTCTTGCATTATTGGCGGCCCCTAGCCGCCACTAATGCCCAATCAGACGTTTTTCGTTTTTCAAGGAGGGATAATGCATTATTGACGGATTTGAGCCTCCAGTAACTTAAAAATACATTACTGAGGGCTTTTAGCCCTCAATAAGTTTGGTCAATAATATCATGTTTTCTTGTAGTGTCCAGATTTCGTAATTTTCTTTAGTTTTTTACTCGTTAATTTTTTCACCTTCACCCCTACCCGACATAAAGATTTCCACCGAAAACTTGCATATGATTTTCACGGTGTGGCCGATGCAAGATGTAGCTTCATTGATCTCTGAAACAAACAATTTTAGGGCCCGTCTGGTGCGCAGGATATGATAGTGATAGGATATGATATAAAACAGGATAAGGATATGATAGGATATCAGTAGGATAACAGTTATCTTCAGTTATCCTATCTTGTGTTTGGTGCACACAGGATAACAAACATGATAATTATTATATCATGTTTTTAAAATTTCTTATAAAATTATATTTAATTTCTTATAAAATTTAAATTAATATCCATATTTTACGAATTTTTAATAATTAGTTTACTTTAAAATATTGTAATTTTAGTATAATTTTGATTTTTTTAGATTATGTAAATTACAAAATTACCCTTTGTGAGAAAATCACATGTATATTTAAAAATTAATTATTTTATTATTAATTTACTATCAAATTATTTTATTATTTATATTTTATTAATTTTAATTTTTTTTATTTTAAAATATATTTTATAGAATAAATCAGTAAAAAAAACATTTTATCCTATCCTGCTGGTAACCCAGCTCAAATTCAGGATAAAAATTTTAACTAGAGAGACAAGATAGGATAAGTTACAGGATTAACTTATCATATCCTGCTGTGTCACCAAACACTGGACTGAAACAGGATATGATACAGTTATCATATCCTGTCTCTTATTCTGTGTACCAAACGGGCCCTTAATATTTTTATGATATTCCTTAACTGTTGAATGCGCTTCCAAAGACCCACCGCTCACTGCAAGCCACAAGATTTAACTAATAAACAAAATAGATTTTAGAAAGAAAAAAAAATACTAAACATAAAGATCTGGTGGATGATATGAGATCCAAATAAAAAAAACAATGAAAACCTAAAAAATGTAAACCGGACCTCTTTTGTCTATGTGTTCCGATAAAATAGTCTGATTGGAAAAGTTGCAAAATATTTTTCAAAACAATTGCATACAGGAAAACTTTGGAAATTTGTGAAAAAAGTAAAGTTTTAATTTACATATAAGGATAAAATTATCAGGACACTCAAAATGTAGGGATGAGAGTATAATTGTTGGATTAGGGAAAAAAATTTCCATATAGGACAAGGGTAGCCCGTAGCTTGTTTTAACATAAAAATAAATATAAAAAACTAGAAAAAACAAATTTAAAATTTATCCTAGGTCTACATAATATGATGGTTAAAGGTTTGAGTTTTATGCATAAATGGTTTATTTTCTTGTGTAATCGATCTCACAATGACAGGTTGAACTCAAACCTAGTTTACAATTATTAAGATGGGTCAAGCCGCTAAATTTTATTGTATTTTTCGCACTGAAACATAACAACAACAAAAAAAGTACTGGAATATGAGAAATATATATATATATATTCATGAATAAACAATTATATAGTATGTTGAATCAGGCTTCAAATATTATTTTAATAAGTGCACTCTTTCAATGCATTTGCTTTGGTTAATGAAAATAAATTTGTAACTTGACGTTATTATTTTTCTATAATTTTTTAGTATTTTTCTATCATTTTTTAGCTAGTATTTTTCAATTATTTCATAGTATTTTAAAAAATAAGGATTTGACTCATTTAGGGGGTGTATTGGATTGGAATTTCATGGGATTTTAAAAGACTTTTTTATGACAAAAAAATCTTGAGGTATTCAATCAAGACTTTTACAAAAGTTCAATAAATCTTGTAGTATTCAATTAAGACAAACATGATTTATTTTTTTTCAGGGCAACAAAATCCGTTGGTATTCAATTGAGATTTGTTACTACTTTTAAAATGTCTATTGGTATTCAAAATTCTACCGATTTTGATGGATTCTTCTCTGGAATGGATTTTGAGAGACTTTTTAGTTGAAAATACACTTGATAGACTTTTTCAACAATCTCACCAAAAGCTTTCAGACTTTTTTGAACTCTCCAAGACTTTTTACTTTCATCATCACCGTATCAAATTTCTTCTTCTTTATTACTTTCTACAACAAACTTTTGATTCATTACAACTTTTTACAACAAACGAATTTTTTTCGTCACATTCATCTACTTCTGTTTCCCATCAATGGTGGTTGTGGTGACCTTTTTATTGGTGATTAGAAACATATACGTGAAAAAAAAGGGTTTTTTATTTTTTTGTTTAAATATTTGCATTCCCAAAAAAATATAATTTCTTTTATTAAAATTTATTGATTTTTTAAAATTTTCTATATATACAAAAGTTTCCTAATATATAAAGTATTATGAAATCTTTGATTGTAAAAAGTCTTTTGAAAAAAATCTCTCAAAATCAATTCAAATCATGTGTTAAAAATCTTGATTGTAAAAAAGTCTTGTAAAAAAAGTCTTTAAAATCTCACAAAATTAATATAGTCCAACAAAATTTCATAAAATCATCAAGACTTTTTTTTGCCAAAATTATCTCATAAAATCTCATGTGTAAATGAGCATATATTTGCTGAAAAAAGAGACCCAAAAAAGTAGAATTTAAAATTTCATGTGACATGTCAATATTTTTTTTTTTTTTTTTTTATTGTTAAGAAATCTCTATGATACGAATTCCATTTGAAAATCCTCTAAGTTTACGTCCACCAAACATTTTCCGTACTTTTTCTCTTTTTCAGTGTGAAGAAGAAGCTGAGCTGTTAGGTAGCAGTCATTTATCCAATGCCTCCGTTTCTAATTAAGATTAATAACTGTGTTTGTAGAATACTAAGATAAACATCACCTTGACTTTGGAAGTACTAAACATACATAAGAAGCACCTTTCTATCAAAATTATATGATAAGATCATAAGACAAAATTAACATCTAAGCTAACTAACCTTGGTTTCATAATTTCAAAGTATGACATCATGAACTCACTACATTAAACCACTGAAAATTCAGGGTCTATATATCTTCGAGTTGGTGCAACATTTTGTGAATGAATTTATCTACGCGTGTCCCGATTGAGCCTTAAAATAATTAAACCATTCACGTTTATATACGCAAACGTTTGTATACGTGTCAACACTTCACTAGTATGTTATAACGATGTTTAAGAGAAATGTACTCTAAAGAAGTCTTGTATTAGTCAAAAAACAAAGGTCTTGTATCAAACTATTGCCATTGGTGGTGGAATGGCACCCATGTTGATATCCTAAATAATTTAAAAAACGGGGTTTTATTCAAGCAAGGGTAAGGTAAGATGGTCAGAACATAAGTTACCATTTATATTCACGCACCAAATGAGTTGAGATCAGCTCCATTAGTATATCCTCCTTTTCCTCCATTAGTTTCCTAGATCTGTGACATGTGACAATAAAACAAATCAACGGTTCAGGTTAAAAAAGAAAAAAATTGAAAGAAACATGTAAACTCTTTGCTAATCATTCACCACCACTATCATCTCCTTATTCCTTGCTAATCAATCACGTCCATCTTCTTCTTCTTCTTCTTCTTCCCTTACACAATTTCACTATTAGGATTCCTTGCTAATCATTCACCGCTGTCATCTCCTTGCAACTCGCCGCTGAAATCAACTCTCCGTCTGTCTCAACACCATTCTCCGCCATCACCTCTCTTTGTCACTACCAGCACCGCTCGCTGTCACCCTCTCTATTCGTTTCGCCGTCGTCGCCGTCATTTTGACAGTTTCAGTTTAACGGTAAATGGTGATTGATACATTAGTGATTTCAACAACATTAAAAATTTGCAGCAAGAGAGCAAGAAAAAGACACGGTTACTACGCCGCCGGCTTTTACTTCGATTTGTTTGCCGCCAAAGTTTTGATACCACATGGTTTGCTCGTTGTTCCTCTTCGCAGCGCTCACTCTTTCTCTCCATCGCAGCTCGCCGTCATTTTCACCATTATTACCAACTTCAGTTTTAGGACAAACGAGTGCCATGAGCGATTATGTTTCAACTTTAGGATCGTTTTGTTGTAATAATCAATTGTAGCTGTAATTTTAACTTTCAATTTCAATTTTAGACTGTAATTTTAGCAATTGTAATAATAATAATATACCAGATGATGTACAGGAACACAGTATCATACAAGAATTGATACAAGTTGTATTGAATTGTAATCACTATAAAGCTATTAAGTGTCTAGCTATTGGTTTGCGAAGGGCTGCTGCATATGAGGTTTTGGCCTGGGACAGAGCTTTGTGCGCAAAACTCGGCATTACTTAGTAACAACATTATAAAGTAACAAAAATCTCCATTATAAAGTAACACAAATCTGCTACAAAATCTGGATTATAAAGTAACAAAAGTCTGCATTATAAAGTAACACAAATCTGCTACAAAATCTGGATTATAAAGTAATAAAATTCAGCTGCATCAAAAGCCATACAAAATAAGTCTAAAAGAAATTGCGAAGTCCTGATATGTCAACTGGACTTGATTGTGTCAACATGCCTTGAAATCCCAATGTGCCAAATTGACTTGTTGCTTGATGTTGAAGACCTAATGTGTCAACTTAGCTTGATGGTGTCAACAAGCCTTGAAATCCCAATGTGCCAAATTGACTTGTTGCTTGATGTTGAAGACCCAATGTGTCAACTTGGTCTGATGGTGTCAACATAGCTTCAAGTCTCGACGTATCAACTTGACTGGATTGTGATAACATTGCTTGCTGCTGCATCATAATATAAGAAAAGTTAAATAAATGATATATATGTCTAAAAATTAGGGTTTCTTGGTTCTCACTTCCTCAATGGTTGTGAGCCGCCACTTCCACTCTTGTAGGGATCTCTCCTCTGTCATCAGAGCTCCTCCTCTCCGAAATGGAGTTTGTCCCCTCCCCTGTGGAGGTTCTTCTCCCATGAATGTGGGTTTTTCTTCTTTCTTCTTTATCCATGTTAACTCTACATCTCCATTGTTTCTTTTTCATGTTCCACCACCAATTTCCATCGTGGTTTCTCTTCTCTCTGTCAACAAGCACACTGTTGTGCTCTCAAATCTGAATCTAACTTTCCTACCCAACCATTTTGAGCTCTATGGCCATGGAAGAAGACCCCCACCGGAGCCACCACCACCAGAAGATGCAGAAGATCTGAGATTATGGGTTTGTGGGTCATTTATTTTTGTAGTGTTGTACTGTTTTTATGTGTTTTGTATTGTGTGTTTAAGTTTAGTTTATTTTAAGTATGCTCTCAAGGTGTTTGATGTAAGGCCCCAAAGATGTGTGGATGTTAAGACAATTGTTTTGAGTAGGGATCTAATAGTGGTTGTTGCAAACAAGTCTCTCTTCTTCTTCACTCAACAGATGGATCATTCACGTGTGGTGAGTTTACCCGATTTCGAGAACCCGTATCGTCGATCTGCGCGTCCACAAGCCAAAGAAATGATCCGTAATTGGATAGATTTAAAGACTGTGGTTCCTCAACCCACTTATTACTTGTGGAAGAAATTTGCTTGGGTGATTGGATTAAGTTATTTGTTTGGTCATGCATTGTTGGTTTCTATTTTCTCAAAGCTTTTTGATGCTCAAGTCTTGGTTGGCTTAATTGTTTGTGTTGTTTTTCAATTGTGGTTGGGGAATGTCCTAACACAATGTGTCTCTCTTTGTTTGTATTTGATTTATCTTATCTAATGCAAATATTTTTTCCTGTCAAAAAAATATATATAAATTGATGATAAACTTACATGCGACGACTGTCTTTTTTTGTTTGATGATAAGCATGTCTTTCTCTTTCTATCTAATCTCTCAACCCAAGATTTAGCTCGTTTTTTCTTCTTATGTGAACAATCTCGCTTCTTTATGCCGGCTGCCCCACCAATAGTGTCCACATTGTTCTCAATTTCATCATTTGCAATTGATATGGATACATGAACCACTCCACTTGCTTCTTTGTCCACATGCTTCTTTTCCAATATATCATCGATTATTTTGTTGGACTCTTCAGAAACTTTGGACAAAAATGTGTAAGTTTCATGATCAACTGAAGCTTTGTTGATCAGCTTAATCATTCGAGGACATAACTCATTGTATCGCTTCATGAAATCGGCTTTTACGTCTAATTCAACATGTTTCCCTTGCCAATCTTTATTACTTCCCAACCTTGCATCTCTTGTCCATCTCTTTAGTATATAGTGTTCAGGAATTAACTTAATATTCATGACATCTAAGACTTTCAGAGCATGACTACATAAGATTCCATGCGTCTCAAATTTACGACAATCACAAGAAACTCCTTGTTCCTGAATATTTCCCATCACCATCCTCTCTTTTGCATTATCAAAATTTGTAACAACATACAAACCTTCTTTCACCTCTTTTATGCAAGTGTCTTGATATTCCTGATATTCCGCTTGGAATTCCTCAAATATTTTTGGAGTGTAAACTTTTCCAGCTTGTACAAGCATACGTGCCTTGTTCATCAATCTAGGCAACTTATGTCTTGACGCATATTCCTCTTCTGACTCATTGTTTCGTTTACCATTGACAGCCCTTTTAAAGTGTGTAAAAAATTGTACCAAATTTAAATCCGACTTCAAATAGTTTTTCAAATCAGCATTAAAACTCTCACTTAACTGAGTAGACCTCATACCTGTAAGCATTAAATCACTAAAGATTAAATACATATACATGCTCAACATTTTATATGACATATACTTTAGTGCGGAAACAAAAGAGTCATGGAAGCATGTATAAAATCATAGGATCGACAAGTTGATCTTTAGGAATACCTGGATCCATGGAGATAAGTATTTTCAGCAGTGATCCTGAAACACAAAGAAATGGCGGCTAGATTGGTTCTTCCTCAACCGGTACTCTGATGCCTTGATTCTCTTCAGATGGGGAGAAGAGAGTGTTTGCTTTCGTACGGTGTATTGGGGACCATAGCCTTATATAGGGTGATGGCCCATTAGGGTTCCCATTATCCCGAAATGGGCCATCCTGACATCCACACATTTGAGCCCATATCTAACTAATTAAATAATTAATTAATTAATTCTAAATAGAAATCTAATAGCCTTTTAACTTTATTTGACCACTTAATCAATTTAGGCTCTTAATTGATAAATAGCTAATATAATTAATATAAATATATATGCCCACATAATAATTATTGGAATATAATAATTGAATAATATAAAATATTCCAACAATCTCCCACTTGGGCAATATATGTTAATAATTATATCATAGTTCTTTAGGCGCGCATCTGAATGCTATTTATCTTTAGATTTCAACTTTACAATCTGGTCCACCTCATACATCAACAATGGGACTACCGCGGCTGTCGTCACTGACGTATAACGTGACGGAACCCCGATGACCACCACATCAATATACTTGATGACATAGATCGATATGGATGAGTGGCATGGAAATTTCATGCAATGTGATCTCTAAATCATGTCTATTTCCAACTGGTCCAACTGAAGTCTTTATTGAGATCAAACTGAAGTTCCTTAGGTGCAATTCAAAATTAAAATATTTGCACATAACCAAAAAAACTTAATATTGTTATAACAATAATATCTTATAATAAGTTTTATTTCTGCAGAAAATCAAACATAACATAATGTTTGTACCAAAATGAAACCAAAATATAGAACATAATACAAATAAGGAAAAGACTCCCACTAATCTAAGGCAATCTCAAAACCTAGACCCATACGAGCAACATGCCCATGAAAAGCCTTAGGCGTTAAACCTTTGGTTAGTGGGTCAGCTAGCATTAAGTCTGTCCCTATATGTTCTATCAAAAGTTGTTTCTCCTGAACTCTCTCTTTCACAACAAGATACTTTATATCGATAAATTTCGACTTGGTGGAACTCATATTGTTGTTGGAGTAGAGCACAGCTGCACTATTGTCACAATAAATCTTCAATGGCCTCTCGATGCTCCCAATGATGCGTAGGCCTGTGACAAAGTTCCGCAGCCAATTCGCATGATTTGATGCCTCAAAGCAAGCCACGAACTCTGCCGCCATGGTAGAGGGAGCCACTAAAGACTGTTTGACAGACTTCCAAGAAACGGCTCCTCCAGCCAAGAGGAAGATGTAACCAGATGTGGAACGTTTGCTATCCGGGCATCCCGCATAATCAGAGTCAGAATACCCAATGATCTCCAAGTTATCTGACTTCCGATAAGTGAGTACGAAGTCTCTAGTTCTCTTCAGGTAGCGCATTACACGCTTTACTGCTATCCAGTGCTGCATACCAGGGTTGCTCAGATATCTGCCAAGAACTCCTACAATGAATGCTAAGTCGGGACGAGTACAAACTTGAGCATACATAAGACTCCCCACAGCCGAAGCGTAAGGAATTTTATGCATCTCTTTCTTTTCAAGATCCGTAGTGGGGCACTGATTAAGACTAAATTTGTCTCCTCTAGCAACGGGTGTGTCTCCTGGTTTACTGTCTTTCATGGAGAATCTATCCAAAACTGTATCAATATAGCTCCTTTGTGACAATCCCAAAATACCTTAAGAGCGATCTCTAAGTATTCGAATTCCTAAGACAAAGGAGGCGTCCCCAAGATCTTTCATCTCAAAATTCTTTGTGAGAAATCTCTTGGTTTCATGCAATAAGCCTATATTGTTGCTTGCCAAAAGGATATCATCTACATATAATACCAAGAAAACGAATTTACTCCCACTGAACTTTTGGTATATGCAATCATCAACTGGATTAGCCTCAAAACCAAAGGAGGATATAACTTGATGAAATTTGTAATACCATTGACGGGAAGCCTGTTTAAGGCCATAGATGGATTTCTTAAGTTTGCAAACCATAGACTTTGGGTCTCCTGACACAAAATTTTCTGGTTGCACCATATATATTGTTTCTTCAATGTTTCCATTTAGAAACGCAGTCTTTACATCCATCTGATGCAGCTCTAAATCAAAATGAGCTACTAATGCCATTATGATCCTAAGAGAGTCTTTCGAAGAAACCGGAGAGAAAGTCTCTTTATAATCAATGCCTTCCTTCTGAGTAAAACCTTTGGCGACAAGACGAGCTTTATATCTCTCAATGTTACCCTTTGAATCCCTTTTGGTTTTAAATATCCATTTACAACCAATGGGTTTCTTTCCTTCGGGTAATTTAACGAGATCCCAAACATCATTGTCAGTCATCGATTTCATCTCATCCTTCATGGCATCAATCCACTTAAGAGAGTTTGAACTTCGCATAGCTTGACTAAAGTTAATAGGATCATCCTCAGTCAAACCAATGCCATCCTCATGTTCTTGAAGAAATATAACATAATCGTCCGAAATTGGACACTTCCTCTCTCTAGTGGACCTTCTTAATGGCAGCCCTTGAGGTTGTTGAGTTTGAACTATAGGTGGTGCTTGAGGAAGAAACTCAGCGTTGTCTTGTTCTTGAGGGATGTTAGGAATAACATCATTGTTAATTTCTGGATCTGTTTCTGGAACAACAATAGGTACAAAGACTTGATCATTGTTAGTAACAGTTTCTTCATCAAAGACAACACTCCTTATGTTTCCTTCCCCTCCAAACTCTACATCCTCAAGGAATCTTGCATTTCCCGTTTCAAAAATTGTTCTAGTGATGGGGTTATAAAACTTATACCCATAAGAGCGTTCAGCATACCCTATAAAATAGCAGCTAATTGTCTTTGCGTCCAACTTACCTTCATGAGGCCTATAGGGTCTCGCTTCAGCTGGACATCCCCAAATGTGCAAGTGCCTAATGCTGGGCTTTTTCCCAGTCCATAGCTCATAAGGGGTCTTAGCTACTGCTTTACTAGGTACTCTATTAAGGATATAAACTGCGGTCTTTAACGCCTCTCCCCAAAATGACTCTGGTAGAGAAGAATTACTAATCATACTCCTTACCATATCCTTAAGAGTCCGGTTTCGTCGTTCTGCAACTCCATTCATGCTGGGTTTTCCCGGCATTGTGTATTGCGGAACAATTCCACACTCATCGAGGAAAAGCGCGAAGGGCCCTGGATGTTGTTCCCCTGATCCATCATACCGACCATAGTATTCACCACCACGGTCAGACTTGATAGCCTTAATTTTCTTTCCAAGTTGAAGTTCGACTTCAGCTTTGAATGACTTGAACACGTCCATAGATTGAGATTTCTCATGAATCAAATAAAGGTAGCCGTACCTCGAGTAATCGTCTATGAACGTAATAAAATACCGTTGTCCATTCCAAGAACCTGAAGGGAAAGGACCACATATATCGGTATGAATTAGTTCTAAGACATCCTTAGCTCTTTCGGCATGAAAATTCCTTTTGTTTGTTTGCTTACCCTTGATACACTGAATGCAGACTTGAAAGTCCGACAAGTCAAGGGATCCAAGAATCCCGCCTGACATAAGCCGCTGAATTCTCTATTTAGAGATATGACCTAATCGCTTATGCCATAAAGTGGCAGAATTCTCATTTAATTTTCGTTTCGTACCATGTGACTCTACTTGCATTATTTTGTTATAAGGACATTCAATATCAAGCATATAAAGATTATCATTCAAAGAACCGTAACCAACAACATTTGAATCATATGAGAGACTAAATTTATTATTTCCAAATGAACAAGTATAACCAGATTTGTCCAAAATAGAAATAGAAATTAAGTTCCGTCTAATAGACGGAGCAACAAAAGTCTCAACCAAATCCAAATGAAAACCGGTCTTTAACAATAATCTAAAAGTCCCAATAGCCTCAACTGCAACTTTATTGCCATCGCCCACATAGATGAATCTTTCAGCATCACTTGGCGGACGGCTCCACAGGCAGCCTTGCATGGACATACTAATGTGAGTAGTAGCACCAGAATCTACCCACCAAGTATCCTTAGGTACAGAAACTAAATTAATTTCAGAACAAACAAAAGTGAGAAAATTACCCTTCTTTTCACGCCATGAGGCGTACTTGGAACAATCTTTCTTCATGTGTCCAGCCTTCTTGCAGAAGAAACATGTGGACTCCTTATGTTGTTCCCTTGTTTTCTTGTTCTGGAAAAAAATTTCCCGCAGTTTTCTTTAGCCTCTTAAAGTTAGTCCCACTTAGCACAGAGATAGAGTTGATTTGAGCAGTGAAATTAGGAGCGGTGGCAGCAGCAACTGGATCGAAGAGAGAACAATAAACATACAATAACATTAGTAGGCATGTCATCAAATAACCATATGGACATGCACAATATTCTTTATATGCAAATTAAATAAGACCCAAACAAGATACCAAGCACACCATTAATTCCCAATCTTTGATTGCAAGAATTAACTGTAAACGGTACTCTCACGCAACGATCAAATATTGGTAATAAGTCCTGTCAGATAATGTGCGTCTTTGACACCAACCATTACCCACATGGAAAAAAAAACTTAATAATTACCACATATTTATCATCACAGGTATGCAATTGTTCGGCCAAACTGTGTCTTCCTTTTGGCCGACTAAAACAGCTCGCATGAACAATTACACACTACATCTTTTATAATTTCAATTGAATCAAATTTACGCAACAGAGATTACTTTTGCAACATGTTGTTTCAACCAACTCAACTAAAATTATTAGACATTTTAATTTAATAAATTAAATGGGAAGGTCTTAAAATTCACATAAACATTACCTACAAATGTAATGTCAAAATTGTATGTTATCTGATTGCTTAATAATCGCATGACTATTAAAATAAGAACCTAAACACATAATTGTGTCTATATCAAGTACATACCAACACATGTTGGTTGCACTCACGGGGTATGAAATCAGTAAGTATGAATTAAGCACGTTCAATTGTGCTCAAGTGTACATACATGGGGACAATAACAATTAAAACGTACGCTAGGTATAATTCATTTAGATTACAATGAAATTGAATTGAGTCCAAAATAGCCACTGGATCCATGATTTCTCAAAAAACAAGTACCAATTAAAATGAAATAAGCACATAAAATTGTGCTCAAAGCAGTACGTGGGGAAAATATAAGGTACTGTACACATTGAATTCATTTTGGTTCATAACAAAATTTAAATAAATAAATTCAAAAGAATAGTCATAGTTGTAACACCCTAACCCGTACTACCCTTAAAACGTAATTTTAAAAACTTTTCAACAAGTGTAAAGGCAGAGTGCCACGCGGTAATTAAAACACAAGCATACACACAGAGCGTCATGAAATTTAACATGAAAAGCAACAGCGGATTCATAACAAACCAAGCATGCATATATATACATATATATATACATAAGCCATATTCATCCCTAAGGATGTCACTTATACAAGAACTAGCATATCAAAAGGTAACACCGATATACGATGAAATCCAAGCGTAACCCCGACTCGATGTTACATTACCAGAGCATTTACTATTTACAAACTCTAGTCAAAAGCTAGTACTAAGAGGAGTAATCTATGCTAAGTCTCCTCACCAAAAGGTATCTTCAACACCCAGCTAATACCGCAGTCTAAACGTCGGCACAGTCCTCAGCCTGAATATCTGAACCCCCAAAGGTCCAGCAAATAACACAAAGCAGAGAGTTAGAAAACATAATCGCATATCATACGAGTATAAGAAAGGTCTTACACTTTCGAGCTATCATACATATTCTAACTCACGTCAAAACATCGCACTAAACATTTATCAATTAATAAAGTTCAACACAATACAACCAAATAATGTCACATACCATTTATCAAACATATGCGCATTTACCCTAAGGTATCTAATGCCAATTAATTCACTGTCATGCCATCCCTAGACATAACTAAATGCATGTGGTACCAAGATGTCTCACCAACGGTGGACCAAGAACAGTTTTATATCATGCTGGATATGTCGGAACTTACCGAACCATCTTATCTCCCTTGGATAAGCCAAAACAGTTTTATATCCTGTTGGATAGCAACTCCGGACTCATGGATTCATCTAATCCGATCCTCGGCTTCATTATGGACACATAATCCATTTTCGTTATTGGAACCCAAGTTTCCAATGTTCACATACAATCATGAATGCATGTATGTATACACATATCAACCATATGATATTCTCTAGCTCGAAGCTACACTTTTATGAATGCGGAAACACAATTCAAACACATTCACTCAACATTGCAAATTAATGCCAAAACATAACATTGCTCACTTTAAGCTACAACTTATTGCATACACGTCTATCAATCATATAACGATTACCAATAAGCATTAACATGTATCAACAATCATGTAAGGATACCCTTAAACCATGATACAAGTGCCTAGATACACTTACAACCAAATAACAAAAGTTGCAGGTTCAGTACTATTCGCTAAGCGAATCCGTAGCGAACAGGTAGCGAACTTATTTGCTAAGCGAATCTCAGTTCGCTGTAGCGAACTACATCAGAGGATTACAGGTACATGGCGAACAGGTAGCGAGCTTGTGGCGAACACATTCGCTGCAGCGAACTCCTGTTCGCTAAGCGAACAACACCAGAAAGAAAATCTGTTCTTGAGTTATCTAAGGCGGTTTAACCCCAAATCAACTCAAAAATTCATCTAAACATGTTATAAATTCATATAAACAGCTATTCCAAACATATATGGTATCAAGGAACATTAATCATCCCTTCCAAACATCCAAACACCTCAAATAATCAAAATCATGTTAATTTCTTGGGTTTTAAGTAACTTTCATAAACTTTTCAAAAATGGTTCAAACACATACATATTTATCATGGAATCAAGCTAGTGATTAACACATACAAAGTGATGATGAAGAACATCACACTCACATACAAAAGCTTATCAAAAGTCTAAAAGAAATTGAGTGGGAGAGTTCGGGAACGGAGACATAGACAATCTCCCCCCTCCTTGTCACTCAAGAATCATGAATTCTAATCTCTTACCTTAAGCAAAGATGATGATCCAAGCCTTCTCTTGCTCAAGCTTTCTCTCTTGATCAAACCCTAGCTTAGCTCTATGGTTTTGCTCTTGCTCTACTCATTCAAAACTCAAGAAATGAAGTTATGAAACTATTCATATGTTTGACTTGCTACTTATACTACTTCCCATGGTCATGAACCAAGCCCAATTGGCTTAGGCCCATTACCTCTCACGCCCATAAGCCCAAAACGAGTGTTCTCGCGTCTAATAACTTACGTTCGGCTAAATAATTATTCGTCGCTCACTAAAATAATAAAAGCCATTTAATAAATAAAAACACATTTATTAAAATATACGAATACGAAAAATGGGTCGTTACAATCCTACCCCCCTTAAAAGAATTTCGCCCTCGAAATTACCTAGAAACAGATCGGGATAAGAATCTCTCATCTTGCTTTCCAACTCCCACGTCGCATTCTCACCAGCCGGTCCTCCCCACACGACTTTCACGGATGCAATCTCTTTGTTTCTCAACCTCTTCACTTCTCTTCCTTCGATTCTCAAAGGCACAGTCTCGATGGTCAAGTCATCCCTCACTTGAACATCGTCCGATTCAATCACGTGTGTCGGATCAGACACATACTTGCGCAACTGTGATACATGGAAAACATCGTGCAAATTCGCCAACGATGGCGGTAATGCAACCCTATACGCAACTTTCCCAACTCGCTTCAAAATCTCAAACGGTCCAATAAACCTCGATGTCAACTTCCTTGACTTCAACGCACGTCCTACTCCAGTAGTCGATGTAACTCGTAGGAATACATGATCCCCTTCTTGGAATTCAATGTCCTTCCTCCTCTTATCATGATAACTCTTCTGTCGACTCTGAGACGTTTTCATCTTCTCACGAATCATCCGAATCTTCTCTGTTGTTTCTTGTACAATCTCTGGTCCAAGAATTGCACCTTCTCCAGTTTCATACCAACACAGAGGTGTCCTACACCTTCTCCCATACAAAGCCTCAAACGGTGCCATTCCGATACTAGAATGGTAACTGTTGTTGTATGTAAACTCTACCAACGGCAAACAAGAATCCCAATTCACGTTTTGCTCCAAAACACAAGCTCTCAACAAATCCTCTAAGGATTGTATCGTCCTCTCCGACTGACCATCTGTCTGAGGATGATACGCTGAACTCAACCTCAACTTCGTCCCTAAAGCTTCTTGCAAGCTTTCCCAAAATCTAGAAGTAAATCTCGGATCTCTATCCGAAATAATACTTGTTGGAATACCATGTAGCTTCACAATCTGCTCCACATAAATCTCGGCCAACTTAGGCACCAAAGTACCTTTCCTGATAGCAATGAAGTGAGCACACTTCGTCAGACGATCTACCACTACCCAAATCACCTCGTGACCTTTCTTGGTCTTCGGTAAACCTCCCACAAAATCCATTGCAATGCTATCCCATTTCCATTCGGGTATAAACATTGGTTGCAACAAACCAAACGGCTTCTGATGTTCAATTTTCGATTTCTGACAAGTTAAGCAGGAATAAACAAATTCAGAAATTTGCCTCTTCATTCCCGGCCACCAAAATAACTTCCTTAAATCCTGATACATCTTGGTTACTCCAGGATGAATACTCAAACCACTTCTGTGACCTTCTTCCATGATCATTCTTTTCAATTCGGGTACATCCGGTACACAAACTCTTCCGTGAAATCTCATGACTCCACCTTCGTCAATCTTGATATTGGTCTCCTTACCTTCATTGATGAGTACCATCTTCTCCATCAAGACTTGCAAAACAATCCTCAAGTGCTCTTCGTGCTCTTCCTCGGATTTTGAGTAAATCAAAATGTCGTCAATGAACACCACCACGAATCTATCCAAAAATGAATGGAAAATTCGGTTCATATACTCCATGAAAACTCCAGGTGCATTGGTCACACCAAACGGCATAACTGAGTACTCGTAGTGCCCATACCTCGTCCTAAATGCAGTCTTAGGTATGTCTTCCGTCTTCACTCTAATCTGATGGTATCCAGATCTCAAATCTATCTTACTAAACACGCAAGCTCCAACTAGTTGATCCATCAAATCATCTATCCTCGGAAGTGGATATTTATTCTTGATCGTCACTTTGTTCAACTGACGATAGTCTATACATAATCTCATGCTTCCATCTTTCTTCTTCACAAGCAACACCGGCGCTCCCCATGGCGAAACACTCGGTCGAACAAACCTCTTCTCAAGCAGCTCTTCAAGTTGCTTCTTCAATTCATTCAACTCAGACGCTGACATTCGATACGGCGCCATCGATATCGGGCTAGTTCCAGGTACTAGGTCGATAGAAAACTCTACCTCTCGCTTTGGAGGCACGTCAGATATATCATCCGGAAACACATCTGGGAATTCACAAACGATCGGTAACTCTTCTATCTTAACTCCTCCTTCGAGTTTCAATGATGCAAACATCATGAACATCTCGGCATGTTCTTTCAACGCTTCCGATACTTCCTTCCCGCTCATCAAATGCAAGTTCTCCTCCGGCTTCAGAAAAACAACGGCCTTCTCACGACAGTTGATATGAATTCGATTAAAGATTAACCAATTCATACCAAAAATCACATCCATACCACTAAGTGGAATACACACTAAATCCATACCAAAGTGCCTATCAAAAATGGTTACGGGGCAATTACGACATACTTGTCGGGTAATCACTGAACCATTAGCAGGAGTTTCTATTTCCATCCTACCCGTCATATCCGTTAAAGGAATACTAAGACGCTTCGCACAATCCAAAGAAATAAAAGAATGCGTCGCTCCCGTATCTATAATCGCAATTAAAGGAGTGTCATAGATGAAACACGTACCTCTAATGAGATTGTCCTCAAGGCTAGCATCCTCTCCACTTAAAGCAAACACCTTGCCCATCACCTTCTTGGGCTTCTTACAAGTCAGACTCTTGTGGCCTTCATCTCCACAGTTGAAACACACCACTCTTCCTCTACAAACCTCGGTCTTGTGGCCCAGCTTTCCACAATTCTTACACCTATCTCCTCTCTTCGGGCAATCATAAGACATATGACCCCGTTCTCCACAGTTGTAACAACTTCCATTCACCGGCTTCTTACCACCACTTG
Organism: Trifolium pratense; assembly: GCF_020283565.1. NCBI lineage: Eukaryota > Viridiplantae > Streptophyta > Magnoliopsida > Fabales > Fabaceae > Trifolium > Trifolium pratense. The sequence goes on from NC_060060.1 coordinate 52,249,786, forward strand.
CATTACCCCTACCGCGGTTATCATAAGGTTTTCCGCGCTCTTGTCCTTTCCCTTTTCGGTCGTTCACAGCCTTGTAGTAGTTCACCTTAGCTCTACCATCTTCATCACAAATCCTACTCTTGTTCACAAGGGTCGCAAAATCCCTTATCTGTGAAAATCCAATCATATGTTTAATGTCTGGACGTAGACCACTTTCAAACTTCACACACTTGTCGTTCTCCGCTTCCAAAGTGTTGTAATGCGGGCTAAACGCACACAAGGTTTCAAACTTGACGGCATAGTCAGCTACCGTCATATTTCCCTGTTTCAACTCCATGAATTCCACCACCTTCTTATTCTTCACATCCACAGGAAAATACTTAACCAAAAATTCTCTTTTAAACCTCGCCCATGGTATAGCCATACCACCGGGTCCTAGCCTCAACTTGGCATTCTTCCACCACACATTCGCTTCCTCGCGCAACACATATGTTCCAAGGGTTGTCTTCCCTTCCTCGGAACAATCCATTGCTTCAAAAATTATTTCAAGTTCCTCCAGCCACTTGTAAGCTCCATCCGGGTTGTAACCTCCGGTAAATGTTGGCGGTTTCTGCTTCATGAACCTTTCCAACCTCATCTCTACCTCTCTTCCAGGTTGATGATCTCTAACCACAATGTTGGTGAGTGCGGCCAAAGCCTCCGCAATCTGAGCATTCGTTCTTGCAGCAGCCATGATTCCTGAACGAATCACAACTAGACGTTAGAAAGTAATAACAGTGTTCCCTACACATGCTCATACGGGGAAAAGAAAAGTCCTAATTGGTTCACACGAACCGACCTGCTCTGATACCACTATTGTAACACCCTAACCCGTACTACCCTTAAAACGTAATTTTAAAAACTTTTCAACAAGTGTAAAGGCAGAGTGCCACGCGGTAATTAAAACACAAGCATACACACAGAGCGTCATGAAATTTAACATGAAAAGCAACAGCGGATTCATAACAAACCAAGCATGCATATATATACATATATATATACATAAGCCATATTCATCCCTAAGGATGTCACTTATACAAGAACTAGCATATCAAAAGGTAACACCGATATACGATGAAATCCAAGCGTAACCCCGACTCGATGTTACATTACCAGAGCATTTACTATTTACAAACTCTAGTCAAAAGCTAGTACTAAGAGGAGTAATCTATGCTAAGTCTCCTCACCAAAAGGTATCTTCAACACCCAGCTAATACCGCAGTCTAAACGTCGGCACAGTCCTCAGCCTGAATATCTGAACCCCCAAAGGTCCAGCAAATAACACAAAGCAGAGAGTTAGAAAACATAATCGCATATCATACGAGTATAAGAAAGGTCTTACACTTTCGAGCTATCATACATATTCTAACTCACGTCAAAACATCGCACTAAACATTTATCAATTAATAAAGTTCAACACAATACAACCAAATAATGTCACATACCATTTATCAAACATATGCGCATTTACCCTAAGGTATCTAATGCCAATTAATTCACTGTCATGCCATCCCTAGACATAACTAAATGCATGTGGTACCAAGATGTCTCACCAACGGTGGACCAAGAACAGTTTTATATCATGCTGGATATGTCGGAACTTACCGAACCATCTTATCTCCCTTGGATAAGCCAAAACAGTTTTATATCCTGTTGGATAGCAACTCCGGACTCATGGATTCATCTAATCCGATCCTCGGCTTCATTATGGACACATAATCCATTTTCGTTATTGGAACCCAAGTTTCCAATGTTCACATACAATCATGAATGCATGTATGTATACACATATCAACCATATGATATTCTCTAGCTCGAAGCTACACTTTTATGAATGCGGAAACACAATTCAAACACATTCACTCAACATTGCAAATTAATGCCAAAACATAACATTGCTCACTTTAAGCTACAACTTATTGCATACACGTCTATCAATCATATAACGATTACCAATAAGCATTAACATGTATCAACAATCATGTAAGGATACCCTTAAACCATGATACAAGTGCCTAGATACACTTACAACCAAATAACAAAAGTTGCAGGTTCAGTACTATTCGCTAAGCGAATCCGTAGCGAACAGGTAGCGAACTTATTTGCTAAGCGAATCTCAGTTCGCTGTAGCGAACTACATCAGAGGATTACAGGTACATGGCGAACAGGTAGCGAGCTTGTGGCGAACACATTCGCTGCAGCGAACTCCTGTTCGCTAAGCGAACAACACCAGAAAGAAAATCTGTTCTTGAGTTATCTAAGGCGGTTTAACCCCAAATCAACTCAAAAATTCATCTAAACATGTTATAAATTCATATAAACAGCTATTCCAAACATATATGGTATCAAGGAACATTAATCATCCCTTCCAAACATCCAAACACCTCAAATAATCAAAATCATGTTAATTTCTTGGGTTTTAAGTAACTTTCATAAACTTTTCAAAAATGGTTCAAACACATACATATTTATCATGGAATCAAGCTAGTGATTAACACATACAAAGTGATGATGAAGAACATCACACTCACATACAAAAGCTTATCAAAAGTCTAAAAGAAATTGAGTGGGAGAGTTCGGGAACGGAGACATAGACAATCTCCCCCCTCCTTGTCACTCAAGAATCATGAATTCTAATCTCTTACCTTAAGCAAAGATGATGATCCAAGCCTTCTCTTGCTCAAGCTTTCTCTCTTGATCAAACCCTAGCTTAGCTCTATGGTTTTGCTCTTGCTCTACTCACTCAAAACTCAAGAAATGAAGTTATGAAACTATTCATATGTTTGACTTACTACTTATACTACTTCCCATGGTCATGAACCAAGCCCAATTGGCTTAGGCCCATTACCTCTCACGCCCATAAGCCCAAAACGAGTGTTCTCGCGTCTAATAACTTACGTTCGGCTAAATAATTATTCGTCGCTCACTAAAATAATAAAAGCCATTTAATAAATAAAAACACATTTATTAAAATATACGAATACGAAAAATGGGTCGTTACAATCCTACCCCCCTTAAAAGAATTTCGCCCTCGAAATTACCTAGAAACAGATCGGGATAAGAATCTCTCATCTTGCTTTCCAACTCCCACGTCGCATTCTCACCAGCCGGTCCTCCCCACACGACTTTCACGGATGCAATCTCTTTGTTTCTCAACCTCTTCACTTCTCTTCCTTCGATTCTCAAAGGCACAGTCTCGATGGTCAAGTCATCCCTCACTTGAACATCGTCCGATTCAATCACGTGTGTCGGATCAGACACATACTTGCGCAACTGTGATACATGGAAAACATCGTGCAAATTCGCCAACGATGGCGGTAATGCAACCCTATACGCAACTTTCCCAACTCGCTTCAAAATCTCAAACGGTCCAATAAACCTCGATGTCAACTTCCTTGACTTCAACGCACGTCCTACTCCAGTAGTCGATGTAACTCGTAGGAATACATGATCCCCTTCTTGGAATTCAATGTCCTTCCTCCTCTTATCATGATAACTCTTCTGTCGACTCTGAGACGTTTTCATCTTCTCACGAATCATCCGAATCTTCTCTGTTGTTTCTTGTACAATCTCTGGTCCAAGAATTGCACCTTCTCCAGTTTCATACCAACACAGAGGTGTCCTACACCTTCTCCCATACAAAGCCTCAAACGGTGCCATTCCGATACTAGAATGGTAACTGTTGTTGTATGTAAACTCTACCAACGGCAAACAAGAATCCCAATTCACGTTTTGCTCCAAAACACAAGCTCTCAACAAATCCTCTAAGGATTGTATCGTCCTCTCCGACTGACCATCTGTCTGAGGATGATACGCTGAACTCAACCTCAACTTCGTCCCTAAAGCTTCTTGCAAGCTTTCCCAAAATCTAGAAGTAAATCTCGGATCTCTATCCGAAATAATACTTGTTGGAATACCATGTAGCTTCACAATCTGCTCCACATAAATCTCGGCCAACTTAGGCACCAAAGTACCTTTCCTGATAGCAATGAAGTGAGCACACTTCGTCAGACGATCTACCACTACCCAAATCACCTCGTGACCTTTCTTGATCTTCGGTAAACCTCCCACAAAATCCATTGCAATGCTATCCCATTTCCATTCGGGTATAAACATTGGTTGCAACAAACCAAACGGCTTCTGATGTTCAATTTTCGATTTCTGACAAGTTAAGCAGGAATAAACAAATTCAGAAATTTGCCTCTTCATTCCCGGCCACCAAAATAACTTCCTTAAATCCTGATACATCTTGGTTACTCCAGGATGAATACTCAAACCACTTCTGTGACCTTCTTCCATGATCATTCTTTTCAATTCGGGTACATCCGGTACACAAACTCTTCCGTGAAATCTCATGACTCCACCTTCGTCAATCTTGATATTGGTCTCCTTACCTTCATTGATGAGTACCATCTTCTCCATCAAGACTTGCAAAACAATCCTCAAGTGCTCTTCGTGCTCTTCCTCGGATTTTGAGTAAATCAAAATGTCGTCAATGAACACCACCACGAATCTATCCAAAAATGAATGGAAAATTCGGTTCATATACTCCATGAAAACTCCAGGTGCATTGGTCACACCAAACGGCATAACTGAGTACTCGTAGTGCCCATACCTCGTCCTAAATGCAGTCTTAGGTATGTCTTCCGTCTTCACTCTAATCTGATGGTATCCAGATCTCAAATCTATCTTACTAAACACGCAAGCTCCAACTAGTTGATCCATCAAATCATCTATCCTCGGAAGTGGATATTTATTCTTGATCGTCACTTTGTTCAACTGACGATAGTCTATACATAATCTCATGCTTCCATCTTTCTTCTTCACAAGCAACACCGGCGCTCCCCATGGCGAAACACTCGGTCGAACAAACCTCTTCTCAAGCAGCTCTTCAAGTTGCTTCTTCAATTCATTCAACTCAGACGCTGACATTCGATACGGCGCCATCGATATCGGGCTAGTTCCAGGTACTAGGTCGATAGAAAACTCTACCTCTCGCTTTGGAGGCACGTCAGATATATCATCCGGAAACACATCTGGGAATTCACAAACGATCGGTAACTCTTCTATCTTAACTCCTCCTTCGAGTTTCAATGATGCAAACATCATGAACATCTCGGCATGTTCTTTCAACGCTTCCGATACTTCCTTCCCGCTCATCAAATGCAAGTTCTCCTCCGGCTTCAGAAAAACAACGGCCTTCTCACGACAGTTGATATGAATTCGATTAAAGATTAACCAATTCATACCAAAAATCACATCCATACCACTAAGTGGAATACACACTAAATCCATACCAAAGTGCCTATCAAAAATGGTTACGGGGCAATTACGACATACTTGTCGGGTAATCACTGAACCATTAGCAGGAGTTTCTATTTCCATCCTACCCGTCATATCCGTTAAAGGAATACTAAGACGCTTCGCACAATCCAAAGAAATAAAAGAATGCGTCGCTCCCGTATCTATAATCGCAATTAAAGGAGTGTCATAGATGAAACACGTACCTCTAATGAGATTGTCCTCAAGGCTAGCATCCTCTCCACTTAAAGCAAACACCTTGCCCATCACCTTCTTGGGCTTCTTACAAGTCAGACTCTTGTGGCCTTCATCTCCACAGTTGAAACACACCACTCTTCCTCTACAAACCTCGGTCTTGTGGCCCAGCTTTCCACAATTCTTACACCTATCTCCTCTCTTCGGGCAATCATAAGACATATGACCCCGTTCTCCACAGTTGTAACAACTTCCATTCACCGGCTTCTTACCACCACTTGCATTACCCCTACCGCGGTTATCATAAGGTTTTCCGCGCTCTTGTCCTTTCCCTTTTCGGTCGTTCACAGCCTTGTAGTAGTTCACCTTAGCTCTACCATCTTCATCACAAATCCTACTCTTGTTCACAAGGGTCGCAAAATCCCTTATCTGTGAAAATCCAATCATATGTTTAATGTCTGGACGTAGACCACTTTCAAACTTCACACACTTGTCGTTCTCCGCTTCCAAAGTGTTGTAATGCGGGCTAAACGCACACAAGGTTTCAAACTTGACGGCATAGTCAGCTACCGTCATATTTCCCTGTTTCAACTCCATGAATTCCACCACCTTCTTATTCTTCACATCCACAGGAAAATACTTAACCAAAAATTCTCTTTTAAACCTCGCCCATGGTATAGCCATACCACCGGGTCCTAGCCTCAACTTGGCATTCTTCCACCACACATTCGCTTCCTCGCGCAACACATATGTTCCAAGGGTTGTCTTCCCTTCCTCGGAACAATCCATTGCTTCAAAAATTATTTCAAGTTCCTCCAGCCACTTGTAAGCTCCATCCGGGTTGTAACCTCCGGTAAATGTTGGCGGTTTCTGCTTCATGAACCTTTCCAACCTCATCTCTACCTCTCTTCCAGGTTGATGATCTCTAACCACAATGTTGGTGAGTGCGGCCAAAGCCTCCGCAATCTGAGCATTCGTTCTTGCAGCAGCCATGATTCCTGAACGAATCACAACTAGACGTTAGAAAGTAATAACAGTGTTCCCTACACATGCTCATACGGGGAAAAGAAAAGTCCTAATTGGTTCACACGAACCGACCTGCTCTGATACCACTATTGTAACACCCTAACCCGTACTACCCTTAAAACGTAATTTTAAAAACTTTTCAACAAGTGTAAAGGCAGAGTGCCACGCGGTAATTAAAACACAAGCATACACACAGAGCGTCATGAAATTTAACATGAAAAGCAACAGCGGATTCATAACAAACCAAGCATGCATATATATACATATATATATACATAAGCCATATTCATCCCTAAGGATGTCACTTATACAAGAACTAGCATATCAAAAGGTAACACCGATATACGATGAAATCCAAGCGTAACCCCGACTCGATGTTACATTACCAGAGCATTTACTATTTACAAACTCTAGTCAAAAGCTAGTACTAAGAGGAGTAATCTATGCTAAGTCTCCTCACCAAAAGGTATCTTCAACACCCAGCTAATACCGCAGTCTAAACGTCGGCACAGTCCTCAGCCTGAATATCTGAACCCCCAAAGGTCCAGCAAATAACACAAAGCAGAGAGTTAGAAAACATAATCGCATATCATACGAGTATAAGAAAGGTCTTACACTTTCGAGCTATCATACATATTCTAACTCACGTCAAAACATCGCACTAAACATTTATCAATTAATAAAGTTCAACACAATACAACCAAATAATGTCACATACCATTTATCAAACATATGCGCATTTACCCTAAGGTATCTAATGCCAATTAATTCACTGTCATGCCATCCCTAGACATAACTAAATGCATGTGGTACCAAGATGTCTCACCAACGGTGGACCAAGAACAGTTTTATATCATGCTGGATATGTCGGAACTTACCGAACCATCTTATCTCCCTTGGATAAGCCAAAACAGTTTTATATCCTGTTGGATAGCAACTCCGGACTCATGGATTCATCTAATCCGATCCTCGGCTTCATTATGGACACATAATCCATTTTCGTTATTGGAACCCAAGTTTCCAATGTTCACATACAATCATGAATGCATGTATGTATACACATATCAACCATATGATATTCTCTAGCTCGAAGCTACACTTTTATGAATGCGGAAACACAATTCAAACACATTCACTCAACATTGCAAATTAATGCCAAAACATAACATTGCTCACTTTAAGCTACAACTTATTGCATACACGTCTATCAATCATATAACGATTACCAATAAGCATTAACATGTATCAACAATCATGTAAGGATACCCTTAAACCATGATACAAGTGCCTAGATACACTTACAACCAAATAACAAAAGTTGCAGGTTCAGTACTATTCGCTAAGCGAATCCGTAGCGAACAGGTAGCGAACTTATTTGCTAAGCGAATCTCAGTTCGCTGTAGCGAACTACATCAGAGGATTACAGGTACATGGCGAACAGGTAGCGAGCTTGTGGCGAACACATTCGCTGCAGCGAACTCCTGTTCGCTAAGCGAACAACACCAGAAAGAAAATCTGTTCTTGAGTTATCTAAGGCGGTTTAACCCCAAATCAACTCAAAAATTCATCTAAACATGTTATAAATTCATATAAACAGCTATTCCAAACATATATGGTATCAAGGAACATTAATCATCCCTTCCAAACATCCAAACACCTCAAATAATCAAAATCATGTTAATTTCTTGGGTTTTAAGTAACTTTCATAAACTTTTCAAAAATGGTTCAAACACATACATATTTATCATGGAATCAAGCTAGTGATTAACACATACAAAGTGATGATGAAGAACATCACACTCACATACAAAAGCTTATCAAAAGTCTAAAAGAAATTGAGTGGGAGAGTTCGGGAACGGAGACATAGACAATCTCCCCCCTCCTTGTCACTCAAGAATCATGAATTCTAATCTCTTACCTTAAGCAAAGATGATGATCCAAGCCTTCTCTTGCTCAAGCTTTCTCTCTTGATCAAACCCTAGCTTAGCTCTATGGTTTTGCTCTTGCTCTACTCACTCAAAACTCAAGAAATGAAGTTATGAAACTATTCATATGTTTGACTTACTACTTATACTACTTCCCATGGTCATGAACCAAGCCCAATTGGCTTAGGCCCATTACCTCTCACGCCCATAAGCCCAAAACGAGTGTTCTCGCGTCTAATAACTTACGTTCGGCTAAATAATTATTCGTCGCTCACTAAAATAATAAAAGCCATTTAATAAATAAAAACACATTTATTAAAATATACGAATACGAAAAATGGGTCGTTACAATAGTCATAGTACTATGAGTAACCGTAGCTAATAAAATTATTGACATAAGGAGATCATATCTTTAATTTGGAATTGAAAGTCCGAAAAAAAAAAAATTGGACTTTGTTTTATTATTTTAACAAAATTGGATAAAACCAAAATTATTCACCGATAGCTTTTCCAAAAATAATAATTTGAATACGGTATCTAATTAAATCAAATTAGAGAGACAAAATCGGTTTCATATTTATTAATGAAGGGTACTAATCCGAAAAAAATTGAATAGCCATTGATGCTATAATTATAGATCATAATTGAAAAATAATTCACAATAATGTTGACAAAATTAATCTGAGTCTTTATGGAAAGAAATTGATGACAAATAATACCCGATATTCATATTTGGAAACCAAATCAAATATGTTAATTTGTTTCAAATTAAAACCAAAGGAAACAAATCAGAGTTATATCAATTTATTATTTTTAACCGAAAATATGTCAACAAAGAAACTCTACTCAGTGAAAACTGGAGAAATCAAAATTGCTTTAACACTGATTCATGAAAAATAAATTGTCGAATTTGAAACTGATAAAAGTATGATAAGCCAGATAAAAGTAATCATGGATGTACTATATATACAATCTTAAACTAGAATTTGAATTGTAATATATACTGAATAATCCCAATTAAGCATGATGGATATAATATACCAAACCACGTACTGAACCGAAAAACAAAATTATACATATGTACACACATATACACCATATAAACCAAAATTAAAGGCTGCCATGATCATAAAAATTGCAACCTCATAATAGTATCAAACGAAAAGCATATATGAACAAATATACATACTTTTAAAACACTAGATTTATGGCATGCATATTATGAAAGCCAAAACCGCAAAATAAAATACAAAATAGATAAACACAAACTTATGTATATTTTATTCTGCAGAATTAATTATAAACGATACTTAAAGGCAATCATATTCATATAAACACAGCCAATGGAAATAACATTAAACCAAATATGACCGAAAATATAGATATTCATAAGGATCAAGCATGTCCTGCTCTGATACCAATTGTAAGATTTAAATCACTAAATTAAGATTAAATACATATACATGCTCAACATTTTATATGACATATACTTTAGTGCGGAAACAAAAGAGTCATGGAAGCATGTATAAAATCATAGGATCGACAAGTTGATCTTTAGGAATACCTGGATCCATGGAGATAAGTATTTTCAGCAGTGATCCTGAAACACAAAGAAATGGCGGCTAGATTGGTTCTTCCTCAACCGGTACTCTGATGCCTTGATTCTCTTCAGATGGGGAGAAGAGAGTGTTTGCTTTCGTACGGTGTATTGGGGACCATAGCCTTATATAGGGTGATGGCCCATTAGGGTTCCCATTATCCCGAAATGGGCCATCCTGACATCCACACATTTGAGCCCATATCTAACTAATTAAATAATTAATTAATTAATTCTAAATAGAAATCTAATAGCCTTTTAACTTTATTTGACCACTTAATCAATTTAGGCTCTTAATTGATAAATAGCTAATATAATTAATATAAATATATATGCCCACATAATAATTATTGGAATATAATAATTGAATAATATAAAATATTCCAACAATACCTGCTGTGAATGTTTTCCGAACATAAGTCCATGCCCATTTTTCCTTCAATTGAAAAATCGTATGCAACCACGAACCTTCCGAAACATTATGCTCAACAAGTAAAGAACTCCATGCTTGTAAAAATTCACCTTCCTCTTCGTGTAGATCTATGCATGCTTCAAAATCCTTACTAAATTGTGAACTCTTTTGATATAGATGGTTCACATGCCTTATAGCATTTTGTCTTATATGCCAAGTGCACAGTCCATGAAATGTTTCCGGCATAACTAAAGAAACAGCTTTCGCCATTGCGGCATCTTGATCTGTTAGAATTGTTTTAGGCTTTGCTCCACCCATTGCTTTGAGAAAAGTTTCAAATAACCACTGAAAAGAAGGGATTGTTTCATCATATAACAATGCTGCCCCGAAAATGATTGTTTGCCTGTGATTATTAAGTCCTACAAATACTCCCAATGGCCGATAATCCTTATTTGTCTTATACGTGGTATCAAAAGTGATGACATCACCAAAATACCCATAATCATTTATCATTTGTGCATCAGCCCAAAATATATTTGTTATTTCATCATCAACATCCATTTGAAAATCATAGAAGAATGAGGGATTTTCACTTTCATGTTTGAAATACTTAATCAAGGCACCCACTTCACCAAACTTTAGTGAATGCATCCTTTTGGTTCGAAGGTAATTCTTAAGGTCTTGTTTTGTAAAACCAACTGTCTCTGACCCACCAGCTTGCTTTGATATATATTCATGTAAACCTTTTGGTCTTAATCCAGATTGATCCCCCAATACAATTTGTGATGCTTGTGCCTCAGATATGCGCCGATGAGAGCGAATCATGTGAACATACTTTTGTGGCTGAAGAGGGTGGTTGTGTTTAGCTACAAAGTCAACAACCTTATATTTCCCTATCTTCCGATCAAGTCGAATAACCATACGCGCTTGGCAGTCCGTTCTAGTTTCTGCTCTATTGCGCTCCCCCGTCGGCTGACGTCTTTTGTCAACACCTCGTATGCCCTCTTTTCGAAGCATGTGAATTTTCTTGAAGTTAAGACTCCATCCTTTTTGCTTTTGTTTACATATTCTCTGCGAATACCAAATCCAAGTTTTTTATTGTACTCATTATAAAAATCATAAGCAGCTGCCTCAGAGTCAAACTTCATTTCCAAGTGTGGTTCGCTATCGACAATACTGTCTTGCCCAGGTTGCACATTTTGTTCATGGATATTGTTCACCCATTTATCGACACAATCGACTACCGGAATTGATGATGAATTCATGTTATCTGTAAAAGTATAGTCTTCTTCATGTTAGTATATAGCAGAAACCAATATTATAGTGAAACTAATATTATAGTGAAACCAATATTATAGCAGAAACCAATATTATAGTGAAATCAATATTTTAAACATGTACATCGTAATAACATATTATACCAACATTTGTAAACATATTATTAACATTTTAACTAAGAATGTGAAGAAGAACAAAATATTATAGTGAAACTAATGTATCAAATTATTATAGTGAAACTAATGTATCAAATTATTAACATTTTAATGTATCAAATCACTAATGTATCAAATCACCATTTACCGTAACACTGACTGTGAAAATGACGGCGACAACAGAGAAACGGATAGAGAGGGAGACAGCGAGCGGTGCTGGTACTGACAATTTCACTGTTCAGATTCTTTGGTAATCTCCTGGGAAAGAAGAAGAAGAGGAGGAGACAGTGAAATTATTAACATTTTAATGTATCAAATTACTAAGAATGTGAAGAAGAACAAAATATTATAGTGAAACTAATATTATAGTGAAACCAATATTATAGCAGAAACCAATATTATAGTGAAATCAATATTTTAAACATGTACATCGTAATAACATGTTATACCAACATTTGTAAACATATTATTAACATTTTAACTAAGAATGTGAAGAAGAACAAAATATTATAGTGAAACTAATGTATCAAAATATTATAGTGAAACTAACGTATCAAATTATTAACATTTTAATGTATCAAATCACTAATGTATCAATCACCATTTACCGTTAAACTGAAACTGTGAAAATGACGGCGACGACGGCGAAACGGATAGAGAGGGTGACAGCGAGCGGTGCTAGTAGTGACAAAGAGAGGTGATGGCGGAGAATGGTGTTGAGACAGAAGGAGAGTTAATTTCAGCGGCGAGTTGCAAGGAGATGACGGCGGTGAATGATTAGCAAGGAATCCTAATAGTGAAATTGTGTAAGGGAAGAAGAAGATGGACGTGATTGATTAGCAAGGAATAAGGAGATGATAGTGGTGGTGAATGATTAGCAAAGAGTTTACATGTTTCTTTCAATTTTTTTCTTTTTTAACCTGAACCGTTGATTTGTTTTATTGCCACATGTCACAGATCTAGGAAACTAATGGAGGAAAAGGAGGATATACTAATGGAGCTGATCTCAACTCGCACCAAATTCAATAATGTTGAGCGTGAGGGGGTTAAGAAGTCCCACATCTTTTATATTATAAACTTGTATACACAAGCAAACTCTAAACCCTAATTTGTTTTCCCTTCATTTTATCTTGTAATTTTTATTAAAAAATAATACAATTTTGTCTTGATTAGGATTCGAACCCACAACCCTTCGGTGTAAGGCAATATTTCCAACCACTATGACAAGTATAACAATTGTAATTAAAATTATGTGCAATAATTGATAAGCACCATCAATTTTAAAAGTATATCATATCAAAATTATTGTTGACCATATTATTCATCACGAAATATTTTTATGTCTTTCCTGATCAATTTTTTTTTTCCTACCGGATCATAAATGGAGAGAATAATTATCATGTGAGATTTGGAAAGTTATTATCACATGTGATTTGGAAAGTTATATACATATATATAGGGAGTGTATCCGGTGAGAACTGATAAATATTATGAGAAATGAGAACTATTGATAATAACCATTAGATTTAACTAACGTATCAGATTAAAATTATTTCACTCACATAAAACCTCACGTGATCATACTTGTGTAGATTGAAAAATCTTCTTAGATATAATATTTCCTAATTTATTCCTATAATCTTTCTTAATTTAATTTATTATTAACTCAGAAACTGTCCACTAATTCTATTCTAACACTTGAACATTCATTCGGCTTGTTCAATTCCCTCTAAGAAAATATTGGATATTTGTCTTTCTAGTTTTTTTTCTTGGCTTTTTTGTGTTCATGTTTGAGGTTTTTGAGATAGAAAATGGACAATAATTCTAACCCAAGATGTGTGCATTTGTTCAGCTAAACAAAATGAAAAATGAGAACTATTAATAGTAACCATTAGATTTAATTGACGTATCAGATTAAAATCTTCTCACTCGCTTAAAATCTCATGTGATTTTATTTGTGCAGATTGAAAAATCTTCTTATATATAATCTTTCCTAATTCATTTGCAGCTCCTTCAAAACTTACCTGAATAAATTTTTACTTCTCTGTTCAATTTTTTAACACAACAATGTCGTGATACAATTTTCTCTTAATTTCACGAATATAGTTTTTTTTTTTTTATAACCAAAAGCATTACGCTTAATATATATACCACTGGTTCTTTTGCAAAAAATTATTTAGAAACACAAAACATCAAGATAGGAGTGCAAATCAAACAACATGCAACAAATTAATCAATTCCATACCGTCAACAACTTTGTCACAAATTAAAAATTCACAAGTACTTGACTCGATGGCTCTCCTCAAGAAAGCACCAACATGACTTATGTGTTGCTGTATTTAATTAATTGTTATGGTAATTTTTCATTTTGTTTAGCTGAACAAATGCACACATCTTGGGTTAGAATTATTGTCCATTTTCTATCTCAAAAACCTCAAACATGAACACAAAAAAGCCAAGAAAAAAAACTAGAAAGACAAATATCCAATATTTTCTTAGAGGGAATTGAACAAGCCGAATGAATGTTCAAGTGTTAGAATAGAATTAGTGGACAGTTTCTGAGTTAATAATAAATTAAATTAAGAAAGATTATAGGAATAAATTAGGAAATATTATATCTAAGAAGATTTTTCAATCTACACAAGTATGATCACGTGAGGTTTTATGTGAGTGAGATAATTTTAATTTGATACGTTAGTTAAATCTAATGGTTATTATCAATAGTTCTCATTTCTCATAATATTTATCAGTTCTCACCGGATACACTCCCTATATATATATATATATATATATATATATATATATATATATATATATATATATATATATATATATATATATATATATATATATATATAGGAGAGGGATCAAATTACACAAGTGTAACATTTGAGTAATATTACACCGTTCAATAACGCTTCAACGAATACAAATTTTACAAAATCCACCGTTGGATTGAAAGTTTATATCATAGAGATCATTCATGTTAAATTTTATAAAAATCTAAAATCGTTTGATATGTTATTGAGATTGATCAAGCTTAACGATATTCAATAAAAACACATAAAGCGTTAATCTTGATCGGTCTCAATAACATATCAAACGATTTTAAATTTTTGTAAAATTGAACATGGATGATTTATATGATATAAATTTCAATCCAACGGTGAATTTTATAAAATTTGGATTCGTTGAAGCGTTATTGAGCAGTGTAACATTACTCAAATGTTACACCGGTGTAATTTGATCCCTCCCATATATATATATATATATATATATATATATATATATATATATATATATATATATATTTAAACAGGTCCTTTGAATCTCAATCCTTTATCTGATCGGGAGAAGTTGGTTAATGAATTGCAAATTAGATATCGGACCTACTGCGTTGAATTTTGCGTAACAGAAGTTAGTATAGTTCCAAATTTTTTAATAGATTGTTTTTTACACCAAAATTCTCAATTATATTTAATTTTATTTTATATGTTATTTCTATTAAAATTATGATACCGAGTATTGATATTAGGATTTTCACACACGACACAATTTTGCATTTAGTGAGTGATTTCTATTATATTTAGATTTAGATTGATATTTAACAAGGAATAAATAATATGCAATATTCATCATTTCATAGAATATTGTTAAATGGAAAAAACTCAAATTTCTTTTTTCCAAACATTTCTATTGTTCATTGATTTTATAGGGTGCAGTGATGCTTTCGAAGATGTTTTCTGCTGATTTTCGACACGAAATTTATCGTTTCGCAACTTTGGTAGATCCGTTCGCGAATCAATTTGAAGTATTTGTCGAAAAAAATAACAATAATGTTTATTTAACGCATGGCTGGTATGCTTTAAAAGATTTTTACAATATCAGCCGTATCGGGGCTTGGCTTACATTGGTATATACCGGAAAAGGACAATTTGGTATAATTTTAAGGGATAGGTTTCGTGCAGTTATAAATTCATACTCATTATTTTGATTTTAACATTGCAGATTTAATATTAACCGATGATCAATTGATACAATATGCACTATCAGATATTGAGATGATGTTACGTAGCTGTGGGAAGAGTTTAAAAGATTATCCTTCAATGCCTAGAGCAGACACATCATTAGTTCCTGATATCCAAAATAGTTTAATACACGACGAATTGAATTATAATAGACAATCATTAGTTGAGGAACATGTTAGATTGATGTCAACTATGACTTCAGAGCAACGTAAAGTATATGACACAATCATGACAAGAGTTAACGAAAACAAACCTGGTGTGTTTTTTTTATGGTTATGGCGGTACAGGGAAGACATTTATCTTGAGGGTCATGTCAGCCGCATTACGCTCAAAAGGTGAGATAGTTTTAACAGTTGCCTCAAGTGGGATCGCTGCATTGCTCATACCTAGCGGTAGAACAACACATTCAAGGCATGTATTCCTCTAAATGTTGACGAGTTTTCTACATGTACCATAGTTCCTAAAAGCCCTTTGGCGCTATTAATACAAAAAACAAAGCTCATTATATGGGATGAAGCACCAATGATGCACAAACATTGTTTCGAAGCTGTTGATTGAACTTTAAAAGATATTCTCAAGTCTGTTGATGAAAAAAATAAACACATTCCCTTCGATGGAAAAATTGTTGTTTTTCGCGGAGATTTTAGACAAATTCTACCAGTAATACCCAAAGGTACAAGACCAGAAGTTGTTCATGCTACTATTAATTCTTCGGTTCTTTGGAATTTTTGTGAAGTTTTAACATTGAGTAAAAATATGAGGCTTCTCGGTGGTGCTTCGAGTAAAAATATGAATGGGTTTTGGGTGTTGGCGATGGAGAAATTGGAGATGACAACGACGATGATTTAGAACTTGACATTCCATCAGATTTATTGATTCCAAATTCAGGTGATCCTCTTGCTTCTATCGTTGAAAGCACTTATCCTCAACTTTTACAAAACATGAACGATATAACGTATTTCCAAAATAGAGCTATACTAGCTCCTAAAAATTCAATAGTCGACACAATAAATGATTATATGTTGGATTTAATTCCTGACGAAGAAAAAATATATTTGAGTTATGATACTCCACTCACACAAAATGTAGACGATCAAACCATGGATGATGTTCATACTCCCGAATTTTTGAACACGATTTCTACGTCGGGACTTCCAAATCACAAGTTGAGACTTAAAGTTGGAGTTCCAGTTATGCTATTAAGGAATTTGAATAAAAAAATTAGGATTATGCAATGGAACAAGACTTATTATTACGAGATTGGGAAAACGTGCTCTTGAAGGAAAAATGATTTCAGGAAGTAATATTGGTGATCAGGTTTTCATACCTAGATTTTCTCTGACACCATCTGACGTGATAATTCCTTTTAAATTTCAACGGAGACAATTTCCTATAATGATTTCTTTTGCGATGACTATTAATAAGAGTTGGGAACAATCTTTAAAGCATGTTGGGATATATCTTCCGTCGCCAGTGTTTTCACATGGTCAGTTGTATGTTGCAATTTCAAGAGTTACTTCTAGAAAAGGATTAAAAATATTGATCATCGATGACGATAGTGAAGATACGACTAAGACTTCGAATGTGGTCTATAAGGAAGTCTTATGTAATATAACATAATTTTCTTTGTATGAATATTTATCCAAAATTATTGTTGAACTATCGCTTAATGTTACTCAACTTTTTTCATATACCTTACATTATTGGAATTATCATATCTTATTTAATCATTATATATTTTACAGCTAATCAGACCCGTGCACCGTACAGGTCGATATTCTAGTCAGATATAAGATTATATGGACATGAGTTTATTTGAAACCGAAACTTTATAGATATATGTCTGAGTTTTAAAGTTGTTTGTCGCTTCGTCTATATATAATTTTTTATTTTTAGAGAACCTATAAAAACTAAAAATTGAGACATGTTATTAGATTTTTAAGAGACCAGGATCATATCTCTCTAGAGCCCAATCCATGCTTAATTTCCAGTTGCGAGTACAAGTCCAAACTTAATCGGTATTACAGTTTTAGCTTATTTTGCACACCCCCTGTAGAAAGAAAAGAAAAACCCACCTTAATTGTGAAAATATTATTATTATTATTATTATTATTATTATTATTATTATTATTATTATTATTATTATGGTTATTATTATTATTATTATTCAAACAAAATTTGAGACACAAAATTGAAATATATTTGTTGTGATTTTGTCAAATAAGTGTGTTTAAATAACATTTTTCTAAAAAGTGTAAGTAGAATATAGTGATAACTGAGCACGAGAATTTTATTGATATTCATTAAAAAAAATATAGAATTAACAATTGACAATTGTTTTCTGTTAATGGAGTCTCTATAGAGTCTTGTAACAAAGACGAGAAAGAGATATAAATAAAGGGGGGAGAGAGAATCTCTCTGTGGTATATAATAGGAAATAAGAAACACTTCTCACTCAACTATTATAAATACACATTGACTAAGAGAATTTTCCCATATTCTGTATTTGTCGCACTTTCACTAGATTACATCCGGTTGATGAAATACTTGAAAAACCTAAAATAAATTAATATAATTTTAATTTTTTATAATCTATGAAAAAAAATAATTATAATTCCAATTTTAAGTTTTCCATAAACCTCGTTCAAACCATTTTAGGAATACTAATTCATCAATCTGAGTGTAAATCCATACATAATTTTTTTCATTTGACGTTCACACGTGAAGATTGCTTCTTTGTGGTAAAATGGTCAAAGTTTGTTAATATTCATTTTAAAAATAGTATAAAATTTACAATTATTTTTTATTGATGGAGTCCCTAGAGTGTCATAGGAGACAGCGATGTGAGAGAGAGGGAGGTAGAGAGAATCTCTTAGTTTTGTTGAATGAAGAACAATGAATGGGGAAGTACTTCCCACCCCACTATGCCTCTGTAACATCCTTAAACATATATCGTATTTTCATACTCAAGTAAGTTAAATAAAATCAATCTCAAACAATTGAAAGAAAAATATATACAACATTCAAAATAATATAAAATAAAAAATGAAATAGACAACCTTCAAAAGAAAAAAACATAAGACAATAAATATTATTAAAAAAAAATATCGCACTTTGATAGTCTTGGCGTTATTCCCCTCTCCAAAGGTGGTGAGTAGTGAGGCGTAGCCCATCACGTCTACCTGTTCCCCGGAAAATCCAACCAAAGTTCCGGCGTATGGCTGTAACTGTTCCTCGGCTAATTGCATGGCCTTAAAGGCCTCCCAATACATAATATCTGTTGAGCTTCCTGAGTCGATCAGGACTCTCTTTACATCGCAGTTCAGGATTTGGACTTGTATCACCAGAGGGTCATCATCATGAGGAGCCACCTCAAGACCATCCTTTGCTGTGAATGCCAAATCCGGGAAGGCGAGTGATTGCGGTTGCCTGATGAGGTATATCTCTGAAATTGCGCGGCGAACATATCGCTTCCTCGCCGAACTTGATTCGCCTCCTCCTGAGAATCCCCCCGCTATTGTATTCACAGAGATCCTTCCTTTGGGAGGTTCCTTACCTGGCCCAGGCGTATTCCATGGCTCTTGCCTGGGGATTTTAGGTACGACGACTCGCCCCTGTGCGGCGTCTTCAATGAATTTCCGGAGGTGGCCGCTTTTAATCAATTCCTCGATCAGATCTCTTAGGCGGAAACAATTTTCCGTAGAATGACCTCTGTATCTGTGGTAGGAGCACCAAGCGTTATCGTCGAGTCCCATGGGGATGGTGGTGTTTCTCTTGGCGGGAAGATTTGCTAACCCGCTGGTAAGAATTTCTTCTAACACGTAGGCTTTGGAAGTATTTAACGGTGTAAATTCTCCCCTGGCGGGATGGTTTCGGAATTCTCCCCTTGGCGGTTGATGATAAGGCTTGCCATGGCGCCTTTGCCATGAGTCTTCTTGGTGACCTCCGGCCTTTTGTCGCTGGTGATCAGGCGCTTTCGTAGTACGACTCACATATTCTTTCTCCTTGGCGTCTCTTTGCCTCTTCTCAGCGTTACTTTCTTCGCCCTTTATATAACACTCTGCTCTCTTGTTGACCTCCTGCATTGATGATGCTGGTTTTTGGGCCAGAGATTCATTGAAATGCCCTGCTCTCAACCCATTGTGAAAAGCCGCTACGAACATTTCTTGGTTGGGATTTGAGACCTTAATGGTGGCCTCGCTGAATCTGGCGAGATAACTGCGTAACGATTCGTTATGGCTTTGACGAATGGAGAAAAGGCTAGTTGACGTGACTCTCACGTGTTTCGATCCAGCGAATTGGTGGATGAACTTTTTGTGAAAATCAGCATAACTTTCGATTGAATTCCTTGGAAGGTTCATGTATCAACGCAAGGCTACCTCTTTGAGTGTGCCGGCTAATAATTTGCATTTTAGGTGCTGTGGAGCGTTCATTATAGCGGTTTGTGTTTCTACCGCCATTAAATGCTCCTGAGGATCCGTTTTTCCGTCAAAAGAAGGAAGGTGAGGAACTTTTATTGCTTCCATAACTTGAGTATCCCATAAGTGTTGTGCCAATGGTTGTACGTCCAAGATACTCTCTCCTTCCTCATCCTCTGAAATCGTCTTTGCTTTTTCTTTCTCATGTGCCCTCTCAGCCTCAATGGCCGCAATCTGAGTCTGCAAACGCCGAATTTCCAAGACGGCGGTTTGCAGAGTGTTGGCACTAGAGTTATCGTGATTTTCGTGTTCCCCAGCCATGTGGAGATGCTTAACTCTTTGTCTAGGTCTATGTGGTAGGCTGGGACAAATGATTCTACCGCAGCCCCACGGTGGGCGCCAAAATGTTCTGGTAAAAACTCTGAGGGGGTTATATTATTGATGAAATGATGTTGATTACACCTTAGTTCAATCCCAACAACCCTGGGAGTTTATAAGTCAGAATTCGATCCTTTACAAATGAAAGTGTGAAGCTATTTATAGACCACTCAGTCTTCTTCCCCAAGCAAAGATTCCTAGAAATCCGGTCATTAGCATCTCCTTCTGTGATACAGCGTGGAGATAGGGTTGATAACCTTGGCCTCCAAGTTATGGCGGTTATAGGAAGTTGATTTCTTCCTCCCTTAAGCTAGCAGTTGACGCAGGGAAGGAGAAGATACTTTTTTAATGACATAAAATCTACCCTTCTTGGCGTTGTCTCATTGCTATTGGTCGCCCCTGGGCTTCTTCTCGCCTGTTGGATATTCAGGGTTTATTCGATTTGGGCCTATCTTCCTTTCTACTCTAATTGGGCTTAATGGATATTTCCTTAAGCCCATTGCCCAGTCCAGTGTCATACATTGGGAACCAAAATTAGAAGAAGGAAAAAGGGTCAAAACCAGTGATGTCACTGTCACATGGTTTATTTGTACTTGAAAGGTCTTTTTCATGTGGTTTGGCTTAGATGGTTTGGTCCAATCTCAATGATACATTTTTTTTATACTCACAAAATGTCACATGGCTTAAATGACTTGGTTCAATCTCAATGATACATTTCCTTTCTATTCACAAAATGTCATATGGCTTAGATGGCTTAGTTAGTAGTGTACTTTTAGTTTAGTTATCAATTTTGTGGACACACCAATTGTCCTTACTTTGAACACATGGCAGCATTTTAAGTAAGGGTAATTGAGAGTTTTTCAGAACAATCAACTTTCTTATATAGATTAGATATTCATGTCAATTGAACTAAGTTTATGGGACAATAGTTTCAATTTTTATACACCAATCACTCTTTTAAATCATACTAATTTTTCATATAGTAACCATATTGAACTTTTAAAATTTTGAACTATTATTGATTGAATTGATACTCATTATATACCACTTAGAGTGATCTATGATTACTTAATTATAACAAACATTAAGACATGTCACTCTGACAATAATCCACTATTGAATGCAGTTTTTGTGGAATACATGAGACAGCTCACATAGACATATAATGCAAATGGATTCTACATCATTATCTTATTTTGATAAAAACTGTGTTGTTGTGTCATCAACATTGATAAGATGAAAAAAATTGTTGTGACCCATGTTGTTGTTTGAGATAAAAGTTTTGAAGAGCCGGATAGAATCATCTGTCATTGACATATGTTGGTGAAGATAACAACTTGTTGGTGTTATGGTTGTTGTTGCTCTGATGACAACGAGGACGTCAACCCATATTATTGGGGACAAAGACAAAGGAAATGACGATATAAACATTGTTTAGATCGGAACCAGGTACAATGAAATTACCAGCAGCAGCATTCAAACCATGAACTTAGTTCATCTTGATTTCACAAAACGAATGATTGTAGGGTCAATTGCAAAAGAGAGAAAGATAAGTGGAAGAATCACTATCATGAATTGTTGTTGATGTATAAATAATGTTTGTGTGGGATTTTTATTTATATATTTTTGTTATGACCGTTAGAAACGTGAAGATCACGCGAGCAAGCATTAATTAAGGAAATAGTTGTTAATTAGTAACTAGCTGACTATTTATATTTTTAATAAAAGAAACTAATTTAAAGACCGACAAAATTAGTAGTTGAGTCAATCTCCCCTCGGGTCTACGCTGTCGATGCGACGTTGTTTGGGTTAGATTTATTAATAAGAAAAAATTGTTACAAAATTTATTAAAAATTAGTGTGTGTGTGTATATATAAATAATAAAGAATAATATTATCATATTATAACTCACAATTTTGTAAATAATTTACTAATATATACATAAAATATAAAATGAATAAGTTAAGTCACGATGTTTTATTTAGTGGTGATAGATTTTGGTATGCATGATATCTTAGGTTCGATCCTCATTGACAACATTGTAAACATAAAAAAATGAATAAGTTTTGTTTTTTGAAGTTAAAAGTTATTTCACTATACATATATAAAATTAAAATTAATACGAGAGAAAACGGATAGTTAGGGATAATTCATAATACTCATAAACAATGGTGGCCTTGAGCACGGTTTGAGATGGACTACTGCTCAAGGACCCATGTTTAAAGAAGCACCAATTTTTTATTTACAATGTTGGCAATGAGGATCGAACCTACGATTTCACGCATACTACCCAAATCTTTCACCACTATACCAAACCTAGTGACTTAATAATTTATATAAATATTGATTGAACATAATTTTTTTTATAATGATTATAAATTTATTTTAGTAGTATTGTAAATAGTTAGAGGGTTTTGGTTTTTGTGATAACAATGTATTATGTAAATTTGTACAATTGTCTTTTATTTTTCGAATGTATGCAAAAAAAAAAAAAAGACGGATGGAAGGAAAGAAAAGAGAAAATACAAAATAACATATGAAATGAAATAAGAGATAAAATAAATAATTATGCATGTAGTATTACATGAAAAATAAGAAGACCGAATTATAATATATATTGATGATGTTATGCATTTAACAGTTGGTTGTAATGTTGTATGTGTTTTTAGTGATTGATATACATGATTTAAAGAGTCATATTTAATACACGAGAATGAAAGAATTGTGTATGATTTATTAATATTAAAATTTTAATTTTTCAAATTAAACTTCATAATTGGGTGGTGGTGTCAAGCATGCAATTGGTTAGTGGTGTTTTTAGTGATTGATATGTATGACTTAAAAAGTCGTACTTAACACATGAAAACGAGGGAAAATAATTTGTGTATTATTTATCTAATATTCAAAATAAAAATTAAATGTTATGATACTATTTGTGTTTTCATCATTACTATAAAATATACGTTTTTTTTAGGTGGACTAAGAGCATAATGACATCAAAGAAAATAGAAGACATCCCATCTAGGTTGAGACCCTTTGTACCCTCTAATGCTTTGTCAAGTGCTATAAAATTTATGCTGATAAATTTATGACAGATTAAAAAAATTGAAAAATAGAAAATAAAAAATATTCAAAATACTCGTGAAAATGACAAAAATATTGAATTTGAAAAAATGGAAAAATAAATTATGATAAAATTAAAATATATTTTAATTAAGTATACCAAAAAATAATTATAAATTAATTCTGAAATGAAATAAATATTTAATAGAAAGTGTCATAGTAGTATTATAGTTTGTTGAGATAGATATATGATAAATAGATAGAGGGTTAGGGTTTTGAGAATAACATAAAAAGTAATTTTGAAAAAGGGTTTTGAAACAAGAGTTGGAAAAGTGTTGGTTCAACCAGGTTTAATGTTTGTGAATGATAATTGTTGTCATGACTCATGTAACTTGTAAGCAAACTGTACAATGTGGTGTATGTCTACAACATTACACCAGTTGTACTTCGCCTTGCAACGGGCTCAACGGCCCACCCTTTAAAAAACAATTTTTATTTTGTTGAAAAAAAATTCTTTTGTATATTGAAAACTACGAAACTACCCGTGACATTTTAATAAAATTACAAGTATATCCTCGAAACTCTTTCCATGTTACGCGTAGGGGTGTTCATGGTTTGGTTTTGGAGGAAAACTGAATTGAACCAAATTGAACTATATCTATTTAAAGTTTAAAAAAACCAAACCAAACGGTTAACAATTTGGACTAAACTAAATTGTTGTTAATGGTTTAGTTAACTGTTTTTTCATCGTAAAAGTGAACTGAACCAAAATAAAATGTTTGTTAACTGGTTAATTTATTTTTAGCAGAAAACGAAAATGAATGTAATTCCTTTTGTGAACTATGGAGATTAGATTGAATCATTCGTGGTCAAAACAAAAAAAAATATTAGAATGACAATTATAATTAAATATTGACTTAAATATGAAAACGATCCCTGCAATTATGACTTGTTTTGATTTTAGCCCCTGTAAAATCTCAAAAATTTTAAAATAGTCCCTGAGCTGGATTTGTTGATGACGTGTCCCATTTTTTATGATTTGCCATATGCTGACTATGATTTATTGATGACATGGCTCATTTTTTATGACGTCGATTAATACATTGATTTTCATTTAATTTTTAATTTAAAATTCAGTTTTCCATTTTTCAAAAAAACAAATTAAAATTAAAAAAAAGAAAGGTTAGAAGGGAAAAACAAGATCCCCAACACACTGATCAAAAACAAAGAATGTAAGATTTCATATCCAAATCGTACGGTGCTGGAAGGAATCAAATTGAAACTTACTCTGCACCTGGAAATGGAGCTAGTAACGTCTATGGCATGCAAGATATACGTCGCTACAGTGCCTCTTATGCTTCCTCTGTTCTTCCAACACAAACCCAGATGAACAACGATGCTAAGTTCAAGAAAGGAAAATAAAAAATAGTTCAACCTCAAAAAGATGGAGCTTTAGTGATCCTGAATTGCAGAGGAAAAAAAAGTTGCTAGTTACAAAGTTTATTCTGTTGAAGGTAAACACAAAGGTTCTTTTAGAAAAAAGTTTTAAATGGATTAAAGATAGATGCAGCAGAGTTGTTCATGGATGGTAGTAGTGAAAATGATAATGATGATACTTTGAATTTGTATTTGAAATTGAAAATGATAAACAGAAATGCTCTCTCTGAATCGCGTACAAACAAATTAAACCCTAATTGCTAATTCATCCCCTTTTCTGTTTTTCCCATTTAACTTTTCTTTTTTTCATTTTAATTTGTTTTTCGAAAAATGGAAAACTTAATTTTAATTTAAAAATTAAATGAAAAATCAATGTATTAATCCACATAATTGAAAATGGGACATGTCATTAACAAATCCTGGTCAACATCTGTCAAATCATTAAAAATTGGACATGTCATAAAAAAATTTAGCTTAGGGACTATTTTAAAACTTTTTGCATTTTGTAGGAACTAAAGAGGCAATTAATTTTATAGCCATACAATTTACTGAAGCAAGAGGCAAATTTGCCGAACAAAAAGAAAATAAAAAAGGAGAGAATTTTCATCAATTCTCATGATCTTCCGGTTTCAATCAAATCTAGAGTGATTATCTAATCCACTTTTTACTCGTTGATTGAAATCGAAACAGCCTTATTCAATGGATTCAATTTTTCAGCTTTTGTTTTCGTCAATTTCCACTAATCTTTATCCCTTTTACTCTGATTTTGAGATCTGGTTGCATTGACTGTGTCAGACTCAAATGGGAAGAGGTGGATATAAGAGAGAAGGATTCAATGATTTAATGTTTGCAGTTCAGTTCTTAAGCAGTTTGGCTCAGTTATTCACAGTTTGGTGGTTCTGGTCAAAGAACCGTGATTAAAATATTGATTGGTTCGGTTTGTTAACGTTTATAGACAAAATTACACTAAAGGTCCTTTATCTTATTTATTTGTAACACATTAGTCATTTATCTTTTTTTTATCACATATATGTCCTTTATGTTTGTAAATGGGCACAAATTGGTCATTTTTTTTCATTTTTTATTTAAAAAATGATGAGTTGGCAAACCACATAGGAAATTTTATTTTTAAAAATAATTTTTTATTAAAAATTAGAAAAACTCAGATTTTATAAGAACATGCATCATCTTTTTCCTATTATTCATAATCCTCTTCATTAAACTATATCAAAATACACCAAAATTCTATAAATCTATTATGTTTTGTTTTTCTCAATCATGTTCTAAACTACAAAATTGAAATCTCCAATTCTCATTAAACTTTCAAATCATCAAAATTCATAGAAATAAATTTTTAGGGGATTTTGAAAAATCATAAATCAAACTTTTCCCCATCTCTTTCATCAATATCATCATCATTGGCTAACGGTTGCCGAAGAACACTTGCAGTGCAGACAACCAATGTACCAGCAGCAGCTGACCTTTTCCTACCTGGTCATAGGAAAGGAGACATGGAATGGAAGAGCATATGGGCTATTGCATGTCATTCATTATGGATGTGGCGAAACAAAGAAAATCATGAAGGAAACTTTGTTCGGCCAAACCGTCCACATAATTATATTCTAGGAAGGGCTAAGGAATATTTGGAAGCTGATAGTGTGAGCAAAGTTGTTGCTTCAAGGCCGAAAGAGGTGGTTCAAATTGGGTGGAAGCCTCCTCCAAGTGGTTGGATTAGACTAAATACAGATGGCTCATGTGATGAAGATGGAATGATTGGTTGTGGTGGTGTGTTAAGAGGAAGTGAAGGTGAATGGTTGGGAGGGTATGCAAAATTCATTGGAAAAAGGAATGCATATATAGCAGAACTTTGGGGAGTGTTAGAAGGTTTAGAGCTTGCAAGAAGAATGAATTTTCAAGCAGTAGAGTTACATGTGGATTCCTTAGTAGTTGTTCAAGCTTTAACAGATGATAGCAAAGGCAGCCCTTGTGGAAGTGCTATAATTCAAAAAATTAGAAAGCTTCTTGGATTGGATTGGGAGGTCAGAGTTCATCATGCCTATCGTGAAACAAATAAATGTGCGGATGCTCTAGCTAGTATTGGTTGCTCCATGAGAGCTGGTAGTAGTTTTTATAATTGTTGTCCTGCTCAGCTGAGTAGTTTGTTACTTGCTGACTTAATGGGGATAACCTCTCCTAGATTGGTTTCTTTGTAGTTTTCCTTGTTGCTGGGTTTTTAAACCCTCTTTGAAATGAAAAAAAAAAAAAAAACCATCACCGAGTTCTTTATGATTTTCAATCTTTTCCACATCAATAATACCATTATCATCCAAATTCAAGGCTTCAGCTTTCTGGTTGCATGTATCATCTGTTTTCCATTATAAAATTTTGGTGATTTTGCAAATTTTAGAAATTTTAGGGTTTAATGAGAATTGGGGATTTCAATTTTGTAGTTTAGAATAATATAGAAATAAACAAAACATATAGATTTATATAATTTTGAGTGTATTTTGGTGTGTTTTGATATAGTTTAATGAAGAAGATGATGAATAATATGAAAAAGATGATGAAGATGTTGAATGTTCTCATGGATGTTCTTATAAAATCTGCATTTTTCTAATTTTTAATAAAAAAATTATTTAAAAAAATAAATTTTCCCATGTGGCTTGCCAACTCATCATATTTTAAATAAAAAATGGAAAAAAGGATCTGTTTGTGCATATTTACAAACATAAAGGAACTATATGTGACAAAAAAAAAGATAAAGGACTAATGTGTTACATATAAATAAGATAAATGATCTGTAGCGTAATTTTGCACTTTTATAATAGGTTCAGTTATTTTCGGTTCAATTTGGTTTGGTTTATCAGTTTGGTTCGGTTCAACAGTTATTATGCCCGCCCACCCCTTACGCGTACTCTCTTATTCCACGCTTCTTCTCAGTTCTCTCCCACTTCGTCCGTCATCTCCCTCTCTGAAACGCAACTAAGCGACGTCGCGACGCTCCAACCCCTCCAAGACCGGTCACCTTCGACGACGGTGACGGCAAGTCTCCGGCCACTACACTACTACTACATCTCCGTGACGGTCATCTGTTTTTGGAAAGGTAAGGCAACTTAAGCAAGCTTTCTCATCCCCCTCTCTCTCTCTCACACTCTCTATTCCACGGCACATTGTTGATTTTGAATGGATGGGTAATTTTGGCGTTGATGTACTGTGTCAAATAAAATTGAATGATTCTACTGCAAAAACAAGATTTACTGTGTTGAGTTGTTCAAACGCGACCCTAAGATATGTGATTTTGGCTAGTGTTCTTCAAATCTTTAATCTCATATGTAACCAATGCTATGCTATTGATCAATAATTAAATTTTGTCAAACTGAAGAAACTGGTGCATTGCCCCTAGTAATCATGTAAGATACTTGCACACACACACCAAGAGCTCAGATCAAACTTATACAATCGAATTATTATATACAAGTTCTGATATTAATTTTGAAAGCATTTAATATATATATTTTACATGAGAATAGGAGTACATTTGATTTATTTGACTAACGATCTCTTGGTTTTTTTTTATTCAAGGATGCTTTTTAGTATTTAGTTTTTTTTTTTTTTGTCAATTAGCCTAGTGGCTAGAAAATCCACCTTAAAAGGTGAATAAGTGGAGTGTCCCGGGTTCGGGTTCGAACCCGGGCTCCTGCACATATAGTGTGATGTCCCTACCAATTGAGCAAAGCTCACGGGGACAATATTTAGTATTTTTTACTCAATAGAAGTATATAAATTATTATTTCCCATCCACACTATTGATTCTGGTGCAGCGGTTGTCTTCAATCTTGAACACTGTCATGTTTTAAGTTTGATACCTAAATACGACACTTTTGCCTTTCCATAAAAATTGTTGCCCAAAAAATGCTTAAAAAGAAAATTTAAGGATTTAAACTTCCATCCTTTTCGAAACAAGAGCAATTCATGCCGTCACATGATCAAATTTTTCTTAAAATTTTAGTGAAGTGTGACTTAATGTTTGACCCTTTCATGAAAAATAGTCAAGCTCTGTCAATGTTCATGGTTGTTTAACTATTATATTTCCAGGTTAATTTTCAGCTTCAGGTCTTCTCTTTTCATGAAGAACACTTGAGAGCCTGGCTTTCAATTTTTAGGCCATGGGGTTTCTAGGGTTTATAAGAAGGTATAATTACCCCTTCAAAGATAAAACTCGAAATCGAGCATACTTAATTCAGCATATGCAAAGAAGAGGCTTCTCAAAGGAACAAGTGTTCAAGGGCGATGATGCAGTGCTTCCAGTTCTGATAATTGGTGCTGGGCCTGTGGGTCTTGTTCTCTCTATTCTCCTCACAAAGTTAGGTAGGTTCTGAAGTTTTCTTGTGAGTCGTGTTTGAAAATTATGCAGCAATTATAATGAGAAATGCCATGTTTTCAGTTTGTAATTTTGCAATGACGATAATTTCTACTTCCATTCAATGTTTATATATTTGTTGAAAAAAGTTGTGTGTGATGGATAATGCATGACTTTAAAACGAGCTATAGAGTTTCCTTTGTTAATTTGTGTTACTAGAATACTAGCTTATCTGGCAATGCTCCTATAACTCTGATAAATAAGGTACATAAGTGTCTATTTACTTAAAGAAAATGTTAATTGATTTCACTTTTAACTGCAAAAATTCCACTCTGTTTTCACTTTGATTTTTGCTTTCAAATATTTGTATTTTAAAGGATAGAGTGAATTACTGCGACATCTGTGGTAATGTAAATAAGGGTCTCTGGTCTGGTTACGTTGAGGAAATATTTTTTTTCGTTTAATTGTTTTCACTTTTAATTACAAAAATACTACATTGTTGTCACTTTGTTTCCTGTTCCCAAACAAAATAATGATATTGTTTTCACACTGTTTTCAATTTACTCATATTTTTTTATTTATATTTGTTGTTCTTCATGACATGTAAATATATCTCCTTTTGTTTGTTTGCAGGTATTAATTGCACAGTTTTGGAGAGAAACAAGGCATTTTCAAAACATCCACAAGCACACTTCATCAACAATCGATCCATGGAGGTTAATACCACTCTTTGATAAATATTTTTATTTCCTGAAAAAGCACTGATATATTTTAACTCTCTGTGCCATTATAGATATTCCGCAAGATTGATGGCCTTGTTGAAGAGATCCAAAGGTCTCAACCACCAGTAGACTTATGGAGGAAGTTCGTATATTGCACTTCCCTTTCTGGTTCAATTCTTGGATCTGTAGATCACATACAACCTCAAGGTGCTATTCTATAATCCACTTGAGCCAATTTCGTGTGTGATAGCAATTATATGAATATTACTATTTTAGGGTAGTTTTGACAATGCTGCTTAGCATTCAAAATATGGAGTATCAACATTCAGACTACCTATGATGTTTTTATCATTTTGGTCTACATTAAGCTTCAGAAGATTCATATATCTTGTACTTGTTGTCAGATCTTGAGCATGTTGCTAGCCCAGTCTCTGTAGCACACTTCTCACAGTACAAGTTAACCATGTTACTACTCAAGCAACTTGAAAATCTAGGCTTCCAAACATGCGTACCTGAAAGCTCAGAAGGAAATATGCAGTTTCGTGAAAAGAAAATATTGATGGGCCATGAGTGTGTATCCATTGACACCAGCAATGACTTCATAACCGTAACTGCATCTTCTGTAAATAATGGGAAGCAAGTAGAAAAGGATATCCATTGTAATATCCTTATTGGTGCAGACGGAGCAGGAAGTACTGTGAGAAAACTTGTAGGAATAGATATGAGAGGTGAGAAAGACTTGCAAAAACTTGTCAGTGTCCATTTTCTTAGCAAACGCCTTGGACAATTTTTGCTTAAGGAAAATCCCGGCATGCTCTTCTTTATCTTTAATACTGAAGCAATTGGGGTCCTTGTTGCTCATGATCTCAGGCAAGGAGAATTTGTTTTGCAGGTATGATATGCGTAAATGTAAAAATATCACCATTTTTGTCTTGCAACTGGATTTTTACGAATCAAATGTATGATGCTTGTTATATTATTGCAGATACCATTTTATCCACCTCAGCAAACAATTGAGGATTTCAGTCCAAAGGTAACATCTACTCATAACAAAAAGGTTTATACCGATTTTTTTAATGACATTTGTCATAATATGAGGAATAAAATATCTTGCTAATGCTAAAACATGGAGTTTTAAAGAGGTCGTAGATCATGCCTGTTGATGTAATTAAACTTGGTACATTTTATGTAAGTATTAACACACTGAAAGGGGTTTGATTCTTAATAGGCATGTGAGAAGTTAATCAGCAAACTTGTTGGTAGGGAGTTTGGAGATGTAGATGTAATTGATATAAAGCCATGGATTATGCATGCTGAAGTTGCTGAGAGGTTTGTATGTTGTGGCAACCGAATAATACTTGCTGGTGATGCTGCTCATCGATTTCCACCTGCTGGTGGATTTGGTTAGTTGCTTTTATCTTTATGTAGATAATAGTGTTTACTAGTGTGAAACAAAAATAGTTTGCACTGTATCACGTCGTACCTGTGCAAAATAGGGTAGAATCCATATTTTTCTCTTTTTCCATGGAACATGATGGTATCATGTTTGGAGAGAGGCGGTCTCAAGTGGAATGTATGGGATATGTTTGTGTCTTTCTTTCTCCGAACATGGTATTGTCAATTTCGTAAAGGTACATTTGATTAAGGACCTTAAAGGTAAAGGCAGAGTAGCTGAAAGTTTTCATCTTTAATCAAACATTCTCAGTTATTTTCATCAGCGTTTGATGATATTTCTTTAATTTTAGAAATGAACAACTGAACTGATCCTTCCCATCATTCTCATGCTATCCTAAGAACTCCAGAGTCCAGCCACACAGAATCCAATAGGGGAAAGGAAATCAATTAACTGAGATATTTAACATGGCTGGAAAAATCCAGTGTCACAAGTAAATTGTTAGTGTTAGATGGAGGTTGTTGTTTATGGTTTGGTGCATCAACTTCGGTTCTCTTGAGAATAATTTGGGTGCTTTAATGCTTTTTAATGTCCGTTTTCAATATCTCTGGCAATGTAATTTCCTAAATCATTTTTAAAATGACCAAATGAAAGGGCACTTGTATTAGTGCAGCTTTTAGCAGCGACTTTTTTTACCCCCAAAAGTCGGGAGTAATCCACTGTTCTTTTTTCAGTTTTTTGTTTCTACATACAGTTCCAGGCCAGGGGCAGTGAGGAAAATCTAGGATTTGAACCCAAATTTTTTGTTAACGCAATGCTGTTTATTTAAGTGAAGTATTTTGACATAAAAAATTGGTTGGTAATGTTGCATTGCAGGAATGAATACTGGAATTCAGGATGCGCATAATCTTGCCTGGAAAGTTGCTTCTGTGATAAAGGGTATTGCCCCAACTTCAATGCTAAATACGTACGACATGGAACGTAGACCGGTAATGCTTTTATCTTCTGTTGCATTTTTTGAATGTTTATTTATATTCAAGAAAGACAAACCCATCGCCATTTATTGCTTTCAATTGTTGTCAGATCTCTGTATTTAATACAAGGTTAAGTCTGGAAAACTATAGAGCTGCCATGTCTGTTCCTGCTACACTCGGTCTCAATCCAACTGTTGCAAACACGGGTACACAATTATTTCAAGTGATGATTTCCTTTTATTTCATCATCAATCAATCAAATAATTTTAACAAATGTTGTGTTGATCAACTCCTTCCTTGCTAAATAACTGAAATTTAACTGATTTTTGCTCATTTGGTTGCAGTTCATAAAGTTATTATTAATGGGGTTGGTTCCATCTTACCATCTGGATTGCAGAGGCTAGCTTTGGACGGTATTTTTGCTATAGGCCGTGCACAACTCTCTGAATCTGTTCTAAATGAAAGTAACCCCCTAGGATCCTCAAGGTTGGCTAAGCTAAGACATATATTTGAAGAAGGGAAAAGCCTTCAACTTCAGTTCCCTGCTGAAGATCTTGGTTTTAGGTATCACTGTCTAAATATGACATTTTCTACCTTTTGTATTGCTGAGCTATCTATCACCATTCTTGTATTCATCTAGCATGGCTGTTACTGTAGTTTTATATTTTTGTATGGTAGTAATTTAGTAAATTGGGCCAAATCTATAATTATCATCATTTGCAATTATGTTTAGCATTTTGATGTATGGATCGTAAGATGAATAAGCATTTTGGGGGCACATGTCTAACTCAAAGCTGTTGTACTTAGGTACCTACAAGGTGCAATTGTGCCAGAAAGTAGTGATGTTGGGAGTCCTCCACAAGTACCCACAGGTCGTCGGAGAGACTATATCCCTTCAGCACAACCAGGATGCAGACTGCCTCATATGTTTGTGAGAGTAAACCCATTAAGCAAGGTTTGTAGCACCGTTAATCTATAAATTTTAGCTAAATGATTAGCTAGCTCGTTTTCATTGGTTTTAAACACCAACTTTCTTCTTTTGTTAATATAGTGTAAGTAATGTCTTGCAGAAGATGGTTTCTACGCATGATCTTGTGTCTGGAGATAAAGTTGAGTTCGTTCTCATCATAGCTCCTGTAAAGGAATCTTACCATTTAGCTCGTGAAGCATTCAAGGTGGCTGAGGAACGACAAGTTTCTCTCAAAGTGTGTGTTTTTTGGCCTACTGATTCTGGTGTAGGACTTGATAAAGGAAGTAAAGAAGCATTATCACCCTGGAAGAATTATGCAGACGTTGTTGAAGTTTGTTCAACAACTGCAAATTGGTGGGATATGTGTAACATGACGAACAGAGGCGCTATTTTAGTTAGACCCGATGAACATATTGCATGGCGTACAATTTCAGGACTTGCTGGGGATCCTAGGGCGGAAATGCAAAGGGTTTTTTCTTCTATACTTAGAGCACACTAATAAAATAAACATACAAATTTGTATTGATTCTTACACGAACACTAGTGTTTTAGGTAGATTAATTTTTTGAGTAAAAAAGAAAAGGTTTTTTTTTTTTTAATGTAACGGCTTCTAATAATGATGAAACAAGAAGGTTGTTTCAAGTGTTATATTTAAAAAATTAGTGTATTTAATATAATTTTTATTTTATTTTGAACAAATTGTTGTGTGCTACTAGATTTGTTTGTAGTTTGTTGCTAAAAGGACTAAAGGAGAGTCCAGATGTTACCGCGTCATTCTGAATTTATGTTGAGAACTTTTTCATTTTTATCTTGTTATATATTTCGATCGACAACCATCTAGTGTTTGTCAGTCAAACTCCATTTGCCAAGAACAAGTGATCTATTTGAAACACAACCAATTTCATCAACACATATTTTCCTTTATAAGTTAAGTCGTGATTATAAGCAACACTATGTAGTTTTGAAAATTAGATGGTATATAACGTGTTTTTTTTTTTTTTTAAAAGGCAAATAGATGGTATATAACTATATTCAAACGGAGAACATTGGACTTGTATGGTTAAAATCACAAATGGTCTTGTGCTCCATATCTTATGTCGGATTATAGGTTGAAGAATGTAACATTCAGAACTGCAAAAAGGAAAAGAAAAATTTGCTAATGAAGATGAAAGAACAGTTTCTAATATCAGACGAGCTACATATATCCAGGGTAACAGACTACAAGCAATTGCATAAATAAATCCTTTCAAACATTAATTGAGATCAAAATCACAAACTAATGATTCCATAATATAGATACTTCCACTACATTAAGTAGTGTAATCAATACAATTCAATTTTTTTATCGCCAATGTTGGTATGAAGGTTAACTCAATGTAGGCTGAGTTCAAAAGGAATGTGCAATATTTCTGGGAGAACAAGGCTTGATCCAGATACATGGCGTTTCAAATTTCTATACAACGGCCCCTAGAGATGCCAACAAAGGAATCCTCAAATATTAACTACCAAATACAGTTATTACATAACCGATAGATGATGTTACAATTCCAAGCAAACTACCAGCAATGACCTGCAATATGAATTTGAAATATTAACAAGGGAAACCACCACTAGTAAAAAAAGACAACTAAAGTTAGCCTACTTTCAAAGGATTTTCAATTGTTCAGTTTAAATTGCACAGAGATAAGTAGAAAATGATATGCAGAATGCCACAGCATGGGAGTGCCACAGTATTTCCAAAAAGTGTAGCAGTGAAATATATATAACCTTATTAACGAATTGAAATCTCTGTATTGATAGATCTAACATTCACTTAGAACTATATATAAGATAATAAGAGCAGTATTGTATCTTGATTCCTGATAGTACTGAAACAAACAATGTATATAACCCTAGGAAAATATCATCTTAACATTTCAAAGAAAGTAAAACATGGTAACACATACTATGATAGGCTTGAATGTTCATAAAAGTCAAATTAGGATAACACAATCATCACCTACTGTACTCAAGCAGTAGCAGTTATATATATTTTTTGATAAAGAGTAGTAGTTATATATTGAGTAAATAACAGGATGCTCATTAAGCGTATGTTTTGTAAGTCCAATAAGCTAGCTAATAGCTATAGCTTATTGGACTAGCTTATAAGCTTGTTTGATAAAAACAAGACGTGTTTGGTAAAAAGCTTCTCCAATTAGCATATAGCGTTTTTTTGAGATGCTATTTCAAGTAACGTTTGAGCTTATAGCTTATAGCTTTTTACATTTTATCCCATTTTTACCCTTATGAATAATGCTAGCAACACACTCTTTAACAAACACACTTCAACACACTCTCTTTTATTGGTTGAAATTCACATGGGTCCCATAAAAAAATGTGGACCCATATAACTTTTATGGGATCCATATAAAATTTAACCAATAGAAGAGAGTGTGTTAGAGTGTGTTGCTAGCACTCCTCTTACCCTTATTATTTCATTTTATTATTTCTTTATTTTTGTAAAAATATAATAACTACCTACTGACCATGTACTTTAATGTCATTTTGTACTTATAACAGCTAAATTTGTCAAACACTTTAATTTCATTCTACTAGCTTTTCAACTATAAGCTACTATCAGTTATCAGCTATAACCTAGATTTTCAGGTATGAGCTAGCTTTTCAGGTATGAGCTAGCTTATAGCTTAATTTTACCAAACAGAACCGTAAGTATATTTTATTGCGAACAGTCAACAAACATCAAAATCCCTATGCTTATTTTAGGTTGAAACAAGTCAAACAACCAAATAGCTACTAAATTATCTATACTAAACTTAGGTCCATAAATTAATCATATGAATTAGGAAGCAAACAAATGCAGAATATTGAACCTGAGGTGGTGTATGTCCTAGAAGTTCACGAAGCGGTCTGCTATCAGACAGAGGATGTTCAGCAGGAAGTTCAATGACAATTTGGTTAAGAACCTGGGAAAAGGCAGTCATTCAGACTTGGTAAAGACAATTTGAGATCAATCAAAACAAATAGAGATCTCATGGACCGTAATCAATATCAAGGCAAACAGAAGAAAAATTCTATGGCATTTCAGGTCTCGTCTTTGGCATCGAAAAAAAACTAATAGGACAAGGCATCAAACCTCTGCTTGACGTCCTGCTTGCAATCTTACACCAGTAGCATCATACATCACCTGCCAGCAACAATATCTGATATCAGAAACTCTCCCAGCCTTATAAGCCGGTCATTAGCATTTGTTTCTCAATTCTCATTGCATAACCTAATTGTTTTATTGACGGGACACGACTTTTTATTACTCCTTACATAAAATACAGACATGTCTATTCCAATTTTTCTGTTTGTGCAAAGATCACTTAAAAAATGTAGATTGAATCCTTCATCACATCATACTACAGTAATAAAGGATCAGCTAGATTTTCTTGAAAAGTAAGAAACTTATTAGATAAAAAAATTATATGTTATTATATTTTCAAAATGAGAGACTTGTTGGATAAAAAATGTTCCATATTTCATTTTAAAAATGACCATGGACACAATACAGACACGACGATATTGATAATAATTTGAGAAAATGGCATAACTCAATGTAATCGTATGTATCAGTGTCTGTCGGACACTGACGCATGTCTAACACCGAAATACGCTTAATCCGAGAAGCGTATGTGCTTCACCGGATTCAATCAAGACAAAACTCTATAATTTTGTTGCTTAACAAACTACATGACAAAGAGTTAAGTACTCATATATTTGTCTATTTCCTCTTCTACCATTAAGTGTGTATGAAATCAAACACATCCAAAACAAAACTATATATCAAAATCTTCATAAATTGAATGGCAAGAACAAAAAGTCATACAATGATAGCTAGAACCAATGCAGTGGCGAAAAGTGGTCCTCCAAAGCCTTCATGAAATCCAACAGCTGTAGCAAGAGCAGTCACAGTAGCTGAATGAGAAGATGGCATTCCACCAGATCCAAGCAGTTGCTTCGGATCCCATCTTTTTTCCTTATACCTGCAAAATTCAATATTAATTAATTAAAATTCACAAAACTTAATTATTCAATTCAACTATTAATTTTCAATATTTGCAACTCAAGATTTGTTCTTAATTCTAAATTTATATATATCTTTAAAAATTTCAATTTTCAATCAAGTTGATATATAATTAGCTAAACTAAACCTAAAAATTTGATTTTTATGATTTGAAAGTTAAAGAAAAGAATAAAAAGTAGTAATTGAATTGGGATCGGAATCTGAGACGAACCAGACGGTGAAGAATTTGATGGATTGAGCGACGGTGAAAGCAATGATGGCGGAGATGAGTGGAAAATTGTGAAAGATTGAAGACGACGACGACGACGACGTTGTAGATGCCGATTCATTCATCGGTTCTGTACTAATTAACTGATTAACTAATTAATTAAATAATTAATTAATCAATTAATAGTTTGGGAATGATTTTGGGGGAAATTGTGGAGTGATAGAAGTTTTAGGAATGAAACTATGAAAGTGTAGTTTTTGAGAGAAAGGTTATTACAAGAATGAATAATAATGATGAAAAAGAAAGGTCATAAATATTATGCAACTACTAATACTAGTTGCAACGATTGCTAAGTTGGATTTTCTTTTTTGTTGCATGGAATCAAATAGTTCCAACAACTAACGGTCCAAGGTCAGCTTTTTTCTCAAATGAATATTATACCAAAATACCAAAAACTGATACGAGAAAAGTGGTAAATATTTGGATCTCTTTACGGTTTAGTCACGTATTTGATCCTTGGCTAATGAATATGAAACAATATTTGTTAGGAGAAGGTAATTTTCAAATGAATTTTAGTTATTATGCAACCAATGTTGGACTTGTTAACACATTTTCTCATGTTCAATACTATCGAGTTTAGTGCGTGGATATAAATGACGAGTGACACAATAACAGGTGGCTCAACAGATCTTAAAGAGTCTCCTACACCATCTTAGAAATGGGTCTTAGATCTAGCTCAACCCTATAAAATTGACTTGTAACGTAAAGATTACATCTTACTTATAAATTCATGTTCATATCAACTCTACGATGTGAGATTTCTTAACACACTCTCTCACGCTCAGCAGTATTGAATTTGATACGTAGATATAATGGACAACCTAATAATGAGTAGTCTATCTGATTTTGGAAAGACTATAATACCATATTAATTTTTTATATTAAATTTTCCTTATTATTACAAAATTGGCTTATAAAATAAGAATAGTCTTGTTAGTTAACTCACATCTAATGTAGTAATGTAGGCGGGTCATACTTATGGTTTGCCCAAAAAAATATCAAATGAATATACCTCTTTTGTTCTTTTTTGTTTTAGCATATACCATTCAACTATTCTCTCATTCTTTAGCCCAGCCGTAACGCAACTAAATATAAATTAATTAATTAAATTAATTAATCCTATGTTGACAAATAATTTGGATAAAACTCGCATGTTAGTGGAGAACATCGACTAAAGTTGGAAGAATTTTGGACTTTAAATGGTGTTTTATTTCCAGTTATATGCATAGAAATAAATTGATTAGAAGAGAGAAATTCACTTTGTGTGCTTGTAATTTTTTTTATGAAGATTAGTGATTGTTAAATGGTTAAATAACGGTGAAAATTTTCTATTTATAACATGATTAAAAAAAAAAAAACAAAGAAAGCATATAATATATTCTACACATTATTTATGAATGATTTGTATTCGGATTCAAATTCAAGTAGAAAACAATTCCTTGATCAATCATTTGGTTGATAAGACTCAGTTATAAAATTGATGGATGTTAAGAAACATAGTTGAAATAATAATAAATTTGTAAAGGAAGGTATAGGTAACTTTTTATATATAATTTTTTTTATCATATAGTCTAGTGACTAAAAATTTATTTTT
Organism: Trifolium pratense; assembly: GCF_020283565.1. Classification (NCBI taxonomy): domain Eukaryota; kingdom Viridiplantae; phylum Streptophyta; class Magnoliopsida; order Fabales; family Fabaceae; genus Trifolium; species Trifolium pratense. Next base: position 52,289,364 of record NC_060060.1, read on the forward strand.
AATATGAATAAATTTATTTTGGTATCAAATTTTCATACCTATATTTTCTCTGACACCATCTGATATAAGAATTCCTTTTAAATTTCAACGGAGACAATTTTCTTTAATAATTTCTTTTGCGATGACTATTACTATGAGTCGGTGACAAATTTTTAAGCATGTTGGGATATATTTTCCGTCGCCAATGTTTTCACATTGTCAGTTGTCTGTTGCGATTTCAATAGTTACTTCTAGAGAATGATTAAAAATATTGATTATCGACGAAAAAGATGAATATACAAATAAAACTTCCAATATAGTCGATAAGGAAGTATTTTGTAATATACCATATTTTCTGTTGTATGAATATTTATTGTTAAATGTTATTCAAGTTTTTTTCATACACCTTACGGTACCACAATTATTATATCTTATTTTATTGTTACATCTTATGACTAAGTTCTAGTTTTTTTTTTTTAATCAAACAAACTTAACGTATTTCATTAACTAGTAAATGTTCAATACATAAGGGAATAATCTCAAATCTACGGAAACTAGCCCAAAAATTGGCCGCCCGAGCAAGAGTATGAACAATCATATTCGCTTGTCTCCTAACAAACTTCACTTCAAAGTTTATGCACGAAAACATAATTTGGATAATGTCAACAACAATTAAACAATTTCATAATAAAGAATAGTTCAAACTATATAAACACATCATATACTAGATTTGGTCTAGTGGTGCGGGGTTTCTGTAGTATGCATGAGGTCCTGGATTCGATCATCTACTCCGTTATAAACCAAAAAATCATATACTAATCTTTTTTGTCTAAAATTATCAAACCCTTACCAGATCGTCCATAATAATCACCCTGCCATATTTCATGAATGTTCTAGCTTTGAATTGATTATTTACAAGTCTAAAAGTTGTAACCAATATTTATATTTAGGAGCCAGTCAAAAGTTCAATCGTTTATTTAGGAGCCATAATCAGTACAAATCCCCTCATAAATATTCCACTGCATAAATAATTAACATAAAATAAGTTTTAATAATATAGAAGTAAACAAAGAAAAAAAGTAATATAATTTTCTAATTTTTTTGTAACCCCCTATTTCGTTGCCCACATAAATAGAAACACCGACAGACTATTGTGCAATGGCGTACATCAACCCATGCTCGTATTGATTCCATTGAAGCTCAGGCTCTATTCTAACTCTGTGAGCTCCTTTGACTTTAAAAAATGAACCCTAAGTAGCAATGAACAAAGGTTTAACAAATTACAAATCAAACTAGGTGAGCAAAAAAATAACATTAAACATGAAATTAACCATTTATTCTTTTTTGTTTTTCGTGCAATAGACACCCTCAAAAGGATAATGTTCTTCTAAAAAAAAAGTCTTTCTGGATCACATAATTTAGTCCGTCGAACACGAAACCACCTTCACCTCCCAAATTATCACAAAAGTCAAGGAGTTCACCTTGCTTCCTGACATTTTATTCTCCATAATATTTGCACATATATTTTTATTATATTTTTTGATTCTTGATAGTTAAATTGATATGTTATATGATTTCTGGTGGTGAAAACCAAAATATATATATATATATATATATATATATATATATATATATATATATATCAAGGCATTTCATTTACAATAATAAGAGTAATACAATCAACAATTACTTAAAAAAAAAGTGAAAAACGTGGGATAAAACTACCCTTGCAAAAGCATAAGTGCTACTATTTCCTTGCTGCCAAGTAAAAACAACTGAATAATCGTTACCATTTGATAGTAAAGTCTTAAATTTGTCTAGTAAGCCAAACTCTGAATTATTGGTATTATAGTTGTGCACATAATACATTGATTTTTCTTAGAATTCCACACTACCAATTTAACATAATCTTAAAAAAAAATTAATATACATATTGTCTGCCAAATGCATTCATTATTGAAATAATAAATTGTCTACAATACATACACTTCACTTGTCATGGACAGACACTTCACATGACCTGCACGTGGATATTTGTTCACTCACTCAAGCCAAAGAAGGTAATAGGAAAATACCAGTAACAACAATGTCAATGAATAATATGAATGCTTTTCTACTTCACACTTCCTTTAATGGATCACTTATAGCTTATATGGAAATAACAAACAAGAATGCAGCAAATGGAGTAGCACATGCACAAGCACAGGCACAGCACAATCCTCCAAAATGCCTCTAACTAATAATAGCTTAACTAATAATAGCTTACAGACAAAAAAAATGGTTAAAAAAAATAACTTTACAACTATGTCAAACACAACGTGGCATTTGTTACAAAATATATTGGAATGGAATCAACATTAAACCAATTGGCAATGGTTATTATCCCAATCAAATCAGCCTTCAAAATTAAAATCATATAAACTTGCAAGAACTTGGCTAAGATCTTGTAGTATATAAGTGCAGGAATTGAAAGCATTGCACTCTCACATTATGATGCAATTGCACTTTGATTCAAGCTTTGGTGGCTTCATACTATTATTATCTACCTTGTTAGGAAGCCCAACATTATTTGTGTAAGACTCATCAATATTTTCATCATTCTCCGTCTTGCCAGAAACGGTTTTGACGTCAGTATCCATACTCTTCTGTCTGGTCTTTGGAGTTTTTAAAGCACGCTTGCTGACAGGTCGTCTGCGAACATCCTTTTTTTCAGAAACGGGTTTCCCCAATAAAGTTACTGTTGGTTCAGAACCTTCGAATGGATCGGAGTGTTCATTTTCCATTGCTATTGTTGCAGCTTGATATGCTAGATCGTGGATGATCGAACTGCAAAATAGGATTGTATCTGTTGCCTCTTCAAGTGTTAGGCTTCTAGTGTTGCCTGTACCTTGACACTCCACTGTAACTGTTGATTCCTCTGACATAAAGAATAAGAGAACAGTTAGAAATTGGCCATTGACTGCTAATTTTCTACAGATAATGTCGAAACTTATATCACTGATTTTACAATTTCAGAAAAAAGAATCCAGAAAAAATCTCAGAATATACCAAATCTAAAATTTTTTTTTTTTTTTTTTTGTATTAACCCTCTTGCATTACTAGAGTTCGGCCAAGTAAAGTCTGGCCAAGAATTGTTCCCACTACTAGTATGTAGTATCAGAAGAAGCAGAATTTTAATGAGATTAGATTGTCATTCTATAAAAAAATTATTTTGTAAAATTGCCCACCAAAGTTTTATGTAATGTATGGTGTATGGATAAATCATATATGAGTGCATTTCTGAGAGGAGAAGATTCTCATCGCAATAGTCATCACTGATATCTTTCAACTGAAATTTCAATAGAGTAAATACAATACCAGTGCCACGGGATTCCGGTACATTGAGCTCTGAAACAGAAGCAGTGTGACAATCAGTGGAAGGATTTTGAGCAGAAGGTTCCTGAAAGTCATCGAGGGCGCTTTTTGATACCAGGGATAGATCATTGTTCACCAGGTCAGTACTATTTCCGCAATAGTTTTCCCCTTCTATTTCTGATTCTGTGATTGTAGAACAGCTGGCAATAACCGAAGCATTCGGTTCATTAACTTCAGAACTCTGCACATCATTCTTCTCATGACATGATGACTCTGGAGCCTTAACTGCTGTTTCTGTATTTGAGGCATTCCTTGCATTATTTCGATGGTCTTCAACATTATCATCAGGATTTGGAAGTGATGTCACTATATTATCATCAGGCTGAAAACCAGCTTCCTGACTTAAAAGTTCTGAGCTGCGAGCATTATTTCCTCTACTACTATCATCATTTTCTAGTTTTTCTTCCTCAACAAAAGTTGAGTCGATAGGAGACGCATCAACTATATCTGTCATTGTATTTTCTGAAATTTGAGTATCTTGCAGAACTTGAGGTATCTCTTCCACAAGGCTATATTCTGTGTTGCCAGGCGTTTCTCGAGTTGCAAGACCTACTTCATGGTGAGAATGGTTTGAAGTTATTGAGATAGATGAACTGGTGCTTGAAGGCTTAATCCTTGAGTCATATCCACAATCCGCATCCAATTTCCTGCCACTCGACTGCCTGTGGATACGAAACTCTGTTGGTCTAGTAGAGCCAAAATCAGTCGATGATGAGGCAGAATAACTGCCAGGTCTCGTTGAACTTCTAATACTGTTTACACTGTCTCTTGAAAGAGAAAGATCATCGTAAGATATGGTTGTGGCAGTAAAAGTCCTGGTCCGAACTATAGGCCCTTTGTTGCTGCTGGACCTTTTCAGCAATACAGAAATGCCGGTGCCTTCCATGGGGTCCGTGTTCATATTTGGGCGATCACTGGAGTGATGATCCAACTGCTGATCCTCAAATTCATCGTTGTGCTTGTTGTTATCAACTTCTGGTTGGTTCATCTCTAGCTGATTTGTAGGGTCAACTCCCTCACTCAATGAACTTGGAATTGAACTGTTTTGTGAGTGAACCTGGTTTAGTTCACTGCATGAAGTTTGACTTTCCTCATAACCATGTTCGCCAAGGGGAAACCTCAAGTTATCTGTATCAGTCTCTTGAGGAAGTTCAGAAGCAGTCCTTAGTTGGCTTGTTTCAGCTAATGATTTTTCTTCTTTAGGCATGTTTGCAGAAATCACTGAAGAACGCTCAGATACAACCAACATTGACTCAGGGAGGATGGCTCTCAACAATTTCCTGCTGCATTCCGGACAAAGCTCAATATTCTCCTCAGTTTGACTAATGACTTGATAACAACAACCACATTGAGAACAGATTGCTGTATTTTCAAAACTACCAATTTCAGAAATGACATCTCTGAGATGTGAAGTTTCTGAACTTTCATTGCCTTCAGCATCACTATGAGCATGGTAAACAGAACCCTCAGCTTCAGTTGGACCAAGAACTGAATTAGGGCCTCTGTTTTGATTTTGCATGACAGTGACTGACTCCTTGGTGATCTCGTGTTTAATATTTGCATTTAATCCATCCATCTTATCAAATGCAAACACTTCATCATCTAAATCAGGATATAACATCTTATCAGTTTCACTTGCCATATCATCTTGACTATGGTCAATCCCTTCAGTATCTAGAGCAAAAGATGTAACTCGATCAGAAGTTGAATTGCTGCTTGTTGCAACGGAGGAGTTCCTATATACAAGGGAACGATGTGCAGAATTCGAATTTCCAGCATAAAGTGTTGTACTTGGAACACTTGATAAAAGTGGCCTGAACATGTTTTGAGGGCTTTTCCTATCCTGCATAGCATTTTAAAGGTAACTAACAAAAGTGAGTAGATATTAAATGTGACTAGCAAAAGATATTCAACAAGAAGTCATGGTTAAAGGGAATGATAAAGGAGCATGGAGAATTGCACAGGTTCAATTCAATAGGATGCCAAAATTTTCTAGTTAATATTTACACCGAAACCACAAAGATCATCAACATCAACCAATGGAAATCCCAGTTAGATGCTATTTCTAATGCAAGCATATTATAGTTTATACACAAGGCCACCAAACAAACTCAATATAATGACTTAATAAGAATCCACGACGTAATAAGAATCCACTAGCTTGGAATAGTTGCCTAACTAGAAAATGAATATATACAAGTAAGAAAATATGCACCATAAATCAAGCACAAAAAGAGCAAATAAAAAATCAGATACTTCAAAAGAATGGTAGCCCAGAAGGATAGTTTATATGTAGGGTTTCCAATTTGTATTCAGGAAAGTGCAAAAAAAGAGACAGTGCATTTGTGCACGTGAGGGTATAGGGAGAGGGGCGGGTAGTTAATTGCATCAATTATAAGCAAAAATACATACTTTCTTTTCACACTTATTCAGGATGGTAGTTAATTGCATCTAATAATCTTGATTTCATGTAAAAAAGTACATTTACAAACCTAACCTATCCCTAATTTTTGGAATAGTAACATCAAATATTGATAAATTAGTTTACTTTTGCTTATATTTGTGTCCAACAAATGAATACACTTTTTTGCCTATTGAGTCCGGGGTAGTAATTCTTAAATGTATGAAAATTAAACACCCTGCCAATAAATTGGCAGTAAGCCCATCCAGTGATTGAGAAAGGCAATTTATATAAATTAGATGACAACATACCATTTGCCGGAAAGCAGAGTCGAATGATTTTTTAGGAGCAGAATTTGGGGACGCCATCCTGGGTGATTTCTTGGAAATGGAAAGAGCTCTATTGGTTGAAAATGACCCATCCCTTCTTGAACTCAATCTGTCTAAGCTACCCACTACTGGGATGGACTGAAGAGAGTCCAGATCATCATCACCAGATGATGCAATAGAACCTTTGCTGCGTGAACTGAATGGGTCTCGATCGTGACTATGGATAGAGCTACTGCTCCTAGAAGGAGTTGGAGACATTGATTGCCGGCTGAATTTGGACGTGGAGTCCCTACCATTTCTTGATGCTGGAGATGAACCCCTCACATATGTTGCTGGTCGATCAGCCAAAGAAGTACGAAGATTGGGAGGAGCTTCAGAAGAGAAGCCAGGTATATTAGTTTGCCATGCCCTTATCTTTGGTGATGAAGAATTTCCCCGACTTGTCTTAACCGGGGAAGTCCCCCTAACTCCAGATGTGACAACAGAGCCACTGGAACCAGTGCTCAACCTCCGTGGAGTAAAAGAGGAGGACTTGGAAACAGGTGTCGTGGGCTTATTTGGAGGTGGAGATGGTCTTCTTGATGGAGTGGCATTCCGTAAACTTGAGGTTGGACTGTAATTTGGCACTGATGATGAAGGTCTTCCCCTTGATTGCAATGTATTACTCCCCGAACGAGGAGATGGACTTAAACGATTTGGACTTGCACTGCCCCTACTGCTTCTACGACTTTTCTCCATCTGAAACACAATGGCATCCGACGTGTGAAGAACGAGGTGTATAAGCTCAATTACATTATTTGAGATGGAAAAAAATTAAAGGAACTTCCAAATAATTTAATATACAAGAACGTAATATAAATGGATTCAAAATCTCACCGTAGAAGATCTTGATATGGTAATGGGTTTGCTTTGAGGCCTTCCTCTGCTTGCAACATTAGTATATGGTGGATCTTCATCTAATGAAGGAAACAGTGGCGTATCTGGGGGTGTCAATAACCTGGAAATGAATGATACAGACATGGCATCAGTGATGTAAGCAGTGATGATCAGAAAACAAAGTCTCAAGCTTTGTGATCAAGAAACTGGCATATAGGCTAACCACATCTATGCATTCTTAACGTAGAAATAAAGAAAGTTGCAAATAGTTAGAATCAGCTCATGAACTTGAATTATTGCCCAACCGCATGAATGAGATTATTCATGTGAAATAAAGAAAACAGTTAGAATCAGAAATATATAATTCAATGGCAGAACACAATGTGATTCGACAGATGAAAGAAAAACATAAGGAAATATATCCCACCAGTCATAGTCATTCTTGTCGCCATCTACATTAAGCAAGTCACTAGTTTCTCGCCGACCAGGAATGGAGATTCCAACGTTGACCTCAGAAAAATGTCTCAGCCTCGTAGCTGTAAAATAATACCCAAGATAAAAGTAAGAAACACATGAATGAACATCACCCACCGAAATGAAGCAACCAAAGAACGACAATTATATTCATAAAAAGTCAGCAAAGAAAATTACCGAATGAATCTTCCAAGTCATCCGAAGACTGAAGCAAAAAACTATCTCTTTCTCTAGACTGCATTTCATTAAACAAAGTAAGATCGTCATCTTTCTCCCGGAAAAGTATTCCACTTTCAAGACTGTGCCTCCGCTTGTGACCATCTCCTCTCACCTCTCTCCCGGGAGAGTATCTCATTGCTGGTGAAGGTGGCATCTCCACCACCCAATTCAGTATCACACAAGTCTTACCTCAACACCTCCAAACAAACCAAGATATAAAACCTAACTAGCAACACCCATAATTCGCCTCAAACCTACAACAAATTCAAACCCCAACCATCACTTTCACCAAAAACAAAACAAAACAAAAATCAAGAAAGAGAAAATTTGTGTTCACCATTTGCCATGTTCTATTGGTTCTTAGATTAATCTAACAGATATTGCTAAATACCCAATAAACACTACAATACAATCATACTGATTATGACTTAGTCAACAAAACAGCATATATATACCATACTATATACAAATGAAATCAAATTCAACATATTAAAATAGTAACTCATTGGAAGTTGCAACAACTGTACCATTAAACAAAAAAAAAATGCAATAATGCCTCAATAATGGCTCATCATTCACACACACACCAAATTGAAATTGACCCTTTGAAACCCTAAAAGAAAAGCAAGTTAAAGATCCCAATTATGTAAAACAAAGTTTAAAACAAAAAACCTAATTAAAACACAAAATTGAACTTGAAAAGAACAAAATTGAGTAACAATTGAAGTTGAAAACAAAGATAAGCAATGAACTTACGAAAATTATTGACTCAAGTCAAAAATTGATTGAACAAGAAAGTAGTAGAAAGTGGAACAATGCGACGAATGTTGTTTCAGACACTCGGATCTATAGCATTCATGGCTATGTCTCAGCGACCAAAGTACAGATCGAAAACCAGAATGATCCAACGGTTGCAACAAACAAACAAACATAAAAACCAAAAATTATAAATATACTAAAATATAAAATAAAATTGTTCTTTTCTTCTTCTCTCTCTCTCTCTACTCACAATTTTCCAGTACTTTTAAAAGGTTAAAAGAATAAAAACATACACATTTTACAACTATATAGTTGAATTTTAGAATTTAAGAATAATACCAAAAATATAACATGTTTTGTTGGATTTTGCATTCTTCTCTCAGCAGGAAGCATCCAAAAAAGTTTCATGTATTTTTCTTTCTTTTTCTTTTTATATTCTTTTTAATTTTTGTAAGGTGAACAGAATAATGATATTTGCATAAATAAGGTAAGATATGAATAATGCACAAAGTATATAAAAATGAAGAGTATATAACTTTAAGTATTGCTAATATTGTATTACGGTTACGGTGTAACCTTTGTCTTCAACGGGAAAAAATCTCTTACACTGTGTTTGTTTAGGTAGATTTACGAAAGAGAGAAATAAGAAAGAGAGAGATAGCAAAGAAATTAGCTATTTCTATTGTTTGGATGAGGAGAGAAATAAGGAAAGAGAGAAATATAATGGTTAATAACTGCCAAAAATAAATCTCTCCATATTAGGAGAGATTTGTGTGACAAGAAGTGAAATAAACAATTTTACAATAATACCCTCATTCAACTAATTTATTTTCTTGTAGAAAAGGGTAAATTTGTTATTTTTTCATTTTTATTAATTTCTCTCTTCTCATTTTTCTATTCATCCAAACCGTATAAAATTTCTATCCAATTTCTTTTCTATCTCTCTTCTCTCTTATTTCTCTCTTCACTATTTCTCTCTTCCCTATCTCTTTGACATCCAAACATAGTGTTAAGGACAAAAATATTAATGCGTAAAGTTTATTTGCTAATGATAATTATAGAATCCAACAAATATTTGACAAGTGTTAAAATATTCATTTTCAGAAAGAAGAAAAACATTTAAACAGGAAAATTCGGATTTAATAACTTCGCGTCAACTTGGTTCAATCAATGATCAGTTAAGCTAATTTTCTTAAACCTTGGTGGTTACAAAATAATTAAATTGTACAGCTATATAAAAGGACATATATAATAAATGGGTCATGTTAACTTGTGCCCTAAGGGCACATGTTAAGCTACCTAAAAATAGAAATATAGCATTTAATGATACAAAAAATTTAATGTTTAGATACTTGAATACACCACAAGTTCAATAAATTTTTTCCACATTTATCTTCTTAACATGTGCCCTTAAGGGCACAAGTTAACATTCTCCATAATAAATTAATGACAGTACTATAGTTTTTTAATTGGGTAATGAGATATATGTCAATACGTCTAAAATTAGAAATTTTAATTTAATAAAACAAAAAAAAAATTAAGAGTAAAAATATAGTGATCACAAGTTACAGCTCGATTGATAAAAATGTTAAAATTAATAGGTTGAACGATATAACCGATGTTTAAACATTGCCCCGTATGTTAGATTTTAATTACTTATCATTTTGTCTATATAAACCTCGTAAAAAAAATTGTCTATATAAAAACAAATTGAAATACAGTATTAAAAAAAAGCTAGTCCTTTGATGTTAACCGAACTTATAAACATTGAGAGAAAATGGATGAAAATTGATTTCCAATCTAATAGAAAATGATTTGTACCAAAAAAGGGAAAGAAAATGATTGAAGGCCGAGAATTGAGATACAGAGGCATAAAAGCTTGAATACGTACGTGCCTTTAAAAAAAATAAATACTTTCAAAACAAAAACAAAAAAAACAACCTTAGGAGCGAGTATCCTTTTACTCCATTTAGCACATGGATACATGACATGTGGCAAAAAACGATCCAAGGGCTGAGATTAAATTTCATTTTTCCCTTCCTCATACCACAGTTTCATCTTTCATCTATTTTCATCTCCAACCAGCGCCGCCCCATCACCGCTCCTCCAGTCGTCGGCGAATCGTTCCTCTTCCTCTCAAATCTGCTCACCGCCGTCACCCTTTCTGCCGAAAAATCAGATTTTTGATTTTCTGGTATTTTGATTTATGGATTTCTGAATGTATTGTTGTTGAATGAGTTATTGTTAGGGATTTATATGAAATTTTGTTATCTTAGTGATTCTGCATTTTTTGTTGTCTACTTTCAATACATTGTTTCTATTTAAATCGAATTTTTAACAAGTTTTCTTTTGTGGTCATAGATGATCATAATATTGATACATATAGAACAATACAAGAAACTAGAAACACATAGAGAAAGGTTTTAAGTCATTTAGTTTAATTCAAAATACAGGTTTTAAGTCTCAGTTAAAAATTGGATGCAATAATCAATTAAAAGTAGAAGTTTTAAGTCTCATTTCAAGCCGAAATTGAAAAGTATGCTCGAGTCAATATTATAAAATTGAAAACAACATTTGTCTATCTTTTTTTTTTTTGACAAACAGAAGCTTAATTCATTTCATTTAACAATAAAGAAGAAATACAAGGAAGTAATGAATCAAAGATATAGTGACTAGGCCATGAAACAGCCGCCCTAACAAGCGTGCGTGTGGGCAACCATGTTCGCTTGTCGCTTTATGAACTTAACCACAAAGTTCGATTTAGAGACATTACATTTTTTATATTACAAATTAAAGAGCTAAATTAAGAGTAGCGTACGCGTAGCTTATGAAATGCGTCAATCACATTCTTTGAGTCGGTTTCAAATATTACATGGGTGAAACCCCTATGTTCCATTCCTTTCATAGCCTCCCCCCGCTTGTTTTACATGAGTCGTTATGAAAACATGCGTCGACATTACATTTAAACCAGCCAAATTGAGGTCTCTGCCACTGTGTGTGCTGCTGCTGCAACTCGGGTTGTGTATTTTTGTTGCTGGTGGTGCACTGGACAGCTTTCCATTCTTGCCATAGATGCATAGCTTTTGCTCCCAAAACCTGTCCCGATTCTTTGATGTCTTCCCATACACTATTGTTTCTATTTTTCCATAAAACCCACAACAACATGGCAAGCTTACCGACCACTTCTCTGCTCTCAGCCTGACAGATTGTTAATAACAACTCCTTTGCTGTACCAACATGCTGGATCCATGATGTAACAACATGGTCCAGGCCTGCGCTTTGACGTGCTTGAGTGCTAACAAGACAGCTGAAAATTATGTGCATTTCATCTTCATTATAACAATCACAAATGGGACAAACCAATGGACAAAGAACACACCTATCTTTCAATCGATTTCGAGTTGGTAAACACCCTTTACAAATTCGCCAAAGTAAGTGTTTAGTTTTTGGGGGATCATGCACCTTCCAAATACAATTCCAATCTTCTTGAGTTGTCCCTTCTTCACCCCTCCCTGTAGAGGTAATCATCATATTATAACCACTTTTGACATTGTATTGGCCATGTATATCATTATACCAAACAAGTTTATCCTCCTCAATCATATCAAATAATGGGATGTTAATAATGCAGCTAGCAATTTCCATTGGAAATAAAGATTCAATTTTTTCTTTTTCCCACATTTTCACATTTGGCATCATGAGTTTATTTGTCTATCTTTATTTCTTTCTTTCTGATCGTGTTGTTGTTAATGTCCTGTAATGCGTCATTTCAAGGTATTTTAAGTCATGTAGTTTAATTTTTTCATGATCAAGTATGCGCTTATTACAACTTAAATTTTTGTATACAATATGATTTGCATGTTTGGTTTATAAATTATAATTTGTTTTGGTTGCCCACCCAAATTTTTTAGTCTAGCTCCGCCACCGAGTCCGCAACCAAAAAGAAACAAGTGGAACTTGAAGTTTGGTGCGCACTCCGATGTTGACAGTTCTGCGAGCACGGGCTTGTTCTTCGCTTTGTGCTTCAAACCCACAGCCCCTTCTTCAACCATGGAAGCTAGGGTTTTCTTCTCTATCCACTACCGTTGACGCTGGCGTCAGTAAATGTACCCTAGATCTGCAAGAGATCGAGAAGATTCTGACAGACGTTAAAGCTGATGACGTGAAGATAATTCCAGTTCCCAAGCAAAACGATTGGGCTGATTTCATGGTACTTGCCACTGGTAGATCCACCTGGCACGTCAAGAATATTGCTCAAGCCCTAATTTACAAGGTATGTTCATTAATCTCTGCGATGACTGATTAGATTAAACACTTAATAGGTTCTAAATTTTCTAATTGATTTTTTAGAAAATGAAACTGAATAGTTGTTTGTTTATTTTGTTATTAGTATTTGTTTTGTATCTTGATATTTTTGTTTGACCAGGCTAAGCAGAAGCAGCAAGGAGTTGAGCGAATGACGCTGCCTAGTGTGCAAGGACAAAATGAGGGCAAGTGGATCGTCATTGACTCTGGTATATGGTGATTCTTTTGTCTTCGTTTCATATCCATTCATTTTGTTGAATTTGGAAAAACATACTAAGTTTAGACAGTAGAACCCTATGGCAGTGAAATGATAGTAATCATAATGGCCTATAATGTGCATATCATCATTTATTTGCACCTTAGTTATCAACAATAAACCAGTATGCAGATACTTATGCAATATAGTGGATGCTTCTTTTCTATATCCTAACTATTTTCTTAGTTGATAGTTACTTAGTAATGGCTATGTATGCGGCTACAGATTAGTTAGTTGATAGAAACTAATATTGATGAATAACCACTGTTTATTATACATAATATCTGGAGAAAGGCTTCTCAAATCAGAGATAATTGCCATTAAAAAAAAATCAGAGATAATTTACACAATTATACACTTGAAAAGAAAATAGAAGTTAAGAGAAAAGTAGACGATGACACGGTTTCACCAAGGATTCAAGAGCTTGGTTCTCTCCCTTTCCATTAAGCATTCCATAGCTTTTAGATAACCAATTATGACTTGCCCTTTTCCTATTTATTCATATTAACAAAACAACACACATAATTGACAAACACAATTAATTAATAAAAAACATAACTGACCAAAAACTGGCCAATTTTGACCTTCTCGGCCTCTGCCTCTCCTCCTATAGCAATCTTTAAAGAGAGGTGTAACATTAGGTTGCTGACTCTGTGACCGAGTGTAACCTTGTGCATATAAGCACAAACCAATATGATGTCCAATTGGTTATTAAGATACTGATTTTACTCAGTATCGTGTCAGATTCTACCTTCTGCATCCTCTTTTTTCCTAAACATTGTACGTGGTTAGTCCTTAGAATTAGTGGCTTCCAAACCCATTTTTGACCTTTATGTAAACAGAAGTCCTGCACTTATTCTTGGGTGTGTGCTGTGCAAGGCCCTCTTATCGAATAATAAGCTGAAATGTTTGGATTCTACAACTACTCTGCCATTGTTGCTTGATCCTTTGTATCTAGTGTGGGAATGCTGCAATATAACAACCCTATCACGGGCCACTTACACGTTCACTCCCATTGCTTAGAGCATCTCGTGGCTTGACAAGGCGTTAAGGAAAAGGATCTATATATTATTTGATTTTGGGTTTCAATAGTTTTCCCTTGTCATTTTTGCTTAAAGAATGAAGAGTGAACCTTCTAACAATCATGGTCGAAGATAATGTATCAATATTCTTTGTTAGTGACTTTTTTTTTTCTTTCTTTTTTTCTAGTTATATAAAAAAATTGAGATGAGTTATTTGGTTCTATCCATTCCTTTTCAAATACTGATGATTCATTTCTTCTGTTCAGGTAAAGTGATAGTTCATGCCCTCGATGAAAATGCAAGGGCTTACTATAATTTGGAAGGTCTTTGGTCCCGCGGGACATTGCAAAATGAACCTGTTGAGGTAAATATGTGCCTAAACTTTTAGTGTTCCAAGAAAATTAGGTTTTATTATCATTTCATTTGTAGGTTTAATATAAATACATGATATTTGAAGTTCCCAAAATCATTTTGGAGAAAAAAGAAAATTTGAATTAGTGGGTTTGTTCTATCGAGAACTGCTGCCAGAAAAATTATTCAACTTTGCACTGTTATTGTTAATCATGTGATTTGTGAAATGCTACATCAGTTGCACCTTTTTGGATATTGTCAAAAGGTTATTTTTCTGTAAGTTTTTAGCCACAAATTTGAAAACCATATTTGAGAGTTCACGATTTACAACTTCTGTTACTAGTTGCAAGTGACTCTTCACTTTATTCATTACTTAAGATTGATATTTCATACCCAACCCCAAGTCTCCCAATGATCAAGTTGAAATCAGAAGATGGTGCTTTCTACTGGGCAAACCATTAGGCTTTGTTGGTAGGGTCTAGGGCCAGTTGTAACCAGGAGTGGTTCAAAGTAAAACAGTAAGAGAGCGACTGCCAACTGGAAATTCTGCTTGGAGGATGCCTTAAGCACATGTGTTTGCTTAAGCAACTCGGGCTAGCATTTTGACTCATCTTTCATCTGGCTAGCCTTATGAGTAGTTTGTATTTGGGTCAATAGGGCTTACGGAATTACATATAGCTGTGTTTAGTGACATGACCGATTTGAATGATCTCTTCTTTCCTGTGATTTTTAGGATTTACAAAAAGCTTTGGTGAAGGTCCGGCGGAAAAACAATTCCAAGAAATCTGCCCAAAAGAATGCCTAAATGGTGTTTTGATGCAAGAGGACTGCAAATAATAACCCTTAACTATTTTCTGCCCATGCTTCAGATTTTATTGAGTAATTTGTAAAATATTGTCAATTTTATTATTTGTTCCTGTTTGCTGCAATGATAAATTTAAGAGGACGTAAAGTTGAAGTTTTCAAGTTATCCTACTTGTTTAGTTATGATTTTCACTATCCAGATAGAAAATGTACTCATCATCTCTCTTCAACAATGAACACAGATATATTTATTTAAAAAATTTACCTATTATTTGTTCATTCAAGTTACTCTTTCCATATTCCTGGTGTTAAACAAATAAAAGTGGCGAGTGTTTGTTACCTTATTAAAGAGTAAGCCACCAAATTGGTGTTTGGTTATATATGAAATTTGCAACTTAAAATCAGGATTCGTTAATACTAGGTGTCAAACTTTATTTTGACATCAAATCTTATCCGTTCATTTTTATTCATCCAAAGGTTGTGATCAATACACTTAAAATATCACATGATTGTTTTTCAAAGAAAAATCCCTAATTCATCGGTGTTTGGTTTTCGATCAATTTAGTACATCTTTTTTCTCTTTTCTGAACCCTTTCCTTAACTTCATCCATCTCACGCATGATATTTCTTCCTTCTTCTTTCTTGCTAGCAAAGCTTACCGTCTTCTATTTCTTGGTTTCTCACTTTCTCTTGTCATTATATTTACTGCCACATGAACATCATTACATCAGAAGCAACCACCTGTAAATTATTCACCAATCCCCACTCTAAGCATGCAATACCCCTAGTACATGATGAATTGAAGCGATGAATTTAACCTTTAAGTCTATATATTATTCTGAACCAAATTATAGTTCTCAAATTTCTTTTTAAAATGTTGGTTACTTCTAAAAATTTACAATCTCTCTACTCTCCATACATGTATTCTGTAATTATACAATGTGTTTTTCATATTTTTTTTTATTACTGCACCTTCACCAACAGAGAGAGGAACAAGACAAAAGGGGTCGAGCATTTTGAGATTTTGTTACACGAGCATTTTGAATTTGCTAGAGACATTCACAGAATATTTTACACCACCTAAACACAATTAACGTGACAATGCGCATATTTTCTAATTGGACAAAAAAAACCTTTGATATTTACTTACTTTACACTAGGAAATTGAGGGTTAGTTTGATAAATTTGATTAAATGATGTGCACTCACTTTGCAAATTTACACCCAAAAAACATATAGTACTGTATAACCCAAATAAAACATGACAAATTAACTAGGAAATCAAAAAAGAAAACTTGGAAAAACATATACAATCCAAGATAAATTTTCTACAGTAACAACTACTAAATCAATTAATAAGATTAACAACCATTAAACTAGTCAATTAAGCAAAAATATGAAGCTTTTAAAACTGAAAAGAATTAGAACTAAACAAAAGAAGCTAAACATTTATGTAATCTTACGGTGATATGATATTAATATTTAAGTTTATCATTATATTATATTAATGTAAAAAATTTATTTAAAATAAAATATTGTTAAATATAAGTGAAACTATTGTGTTATTTTTTGTAAAATTTTAGTTATCTAAGTTTTTATGTTTTAGTGACAAATATAAGTGAAACTAGGGTAATTTAGTAAATTTGATAGTAATTAACTTTACTTTATTATTATTAATAGTTAGTAGTAAACTTGGTAGTAATATTATTTATTTTTGATGAAAAATATAATATTGTTTATGTTTTTTTTAATATAATTATTGTTTATGTTTCTATTTCTATATTCTTATTTTTACGTATTCAACTTACTTTTTCTATATTCTTTCCATAATTTATTTTTATTGACTGAACTCTATATAATCTTTTTATTGTTTTTTTTCCTCCTATTTTTATGCATAGATTTCTATATAATACTCATTATTTTTTTTTTGTACTCATCTTATTCTTTCTATATTTTTTGTATATATATATATATATATATTATTGAAATTACAATGAAGGATATAAAATTTGCAACATGTTTAAAAAGTTATAAGGATAAATTAGTAACGTTGTGGTAATCGATTTTAATATATTAGTAATAGATCTTGATTTATTATATTAAGTGATCAAATAAATTTAAAATGCTAATTAGATTTTTATTTAGAAATTAATTAGTTAATTGGATACGGACTAAATATGAGTGAATGTTAAGATGGGTCCGTTTCGAAATAATGGAAACCCTAATTGGTCATCACACTATATAAAGATTATGATGTCTCCTCTCCATTAGAAGAGAGTTTAGGACATAATCGATTGAGAAAGAACCACAAGCCAACGATGTTCGTCACCCGATTCTCAAGCATTCTTACCTCGAGGTATTCCTAATCCTATAATTTATTAAATTAATTCTAACATACCTAACTAAGAACTTCACAGCATCTATATACTTCGTTTGTATCGTCCCACTTCTACTTCGTTTGCATCTAACACTACGGAGCTTCCAATGTACTAACAAACACAACAGAATTTCATTCCATTTTAAAACCCAAAACCGTTCCCTCTTCTCTTCATATTTTCTGGCTTCTTCAATTTTCTCTTCTCCTCTCATTTTCAGAACAGCAATGGCTTCTCTTACCGGATCCAATTGCGTCGCCCTCCGAACCGCCAATTTTGCCGCCGCTTCCGCCACCCGTAAAATCGGTCAGATCCGGCAATGGTCTCCGGTTCTCAATAATCTCCGTCCAGTTTCCGGTCTTTATTCTAGATCCAATACTTCGTTTAACTCCACTGGTACTAACTGATCTTCATTTTTCATTCAATTTGGTAAATTTCTTTCCAGTTTTTTTGCTGATTTGAGAATGTGCAAATTCAATTCAGGTATGAGAGTACAGGTTGCTACTTTGGCGGAAGCTGGAACCGCAGAAACTCAGAAAGTGGAGGCGCCGGTTGTAATTGTAACCGGAGCTTCCAGAGGTATTGGAAAAGCTATTGCGCTAGCTTTAGGTAAAGCAGGTTGCAAGGTTAGTCGTCGCAACCGTTAGACATAAACTGATAATGAAATGATTCACTATTCACGTTTATTTTTGGCAAATTTTATTTAAATTGTATGAATCGATTCTAGATGTTGCAAAAAATGAATCACTTTTATCTACATTGCAATTTAAGTTACTTTGTTTTACACTTTGTTGGTTTACTTGGATGTAAATTAAGAGTTTGATGAATATGCCTGTCAGTGTAGATTAATTTTACACTGACGTAAAGTGGAGTGATATGGCAGAATACATGGTTTGCTATTGGATTACAATGTAAAATTATTTTACACTGTTAGTGTGTATTCTATTTTCTCTAAAATTAAACGCCTAGAGAATATGTTCTAGCGTTAACGATACAGTCCTAGAACTCTTGTTAGAAATCTAGTTCTCTTGTTAGTTTTTCCCTGAAATTTGTCACAAATTCATAATAGATAGCATTCCCTGTTAAGTCTGTAACTCTCCTTAGGCTCAGTTTCAATTAGTTTTTAACTTATAGGAGTTTGTCAATTTAAATAAGATCATAAACTTGTAATCCCTTCATTCCCAAAAATGTTCTGGTGGATTTATAAATGTTTATAGAAGAGTTTTGTTTTGGCAAATTAATAGAGTTTTTAAATAATTGAGAAGTAGAAGCTAATTTTAACTTACATTAGAAGTTATTAAAACTCACAGGTATTACAATATTCTTTTAATATTACTTTTGCAAGTGGTTTTGGAGAAATTTATCAAATCAGGATTTTAGCTATAAAAGTAATGCCTTTGTGATTTACTTTTGGATCCTGATGGCAGGTCTTGGTCAACTACGCAAGATCATCCAAGGAAGCCGAAGAGGTTTCTAAGGAGGTAGAAAACTGATTATTTGTCTGTTTTTTGTTACACCACCATTAATGTTACTGTTTTTGTGCCAATCTAATTTTAGGACCATGATTAAGGTTTATATTTAACACATTACTGAAATTTCATGCTGGTACTTTCAATCTGTTATTCTATATTTGTTCATAGGCAATATACTATCTGGAAGCTTTTTTTAATATCATTGTTTGTATATTCATTGTTCCCCAATTGTTTGTTAGGATTATAAAGTTGGTGGTGCAATGCTAGATGATCGTCTCTGCAATATTATTGTTTTTGTAAATTTTAAATTTTGATGAGTTTTCCCCCTGAGGTAAAAGGAGTGAAGTGCTGTAGTACTAAATATTTGTATATCAGTGCAATGTATCTATATGATATTCATGTTGTTATTTCCCTATTCCCAGCCAAAGTTGTTGATCATTCTATGATTTTTCTTAGCCTGGGTTTCATGGTCTTCTTACTCTTCTACTTTCATGCTCTGTTTTGTTCTTTACAAAGTTGTGATGAAGTCGATAAAAAAGACCCAATTAATATTGATGACTCAGTTTCTAAAGAAAAGTACTACCGTTTTTTTCATTATATGAATTTGTTATTTACCATTATTTTTAAACTTGTGCTTTACAGTTGTAGTTCTGTGTGGTTGTATGTTATATTGACCCATGCTTGATGACATTTGTAGTTTATATTTTAATGATGTCAGCTCTTGTGATCTGTATTATTTGAGTATTAGTTTTCGGGCTATTTTACTGGGATTGACTGAACTGCGTCAATTTGTTTGATTATTATTTGTAGATTGAGGCACTGGGTGGGCAGGCTCTAACATTTGGTGGAGATGTTTCTCAACAAGATCAAGTGAACTCTATGTTTAAAACTGTGAGTGGCTACTCTTGACTTATTAGATTGATCTTGTTTTACCTTTGCTGCTTTATGACTTTCACATCTGTAGGCAGTAGATGCTTGGGGAACTGTTGATATATTGATAAACAATGCTGGTAAGTTGAAAATCTTGTGATTGTGCTACACTCTCTATTTTCCCTCATACTCAAATAAATATTGTATGGTTTTAGGAATAACCAGAGATGGTTTATTGATGAGAATGAAGGAATCTCAGTGGAATGATGTTATTAATATAAATCTCAACAGTGTTTATTATACCACACAGGTAAATATTTTAAGAATGAGTTTGTGTTAAATTTAAGTTTTCCCTTTTCTTTTTAATTTGATATGAGATGGTTCATTTTTTTGCAGGCAGCTGTTAAGATTATGGTGAAGAATAAGAAGGTGACAACAATTTATTCTTTTATCCTTCCATTTTTTTTTTATGATTTCTTTTAGGAATCCTATTTAGAAACGGTGGACCGTTCAAGTCATTAATTGCTCCTAAACTGGAATTTTTCTCTCCACAATTTCTTTTTATAAATGACCAAGTTTAATTCTAATTTTTGTAGTATTTATCTTATTGCCGCCTTTATTTCATGATTTGCAAGATGACAACTATCTGAGCTCTCTACTTTCAAATGTGGATTCTTGTATTTTTTCAGGGAAGGATAATCAATATTTCATCTGTTGTTGGTTTAGTTGGCAATGCCGGACAATCCAATTATGCTGCTGCAAAATCAGGAGTAATTGGCTTCACAAAGTCTATTGCAAGGGAATTTTCTAGCAGAGGCATCACTGTAATTTTCTAAAATATATGTATTTCTTCTTGATATTATCTATCAATTGATAAATTTAAATAAAACCCTATTTTTCTTGCTAGGTTAATGCTGTTGCTCCAGGATTTATTGCATCTGACATGACTGCCAAGTTAGGAAAAGATCTCGAGGCAAAGATTTTGGAGGGAATTCCATTAGGTGAACACAAGGAATAATTCGTTTAAGTTGTAATTTATTGAAGATGTTATTACCTACTTAAACTTATTATTTGCATGTTGGATTCAGGACGATATGGCCAACCAGAAGAAGTTGCTGGACTAGTGGAATTCTTGGCCCTTAATCCAGCTGCCAGCTACATCACTGGGCAGGTCATTTACTTAATTCATCTTGCACAAGTTCTTTTTCATGTGTACATGATAATTGGATCTGATAACATGTCCTATCATGTTAGGGTTCTTTAATTTATATTAATTTTCCGGCATTTCTTTTTCTATGTATCACTAAAGTGTACTTTTTATACTATAATTACTGTGTTGCAGGTTCTCACCATTGATGGAGGTATGGTGATGTAAATCAATTATCTGTTTCACTAGCAATCTGAGCTCCTACACCTAAATCACAGTTCATCCAATTGGTTGTCAACTACTAAATGGCGATAGTTCGTTCTTTGCTGAGTTTTGCTTGAGCTCTACCTTGTGATTTATAGTAGAATCTTAGTTGAGCTTATTCATGAAATGAAAGGTGTTTTAACAAGGTCATGTTAGCAGAATAGGAATAATAATTGTTACTATATTTTAAGCTACTCGTCACTTTGAGGATTAGTTTTTCCTTCCTAGATGGTCTTTGCTAGCTCATTGATGCAGTGTTCTTTATTCTGATTATATGCAATAGTATAACTGTAAAAGCTAAGTTTTGTGGCAATTATTCGAATTATTTGGTTTGAGAAATTAATATTCATCAATAATTACAAAATATATTGTATGCAACTTTAATTTTAATTGTTTTTAGAAAAATAAAATTAAGGTTTTCATACCAAGTTAAATTAATAAAAACGTAAAACTAGTGAGACCCTTGAATAAAGTATATGCGAATGTTCCTGACAAAAAAATAAGTATTTGCGAATGCGAATGATTTTATGATGGTGAATGGTC
Organism: Trifolium pratense; assembly: GCF_020283565.1. NCBI lineage: Eukaryota > Viridiplantae > Streptophyta > Magnoliopsida > Fabales > Fabaceae > Trifolium > Trifolium pratense. The sequence continues at coordinate 52,311,223 of NC_060060.1, forward strand.
GCAATAAAATGTTGTATTTAAAGTTTCTTGGATAATATATATTTTTAACTAGTCTATAGAAGTGCTTATAAAAAAAAAAAAACTAGTTTATAGAAGTGACACAACAAAATTCTACCCAAACACGTAGGAAAGAAGCATTTTTACAAGGTTTTCGTTATTACACACTTGCATCCTATCAGGTTAAGAGCTGCAATAATACATATATCTGTTTCTTTTTCATAATTAATTTAAGGAAATTAAGACAATGATATTACAACGGTGCTAGAGTCTCTAAATCAATTACTAGGTGTAACAAAAAAAATACCCAAATGATGAAGTTGGTCTAAACAAATAGGAGTATTCATATGGCCAAAATTGAAGCGTTAATTTTATCGGGACCTCCACTGTAATCAAGCTCTACAAAAGTACCTCCTCCCTCTCCTTTGGCTAATCTTCCTGGATTGACGGCAATGCATGTCTTGCAGTTGGTCTCTTCGCTTTCGTTATTAAGAACCTGCCCAGTGAATAATTTATAAATGTTCAACCATCATCGGGAAATAAAAACAGCCTATTTTACTTGTCCGGCAACCCTGATCACATGCATCTATCAATGAAAATCATGACACTTCTTTAAAACCAAATCACTGGATATTCTAGGACAACTTATAGCAGAAAAATATCGTAGAATTAAATCGTGTGAATCTCTCATTAACTTCTAGTATTCTTTTGGGTACTATATAGCTTTTAGCATTTTCTAATAAAAACTTTTTTTATGTATTTTTTAAAATAAAATCAAGTTTAAACCAAAAATTTTACCTTGACAAAGTACTTGATGTCTGAAGGTAAGATAAGAACATCTGGAACCAAAGAGAGTTGAAGGGCTTCTGGCGCCAGAGAAAAGTCCAAGGGAACACTTTCTGCTGGCGGGTAAAGTGGATAGAAACTGAAATAAAATTGAAAGGCATTAGTTTTTTATGACTGCCGAACCTAACATCAAGTACAAAAACAAGATAACAGTATTACCTTTGTTGGTTAAGAATATGGTTTGCAAGTCTACTCAAACGATCAATAGGCTTTCCATCTGATGCAATTCGTGATATCTCCTCCCCACTGATCTGCTTGAGGACATCCAAAGTGCAGCAACCAACTTTGACCTGAAACGCAATCCTTGATGAAATAAAACTTCTCTCAAGAAGCAATTAACAAAACCCTATAATTATAATTTTTTGCTTCTTTTCTTTGAAAAGAAAACAGTAAGTGGGAAAAGAAAACCCTACAAAAATCTCATTAACATGTGTATAGCAGATGTAATGTAAGAGTAATATTGACAAATCAGAAGTAGAAGTTTCTCAATCTATAGCTAGATATCATAGATTTCATAACCAATATGTGTGTCAGCATGGTTTTCCATCTAGAGAAGCCCAGATGTATAATGTGGAGCTCATCAAACAAGCAACAAGAGTAAGTCATCGACAGTGTAATACCTCGTTTGCCTCAAAGATTCCAGGATTAGTGAGACTGGCAATCTGATAATAAAAGAAAAAAACTATATAAGCATCAATGCTAATAGTGAAATATACTCTGCTAGTACAACAGTTCTGAAGATTGATTCGTAAATGCTTGAAAATCATTATACCTGAAGTTGACTGATATCAAATGCAGGCTGCAAAAATAAATTATCGAAATCAGTTTTTGGATCTTTGATTTGAGTAAAAATAAAACAATGGCAAAAGGATCTAGGGATTTATCATTACCTGAGGAAAAACAAAATCATGGTTAGCATCCCGTATAGATGGTACAAGGAGAACACGTACTGTTGAACCCATAGATTCTACATAATCTTCCAACTAGGAACAGCGAGTGCACCAAGGTATAGGTTAGGATTTAGGTAAGGACAGAACAGAAGATTCCAAAAACAAGCCGTATTAAAGTTATTACCTTCTTCAAGACTTCAAAACGAAATATTTCATCAAAATCCCTGTCCACAGTTCCTTTTTTGATGTCTGGGTGTTCAGAATCAATAAATGGTCCCAGCTGCGATAAAATGCAATAGTCAACGAGGATGCATAGGTGTTATTGTAAGGCCCCAAAATCAATAATTATGATAAAAAAAGATGCATAGGTGGTATATTTACCAATACAAGCAGCTGTGGAGGTCTTCGCTTTGCATATGCCAGCAGTTCTACAAGAGGTTCGAACAACAAATTGTCGGTTGTAGTGAGAGGTCCCGCCGCAATAATCTGTTAAGCCCAAAAGCATGTGTAAACTATAAATTCCTAACACAAATACAGTATGTATAAGATTACACAAAAATATTTGAAGAACTTGCAATGTGGAAATCTATAATATTTTATATTTCAATTGAAACTTAAAGCAAAGATGTCAGTACAAGATTGTGTGTTGCATGAGTGCCTTATTATCATTCCTAGACTTGCTAGATAGGATGTTACTGTGTTAGGCACTTTTTCATTATGAAAATGACTCTTCGCTAAAACTGAGTCTATAAATGATCTGAATAATTCATTATATAAAATAAAATGCAGTTTCAAGGAGGACTCATTAGCAAACAAAAAATGGGATGCATACCATCGACAACTCTCTCTGATTACAAAGCAGCTCAGTTGGCTGATTCTCCTTATCCATAGCTTGCTTCTTTGAAGGATTCAAATCCTCGTTAGCAACAGAGGTAGGTATATAATCAACCAATTTAGATGCAACTAGGCAATGCCCACTAGGATTATGGCCTCCGATTCCAACTACCTATCAAGATGAAGTCTTCCCTTAATAACTCATAATTCTGATACAAGATCGCACATTTGAAAGCTACAATTTAACTCACCAACATTTCTTACTCACCTGGCCAGGGAAAACTGAATAATGGCTTAAACGTTGTAAGTCTAGGCGGACACATTCCCCTCCAGAATGCTCAATACTGTTGAGGTGTATCACCATATCAGAAAACAGATCCATGTATGATAAACTTGAAGAGATAAATATATGATAAGTAGTGCTGCATGCAATGTGTTAGATTCTTCGGTGGTAAATATTGATTTTCAATGTGTTGATTTCAAAAATTTATTTTGGTTAAAATTAAAAATGAACTGAAAATAAAATTATTTATGTTTGGATAGGCAAACAATAAATTCCATGCTAAAAGTTACATTAGGAGACAGAAACTACAGCACCATGTTTGGATCCATTCTTTAGGCAGCATTAAACATATCAAAATCACTTTTATACTTTTAACATCATTTTTGCCTTTCAAAATAAAACAAAACATGCACTAAATGTAGTAGAGCTTGAATGAGTCAACATGCTAATCTGCAGTAAAATAAAGGATCGTTAAAAAACCCATCACGGCATCCCTTGCATTGACATAAGACCAAATTAAATAGACTGACTTTAGAAGCGTCCCAAAGAATACATGTTCCAAACAATTCTTATCAAATCCAACATATTGGCAATAGATACATCAACTCAAAAAGCGACAACAGATATGTATGTACGAAAAATAAATGGAGATCTAATTGTTATTCACCTGCTCTGCAACATGACAGATTTCTCATTAAGACGGCCTTCCCCATCACAACAAATCATGCCGACGGAAAAAAAGCTTCTCTGTTCAGGCATATTACTTCAAGTTATTAGACAATTTACCCCTTAGGCAAAGATCATTTATAATTAAAGACCAAAACATCACATTTCATAAAGACGGATGAATATTGTTATACTTTATGACAACAAATCTGCGATGCAAGGGTACCATACTAGTAGCATGACAATTTCATTGGCTAAAGAGACAATAATTAAAATTTGGTGCTTCAGAATTTTCCATCAAAATTATGTGCATGAGAGAAATAAATGCATTAAACTTACTGGTGATGCAATTGTAGGGTCTGTTGGTTCTTCATAGAGCCCAGAAGCTATGAGTGCTCTTGCATGTTTTTTAATCCGGCTTTCTATTGCATTAATCTAAATACCAATAATCCGGTATCAACAAACAAATGTAAAAAGGTAAAGATCTAAGAGCATGCTAGAAATCACATACCCTATCCTCAGTCCTATCATACATAAATCTGCAACCTGGTTTCGGCCCTGATCCATGAATCACCAATGAACACCTTTTTCGGTTTACGACTTTTGAAACAATACTGAACTCGTCATCCTCTTCATTATCGCGATTAAGTTCTTGTTTTCCATTTTCTACATCAGGAATGGTGTTGATGTTGAATTTCACCGCAAATCTATCCGTCCGCTTTGAAAAAGGTGTAACCAGATTGGCTGGCTTTCCAGATGCTAAAACATTCCCGTACAAAGATGGTGTATCATGTATAGGCGAATAAACATCTTGACGATTATGCGTCGGTGTGCTGGGAGTATCGTCCTTTGTATCATCGTCATTACTTAAGATCCTGAATAAAAAGACTTTCATCAGAATAATCTATACAACAACTCTGCCTACTTTATTAACTATTTCATGACCACTAACGGTTACAGCAATAAACAAAAACCACTATACTTAGTAGTCTATCCTAATATGCATCAACAATCTCTATTTCAAATCAAAGGGTTATATACAAGTTCGAAAACAATTATCAGGAATAAGTAAAGGAAATGAAGCTGACAACAAGCAGAATCTGTTCAAGATGCCCAAATAATTTTCTTCCACATTTACACAATGATGCAAGCTATAAGAAGGTATATACAAACTACAAACACTGTTTAATGAATTCATATAAATTAAAAAATCTTATTTCTGTGCATTTTGTATACTATCAGCAAGCTGATTATGTCCAATAGAGCTGCAAATTCTGCTTCACATAACCAAAATCTGCGGGGGCCCGTTTAAGGCCAGAGTTTTTTTACTTTGTATGAACTAGCTCGCCGAAATAGGCACCAGGGCAAATCAAACCTGAGACCTTGAGAGGAGCACACTCCAAGGTCCCAAGCCAACACCACTAGGCCAATCCAAGTGGTTTTAAATGTTAATGCATGCCCAAAATCACAATTAAAGCACCCGGGTAAAATAAGTCAACATAAGTACAATATAATCGAACTCCAAGTAGGATACGCTTACATTTCTACATCTCCGATAGAATAAAGATGCAAACCAGTTTCCTCCTTTATAATATCTTCTTTCACATTATTCTGTAGATGCAACAAAAATCCTTCCATTTCAGCATTTTGTACAGTTGGTTCATCCAGCTGTCTGTCAAATATCCAGTAAACAAAATTCGCTAAATCAACACTACCTCTTATAAATAAATAACTTCATATAACTTAAATAGGTTCTGATATCTTTGAATTTCATAGATCACGAAGTATAATAATAATAATTAATAACACTATTATTTATTTATACACAAAAAATTCACAAACTGCAAAGTAAAATTTAGCGGCAAAAAGATAAGAACCTGTTAAGGTAATAAACTTCCCAGCTTGAGACGAGATCGGAAGGGGTGAGACTGTAGTTGATGCAGAAAGGGAGACCTACAGATTTTGCAACAGAAATTAAATTAAGCAGATAAACGAATTATTAGCAATAATTGATTAATTAATCGAGGAAGATTGAAGAATTGGTTACATTTGCTTAGAATCTCTTCTTCTTCGTCGAGATCGAACCCTGCTTTTTTGAATTCTGATTTGATTTCGTCTTTCATTTTGCGCTTTCTCTCTTCTCTCCTTTCTAGGGTTTATATCTGATTTCAGGTTTTTGGCGGGAACTTTTGCCGGATTGGGTTTGTCTAATGTGAACAACCACATTAGGTTGTGCATTGTGCACAAGTGATATTTACCATTAGATCTTGAAGTCACATCATATCTTATTATGGGTCTTTAACGCTGAATTTTTTCCCACTCCCATTCAGAGGTTCTCTCTCCTCAGTCATCTCTCCAAAAAGGGGGATTCCATCATGGGAGAGTGAAACATATCTCCTACAAGTGGGAGAGCTAAAATACCTGTTATAGCAAGTGGAGTCGGTCATTAAAAATAATATTATTTATTTATATATTTTTTTAAATAAAAAACATAATTTATTAAAGTTAAAATTATTATTTACAAATATTCTAGAAATGTTATCTTATATTCAATACTTTCTTTCTCAAGAACACTATGAGTTCTGCCGGGAACTTCATCCGTGCCCAGAATCCCGCAAGCCGAGCCAGATATTGGCGGTGGCACCACCGCGACGGAAACTTAAAACCATCCAGAAAAATTCCAAATTCTTCCTAAACACTAGTTTAACGGTTTTAAACACAAATCCAAAAACCATCAGATTTTGCATGTTCACCGAATTAGTGCATCATCACCAATTAATTTTTATTTCTATTTCATTATCTTCTTCCTCCATACCTTCATCATTCATAACTTCATCATTCAAGTCCAGAAATTTATAACTTCGTCTGCAATACTACCGTTACTGTTACAACCTTATTATTATTATTGTAAGAAGAAAACTTGAAAATTGAAGAAACACAAACACCCATTGTTACCGTCATTTATTTTTCTGAAAAATTATTGTTATCTTTTTTTTAGGATAATGATTTGGAAAATGATTTGGAAAATGATTTTGTTACCTTTTCTAGAAAATAGTTGTATTTTTTTGGATTTTGATTTCATTTAATGATGAGTTTGATGATGAAGATGAAAGGTGCGGCAAAGGGATGTTGATTTCTGAAGCGTGGAATGATTAAGAACAGTGAAGAATAAAGAAAAAATGCAGATTTGAAATGGGTTTTTCAATAGTTGTTTTTTTCCAGATCTGATTGTTTTCATTCTCCTTTCTATCTCTCTCGATCTTGTTTGGATACTTTTATTTGGAATGAGTTTTTCTGGATTTAAGTTTTAAGGTGATGATGTTGTTGTGAGGGAGATGAAGATGGGTTGAAGCTGGAAGAGAAAAAATTGAAGGTAGAAGAAGAGACGGTGGTGGTGGAGGAGGAGGAGCCAAGTGAGAATAAAAGCTCCAAAGGTAGAAAAGACACATTTATGATAGAGAGAATGTGAAGTTTTATATATTTTTCTTTTTATTTTTCTGGAAGATATTTTCCTTATTTTTTTTATCGAAGTTATTAAACATTGAAAACCTGCTAATATATGAAGTAGCAAAGTTTTTCACAAGAAAGGGGGGGTTTGAATTGTGACCCTTTTAAAATTTAAACTCGAGTCACAAAATAAATGGTTAGTGATAAAATTAATTTTGTGCTCAGTGAGATCGTTCTAAGAATGATCTGTGCTGGTGTAAAAACAAATGCAGAAAATAAAAGTTAAGGGAAAGAAGATAAACACAAAGAGTTATCCTGGTTCACCCCTAATCTTTGGGTTACGTCCAGTCCCCACCACCTGTGAGTTTGTCCACTAGAATCACTTAAAGGTTACAGATCCAAAGCTTACAAATTCACCTTGATCTTGACCTAAGATCAACAACTTAACAAAGCTCCTAGAGCTTTGAACTTTCCTAGTCACCTTGACAAAACAACACTCAATCAATAGTCACGTATTGACTTGAGCAATTACAATGTGAATGATTTGGTTCTAAGCTATTTTCAGACTCAATACAAAAGAGAAGCTTAGATGAAAGCACTCTAAGAGATTGATGCTCAGATTATGATACAAAAGAGTGACTTAAAAAGGCTTTGAGCTAAAGAGATTGAATGTGTTTTATATCACTTGAATTGCTTGAAAACTCTTGCTCTTTCCCTTGGACTTGATTGCCTTTTATAGATGCTTGCTTGAGATTGAAGCTTGGCCTTCAAGTATATCAGTTAGAGGGCAAAATAGAGCTGTTACTCAGTGCTCTACATGCAGCAGACAACTTCTGCATAATTTGCAGATTCTCTGTTCAGTCTTGGAACAGTCTTGATTTCCATTTGGCTTTGATCCATAAGATCCAAATATGTGTGAGCTGTTACCAAGTACATATGATTGTTTCTTACTTCCTTCCACTGTCATGTATCAGATATAGCCGTTTGGATGCTCAGAAAAGGACTCATGACAGTTGGAAATGGTTTTGAAAAACTGTGTGCAGAATCAGTCTTGCATTAGTCTTGACTGCACCAGCAAATGAGATAAACCTTCATCCTTCCTTTCTTGTGGCATGCAGCTGTACAATAGCTCTAAGGGCTGATCAGTAGTAGCCTTAGCTTGAGAATAAAACCAGCTGGAATAGTACAAGAGCATATGAGACAAAAAGTACTTCTATGACACCACCATTGAAGAATGTTCCCAAAATGGTCCTTTTGCAAGTACATCACAACTCATACTTAAAAATGTGTTGTTACATTCTGATTGGTCTAGGATATGTGATCAGGTGTTTTCATTGGATGATCAATACCATAAAAGATCATGAGAGATCAATGTTTATGATTCATCACATGACTAGGAAAGCATATGCTTAATTTCCATCAAATGTTGTTGATCCCAAAAGAGATTATTTCTTGTAGTGATTTGGTCCAAAAATCAATTGTAAAGTGCTTATTTGTTTTGTTCTTAGTTGACTTGAAAAACCAGAAAGCACTTATTTCCAAAACGTGCTTATAACCAAAACTGCAGTCTGTCTGTTAAGAATGTTCTCAGAATGGTCTTAAAACAGCTTTGCAGGATTTTTACTTTGCAAGTGGATTGTTAGAATCTGTTTAAACTTATGTCACTCAAAAGCACTTGTTAGATAACAAAATGATCAGAATCATTTAAAATATAATTAAAGATATTTGTAATCTTTAAAACATCAAGAGTGGATTTTGCCTCAACAATATACTGTAGCAACAGGTTCTCTATACTTCATCGCAACCGTTTAACTGTTTTTCAACCCATCACACGGTTAAAACTTGGTTTCCCACTAGTAGGAGACATGTTTCACTCTCCCATGCTAAAATCCGCCCTCCAAAAAACCCAAAATGAGATCACCACAACCACTAGAAAAATGAAGAAGAAACTATTTGGATTTAATTTCTTTGTAATTGCTTTGCGATTTCTATTAACTTTCTTCAATTACAGTGAAATAAAAGGAAGAGATGGTGTTTAACAACCCAAACTCAAAAAGCACATACAAAACCCCAAAAGAAATTCCAACACAAACATGAGTAGATCGAGCAACACCGATTTTGGGATGAATTGATTGATCTGGGAGAGAGTGAAAAAAGAGACCGATTGATCTGGGAGGGGGTGAGAAAAGACGGAGAAGGTGAGTCAATCTATTGTCAAAAGGGAAACGATTCAACCCAACTTGTACCTCACGCCGGAGATGCTCCGCCAAGCAGCTTAGATCCGCCGCGGAGCTCTTCCATACCGTCAAGACTCCACTTTTGTCGGCTTGGTTGTAGATAGCTTAATGATGGAGAAATAGATTTGGTGTGGAAAGTGTATAGTTGAATGTTTTGATCCAACTATTAAGAATAGTCTTGCATGGTACAAGACCTAGTAGACTTGTGCACATTAGCACTCGTTCGCCTTAAAAAGTTTATGAAAAATTGGAGTAACAGTGCGCCGGATACTTGTGGCGAAAATAAAAAATAAAAAAAAATGTGACAAAAAAATATATTATTGGTGTATTTGTCAAAGAAAAATAAATCACATACACGAAATTCACTATCACACCAAGAAATTCACTACATAGACATTAAAACCAAAACTTTGATTCAATAAAACACCGAAGAAAATATTCAAACAAAGTACATCGTACAACCTCCAAAATATTCGTAAATGTTCAAAATATCACATAGCATGTAAACTCCCCTCTCTTTCTAACATATCACATAGCCTTAAAAAAGTTTGAGGGCTCATTCTCAATAGATTTCTACTAGTTTCACAGTTACTAATTCGATACATTATTTCTTCACGCACCCTTTCTCTCTCAGAGCTCATACTATAACTTAATTTTCTCTTACGAGACATCCGAACATAACAATAAACAATTGCACACATAAGTTGAGCTACAACTCTTCGGCGCAAATCAAATCATCTATTAATAGCAATTTCTCGTTCTTAATGATCCATCTAATTCAATAAAATATTTTTTAAAAAATAAATTTCACATATAATAGTTTAACAAACTATCAATACTCCTATAAAAAAATTAACATGTAAACTACATATAAATGTTCATATACACAAATTGACATATGTATATATCTTTTTCTCAAAAAGGAGCAAAACAATACAGACACACACACACACACACACATATATATATATATATATATATATATATATATATGGGGAGGGATCAAATTACACCGGTGTAACATTTGAGTAATGTTACACCGCTTAATAATGCTTTAACGAATTCAAATTTTACAAAATCCACCGTTGGATTGAAAGCTTATATCGTATAGATCATATATGTTGAATTGTATAAAAATCATAAATCGTTTGATATGTTTTTGAGATAGATCAAGATTAATGGTATTCAATAAAAACGCATAAACCATTAATCTTCATCGGTCTCAATAACATATCAAACGATTTTAGATTTTTCTAAAATTCAACATGGATGATCTATACGATATAAGCTTTCAATCCAACGGTGGATTTTATAAAATTTGAATTCGTTAAAGCGTTATTGAGCGGTGTAACATTACTCAAATATTACACCGGTGTAATTTGATCCCTCCCCTATATATATATATATATATATATATAAACGCAAATTTGAGTAATATGTATGTACAGGAAAACATCATATATATGTATGTACACGAAAAACAATAACACAGAAAAACATTATATATGTATGTGCAGGAAAACATGATACATATATACATATATATTAGACATTTACCTGTGCGATGCACGGGTCTTATGCATTCTTTTATATTATAATGCAAAAAATTATTTGTATAGTTAGTAAATTTAAAATTGAAGCAATAACTATCTTCAAAATAATAGTATCAATAAAATTTATCTGAATATAATATAAATATCAAATGATAATTTAAAAATACAAACCTTAATTATCATCAATATTACTTCCGGTCCCGTGCATCTATATAAAATCTACAAAGAATATTTTTTTTTAAGGAACGTATATTTATTTATTATTATCTATTAAATTGTAGAGTTGTGAATATACTAAAAAGTCACAATTAATCCTTCAAAAAAACCTGAAAAAAAGTCACAATTAATATATTTTAGTCGAGAAAACTGTAAAAAAAAGTCTAATAGAAAAATCAATGTCAATTGTGGAACAAAAAAAAATTATTGTCAACTGATTCATAAGCTACCTAAAGCAAAACACCTATAACTATAATTTTGTATCTTGAAAAAACAAAAATTGTAACTTAATCTACAAAAGCAATTTTGAAAGATATTAATATTAATCGGATTATTAAGGCATGTAAAAGCAAAGAAAAGTACCGAAGATCTGATTAAGGCATGTAAACCAAATAATAGTTTCTTTTTTGGAGAATAAAAGTTTATTTTTTTGGTACAAAGAGAATAAAAGAAATTTTTTGCAATAAAGAACACCCTATAAGGGTTGAATACAAAACTACAAACAATGATTGTGAATCAGCACCCCATACTAAATTAAAAAAATCTAGACCCCAAATACAAATTTGATCAGCATCCGATTTCATGCTCAACGCCTTAGTCAACAATATTAGTCTGAACGTTGCTTTTGCACAATTCAACCACTTACCTAAGCTCCTGATACTGCCCATAATAAAAGTTTGAAACAAATATAACTTAATTATGTCAAAGTAAAAAAAATAGAAACCTACGGTAAATACCAATGAACCTTTCAATGTTTATTTTGCAAGAGCAATTTGTACGGTATATGAGTCAATTTTAAAACATGCAAAAGATTAGATGAAAAGAAATATGACAAAATCTAAGTCACACAATTGGTTGGAGAAGTCACATATTTATAGATGGATGATTATAGGAAAATATAAATGAAAAGCCAATATGCTATAAAACTATATAAATGTATTCATAATGGGGTATTGGTGTGAGTTGTAACTTCCTTAGTCTTTTCAATTTTCACTTTAATTTTGTATGTTTTGTGTAATATATCTATATAAATGAGGGATATGAAAAGTATATGGAGATAAAAATGATGTAAGTGGAAGTGATAAAGTAGTATATAAATGAGGCATGTGAAACCTAAATAGAGATAAAAATGATGCAAGTAGAAGTGATGTGGCAGTGTAAAGTGATTTAATTGGATGTAAGTGGCTGACGTGGATTAGGGATGAGATGATTAGTAGGAGAACTATTTAGGATTTATATATATATATATAGATAAATGCAAGTGATTATAAAAAACAAACAGATACATACTTGATGAGTAGCAACAGCACCACACGTACAAACAGAGGTAGACAAGGAGTATAGGCAATACATAGTACAGACAACAAAGACCTAATAATAAAAATGGTAATAAGGATAATATTGGATTTCTAAAATATATTGAGGATAATTTTGTCAGTTTAATAAACTTTAAAAAAGCTTCCCTCCCCTCCCCTCCAAATCCCCCCAATTTGGGGGGAAGCAAAAATTGAGTTTAGGTGGGATTCTGCTCACCTCCCCTCCCCTCATATCCCCTCCTAAAAATTGAACCAAACACACAAAAAATTAAAATATTACCTCCCCTCCCCTCACCTCCCCTCCAAAACCCCCGAACCAAACAGACCCTTACTAAATGAAGTGAATAAGAAAAAAAAAATATATAAGAAATAAAGGATGACAACAATGCACCTCTCAAACAATGAATATCAAGACTTGTTTCAATTAAATTGTGAGACATGATCAAAATTTGCAATAAAAATAAAGTGTATGACTAGAAATACTTGAACTTGAGATGATTACGATGAATAAAATGAATGGAAGACATTAATATATATAACTCAAATGCAAATCTATAACACATCTTATTTAAATTAATTTGGAATTTAATATTGCAAAAATCTAATGGAAAATTAATTAATGTAAAAAATGGGAGAAAAAATGAGAGGAAAGAAATTAATTGATTTCTATTTTAAAAAAAAGATTTGTATAAAAATAAATTGAATGTGTATTACATAAAAAAATTAGAGTTGTATAAAAAAAGTGGGTTGATTTCTATTTAAACAAAATTAAGCATTGATTTTATATTTATTACATGTGAGCTACCAAATTATATCAGATTGATTGATGTAGTCCAGTGGTAAATGCATGAAATAATTTTTAAAGGTCAAATTAAATTAGGGTTAAAATGAGCGGGAAAAATATTAGGTTTAGGGTTCAGGGTTAAAATGAGCGGGTTCGATTCTTGATTGATGTTCTTTATGGTTGCTATTATGTCCTTTTGATCGTAAGTTATACCTGGTGTTTGATAAGGAACTCGGACAGTACCTTCTTTCCCAAGTATATCAAATAGATCCATATTTTCCCAAAGGTTGACTAATAGCCAGAAGTATTCCTTTTGGCCGAACTTAGGGAAGGAGCAGGTTCCATGAGGTCACCACTCAATCCTCCAAAAATGTTCATTGTCTCCAATTAAACTAGACCATAAAATGCCGAGCTTGTTCAATAAATTTGCAGAAAACTTCAAGGAAAAAAAAAAAGTTCATGTTAAGTGTAATCTAGAGAGAGCTTAGTGAGTCTTTCAAGAGTGTTCTTTGAGTGAGTCATTGTGTGAGCACAACAAACCAAGAATCATTCATCTTCTTCAATGTTCATCAATGGTGATTTATTAAGAGAGTTGAAGATAACTTACAAGGATCAAGAGGGCTTGATCATCGGGTTTGATTACGGTTTGAAGAACAACGTCAAGGGAGAGCAAAGCAACGGAAATTCAATCGAGGATTGAATTGTGGATTTCAATCAAAGGTTCGAAGGAATTGTCCAAGGTCGAGGATTGATGAGTTGTTCTTTGTAGGGAATTGAAGATCACAATCAAAGGATTGTTAGAAATTGAAGAACGGTGATTGGAATTGGATCTTGTTGAAGATCATTGGAAAGGGAAGATTTTCGACATCAATAGAAGCGTGGCTAGGATATTGTTGTGTATCGTTCTCTTACTTTCCGTGTAGAGTTTGTATCAAGCAATCCTTTTGAGAAATAAATTTCTCAATTCCATTTTCGGGAATTGGGGGGAGACGTACCAAACCATAGCGAGGACGAAGGAAATCCGGGAACTCTCTAATCAATCGCTTGTGTCTCTTTATTTCCTTCATCGCATTATATTTGTTGTTTATTATTTGTGTTGGAATTGTATCAAACAATTAGTATTCATAGGTGTGTGATTTGTTGCACACAAGTGTTTGTGAAAATACCTTTGTGTGGAAATTGTTTTGAAAAACTCACAACTATTGAACACAGGTATTCGATAATATTACCAACCTAGTTTTCACTCTTCGCTTAAGTTGAAAACTAGTTTATCCGCAACTTGGTTAATTCAATTAAAATCATTGATTGTTCAATTGATTAATTTTTTTTTTTGAAGAATCTAAATTAGCCCACCTAAATTGGCGCTAGAGAGAATCGAACCTCAGACCTCAGGAGCACACTCTCAGGCCCCAAGCTAATACCAATGCACCAACCCAAGTGGGTTAATTGATTAATTTGTCTCCAAATTAATCAATTGTGCTCTTTAGTATTCTCATCACCATCAGATTTTCGCGTTATTAGATTTATCTGCATTGTCTCTCTTTACCAATACGTTCGGGATTAGACATTGATCTAGTGCCGCTTCCGCTCTGTAACTCTATCTTTCAAAAATATTTTAAACTTTGAAAAGAGTAACTTGACTTATTCACCGCTCTCTAAGTCGTGGCCATTTAGAGCCGTTTTAGAATGAGTCATGTATAAAAATAAGTTTTGTCAAATGTAAACAAGTGAGATAAAGTCTTTTATTATGCAAAAATTTATTTTATTATTAAATGAATAAGTCTTATAAATGAATTGTCACATAACATCTCATTTAGGCCTAGACTAAAATTTAATAAATATCTGATAATCGTTCATCTCCCTCCTTATTATATGTTTAAATATGTCGAAATACATGTTTGCTTTGGATTAGATGTTGCATTGTAGAGGGTTGGATGAACAATCACACCTAAATATTTTATGACAGTTGCATGTTTAACATTGAATTAAAAATATACGGTACATCCGTATTGACCTATCTTTTCATTCAAATTCAAACCCAAAATCTCGCAAATGTATATGAATTTCAGTAGTGTTAGTCACTTCTTCTACATATAAAAATATAAAAACATGGTACGAAGGCTCTTGTAGAGATTAGAGAACGTGCATTATTTTACTTAGACAACATTGACTTTCGAACAATATCATATGCACGACATGTTACAAGTTACAACTGAACTGTTCTAGCACCAGCATGTATATCAATCACACCCACAATAAAACTCTGTGTAGAGAGTATGCTATAATTTTTGTAACCTTGTAAGTTGCAGTTGCATCACTATAATAAACATAGAGATAACTTTGTGTTAGGCTGGGCATGCATTACCATTAGAGATTTGTGCATGTACAGTGAGTTCTCCTCTTAGTACTCACTCAGTTTCTTTTTTCTTTATTTCATCAACTTTTAAGTGAGCCACATAAATCAATGTTTGTTTCCATAATTTATGAGAAGAACTTGTAGTCCTTGGCTTGTACGATGATATTCCTCAAAGCACCAATTGGGGATAGTGTCATTAATAAGACCCCAATACCAATGCATATCTGAAATGTATATTACAAAGAACAAAATCAATTAAAGCATTACATGCGGTCAACGATTCTGAACCGTCTGATTAAGATCAAACGGTTTAGATCTTAAGACAGTTTTTCATTTTTTGTTTAATAGAAATTTTTTAGATGACATCTAGACCGTCCGATTAAGATCGGACGGCCTAAAACTTAATGATTGCATGACTGTATCATTTTTTGACCAAATATGATACACTTTATTAAATGTTAGTAACTAACATACCCAATTAACAGTCCAAGAGAAGCCAAATTTCTCAGGTTTCTTGAGTCTAAGCCAAATGATACAAGGTAGCTGCAAGAATGATTGATAAAACAACACAAAATAGGTCAATACTCTGGTTGCATATAATACATTTGATCATTGATCTTTAATTTAAAACGTTCTCTAAAAATTGAGCAAGTACAAAAGAATTGTTCTACTTACGAAATAAGTTGTTGGGGCAAAGGCAAATCCTCCGAGAAATCCAAGAAGAGCACCAAAGAATGGGATGCATATGCCAATGAACATCGTTATTGCTGCAAAATAGGATTAAATAAAAAGTTAACCAAAAACAAATGGATGAAGCTGGCATTAATAGTGTCAAGTAACATATATGACATACCAACATATAGAGTACGAACTGAAAATCGGAGTGCAAAAGTAGGTGCAAAGTCTAACTTCTTAACCATGACGGTTTCAATCATGTCAAACACGGGCATTGCAAATACCTGTTGTTTACACAAACCGTTAATCAGAATAAAAAACGAGGCAATGAGGATATATATTGAGTAAATTACTTTATTAAAAAATAATATTAAGTAGATTAAATATAGACTTTCAGTTTTAATCCAATTATTTTCATTTGCTCACAAATTAGTCCCATCTTTGTGGTATAAAACTTGCGGTCGATGTGGAGTTAAATTTCATGTCATGTCAACAAAAAACTTGTCACATCACCACTTTGTAGTTAAAAAAATGGGTTTTAAAAAGAGGAGCAAAAATAAGGAAAAAATTTATATTCAAGCATTAAATATAACATAGTAACCACAAAATTGACTTACCTGATAACCTCCAATAACATGGATAACAACAAATAAATTAGCAGCAGCAATGAGCCAAGCAGGGCGTTCTAGTGTGATGAGGATGTTATCATCAACAGTGTTTCCAAACATATAGTATCCAATAATTGCAGTAGGAAAATAGCAGAATGCAACTCCTATGTAAGCTAAAATAACTCCTTTCCACATTGGTTTCTTGGAAGGACACTCCGGGGTTGATGGCATTGTTGCTTGGATTTCAAGAACCACATTGTGTCCTGCATAAGCAAATGCTACATCTCCCAATGCAGAAAAGAAGTTGAATATATTGTCAGCGGTGCTAGTTGACCTGGGTCCATAGTTCACATCTGGGGTAATCCCTTTTTTAATTGAAGCAGCCCATGCTATGGTTGAGTATCTGGTTAATTAATTCAAAACATTTCAGCTTAAACATAACATTAAAATAGACAATAATATGGTGATATAAATATAGCAAACTATGAAACTGTCCCGGTAAACATAGCTCGGTTGGTAGGGACATTGCATGTAATATGTAGGGAGTGCGGTTCGAACCCTGATACTCCCACTTATTCACCTTAAAAGGTGAAATTCTAGCCACCAGCAGGGGTGGCCTAGGCCCATGTGCGACATGGGCCATGGCACAAGGTCTCTTAAAAATGAGGGCCACAAAAAAAAATTATAGGGTAGTAGTATTAGTAAGTTAGGGGGTGTAAAATTAATTATTTATGTTAGAAAATGTTGTAAGGCAGTAAGGCCCAGCCCAACCCGTTTTCCTAAGGGAAAAAAAAAATAGCAGATAAGAGAAGCCTATCTTGCGTTTTGCTTTCTGCAGTTTGCGTTCTAGGTATTCTTTCTCCAAAACTCCATTAATTCACCACCACTAGGCGTCGACCTGCCACCATCACCAGCGGCATTAACATCGGTTAACCTCATTCCTTCTATTCTCAAAAACTCCATTAAAGTTGAAACAAAGGTAAAAACTAAATTTTACAAGTTAGGGTTTCTAAAATTTACAATGTAAAATCACAATTTTTCTATTTTAATTGTGTTTCCCAATTCCAATTCTCATCATTGTTTTTCTCCCAAAGTTAATTACTGATAGGGATGTTCTTTTGTTTCTATAAAGTGGAGAGGAAATTCCAAGTTTCAACATGATAATATTTTAATGTTTATTGTTCTATTTGGTTTGATAATGTGTTGTCCTATTTGGATTGTTTTAATTGCTAATTACGTTCTTTTTTTCTTTTTTTACCGGTTTAACTTTAATGTTGTCTATTTGGTTATACTTCAATTGCTATAATGTATTTTGTTGTTATTGTTAGACTATAAATCTTTTTTATGTTAATTACAAGAATGATTATAATTTTATGTTATTTGCAATTTAAATCGATGATAGTTTTTTTATAACAAAAAGTTACGTTTTTTTTTTTATTAAAGACCAACTTTCATATTTCACACAGAGCCTCCAAAAACTCGAAGACGCCACTGGCCACCAGACTACTTGACAAAAAAATATATGAATGAAAGTTAATTACTTACGTCAATGACATAGCAGCAGCACCGAAAGATATAGCAGAAATTGAGTTGAAGTTGGGGCATTGAGCAAGAACAAAGTTGAAAGAAGCAAAAATAATAATCCAATATGAGGTCTTGATATCTTTGCAATCAGGACAAATAGTGTCATGAGCTTTCTTCAATGATTTACCACCAGTGACCATGTACACAATACATGTGCCAACTTCAACAACAACTTGTTGTGGAACCACAACCCACAGACCCAATTTCTCTCCAAAGGCTGCTTGACCCAACTCATGATACCTATCAAGTCTCTTGCCAGGAATCATTTCATGCATTTCAACCATTTGCCATAGGGTGTACAAGGTGATGACCCATGACATGACAAGAATGATAATTCCTGGCCCCCTGTTATTTGATAGTAAATATTAATAATCATACACACTTTGCATAAAGTGAATTAGAATATAAACTCTGAGACCCTTTATCTAATATGGTCACAATCCAATAGTAAATCTCATTAGTTGACCTGCTACAACATGTTTTTAATTGGCTTTGTTACTGATTTGCAATAATATTTAGTTTGCTTAATCACAATAAAAACATACTTATTTTTTGGTACAACAATAAAAACAGAAATTTACTTGGTTATTAAGTTAACCACATAAGTCAATTTTAGAAAAAAATTATAGGTCAATAACACCCATAAAATATAAATTTAATTGCGACCTGAGAGACACTTTATGCACGACTGGGGGGCTATTGTTCCGATATTCTAAGTCCCACATTGTTTGAGAGTTGAGGTCAAAAATAATTTATATACAACACACACACATACTCTCAATTCAATAAAGTGCATTTTACAAAAGAAAAACCGTGAGGGCTCACACAAAGATCCAAAACAAACAATACCTCAAAAACATGGTGTTGCGGACTTGATGTCCAAACAAAGATTTTGTCAATGACACAACCATCTCATATTAGATTCAAACATGAGAGGATCTAAATCCATGATGTATTGTTAGAAGTTTTTTATTGACTCGTAGTCGTAGTAAAATTTGATGAAAAAGTTTTATGTCTCTCCTCAATAAAAAGTTTATCACATCACCAACGGTACAAATTTATGAGGGAGGACAAAAAAATGGATTTCAAAAAGGGATCAATTAGAAAGTAGAGACTAATAGTGTACGTTGAGTTTCACTTTTGGAGTAGTCATAATTAATTTTAATATGTTTGGTCCCTCTCGAATAGACTTGATTTTGTCTCCAAAATTGATTCTAACTCGAAGTTGAAATTTGTAGCTTTTGATCGTGAGAATTGATTTTTACACTGAAAGTTATTGTTAAACTCACTTTGTAGAATCAATTTTTGTCACCGCAAAACTAAAACATGACAAAATGAGTTAAGCTGATAATCTACAATATATAATTAAATTAATTAGAGTGTATATATATTTACCAGCCCATATTGGACATAGCATATGGAAGGCTGAGAACACCAGCACCAACCATGGCTGTAAGATTATGGAACGCTGAATACCACCATTTGCCCTCTCTTGAAGCAGTTACAGGAAGCCAATCTTCAAGGGCCTTTTGTTTGGCATCAACATTACTCTGTTCTCCATGGTTACCCATTTCCAGTTCGACACCGGCACCCATGTCTTAATTCTTTCCGACCACCTTAAAATTATACGACAAGAAGCACTTACTATTAGGGTGGACCAACTTAGGTAACATAAACAAATTGTTATAATCATTTTGCATGCATGCATTTAAATAACATATGAAGAGAAGCTATAATTAGAAAAAGGTTACAGTTTTTCTGTTTTTTTACTAGAGTGTCTTACATGGTTCTAGCCACAAATTGCTCTTTTGATGAACTGTCACGGATCATCACCCATGTGTATTCTATTACGTGGGACACACGTTACTCATAAGTTGTTTCAATAGAAGAAAAGATTTGTTTCAACTTTGAATTGACATTATGAAAATGACTTAATACCATACATTCTAAATTCAGCTGAATGTTTCGTCAAAAAAAATAATCAGCTGAATGTACTTACTAAAATAAGACAAAGTGCTTACCTGGTAAAAAACTTCAACTTTACTCTCTCATTCCCAAAATAGCAGAAAAAACAACAGAGGATTAAATCTAGTTAATTGTACTTAATTTTATAAAAATAAATAAAAAATCCTCTTGTACTAAAAACAATAGATACAAATTTAATCTCTGAGTACAAATAAAAACAGAATAAACTTTCAAATTTGTCCCTGTCTCTTGAGTACAAATAACTCGCTCTCAAATAGATCATCGACTCTTTCAATATCTTAAATTTGTCCCTGCTAAACGTTTCTCAATTTGGTTTCTCTGTTGATATCTGTTTTCTAACACCATTAAATGCGCTGATACAGAGTGTTAGGTGTCACGTGGACAATGACATCACACAATTTAAGTGTCACGTAGCCAACGATCAATTTTAACATTGACTATTTGATAAAAAAATTGATAAAAATAGAGACTAATTTAACGGTAAACTGAAAATGTTACTATTTTGATTGGAAGTAGATGAAGACATACACTTATTTGAAATTAAGTGAAACAAATGTTCACGAAGAGATCAAATTGAAAAACATTTGACAGAGTCAGATACTAATATAACAAATTAATTTGAGAGCCAGTTAAAGAGACGGGGACCAATTTCATGGTTTACTCTAAAAACATGTATCCAATGAAGCATTTGTTTCAAAACTCACTAATAACTCGTAAAACCAGCCAGCAAAGATTAATATAGTGTTTGTGTTGTGTGTGTAATGTATATTTTTTGCTATAAATCACAACATATATTGCTTGTTTTTCAACTATCATTATGTGCATCTACTGCATATATAAATTACAGAAGAAACATTTGTAAAATTGTCATTACAAGCTAAGAATATAATTATTATAATGTTCTTACTAGGCAACTAAAGAACTGAAACGCTTATAACTCCCATTTGATTCACATCTATTTGTATCTTCCATCGTCAGTCCTTCTGCTCCAAAAGAAAGATATCGATTCATCAATGTTTTCTTATTGAAAGAACCCTGTTTGTAGTTCAATTGAAGTGCGCCATCATCTTTTATAGACCGATACGAGCAAGAGGGTCCCATTATATCAAGACCCTTTTGTTTTTTTATCGAAGATAGAGAAACCACAGATAATTCTTGAAAAAGATTAGGAGTTGAATGAGTAGGAAGAGTACCATGTGGATTTAACTGAATTACTCCTTGCATGAGGCCTGCAGTGAAATTCATTTTAGAGGATGGACTTGGAGTTGAACTCCTTATAGATTGTCCTCTAAGGGAGCATGGTTGTGAGTATCTTTGCCGTAATGGGATTGAAAATTCTTCCAAGTTTCTACTTGAACTAAAAGGATCAAGAGAATCATCATCTTCCAATTCTGAGAAAGTTGCTTTTGTATCTTTTCTCCTAGGCCACCTAAGAAGATACTTTAAGCGTCTTGCTGTATAATTGACAGAATGAGACTTGTTGTTATATGGTGAATTGACGGCGTCAAAATTAGTATCACCTAGTTCACTTGAACATGAATATGATTCAAGACTTGTTTGATCATAATTAGCATTAGATGCATTCTCGATGCCGGTGTACAAGAATATCTCTGCATCTGGTATTCTAAATGAAGTCCCAGGACTACCTCCATTTACACTGATTTGGATCTTCTGCGGCGTGCAACTTGATTCAGAATTATATGAACTAAGTTTACAATTTATCCCTCCCGCAGAAATCAACCGTTTGATTAAAATATCGGAAGATGCTGATTGTGATCTTTGCTTCAAAAGATCCAAAGGGGTCATCCCATCAGAATCACAAACGTTCAAATCAATTGATGGCACAGACATCAATAATTCCACTACATCACATTGGATGTTATCGATCACTGATACATGAAGAGCAGTTCTTCCATCGTTGTTCTTAACATTGATGATGTCTTGTGTCTTCACAATCTTTTCACTCACCAATTGCTTCATGAGTTCGGTATGCTTGTCTAGTCTACAGAAACCAGGACTTTTGAAACCAGCCACTGCCAAATGAAGAAAAGTATCTCCATGGTGGTTGGTTAACGATGCTAGTGAGGGAGAAGCATGCATCAGAATCTCTACCACAGGTAAGTAACCACTGTAACAAGCTACATGTAATGCAGTGTTCCCTTGAGCATCTGTTAAGTTGATAACATCAAATGATTCCAGTAGCTTTCTCACCACCTGAATCATTATCATGATATATGTCAAAATAAAGTACAGTGAAAATGTAGGATGTATATATGCAAGTTTAAACATGTTAAACTTCTAAAGGATTAAAAAATTAACATTAATCTTAATTAACTGTAGTCTATGTTTTTTATTTATTTTGTAAGCAATCATTAGCACATAAAAAACAATATGCAGGAGGAATTGACCAAAATATGTTTGGTTTTGTCAAAACAAAATGTAATCAATACCTCATATTTAAGACTCATTTAAAAGATAAATATCAAGGGAGAAGAACCAAGTCACATAATTAAGTACTCCGCGGAACATCACATTAACACTACTTGAATCTTGATGTGGAACTTAAAGACTCCACGGAACATCTCATACTACTTGATGTGAGACTTATACACAACACAATACACTCATAATACACAAGTTCCTATCGGAACATGATTTATTGTTAAACCTTATATTGATAATGCAAAGAATAATAGATACTAATAGTATTTATTTCAATTTGAACCTGATATTCATTCAGAGTTTTAAAAACCACATTTGTGATTGCGACATCAGGGTTTTTAATGCATCTATGACATGATTTATTGTTAAACCTTATATTGTTGATATGCAACCACAATCGATCACATCAACAACACTTGATCGTGATTACAGTTACACAATCAACCATGATATAAAAACCATCCTGATATTAAACCAACAGTACTTATAACAAGTTGTCTACAAGCTAATTAAAATAAACCTAAATAAACCATCGATTTAGGCTTTGGATTTCAATGCCAAATGGTGAGCTTATAACTTATACGCTTATATGGAAAAAAAAGACCTGTTTGCTAACATTTTTCTCACGAGCCTATAGCTTATTTTTACTAGCTTATAACTTATTTTGATAAGTTAATTCAATTAGCTTATAGCTTATCATTTTTTTATGTCATTTTATATTTACATGTATCATCTTACTTGAAATTTTTTTTAATTAAATGTATCTTTTTTATGTCATTTTATATTTACATGTTAGTTCAACATCTAATTTTAACAAACACTACAAATTATATCAGATAGCTTATCCACTATAAGCTATTCGTTATATATTCATCCACGTTATATATTCATCCACCTTAAGCTAGCTTATTAGCTATCTAATATCCAATATAAGCTACCTTATCAGTTATTCCTTATATATAAAATTCCTCAATTTAGTCCTTGCTATTAAGATATTAATGACTAAATTGGAGGATTTTCATATACTTTACAGATTAAATTGACAGATTTGGTATACTTTATGAACCACTTATTATGATTAATATATAATTTAAACTTTAAAGACTAAATTGGAGAGATGATGATAGTTTAGAGACTAACCTCAACTTGTCCTGTAGCAGAAGCTGTATGCAAAACAGTACATCCATAAGAATCTCTATAAGCTAAAATATCAGAATCACTTCCAACAAACTCTTTCAATATCTCCCAATTACCACCTCTAGCAGCAGCATGAACACCTCTATTAACCATATCAATCTTAAAAACCTCATCCAAAACCAATTCATCACTATTTTTCAAAATTGCACAATCAAACAAAATCTTAAAAACCTCACAATTTTTACTCCTAGCAGCAGCATACAAAATATCAGTAACACCATACTCACCTTCACCAAAAACAAGAGAAGATTCTCTTCTCAACAATTCACAAACAAAATCAACATCACCAGCAGAAGCAGCAGTATAAAGAAGCCATCCACCATAACCAGCTTTAACTAGAGAGTTAATTTTTCTACCTTTTTTCTCCGTTTCACATTCGATCATGAGATTTTTCGCGACGCGAGAACGACATTTAGCGACGGTGGAGAACTGAGAGTTCCAGAGAGATTCGAGACGGCGAATTCGTTGAAGAGAAGTGAGTTTGATGAGGAGATTTGTGTCGAGGTGAAGAAGTTCGATGACGAGATCGTAGTGACCGTTTGCTGCTGCTAAATCGATTGGTGATGCGTACCACCATTGTTGTGCTGTTGTTTCCCAACGGAGAGGGAAATTTGATGGTGGCAATGGCATTGTTGTTATTGTTTGTGAAACTGAATTTTCAAGGTGGTTAGTTATGGTAATGGTGAAAGGAAAAAAAGTTGAAAATGAAAGCATAGAAAGGTGAAGATTCTTTTGTCGGTGAGTGAGTATATAAGTCCAAAAAGGTATTCACTTTTTCTTTTTTTTTTTTTTAGCTAAAACTTTTGTTTTAAATAATTTATTTATAATTCTGACAAAATATTGTTTCTTTTGATAATCAAATTCATAATGTGTTTGTACCCAAAAATAATATATTTCATAATGTTTTTTCTAAACTAATCCCATTATTCAAACAAACTAACATTTGGGTAAGGTCTCAAGTTGGATTTTCTCGAATGTCAATTTGAGTGGACTAATTTAAGTCAATTACAATTTAATCGTGGATACCACGTCTTAGCATTGAGAGTTGAGTCTAACTCTACCTTACAAAATCGGCTTATAAAGTGAGAACTGTCACTTGTTTATAAACACTTGTCAAGACTATTTCATATTTGATGTGAGACTTTTTAACACTATAAATATATCTAAATGATTTATTCTTTTTTTTTTTTGGTACAATCTAAATGATTTATTCTTATTAGACCGGAGAGAATTCCTTCTCATATAGTTCCTTAAGATTGAAGTGGAAACTTATAACTTAAGTACAAAAAAAGGAAAAAAAAAACATTACGGTGTGTTATGTAGAAAGAAACTTATGACTTAATGTTTTTTTTACGTAATACAAACAATTTTTTGGGTTAATAAAAGTTCTTGTTTGCTTCAAAAAAAATTTGAACAATAACTTTTTGATAATTTATTGGATAACCAAAATATAGAAGATAATGTAAGTTTGGCACGAAAATGAAAACGAAAAAAAAAGTATACTAAAATATTAAAAAAAGTTGTCCATAAATTGTCTCAAAATAATTGTTGTCGCAATATTATTTGTTTAAATTTTTTTTTTTATGGAATACTTGTTTAAATATTTTAGTATAGTGTAAAACTGTAAATTAAGTACTATTATTAATCCTGTGACTCTCGTAGGTAGGTTTTTTATTTATTTTTGATGTACTCTCGTAGGTAGGAAAAAAATCATTTTAAGGACAGTGTCGTTTAACAGGATGGGATAATTGGTGGAATTAATTAATATTTTTAGTTCTGATGCTAGGCTGTTGAGGCAAATCGTTTTTCGTACATGATCTTGACTTGCATTATTCGCGCTGCAAAGATCATGAGTGCAATGCTAAAAATAGGGGAATGGATTCTCTCAAGTGTAAATCACACTTGAGAGAATTCATTCCCTGAAAATAGATATCAACCAATTTCTTGGACATTTCTTTTATGGTGAATACTTTTATGCTTTATTATCTTTTTTATTATAAATAAACAACAAGGTTGAAGTCTAAAAAGAAACTATAACAAAATTAATTTAACAAACTTACATGAAAATTTTTCCCTTTTGGTAATGGTCGTCATATTAACTATTTGAATAGTTAATTCAGTGGTGATTGACACTGAATTTGGTAGGAAATATCACGGTTCGATTTCCCGCAACTATGATCGAAAGTAGGTTAAAACCACTTGATACCAGAACTGATCGTCGAACTAGATTAAATTGATGGTGAAAACTAAAAACAATAGAAAATTTTGTCAAAAAACAATGTTAATAAACTTTAATAGATAACTTCATTATAATAATTCATGGTTTTGAAGAAAAAATGTTCATATAAAACGTTTTCCAACTAAAATTGTACTACATAGTTAATGATAAATTGACTAAAACTAATGAAACCAAATGTATACAAAGGCCACCTATCTTTGGCTCTTTCAATTTGAATAGTTGGTTCAGTGATGATTGACGTTGAATTTGGTAGGAAATACCACGACTCGATTTCCCGCAACTATGATCGAAAATCGGTTGAAATCACTTGATGTCAAAACTGATTCCCGAACTAGATTAATTTGATGGTGAGAACTAAAAAATAGAAAATTTTGTCAAAAAAAACAATGTTAATAAACTTTAATAGATAACTTAATCCGTTAATGATGAATTGATTAAAACTAATGAAACCAAATGTATACAAAGGCCACCTATCTTTGGCTCTTTCAATATGTGAGAGGTGGCGGTAATGAACCAACTCAGGGACCAATGTGGGGCTTGACACCATCTCTATGTCCCTTTAAGTCTGCATTTCATGTGCTAGATAGATCTACATTTGGGATCACGAGATTTTGTATTTATTTGATATGTACTAGTCTTCTCAAATCTAATGAATTGGGACACACACACATGTGCCACAGTGAAAAGCTAAGACTAATTAACAAATCGATTTTGCAAAAAGCCTTAAAAACAAATATGTGAGACAAAAACTGACGTGGTGATTATAGAAAGGATAATGATACTTGTCACGAGAAAGGGAGAAAAAAATGAAAGGCAAGAATAATCTGCACCGTTAAATTTATACACACCCATCGCATGATTTCCGCAACACAGGGAGATAAAAGTATGAAGCTCCTTATATGATTCCACGCTGCATATTCTTGCTTTTCTTCGCCCACTTCCTTCGCACTATTTAGCATTGCTGTTATAGAAAAAAAAATGTATCAAAATAATGCATGCATTTTTGCTACATGTAGAAGGGATTCAGATAACCTGTTGTAACAGCATGTCATGGTAATAGATCAAGACCGTCTAATTTAAACGGAGATTATTTTAACTAAAAAATACAATTTTTAATCTAAACCATCCGATTTAGAATTGACAGTTACATAAGATAACACTACATTCGAATAGTTGTGTTGTGTTTAAAGAGGTTTGAATTGAAAGAGATTTTCATTGAATTGTATCAGATACAAGCTGTACATTTATACACATGAATTAAGCTAAATGATAGGAACTAAATTAAGCTAAACTAGGAACAAGGTATGCTATGATCCTATATATCAGTATAAACAAAGTAAATTCAAATTAATGGATAAGCATGAACAATTGGCTTCTAGATAATTTTATCTTCTACACGCCCCCGCAAGATGGTGGAGGGGTCGACGGCACCAATCTTGGACGTCAATAATGAATGTCGGGAGCTTGATAACGGCTTTGTTAAAAGGTCTGCTAGCTGAGAGCCAGTTGGAATGTGAAGGACTTGTAATTTGTCAGCTTGAACAAGATCACGCACAAAATGATAGTCGATAGCAAGATGCTTCATCCTTGAGTGGAAAACAGGATTCGCACATAGATAAGTAGCACCAAGATTATCTGAGTATATTGTTGGCTTTTGTTGTAGTGGACAATGGAGCTCTGTGAGTAGTTGTTGAAGCCAAATAATTTCTTGAGTGGTTGATGCAATGGTTCTATATTCAGCTTCGGTGGAAGATTTAGCAACGGTTCGTTGCTTTTTGGAAGACCACGAAATTGGATTGGGACCAAAATAGATGATGTAGGCAGCTGTAGATTTGTAGTCAATACGATCTCCAGCCCAGTCAGCATCACAAAAGGCCGTAAGATTGAAGGACTTATCACGAGTGAGGTGAAGACCTTGAGTGATTGTACCCTTTAGGTATCGCAGGACACGTTTTGCTGCTTGTAAGTGAAGTGATGTTGGTGTTGCAAGATGCTGAGATAATCGATTTACAGAGAAGGAGATATCAGGTCTGGTTAAAGATAAGTATTGAAGTGATCCAATTATTTTTCGGTAGGCAGTGACATCGCATATTGGTGCATCTGTTGGTGCAACGAGAGAGCATGAAGTGGACATGGGAGTGGACACAGGCTTTGAGTCGTGCATGTTTGTTGATTCAAGTAGATCCCGAATGTAGTGTTGTTGCGATAGAAAGATGCCATTATTTGTTGGCACGAATTCTACACCCAAGAAGTGACTTGGTGTACCAAGGTTTTTCAAAGAAAACCTGGTGGATAGGTCCTGTTGAAATTGACTAAGAAAAATTGGATCATTCCCTGTAAGAAGAATATCATCAACGTACACCAGAAAATAGGCAATGATGTTGGCTTGAGCATAAACAAACAATGATGTATCAGATTTAGCATTTTGAAATCCATAGTCAAGAAGAAACTTTTGGAGTGCCTGAAACCATGCTCGAGGTGCCTGTTTGAGTCCATAGAGGGACTTGTGTAATTTGCAGACATGATTAGGGTACTGTGGATGAACAAAACCATATGGCTGCGACATGTAGATGGTTTCGGAAATTGTTCCATTTAAGAATGCATTGTTGACATCCATGTGGGAGAGAGACCAATTATAATGTAAAGCAATGCATATCACCAATTTAATTGTTTGTGGTTTAATTACTGGGCTGAACGTGTCAGTGTAATCAATACCAGGTTGCTGATGAAATCCTTTAGCAACAAGGCGTGCTTTGTATCGCGCAACAGAGCCATCTGGGTTTCTTTTGATTCGAAACACCCATTTGCAGCCAATGACGTTTTGAGATGAATGAGTTGGAACAAGTGACCAAGTGCTATTGGACAGTAATGCATTAAATTCATCACTCATTGCTGATTTCCATTCTGCAATTTTTATTGCTTTGGATGGACAAGACGGCTCAATTGTAATTGGAAGAGGAAACTTGCTAACTGTGTAAAGCTTTTTCGGTTTGAAAATTCCTTTCTTGGATCTTGTAACCATGGAATGAGAACCAGGAAGTGAATTAGGGAGTGATTTTGCTGCTGCAAGTTTTTCAATGATGGATGGAATATTTGTTGGAGGGTTAGTTGTAGTTGTGGGAGGTTGGATAGGAATATTGGTTGAGTTCAAATTTGTGTGAGAGTGATGTGGAGGTGATATGGGCACATGAGAGGTATTGTTATTGTTATTTGTTGGTTGTGATTGTGACGTGTTGTTAGGAGATAGAGAGATAGGTGTTGGAGTGTTGGAGTTTGAATTTGGTGGAGATAAAGATGTAGTGGATGGTTGGGCTGAAGGAGGAGTAAAAAAAAGGCATGGTTGGTTGATTATTTGAATTTAAATTTGATGAAGATAATGATGTAGATTCAAGTGTTGGTTGGCCCAAGATATTTGGAGGATTTTGTGGGTTAGTTTGTTGAAAAATATTGATGTTGGTGGGATGATCAATTGAAGTTTCGGTATTTGAATTGGAGTTGGTTGAGGAAGGGATAAGGTTGGGATAAGGAAATATTGTTTCTACAAACTGGACATGACGAGAGGTGTATAGTTTATGTGTGATAGGATGAAAGCATAGGTAAGCACTTTGGGTGGGACAATAACCTACGAAGATGTATGGTTGGGACTTTGGAACAAGTTTGTTTTGAGTATAAGGAGCAAGCCAAGGGTAGCAAAGACAACCGAATGTTTTAAGTTTGGTATAGTTTGGGGATTGATTGAAAAGTTTTTCTAGAGGCGTAAGCATATTTAGACTTGGTGTGGGAAGACGATTGATGAGATAAGCTGCTGTTTGGAGGGAGTAGCACCAAAACTTGGGAGGCAGTGTGGCACGGTGAAGTAGGCATCGAGCTGTTTCGACTAAATGTCGATGTTTACGCTCAGATAGACCATTGTGTTCTGGAGTATAGGGTGGGGTGGTGAGGTGTGTAATGCCATGTTCTTGGAGATATGAACGTAGTTTAATGTACTCTCCTCCATTATCAGAATAAATTGTCTTTATTTTTGAGTTTAATTGATTTTTAACAAGAGATTTAAAAACTGGAAATATATGAGAAACATCGGATTTTCGTTTCATTGGATATAACCACACATATTTGGAATAGTGATTGTTGGAACAAAATTGATTTAAAAATGTTTGCCCCTAAATCTATAAAGGTTTTGATGATAACAAAGTATTAATTAACAATTGGAAGGACTAAAAATTTATTTTAAGTGCGCAGATATAAGCATCATATAAGCTCTGAGTGAAGTTCAGAGGATGTGAATTCAGAAGTTCACAAGCGCTCAGAAGATGTTGGACTTCGGAAGTTACAACCTTCAGAGGATGAAGTCTTCAGAACTTCTTGAGTGACTAAAGCGTCATCAACCTCTGAAGATCATTTTGATATCTGTGAAGATTCTCTTTGCAAGTCAACTCTTCTATCAATGAAGAAAAGGACCTTTCAAGCCTGATCAGTTCAGCTACCCTCTGTTTGTCTGTCCTAACTTGAGAACGTGGGTCTTCAGTTTTGTTAGCTGAATAAGGAAAGTCTTCTCTGCTGTAGTCAAAGTACCTGAAACTCTTTCTTAGTTTTGGATACAACCAAACTGCATCAAGACAGACTGCTTGAAGACAAAAGATTATCAACTCCAACGGTTCTTTTTGCAACGACTCTTTTCTGGTGATATATATACTAGAAGGATAAGCTGCAAAGAAAAAGAGAATTTATCAAGGATTGAACGTGCGCTGAACAAACTCTGAACTTTGTGTATACAAGCTCTGAACCTCTCATCAAGTGTTTTTGCACTTTAGTCAAATACTCTGTACTAATTGTATTTGCTCTCTTTAGGTTCATTTAAGAGCACTTGTATATTTTTATATACTTTACTATTACTTGAGGAAACTTAAGCTTGTGTGCTTAAGTGTGAAGTCTTAAGCTTGTGTGCTTAAGCATTGTTGAGAAGTCTCTTGCTTGTGTGCTTGAGCAGGTGTAATCTTGTGTGATTATAGTGAAATCCCTTGGAAGTGCAAGGGGACTGGACTACTCTCGTTTTGTGAGAGGAACCAGTATAAATTGCTTGTGTGATCTCTCTCTCTCTCTATCTTGCTTTTGTTTGTGTTATTTATCCGCTGCTAACGTAGTTGAGTTAAGAACTTGAAAAAGTTTTAACTTGGCTAAAACACAATTCAACCCCCCCCCTTCTTGTGTTTTCACACCTTCAATTGGTATCTAGAGCTCTGGTCTGTTACTTTCACTTAACAGTGAGACAGTAAAGATCTTGTGAGAACACTATGTCTGGAGGAGACGATAGTAGCACTAGAACCGGTGAGGCCAGTGGTGCTGGTGGTGGTCCTAGAAATGCCTTTGGTTATGACTACTTAAGTAATGAATCACATGAACATAGTGGCAATAGAAAAGCTCCTATATTCAATGGTGATGCTTCATTATTTGAGTGGTGGAAAGAAAGATTGTATAGCAATATTACTGCTATTGATCATGAGTTGTGGGATTTGGTTGAGTTGGGAGTAACTTTTGAAAACTTAAATGAACATGGAAGGTTGTCCATTGAGCATAGAAAGTTACTCACACCAGCTAACTTAAAAACCTACACTAAGCATCATAGAGTAAAGGACATTGTTGTTGGTGCTATTAGACATGAAGATTATGTCAGAATAGAGGACAAGTCTACTGCTAAATCTATCTTTGATTCTATGTGTGCTACCTATGATGGTAATGAAAAGGTTCAAGAGGCTAAAGCTAGTCTTTTGATAAGGCAATATGAACTATTCACTATGCAACAAGATGAAAACATTGAGACTATGTTTACAAGGTTTCAAATCCTTGTATCTGGTCTTAAAGCTCTTAAGAGAAGTTATTCCACCTATGACCATGTTCAGAAGATTCTGAGAAGTCTTCCTATTGCTTGGAGACCTAAGGTCACTGCAATAGAGGAAGCTCAAAATCTCAAAACTCTGAGTCTTGAAGCTCTGATAAGCAATCTCAGAAGCCATGAGATGGTTCTGGATGCTGACTCAGAAACTAAGAAGAAGTCCAAGTCAGTGGCTTTACAGTCAACTAGGACTACTTCTAAGGCTCTTAAGACTCAGCTTCTTGATATTGAAGAAGAACCTTCTGCTGATGGTCAAGAGGATGAGATGAATGAGGATGAGTTTGCTTTATTCACCAAGTTTCAGCAATGGAACAGATTTAACAAAAGAAATTTCAGAGGTAACAGCTCCAGAAATTTTGTCAGCAAAAAGGATGATCAGAAGAACTGCTTCAACTGTAAGAAGCCAGGACATTTTATTGCTGATTGTCCAGAAATGTCTGCTAAAGACAAAAGCAAAAGATACAGCTCAAAGAAGCAACAATTCAAGAGTAAATTGAGAAAGAGTCTGATGGCTACCTTTGAAGAGCTATCATCTGAGGAAGAAGTTGAGGAAGAAGAAGAGGCAAATCTAGCCCTGATGGCTTCAACTGACTCAGATATAGACTCAGACGATGAATCAGAATCAGAAGTAACTGATGAGGTATTTTCTGACTGCTCTAAATCTCAACTTATAACTGCACTTAACAAGGTCATTGAGAAACATCTCAGAGTGTTAAGTAAACAAAAAGTTTTACAAGAAAAGCTTAACACTCTGACTGAACAAGCAGAACATTTTCAAGGTCTTTATCAAGAAACTCTGAATAGAGTAAATGACTTTGAAAAGGGTTGTGCTGTTTGTCACAAACCTATTGATGAGCAGGAAATAGCTCTTCAACAGTTTGTGCATCTCAACCTTGGGAAGAGCAAAGCTGCTAATAGAATTTATAATGTCTTGAGACATAGAGGAGAAGGACTTGGCTATGAATATGGTAGAACATATTCAAAGCTGAAGACCTTTGCCAAAAAGGTTGGAAAATCTTGGGTTTATTATGTTGTTCCACCAAGTGCAGAGGGAAAGAATCCTGGTATTGTTGAAAATGACAATGATGATCTGAGTGATTTAGAAGCTGACAGCTCAGAGGAACCTAGTTCCTCAGGATCTGGAAAGAAAAGTTCAGAAGATAGAAGTTGTTCAGAACCTGAGAACATTAGTTCAGAAGTTCTGAAAGCTTCAACATCTGAGACTTCAAATTCTGGATTCAAAGGAACTTCAGTACCTGAAGCTAGTCATTCTAAAACATCAGAAGTTTTTAAAAGAAAAAATTCAAACTCCAAATCTCAGATGAAGTACAAGACTCAGATTATTTATGATTCTAGAGTCAATAGATATAATCAATCAGAACATGGGATTGATGATAAAAACAAACCCTGGAATCATAAACAATCCAAATCTTGGAACAATAACAGATTTCAAACAAAGAAAAGGTTTCAAAAAGGTTATTATTCCAAACCAAGATCTTTCTCTAACACTAGACAATATAATAAGCATTTGTGGACTAACAAGCGTGGACCCAGAAGATGGGTACCAAAAGCTGAAATTATGTACCATTCAGATTTACCAACTAGGAAAGGATATGTCTTACCTAAAGTATGGAAACAAGTCCTATGCAAAGGAAGAAGGGCTTATGTCCTAGACACATGGTTGACAAGTTCTCAAGTTAACAATCAGAACTTGGACAATGAAGAGGAAGAATACTGGGATGACTTTATCATTAACCTTGATGAAGAGTTCTATCGCAATGATTAAAGTTGTTTCTCATACAGCCTGCCACTCAAAGAAGTATCATGAATCATTCATGGTATTTGGATAGTGGATGTTCAAGGCATATGACTGGTGACAAACAACTATTTTCTAAGCTGACTATGAAAGAAGGAGGATCTGTTGGCTTTGGAGGTAATCAAAAAGGAAAGATAATAGGTACAAGTACAGTAGGTAATTCTTCCCTATCTATTAATGATGTTTGGTTAGTGGATGGACTCAAACATAACCTATTGAGCATAAGTCAATTTTGCGACAATGGTTATGTAGTTGTCTTTAATAAGGAATCATGTACTGTGTCTAAACAATCTGATAACTCCATGATATTCAAAGGTCTGAGAAAGAACAATGTTTATAAAATTAATCTTTCTGATTTGAATGAACAAAAAGTGATGTGTCTTTTGACCTTGAGTGAAGAAAAATGGATCTGGCATAAGAGGTTAGGCCATGCTAACTGGAGGTTAATCTCTAAGCTTAGTAAGCTTGACCTTGTCAGAGGTTTACCTAAAATCAAATATCACTCAAACACACTTTGTGGTTCATGTCAAAAAGGAAAGATTACAAAATCATCTTTTAAACCTAAGAACATTGTCTCTACCTCAAGACCATTGGAACTTCTTCACATTGATCTTTTTGGGCCAGTTCACACTGCCTCTATCAATGGAAAGAAGTATGGATTAGTGATTGTTGATGACTACAGTAGATGGACTTGGGTAAAATTCCTAAGAACAAAAGATGAAGCTTATGATGAGTTTAGCATCTTCTGCAAACAAATTCAAAATGAAAAAGGCTACACTATTTTAAAAGTTAGAAGTGATCATGGTGGAGAATTTGAAAATGAACCTTTTGAAAACTTTTGTGAAAAATATGGCATTTTGCATGAATTCTCTTCTCCTAGAACTCCTCAACAAAATGGGGTTGTAGAAAGGAAGAATAGAACTCTGCAAGAAATGGCCAGAACCATGATGCATGAAACAAATGTAGCAAAGTTTTTATGGGCAGAAGCTGTAAACACAGCATGTTATGTTCAAAATAGAATCTATATCAGATCGAAGTTGAACAAAACTGCTTATGAATTGTTCAAAGGAAGAAAACCTGATATTTCTTATTTTCATCAGTTTGGATGTACGTGTTACATCTTAAATAACAAAGTCCATCTAAAGAAATTTGATGCTAGAGGTTATAAGGGTATTTTTATAGGATACTCTGAACGCTCAAAAGCATACAGACTGTATATTTCTGAAACACATACTGTGGAAGAAACTATGCATGTCAAATTTGATGACAAAGAGCCTGACCAAGTGTCAGAGCTTGTGGAAGGTTTGTCTAGATTTCAGGTATCAGAGGATCAATATTCGGATATTCCAAACTATTCAGAACATCCATTCTCTGAAGAACCTCTGAATATAATAGTTCCTACAGACTCTGAACAACAAAGAGCTGAAGCAACTGCTGAACCTGATGTTGATGAGTCTGAAGATGATGAGTCCCCAAGAAATACTTTCAAATACAAATCATCACATCCAGAGGAACTGATATTAGGCAACAAGGATAGTCCAAGGAAGACAAGATCTCAACTGAGAAATGAGGAATCATTAGTTGGTCTTATCTCAATGATGGAACCTTCAAAGATTGATGAAGCTCTGAAAGATGATGCTTGGATTGTAGCAATGCAAGAAGAGCTGAATCAATTTCAAAGGAATGATGTGTGGACTCTAGTGCCTAAGCCTTCACACAAGAACATTATTGGAACAAAATGGGTATTCAGAAACAAGCTGAATGAACAAGGTGAAGTGGTAAGAAACAAGGCTAGATTGGTTGCACAAGGTTATAGTCAACAAGAGGGGATTGACTATACTGAAACCTTTGCACCAGTTGCTAGACTTGAAGCAATCAGGTTACTTCTATCTTATGCTGTTAATCATGGAATAACCTTGTATCAGATGGATGTTAAAAGTGCCTTCTTAAATGGTTTTATTTCTGAAGAAGTGTATGTTAAGCAACCTCCTGGTTTT
The DNA here is from genome assembly GCF_020283565.1 of Trifolium pratense. NCBI lineage: Eukaryota > Viridiplantae > Streptophyta > Magnoliopsida > Fabales > Fabaceae > Trifolium > Trifolium pratense. The sequence continues at coordinate 52,347,082 of NC_060060.1, forward strand.
GAAGATGTCTCAAACCCAGAACATGTTTTTAAATTGAAGAAATCACTGTATGGTCTGAAACAAGCTCCAAGAGCTTGGTATGATAGACTCAGTAATTTCCTTCTTGAAAAGGGTTTTGAAAAAGGAAAGGTTGACTGCACACTCTTTAGAAAAACAACCAAAGAAGACATTTTAATCATTCAAATTTATGTTGATGATATTATTTTTGGTTCAACTAATGCTTCCTTGTGCAAGAACTTTTCTAAGATAATGCAGGATGAATTTGAAATGAGCATGATGGGAGAATTGAAATTCTTTCTTGGAATTCAAATCAATCAGAAGAAGGAAGGAACTTATGTTCATCAATCAAAATATACCAAGGAACTTCTGAAGAAGTTCAATCTAGATGACTGCAAGATAATGAACACTCCTATGCACTCAACTACCAACATGAGCAAGTCAGATGATGAAGGAAAAGTAGATCAAAAGGTCTACAGAGGTATGATTGGTTCCTTACTCTATCTGACAGCCTCTAGACCAGATATTTTATTCAGTGTATGCTTATGTGCAAGATTCCAGTCAGATCCTAGAGAGTCTCATCTTACTGCTGTAAAGAGAATCTTTAGGTATCTGAAAGGAACAACTAATCTTGGACTTCTCTATAAGAAATCCAATGATTATGTGCTAAATGGATTCTGTGATGCTGACTATGCTGGAGATAAAATTGAAAGAAAATCCACAAGTGGCAATTGTCAATTTGTTGGTGAAAACCTTATCTCCTGGGCTAGTAAGAGACAAACTACTATAGCTTTGTCTACAGCAGAAGCAGAATACATTTCAGCAGCTAAGTGTTGCACACAACTACTCTGGTTAAAATATCAGTTAGAAGATTATCAGGTAAGCAGTAACAATATTCCTTTATATTGTGATAATACTGCAGCCATTCATTTATCTAAAAATCCTATTCTACACTCTAGAGCCAAACATATTGAAATTAAACACCATTTTATCAGAGATTATGTTCAGAGAGGCATTATAGATATTAAGTTTGTTGATACTGAAAATCAATGGGCTGACATATTTACTAAAGCCTTACCTGTTGAAAGATTTGATTTTATAAAGAAACATCTGAACATGTTTTCAATCTCTGAATGAAAATTTTTTTTTGGGCTTTTAAAGTGTAAGAGGTTATGTATATCAGAACTTATGATTCAGAACATCTGAAACACAAGCTCCGAAGTACTTGACTCTGATAGAGAATTTTAAATAACTCAGAGGCTCTGAACTATTTAAGTGGGAAACGTTTAGTATTCACTGCTGAACAGTTGTCCATTAAAATAGCAGTTACCGAGTAAATTTCTGCACGTGGTCTACGTGTGTCAGGTAGTGGGTGGTTAATGATGACTTTTGGTATTCAACTTTCTGTCAATTAGCGTAACTTCCCAAATTTGCTATTTTCGTGTTAACTGTGTGCATTTAAATAAAACTTACACAATACACTTGCACACTTCTCACTTTCACAACCTACACTTTCATATTCTCTCTAAACCTCCAACAAACTTTCTTTCTCTCTCGTTAGTTTCCAAACCCTACCCTATCTCCAACAATGGCTGGACCTTCGTCGTCAACAAAGATTCCACCTTTTATGTTCAAAAATCTTCAAATCGTTGGGAACGAGATGGAGTTTCCAGAATCTGAGCTCATATTTCTTTCTGAAAAGATGATCGACTTCGACAGTATAAAGGCAAATGGGTTTGATGTGAAACATTACTTCTCCGCTCAAGGTTGGGATAAGTACTTCAGCATGTTAAATGGTCCTATTTACCCAGATCTCTTGAAGAAATTCTGGATGAAAGCTAAGGTCTTTGACAAGCATGAAGCTAAGGAAGAAGAACGTGCTGCTATTGAGAGAAATCCTAGTTTAAAAGGTAAATCTAGGAAAGAAATGGGTTTATTGGAATTCACTGGAAAGCAAATTAGGTCTAACATCTGTGGTATGAACCTAGCTTTCTCTCCTATTCACTTTATTGCGTTGCTTGGTTTGGATAACTCTGGGATAGAGTTGGATGTTTTTGAGAAGGACACAAGGTACAGAGATGATCTTCTGGCTCTGATGTGTACAGATTTGAAACTGAAGGGTAAAGTCAAGGGTTTGACTGACGTCTGCAGAGTACTTTTCAAGATCATACTAGCTTCTATCAGTCCAAGAGTTGGTGGTACTGATACTATTTCCTGGACTCATCGTCATCTGATCTACTTTCTTCTGAAAGAAATGAAGGTGAATCTGGGAGAATATTTCTTTGAGAGGATCTGTGAGGCAATCTTCTTAAGCAAATCTCAGAGGAAGACAGCTATAGCCTATCCAAGATTACTCTCAGACCTTCTATATCAAGGTCATGTTGTTGAGAATCTGAAGAAGTTTCATCCGGAACTTGTTGAAAAGAAATTTACTCCTGAAATTCTGAATGTCAGCTTCCTCACCAAGATGCGTCTCATCTCATCCAAAGTGGTTCCACCTCCACAAGAGTTTACAGCCAGTCTTGAAGATCGTCTGTATGTGGATGGATATCCAGTTATCTCAGAAGCTGATGCTGAGCACATCATTCAGGACTATTTGGAAGTGCTCAGACAAGAAGGATTTGTTGTTGATAGAAGTATGGTCCCTCCAGCTCCTGTAAACATGTATAATCCTAAGAGGAAACCAAAGAGGAAAGCTGAACAAGAAAAACCAGATCTTCTGGCTCAGAAGAAGGTTAAGGTAGAAGAAGCTACTGCTGAGCAAAGAACAAAGAGGAAACATGAAGCTTTGACTGGAAAAGCTGCTGCACCATCATCAAAGGAGCCTATCATTGTTGATGATGAAGAGGAAAGTGAAGAAAGTGAATCCTCTGAATCAGAAACTGAATCTGATGAAGAGTCTCTGGCTGCTCGTTTGAGGAAAAGACCTGCTCCTACTCCTAAAGGTAAAGGTAAGTCTACTAAGTACATCTTTAATGAAGCTGAAATTGGAATAGGTTATACTAAACCACTTAGGACTATACTTCCTGAACCCACAATTATTCCAACCTCTGATAACCCTCTTTCTGAACTCGAAAAACATCTGAGCCCTGACCCTCTCAATAATCAACCTCAACCACAACAACTATCACCTGACATTCCACCATCTGAACCTCAACCAGATATTCCAAATGCTGAACCAACCTCTCCTATCAAACAACCCTCTCCTAACCCAACCCCTGAACAAATTGCTCCTGAACCAACCCCTGAACATAAATCTCCTGAACCATCTCCTGAACATATTTACCCTGAATCAACTTCTGACATCTCATCATCTGAACCAACCCCTGAACCCCATCCTAACCCAAGTGCTGAACATGCTTCTCCTGAGCGTATTCACACTTGTGCTCCCAAGCCTTCAGATGCAGAAGTTGTGATTATTGACAACCCTGCTACTGAAACACCTAATCTCTCTACCATTCCCAATCCTTCACCCTCATCATCTAACCCTTTTTGTAATCTATCCACTCAGTTTCATGATGACTTACGTAGATTATCTAAGATAAAGGACAGGTTCTTAGTTTGTCCTTCTGATGTGGACCTAGAAGTGTCAAGCATTAAGGCAAGGATTTGCAATGCTTTGGATGATGCTGCTGAAGAAATTAAGGCTGTTGTTGGTAAGAGGGATCTGGATGTGATAAGCTTCATGAGGGAAAGTTTGGCTAGGGCTGAGTTAAAGAGGTTAACGCCGTTCAATCATGAAGAACATGAGCGTGCTAAGCTTGCCGCTATATCTGCTGCTGTGAGGCGTCTGTCTGCATTCAAGGATTGCTGGGTTGATTCTACTATTTTGCAACGACTTGAGGATCAACGGATTGAAAATGAACGTCTGGAAGAAGCTGCTGCTAGAGTTGCCGAGTTGGCAAATGAGCTACATAATGAGGATGCCACAGAAGAGGATGTACCGAATGTGCTGAACCAGGATGATGTCCTGATGATTGATTATCCAGAGGAAGGTGAACCCTCTGATAAAGGCAAGGCACCTTTGGTTGAAGAACAAGCGCCTTTGGTTCAAGATCAAGCTCCTGTTGTGGCTGATCAGTTGCAGATCTTTCAAGAAGCTCTGAGGGAGCAGCAAGAAGGTTTGGAAAGGCAAAGGACAGCTCACCTCAACTTGGAATCCAAAGTGGATGGTCTGGTTTCCAACGTGGGATCTCTGAATGACAAATTCGACCAGCTCTTAGCCTTTCTTAAGAAACCCTAGGATTCTATGCACTTGCTTTAAGCTTTCTTGTTATTTTCTTGTTTATCTTCTGAACACTTTTTCTGGTTTATCTATTTCAAGTTGTTTTGTTTATGTTTTGCTTGATTACTTCTTTCATGTTCACTTGATATTTATATTTTTTGATAAATAAGAACATAAGAACACAAGATGCTTTTTAAAACGAAAATTTTATTAATGCTCTAACAATGTTGAGTACATTGGTAAAAAGAAAAAGAAAAAGACAACCTAATCCTAATCAGATGGATAAAACTCAGAAGAAATCTCTGATTTCTCCTCAGCATCATCTGATGAAATCTCTATAGGATCTGGGTTTTGCTCTTCTTCTTCTTCTTCCTGTTCTTCTTCTGGAACATAGCCAGCCAAGAACTCAACATAGTCAGCATCATCTTCATTCTCTTCAGCTTCAGAATCTGATGAGATGATTATTATCTCAGCGTCTTGTGGTTTCTTGTTGTCTTCTTTATCCTTCTCATCTTTTTCGCGTTGCTCGTCATCTTTCTTTCTCTTAAACTCTGCGATGCGTAAACTAAATCTTTTCATTATTCCCAATCTCTCTTGCTTCACTTGTTTATTCTTGTTTTTACGTGAAGCAGGCATGTTAACTCGTTCACCTTTTTATAAACCTTTGAGCGCGTTGGTTTTTCGTTTTTGAAATTAATTCACCTTTGTAACAACCACTCTTCTTCTTTGACTGTCTTGGTTATATAATTTTTTTTTTATTTTTTGATAATGACAAAAGGGGGAGTAGTTACGCATTAATTGATAAGTGATAAGTTCAAAACTGAAACCACACTTTTATCTCGCTTTTATCCGTTAAGTTAAAAGTTGTTACTTTTAAGTTGTATTACGTATTTCAAGGTGGAGACTAAGTTAGTTGAAACTGAAATAAATTTCATAAGTAAGGATAAGTTAAGAGTGCAATTTTAACTTAGCCTTATGAGACTTAGGGGGAGAGCTTGCAAACCTCTCACTCTGAAGAAAGATATGAAATTTGTTTTATTTCAAACCATCTTAATCTTATACTAAATTAAAATATCATGGATAAAACATAAAGTTCAGACTTTATGAAGTATCAATCTTAGGGGGAGCTTGCAAACCTCATAAACCTAAGAGAAACATGATAAGTTAATTTAACAACAATTGTCAATTAATACTGATGTTTGTCATCATCAAAAAGGGGGAGATTGTTGGAACAAAATTGATTTAAAAATGTTTGCCCCTAAATCTATAAAGGTTTTGATGATAACAAAGTATTAATTAACAATTGGAAGGACTAAAAATTTATTTTAAGTGCGCAGATATAAGCATCATATAAGCTCTGAGTGAAGTTCAGAGGATGTGAATTCAGAAGTTCACAAGCGCTCAGAAGATGTTGGACTTCAGAAGTTACAACCTTCAGAGGATGAAGTCTTCAGAACTTCTTGAGTGACTAAAGCGTCATCAACCTCTGAAGATCATTTTGATATCTGTGAAGATTCTCTTTGCAAGTCAACTCTTCTATCAATGAAGAAAAGGACCTTTCAAGCCTGATCAGTTCAGCTACCCTCTGTTTGTCTGTCCTAACTTGAGAACGTGGGTCTTCAGTTTTGTTAGCTGAATAAGGAAAGTCTTCTCTGCTGTAGTCAAAGTACCTGAAACTCTTTCTTAGTTTTGGATACAACCAAACTGCATCAAGACAGACTGCTTGAAGACAAAAGATTATCAACTCCAACGGTTCTTTTTGCAACGACTCTTTTCTGGTGATATATATACTAGAAGGATAAGCTGCAAAGAAAAAGAGAATTTATCAAGGATTGAACGTGCGCTGAACAAACTCTGAACTTTGTGTATACAAGCTCTGAACCTCTCATCAAGTGTTTTTGCACTTTAGTCAAATACTCTGTACTAATTGTATTTGCTCTCTTTAGGTTCATTTAAGAGCACTTGTATATTTTTATATACTTTACTATTACTTGAGGAAACTTAAGCTTGTGTGCTTAAGTGTGAAGTCTTAAGCTTGTGTGCTTAAGCATTGTTGAGAAGTCTCTTGCTTGTGTGCTTGAGCAGGTGTAATCTTGTGTGATTATAGTGAAATCCCTTGGAAGTGCAAGGGGACTGGACTACTCTCGTTTTGTGAGAGGAACCAGTATAAATTGCTTGTGTGATCTCTCTCTCTCTCTCTATCTTGCTTTTGTTTGTGTTATTTATCCGCTGCTAACGTAGTTGAGTTAAGAACTTGAAAAAGTTTTAACTTGGCTAAAACACAATTCAACCCCCCCCCCCCCCCTTCTTGTGTTTTCACACCTTCAGTGATCAATAAAGATAACATAATAAGAAAAACCATTAATTGAAAGGAAAGGAGCAGGGCCCCATACATCAGAAAAAATAATGTCCAAAGGACTTTTACTGGATAAACTAGACTTATTGAAAGGTAACTTATGACTCTTATTAGCTAAGCAATCAGAACAATGATTATTAGAGGAAATAAAAGACAACTTGTGGGACTTGAGGACACAACGGAGAATACGGGAATCTGGATGGCCGAGACGGTTGTGCCAGAGTTCAGTGGAAGGTGGCTTGACGACATGGTGAAGTTGAGCTGAGTTGTGGCTGGATGGTAAGGTGTATAGGTTGCCTTCATTGTTTCCTTGCAGCAACATCCTCCCTGTCTTCAAATCCTTAATTTCAAAGTGCCATGGGAAAAATTCAATTGAAACATCATTAGCTTTGCATAATTGTGAAACCGAAATAAGATTTTGAGAAACATTTGGAACATGCAAGACATCACATAAAGCAAGTGGTTTAGATGAAGTTGAAATAGTAGTGTTACCATTATGCAAAATTGAAAGAGGTTTACCATCGGCAACAAAGAGTTGATCAGGTTCAGTTACTTCTTTAGCAAGAGTGAGATTGGCTAGATCATTTGTAACATGATGGGAAGCGCCGGAATCTAGCAGCCAAGAGGATTCTCGATCATTCTGTTTTCGCACATGATGAGCACGAGGCTTTGCAGAATTTTTAGAAGGATAGCCGCGAAGCTCATTACAATCCTTTGCGATGTGGTCTCGCTTGTCACAATATTGACAAACTGAACCTGGTCGAGTATTGTTTGATGTAGAGGAATAAGGCCTGCGAAATCGAGATTGGTGCTGATTAGAACGGTTATAGTGGTGATTGCTACGATGAGCCATATTGGCGGTGATAGGAGCAGATAGAGTGTGTTGTTCATCACGTTGAAGGTAGATTTCAAAGTTTACCAATTTATCAAATAACTGATCAAATTGGATAGGTGTGTCTCTGGTGCGAATGGAAGTGCTGAACTCACGGAAGGTAGGGCCAAGGCCATTGACAGCGGCAATAACGAGGTCGAGGTCATCAACGGGGTGTCCAATTAAGGCTAGTTCATCACCTATGGAACGAATGGTTCGCATGTAGTCATGAACAGAAGAGGAACCTTTGGAAATGGTTGCAAGTCGCTCTTTGAGTGACATAATTCTGGCACGCGAACGATTTGAGTAGGCCTTTTTGAGTTTGTTCCATGCATCAGCAGAGGATGTGGCAGATGCGATGACAATTTGTGCTTCCTGCCCATACGAAGCCATGAGAGCAATGGTGATGTGGCTGTCTTGGCGACACCAATGGAGGTAATTTGGATTCTCAGTTTGAGCATCTTTTTCACCAGTGGTAGTAGGAGATGGACAAGGGGTTGAACCTGTTACATAACCAACAAGGTTGTTGGCAGTGAGTAAATTCATGAATAGCTTGTGCCAGGTGGGGTAGTTTGTGCCATTAAGTTTGATGGGGAAATTGGAAGAAAGGTTGAATTCAACCAAGGGAGCATTAGGCGCTGCAGAAGTAGAAGACATTGTTTAAAAAAAATTGTTGTTAAGCACAATAGGCTCTGGATACCATAAAGAGGTTTGAATTGAAAGAGATTTTCATTGAATTGTATCAGATACAAGTTGTACATTTATACACATGAATTAAGCTAAATGATAGGAACTGAATTAAGCTAAACTATAGGAACAAGGTATGCTATGATCCTATATATCAGTATAAACAAAGTAAATTCAAATTAATGGATAAGCATGAACAATTGGCTTCTAGATAATTTTATCTTCTACAGTGTTGGCCTACAATAGCAAGCATGGTGTGAATAATGAATAAGGGACAAGATGGAATTTTAAGTTGCTGCGAGTAGGGATGGCAACGGGCATCCATGGGTGCGGGTTTGACACTTACCAAACTCACACCCGAAATCATCACCCAAATCCAAAACCAAACCTAAAGATTGTTCGGGTGGCAAAACAACACCCACGCCCACACCCATTGGGTTCAGGTTTTTTCCACCCAAACCCGCAGCACATTTGAAAATAATTTGCAAATTTAAGAAATTAAATTCCAACATAGACTTTGAATTAAATTACAACTAAAATTAAGGTCTTCCAAGAAAATTCAAACCTAGACTTTCAAGAAATTACAACATAGACTTTCAAGAAATTAAATTACAACTAAAATTTAAGGTCTTCCAAGGAAATTGAGGGAGACTATGGGGGTAATTAGGTAATTATAAAATATTTCGGGTGGATGTATGAGTTTCGGGTGTGGGTTTGACTGATACCAAACACACACCCATATTATCGGGTGTCACCCGAACCCAAACTCAAACTCAGTCAAATCGGGTTTCGCCCGTTGACTTGGGTTTGGGTTCGGGTGGATTTCTCGGGTTTGGGTTCGGGTGGATTTCTCGGGTTTGGTTTTTTTGTCATCCCCGGCTGCGAGAGCAATAAGGAAGGTCAAATGTGGGGATCTTTTTAGATGAAACGATTAAAAGTTGTGTAGTATTTAGTAACAAAGAAGGATGAAAAAGAAATTTATCATCCTAGTATTCAATGCCATATACAGCAAGGTGGTAGAGAGTAGAGAAGTTTATCCCCATTAATTGTTCTACCAAGAAACAAGTTTTACAAAAGTTTTCATTCAGAGCAATTCCAACTTTGGCATCAGATATGCTAGACCTGCAAATGAAAGAGAAATTCAACATAGTAATAATTACTATTGGATTGAGGGAACACACTAAAACTAATCATGATAGGTTATCTTCAATGAAGCCTAAAGTTGCTTCAAAAAATAAACATCTCTCGACTCTCGGTAATACCACATCATCTACGGAGAAATAGTTTAGTATGTAAAAATAAAAAATCAAAACAATCACCAAAATGAAATCAGAAAAGTGAAAATTGAATTACCATTTACAACTGATACCGATCCTAAAATGTATAAAATCGAACTTGTGAACAATTTCAATTCAATTATATATCCATAAGGAATGGATAGAGTTATAAATTTGATTTGTTCATGCGAATACATCGAGTTCAGAGTCACCAAACAGAAATGAAAATCTGTAAGATACAGATAAAAGTTTTACAGAATATGGCGCATCCCTCATCTAGTTTCACTAAAGCATAAAATATCAGCTACATTGTAATGCAATTATGGGGATAGTCTAGTCGTCATCTTCTTCCATATCTGATAATTCTGCATCCTCATCAGAGTCATTGTCACTCTCGGATTCACTCACTACATATATCTTTTGAGTACGATTAGCCCTCTGAGGTCTTTCCCTTGCTGGCTGTGGTGCGATCTCAACCACCTCATCCTCTGAGATAGGAGAGTTAGAAGCAGAACCTGCAGACAAATCTTCAATTGAAGACTCCCCCGTCTTTCTCACTTTCTTCTTTGGTGATGTAGCTGTACTTTCAGCTGGCTGCAACATACCAGTTAATAATTTTTTACCCAATGTTTGCTTGGTGCCTACATTTCTTTTCTTGGGCAAGGCAGGTGCCTTGGCATTTTGAGCAGCAGGCTTTCTCCCTCCCTTCTTAGCTGGGGCAGCCTTCTGTTGTACTTCGAAGTTGTCATCATTTTCATTATCACTATCTGATCCCAAAACTATGGTACTTGACATCTTTTTGGCACCACCCCTTTTGTTAATCTGTTTCTTCCCAGCAGGCACAGGTTCATCACTTTCCATGGCTGTGAAAGAAAAATCCAACTTCAGTACTAGACTACTGGCAGGTATAGCCATATGTACTATATATTTGCTATTTTGCTTGGCTAATGAATTGAAGATTCAGAACATTTAACTACTTCAGCCAAAAAAATATCTACCTCCTGACTTTTCACCAGATGATTCAAAGTTATACGCAGCTAGGCGTTCTTGAAGAGATGGAATATCGCTTTCATCGCCAGCTTTCTGATGATAGGCATATTATGAAAATGTAAGTGTTTAAACATGATTGGAAGGACAAAAATATAGTACAGGAATTTGGCAATTGCCATACCTTCTGAGTATTCTTAGAGCCTGCTTGTCCTTTTGGTTTTACAACTTCAACAGCATTCTCTGATGATGCAAATCGAGAAAGTTCATACCCGGAAGGATATCAAAATTTGAAAGATAACACATAATAATATTATTAATAAACGAATAAAACAACAACTCAGGCATACCAATTTCCATTGAATAATTATCATTCTCTGGCTCAACATCTTTGTTCTTCTTAGTGTTCTTTCGTGGTTGTGGTGGCTTCTTTGCGGGTTTAGCAGCAAAACCATTGGCTGTCTTTTTACTTTCTTGGCTTGATCTCTTTCGATCATCTTCTGCCTCTTTGCTATCTAGCTCCTGAAATACACACAAAAGATAATAATAATAATCAAGAGATAATAATAATACAGACCTTCATTATTTGAAATACAACAAAACAAATTAAGTAATTTTCTCTTACATCAAGTTTCTTTTCAAAATCATCCAAATCCTTCAACCACAATGACTTTGTTGGGGTTCCCATCAAAATCTCATACTCCTTTTCCTTTTCAGCCTTTTCATCTAGCAGCTTCTGCACACTTTCAAGGGTCAAAGTTCCAATAGATAGGGATAAAAGATACTCGTAGTCACCCCATGTTGCTCCTTCAACACTGACAGGCCGGGATACAGTTTCCTGCTCATCTTCCTGCCCTTCTGAATTGTCATCATTTGCCCCTGCAACTTGTGGTTCTGCAGATTTACCTTTCCGTATGGGAGTAAAACCTTTCTGCTTCAGCTCAATCAATAATTCAGCTTTTTTCCGGTTGCTCACAATAATTTCTCCGTTCACAACCCCTAATATAAACCTGACTTTGTTGTCCAAAATCAACAAAAGGCGTTCAAGGTTGGCCAGTATATATTTCTGCATGCATGCACAAATTTCATTTCAGTTCATATTAACTAAAAGGTACAGAATATAAAGAAAGACCTTTCATAATAACATTGACACAATAACTCACCTTTCTCCTCTCATAATACTCCATCCGTAGTGGATAAAACTCTTCAAGAACTGCATAAGAAATAACACAAAATTTAGAATGAAAAACATTACAGAATTTTGTGATTCAAAACAGTTATGCATAGCGAAGGTTTTACTTTGTTCTGGAGTGTCAAATTTCTTAATTTTTCCCTCTGCATCGAAAAGATGCATGTTACTTGTGCTAATAGTGTTAGTCAATTTAAATTTCTTGAATAGTCCTTCTTGCATGATTGAAGCTATTTTTTCAGGCTTCATCTTGACTTCAATGTCTACAATTGCATCATCCCCATTTTGCCTGAAATCCTGCAACCAAAAAAAAATTCACATGAAGAAAAAGGACACAAATTAACGTATTGTACATATGGTAAGAAAATGATTGGGTCAAGTTACCTCAATGAGAGGATCCTTGACATTAGGCGTCCCATCAGTTATGGATTCAAGGAACTGCTTGTAATCTTGAGTCCACTTCCGTACAGGAAGCTCTGTGATTCTGAAAGTTTGTTCATCTATTTCCACCACTGAGCCACTGACTATATAGCCTCCTTCCTTCGCGCTTTTCTCAATGGTTCCTCTAAATCCTCTGTACCATGGATCCATCGGCACCATTTCCTCTTCATTTAACAAACGCCTAACGTTGGCAATAATTTCCTTTGGATTATAGTTGGGAATGTAAGAACTCCAACCTGTCCCAATTCCTTCACTGCCATTGACAAGAACCAAGGGTATAATTGGTATGTACCTGTGTGGAAGCAGAATCTCAGTCAGTTCTATGTATATGGTGTTCCTCAGCCGTCAGTAATCACAAACAGAATAGCATTTTAGAAAGAAAGGAGAAAATAAAATACCAGTTTGGTTCAATGGACCTTCCCTCCTCATTCAAGTACTCAAGAAGCTTATCATCATCTTCGTGGAAGAGACAACGAGTAACAGTATTTAGCTCAGTGTAAATGTATCTGGAACTTGCATGGTCTTTACCACCCTGGAGAGAGAAACATAACCAGTAAATACAAATTTCATACAGAAACTTTGTGAACATTGCAACAAAGGCTTATACAGGTTCATCTCACCAAGTTTCGAGTACCAAATTGACCGTTTGGTTTGAGAAGATTGATGTTGTTGCTACCCACAAAATCTTGTGCCATTCCAATAATTGTGCTAGCAAGACTTTGTTCACCATGGTGGTAAGCAGAGTGCTCAGACACATAACCAATAAATTGGCCAACTTTGATTTCTTTTACCAATTTTTTCTTAAATGAGCAGAAAAGAATCTTCCTTTGACCAGGTTTAAGGCCATCAACCATAGAGGGAATGGACCTCTGGAGATCTGCCCTTGAGAACAATATAAGCTCTTTGTTAACAAAGTTCTTGTAGTTAATGAGTTTAGCTTCATGATCACGACAAGTGCCAGGCTGCAATAACAGAGAATGGTAAAATTTATGTTAACTAAACACCCAAGATGCGTAGGCTTGTATTAGCATATTCTCATATTGATAAACATCACACCTCAAAATTACGAATCCAGGTCTTCCTATCTTCAGCTTTTTTCTTACTGAATGCCAGCTCAATGGCATTTCCATCAAGTTCATCTTCCCATATGAAGTCTTTTTTGTGCTTATCAAGATCTCGAAAGTACTCTCTCCCTTCTTGGGGAGTACTTGTACCCAACCCCTATACAAATACCAAAAGAAACAAAATAACCAAACGCGGAAAGAAAGAATTATAAACACAAAAGTAATGGAGGTTCTCTGTGGGTGGATTTACAAGATTTCAAAAGTAATCCCTCCCTTTCCTTAGTAGATTTACACACTTGACTGTATGTGCAGTGCAGGGCAGGACACCTATTAAAGGTCTCCCACCTTCAAAACATATATATAGTATAAAAGAAAACCCTATAAGGTTGATTCAAATGAATTGATTGCTGCTAGCTATCACACATTTATTATGTAAACATAGCATATGTTATTCTTTGACAGAAACTTGGTACATGTTGTGCCATTCAAATATCAAATATACTGTTTTTTTTAAGTAAAAAAAAATGTCAAGACATATACAAAATTATTTTCCTTTTTTTAGCGAAATACATATATAGGTTGGAATATTTATTTGACCAATGTATTGACCAACCAAAAGTAAGAACAATATTGTTCAATTTTATAACAAAATGTGTGTACACACACACACACACACACAGATATAGGTTGGAATATATATTTGTCCAATGTATTGGACAGCCAAGAGTAAGAACAATATTGTGCAATTTTATAACAAAATGTCTTAATTGATAATTATTAAATAAGATTTCATCATTTATACTACATACACGTATATAGTGATATATTTACAATTATAAGCGTAAAAATAGAGGTTCTCCATGCTTACGAGTTACAAAAACAAACCTTATAGTACTTTAGCTTCCAACCGTTTGCACTATTTCCCAATCTTTCTCTCCACCTTTCATATTCCGGCATGGAATAAAATGATAATTTTGTCCCATTTGAATGAGAAGCCTGCAGTGAAAGATAAAGTATCTCATTAAAAAAAAACAGAAAAAGAGAATTTTTTTTTAATGTAGATAAGATATGATATCCAAGAGGGATCTTTTATTCAACAGTATGTACAGCTTAGTGTTTTCATTATCAAATATACAATATACAGCATTAATAATACTAACCCTTATTATGGGAGTGGTAAACTCAACCATGAAAGATGGAACTTTAAGTAGTGATGGCCAGAATGAATGAATGAAGTTTATCAGTAGCCCTTTGATGTGGGAGCCATCATGATCCTGCATCACACATAAAGTTGAGCTATTATAATCCCGGAGAATAAGAAAACCATACATAGTAGTACTTAGTCATCCATGCCTCATCATACTACTGCAACTGCACATAAAAGTCAAAACATTAATAAACTATGATCTTTAAGTAGCTCTCACCTGATCAGCCATAATCATCAAATGACCATATCTCAAAGACTTCACGTTTGTGTACTCTTTGTTTTGCTGCAGTCCAAGAATCTTCTTTATATTTTGAATTTCTTCATTTTCCATTATCTGTTTACTGCTAGCTTCTCGCACATTGAGCAATTTGCCTCTCAATGGAAACACACCATAGTGGTCTCGACCCACAACAGAGAGCCCAGCCATCTTCATACAAAAAAATAACAAATTAAGTCAGGTGTTCTACATTCGTTGTAAATGACTATATTCTACTACATTTTCTTTGTAAATGACTATATTCTTTGAAATATACTTTTTCTATTAGTATTTGTATACACACAATAGACAACAACTTACAGCAAGGGCCTTGGCAGAATCTCCTTCTGTCAATATCAATGTACACTTCTCTGAGTTCCTTCCACCAGCATCATTGGCATCCTCAAGCTTTACAATCCCACGGATCCTCTGGGTCTTGGTTCCATCAGTTTTCTTCAAATTTTTACTTTGCTTAAAATCTGCCCATGATAGGAGGGTGTCCACTATTCCAGATTTTTCAACTGCAGAGATTTACAATATGTGAGTGTAAATGAGAGCGCAACTTCCAGTTAATTGATCATATTACAGCCAGCAAATGAAGCACTACTAACCATCCTTCAGCATTGATTCTGGAACATCACATTTCGAACCAAAACTAGCTTGTCTAGTCGTGAGAGTCTCCTTAGTTTGAGAATCAAAAGCAGGGTTGTCAATAAGAGCATTGACGAAAACCCACAAATGATTCTTCACAGTGTGAGCTTTCACATTGGCATCCTTCTTTTTCTTATTTACTTTATTCATTACATGGGCAGTAATCTGATTGGTGATGTAATCAACATGAGTCCCACCTTTGATTGTAGCAATGGAGTTAACAAAGCTGACCTGGTGAAAAAACAAATTAACGTGTAAGACAAAAGATTAACATCAATGAACCTTATATACTAGTACTTCCGAAGTTCATTAGTCACCTGTTGAAACTGCCCATCACTTAGACTCACGCAAATCTCCCACCTATCACCTACTTTTGCATGAATCCTAATAACAACAACAAAATCAAGTTATATTAACAACAGCAGGGAAACACACCCATACACACACATTGAGTTTTCAAGCTATATATCTATAGAAACGAACCTTGGCAGGGGAGTTGGTTTGGACTTCTCGGCACATTTCAGAAAGAGATCAGCATAATCACGGAACGACTTAAAACGAATCAAGGTGCCATTAAGTTCAACCTTAACAGTCTTTCCAAAGCACCCTGCCATGTCCAGCACACGCTTTTTCATCAAGGCAACAACGTCCTCTTCAAGATATGTCATTTTGAACTTCTCCAAGTCAGGCTTAAATGTCACCTTTGTCCAATTCTCATTAGCTTTGCATTTGGTTATCACTGGCTCAGACTTCGTCCCCATATTGTTTGAGAAAACCTTCATAACACAGCCAATTAACCCAACCATTAATATATACCCATATAAATAACCACAAACAGCTTCGTCAATGGTCCATAAACTCAAGCAAAGAAGATGAACTTAAAGTAACCAAAATTAGGCTTTATGATTAACAAACAAAGTAAGGAGAATCATTCAATTGAAAGCCAAAATTAAAACATTCTAATGATTCTGCATTGTTAGCACCACAATGAAAGCACTAACCTGAGCATATACCTATACCTATGAACCATCATGTATACCCAAACTTTAGTTAATCGTCATCACTAAAATAAAATTTAATCTAAAAAACCCTAGCAAAAACATTAAATTGAATGCACCACAAAAAATCATAGACCAAAAATTGAGACAAACACTATAATGATTGTGCTTTGTTGATGAAAGCACAAATGTCGAACCTACATATAAACTATCAGATAAACCAAATCTTCATTTCATTCGAAATTAAAAACCATAACAAGACCCTTAATCCATAAAAAATCATAGCCAAAAATTGAGATAAACAATGCAATGATTTTGCTCTGTTAACACAAAAATGAAAGTACAAATGTAGAATCTACATATAAATTATAAAACAAACCAAATCATCAGCTCAGTAAATTCAAAATTAAATTTAAAAACCATATAACAAGATCCTTAATCCACAAAATTAATGAATTGAAACAAACGTCTGCAACGATTCTACATTGCATGCAGCAAAATGTAGTCACCAATTGAGCACATACCAAAATATAATCATATAAACAAAAACTTCAGTTCATTACACCAATCACTAAAACCCTAGCAGAATCCTATAACAACAAATTCAATTGCAGTTCATTACACCAAACATTTAAAAACCCTAGCAAAATCCTAAATCAACAAATTCAATTTCAGTTCATTACACTAAACATTAAAAACCCTAACAGAATCATAAATCAACAAATCACTACCTGCTTATACTTCTTTAGACGACGTCCATCAGCCGTCTCGATAACAAACTCGGTCGAAAAAATATTCGTAAGCTTAGCACCATAACCGTTACGACCACCAGTAGTTTTCTTCACATTATCATCATAGTTACTACTAGTAAGAAGATGACCGAAAATCAGTTCAGGAACATAAACCTTCTCTTCCTGATGAATCTCAACCGGAACACCGTCACCGTTATTGTAAACAGAAATCGTATTCCGTTCAGGATCGATCGTAACCTTCAGTGAATCCATTGACGGGTCTCGCTGTTTGTTATCAGCGGCATTAACGAGAATCTCGTCGAAGATTTTGTAAAGTCCAGGAACGTACGAAATTGAACGGTTAACCATTTCGTCATTTTCGTAAACCCAGAGATTTTGAGTGTGTTTTTCAATTGAACCAACGTAGGTATCAGGACGGAGGAGAATGTGTTCGAGCTGTGTTTTCTTTTGGTACATTTCTTCAATTGTTTTCGAAGGAATGTTGGCGGCGTTGCTGGTTTGGAGAGGTCGTTTTTCCATGGTGGTTTGTGTGGTGGTTGACACGGAGGTGGTGTCGCCGGTGGTTTTTGAGAGAGAGAGAGGAGAAAAAGTGAGAAATTCAAATGAGAGAGTGTGATGAAAAGAAATGAATGTAACGGTTGAATATTTGAGAACTCGTCAAAAACCAAATCCAACCTTTCTAAATTAAGTGAAAAATAGCGCTATTGGAGAAGGAGGTTTAATATTTGATTTTCAAGTCTCACGCCTAGTTTTTTAAATAAATAAGAGATTAAAAAATAGTTATCGGAGAAGTCTCGCATGCTAAAGTATCAAATAAATTAAGGTTATATATCAGACCTAAGTTATTTGTTTTTAGATGCACCAGTTGGTAGCACTTCAAACTTATATCTGACTTTTTTTTTTCTTCTTTTGTACTTTTTTGTTAGAGTGTTGTAAAATGTATTTAGGTATTTGCTTTGAAGAGTGTAGATGTATTGGGAGTCACGGGAAGGTTGAGGGAGTGTAAGTGTATTGAGAGTTATGAAAAAGTTGAGTGTAGTCTATGTGTTGTAGCAATTTTCACATAGTGTTTATTTTTTTGTTGTGAATTTTGACAACGGTCGTAGTTTTTTTTTTTTTCCGATTTTGGAGTTTCCACGTTATCTTTTTGTGTTGTGATTGTTTTATTTTATTTTCTCTATGTATTTTTTTTGCCAACAAACACCTCAAAATATGAGGACTATTTTGTCAATTTAATCTCGTATTCCCTCCTTTACATCAAATTCAAATTTTATTTTTTTTTATACAAAAGGGGCCAAAGCCCAAAAGAAAAGAAACTACAGAGAGATGACTCTAGGGGTAGTTATCCCCATAACATCAGCTAACAACAATGAGTTCAGACTCACAGGACATTGCTCATACACACGCATCCCCGGCTCATGATCACACTCCAAATTAGCAAGAGCATCAGCACAAGCATTTGATTCACGATAAGAGTGACAAATCTTAACTTCCCAATCCATACCAAGTAACCGTCTAATTTCTTGAATAATTCTCCATCCAACAACACTTCCATCCTTGTCGCTTTGAAGAGTGTGTACCACAACATTAGAGTCGATATGCAGCGCAATCTTTTTGAAACCTCTATCATATGCAAACGTGAGACCATCAAAGACCCCCCACAGCTCTGCAATGTATGCATTACACCGACCCAAATGATGTGAGAAACCCCCGAGTCATTGACCACACGAGTTTCTTAGCAGTCCCCCGCATCCAGCAGTGCTACCGCACCTACTAGCACCATCGGTATTGAGCATTATCCAATCTCCTTCCGGACCATTCCACCCAATTTGTACTACCTCCTTAGTTATTATATGCGATGTTATCTGCGAAACATTGGCTCGCTTATAATGATGAACCCAGTTCATGATCACCTGCCACGGTTGACTCGGCCTCACTCGCTCATCTCCATGAGGCTCTTTGTTACGCCAAAGCCAAAGAAAATGACACCCGACTGCCCACACACAACTCCAAATACCTGCCTTCACTCTTCCAAAATCTTGCTGCAGGTTCATAGTTATCCAATCATGCAAATTAGCAGCATAAAAAGTATCTCCTGCTAAGTCATTCATCAAATTACACCAAATTACTTTGGCTAAGGGGCAGTCTCGAAGAACATGCATGGTATCTTCAACTATATCCACACAGTGCTTACACCAAGGTGTACAAACATTCATCTTACTCTTGCGATAATTTGTAAGTAAACGATCATGTTTCACCAACCATATAAAGCTACGAACTCGGTCCGGAACTTGCAGGCGCCAAACCCGCCGCCACACAACATCCCACTCGTCATCAAATTCAAATTTTAACTATTCCCAATCATTTAAATTTTCAGTTATTTTAAAAAAATAATTATAAATCATATTTTTTATTTTTATATTTTTTGTTTAATTATTTTCTTCTAGTTCTTTTTATGTCAAAACTCACGTGAGTCATCTCCATTTTTCTTTTCCTTCTAACACGCTTTTTCCTCTTCCTCTAACAAACTCTATTTATTTATCTACCTTATTCATCTTTATGATTTTTTATAACAAGAGGGCCTAAATTTAGAAAAATGGAACAAACTAACACCTACTCAATGGTGGAGTAACAACTCGTGCAATATCAAATGACAAAAAAATACATGATTTGGATATGACATTGTTCATATGAAATCAAGTAAGGGCGGATTCTAGCGTGGGTTAGCATGGCATGTCTCTCACCCGTGAGAGAGTGATTCTTACAGGCTGTGAGAGGTTTCTTCGATTTTTTTTTTAAGTAATTATTTTTAGTAATTATTAATAACATATTAAGACTAAAAAAAAATAACACTTAATAATAATTAAAAAAAATACTTTCCCTGATTCAAAAACAAACAAAAAAAAATACTTTCCCAACTAACAGATATACTCATTTATACAAAATATTATATACTTTCTTTGTAGCAAATCAAACGAACAAAGCAACCAGCTGTCTTCACATATGGTTGCCTTCAGCTCGTTGTCTTCATCAAATATTCGATAATATATCCATTTGTAGCAAATATTCGGTTGAGAAGGAGAGCAAAGTGAAGACAACGAGTTGTAGATCAAGAAGGTTCTCAGGAAAACAAAAGATCTGGAAAACGAAAGAGAGAATGAATATGAAGATAATACTTCTGAATGAATATTATCTATTTTCTAAATAGATAATACTAATATGCTAAGAGAGAATGAATATGAAAATCTAATTAAAAACCTAAACTAATTAATTAATCTGAAGATTAATAAAATAAATCACGATATAGAGGTTTTTTTCTTTTTGAATCAACACGATATAGAGGTTAAAGGACTGTTCATGGTGATGATTATAAATCACTCGTAGATCTTGTCCAACTCTTCCATTTCTTTCATAAGTTGGTTATTTCTCCTTTGATTCTTTCAGAGGTTATACCACTTATTTGTCAAAAATTTACAGTAATAAAGTCAAATTCCAAAAAATAATTATTAACTTTCGGTCTAGTCATTCACAACGTTCATTGTTTTTTTAACACATCTATTGGTGGAAAAGTACTTTTCACTGGTGAGAGACATAACTTGCTTACCCACACTAGAATCCGCCTCAAGTAAGTGCTACTCTTACAAGTCATGTTAGCTAAAACATACACACAATAATCTGCTTCTTTATACGAATGATAAATTTTAACCTCACATTTTATCGATAACATCTTCAAAATATTTTGAATTCAACAACATTCAACCTGTCACACATCTCTACATTTACCAAATTTGAACGTGACCATAACCACATACGAATCAACAAAAAGCTCCATAACTATTTCTGACCACAACCTAACTTCAAACCTTTTCTACAACCCCATCACATATGCACGATGTTTTCTCTCCCGACCCCCCATGATTATTTTATACTCCCAAATATTCCAATTTTGTCCTTGCAGAAAAATTCGGTTCGCAGAAACTGAATTTTTTCTAGTGCAAATTCAGAGTAAAATTCGGTTTTTAGAAACCGAAATTTGTTTTCAAGGGTAAAATTAGAAATTCAGAAAGTATAAAAGAAACACATGGGGTCGGGAGAGAAAACATCCATATGCACTACAAGTTCCCAAATACTTTGAAAAACCACATATCCATTCGGATGCCCTGCCCTATGGGGTGTGCAAGGAGTGCCACCTCATATGGCCTCAAAATTTTCATGTGTTCACACATGTAAAAATAACTAATTTTAATAGAGATGTTCTTAATTTTATGTGTAACTTTGCGGTTGATTGTAAACAAAAAAGTAAAATCACTACAACTAAAAAATGTAAACTAAAAATATTTTGCAATTTAAATACAAATATAGGTGCATTTTTAAGCATAAGATTTACTCATTTAACTCAAACTCTTGAAAATCAACGGCGTTATAATATTATTCTGATAAAATTGTGATGATTAACATTTAAAGTAGCTAGAAAGTTTATATTAATTTGAAGTTTTATTTTTTTTGAAGAAACTTTTTGAAGTTTTATTTTGATGGTATTAATTAAAATATGTCTCTATCAACAAAAAAAAAATGTCTCTTTTGAATTTGAATGTTATTTGCATTGATGACTATTTTTTTTATTTACAATTTACATATAGAATGTCTCTTTTGGATTTTTTACGCATTTTTTTATTAAGGAACTGAACTATTTTAATATCCGAACAAAATTTTCAAAATCAACATCCTACTACTCAAATGATAAAAAGATGCAAAAACATTTGATATGCCGACTTGCGGAAGTGCACATTCAAACTCGTAATTCTCTACTTCTTAATGTGTATAAAAGATTCCACCTATTTTATTTATTTTATTGTAGGATTATGCCAATGAGTACTCTAAAAATAAGCATACAAAATATATCAGAGAAATGTGATTCAAACTGCCCACAAAAAAAATGGTCACAGATTCAACGGCAAAATTATCATCCAACCCATTCAACTTCATGAATTAAGGAAATCCCAAAGTTGCGTGTGTATTATATCACAAATCACATTTGGACGATGTAATGTAACATAGTATTGGTATCCTCTCAACTAAGTGGCAATAGTATCCTCTCAGCTAAGTACCATTATTTTTAAGGAACATTATTTGTGGAACATCGTTATTATATCCTCTCAAATAAGTGGCATATGGCAATGACTAATAAGTACCATTATTTTTAAGGAACATTATTTTGGTAATTTTACGTATTTGAAATGAACTCACTTCATGCTTTTCTTTTTCTTTTTTTAGTACAAAAGAGAGATGTGTTTCTTTTTTTCTTCCCTATTCATGCTTAGGAATGTACAACACCGTTTGCAATTTGTTAAAACGATTGGATTGATCATGAAAAAAAACTCAATAACCCTAAAATATAAACCAGAGAGAAAGAGGGTCGCCAAAGAGAAATGGGAAACAAAATATTGCTTATATTAAGATATCAAAATGAAAAAGTCATCATCCATCTCTAAAACAAGAGGAGAAAAAACCTAAGGCCGTCTATTTAATTCAAAATACAAATAAAAAAGCAGACACTTTGTGTCTCAGTGACATCACTCACAACAACACAAAATTTTATTCCGAGTTCAAATTCATACTATGATAATCTTCAGTAAGACAAAATGTAGAA
Organism: Trifolium pratense; assembly: GCF_020283565.1. Classification (NCBI taxonomy): domain Eukaryota; kingdom Viridiplantae; phylum Streptophyta; class Magnoliopsida; order Fabales; family Fabaceae; genus Trifolium; species Trifolium pratense. The sequence goes on from NC_060060.1 coordinate 52,369,690, forward strand.
CAAATGATGCCATTCAAGCTCCAGCCTCATCAAGCAACATTAGCAATGTGGACAATCAAATCAACAACACGGGTACTGCAACAAAAGAAAAATAAAATGTCATTAGTACCTATCAACAATGAGTATTCAATGTCATATGTGACAGCAGCAAGGTCTTGAAATAGTTTTTACCTGTAACCCCATTCGTTGTCGTACCACGAAACGAGTTTCACAAAGTTTTCATTCAAAGCAATTCCTGCCTTGGCATCAAAGATGCTAGACCTGCACATGAAAGTAAAATCCAACAGTTATAATCTGTGAAGTCGTAACATAGACACAACCACGGTCACAACACTGTGAAACTAATACACTAGACTCGAGAACATAAGGTTATAATTCGATTGAGAGAACACCAATAACTGATCATGACAGTTTATCTTTAATGAAGCATAAAGTTCCTTAAAAAAGCAACATTACCTGCTGTCACCAACAAAGTCAGTAGATACCACATCATCTTCAGTGTAACCCAAAATACCCTTGAGCTTGCCCTCTGATTCCTCCCTGATTTTTGACATTGCACAAAATGGGTTATGTTAGAAGTGAAAATAATTTTCAATTGGTCTAATGCAAGGGCTTCAAGTTTAAAACATTACTTGATAGCAGCCTTGATCTGATCATAGGTTGCTTTCTTCTCAAGCCTTACAGTAAGGTCAACAACTGAAACATCAACGGTGGGGACACGGAAAGACATTCCGGTCAATTTACCGTTCAATACTGGAAGAACCTTTCCTACGGCCTGCATTTTCCAAATTCAACATTCATTAAAACTTATGCCATCATACCATGTAACATAATTTGACATATTTATATATCATTATAGAGTACCTTGGCAGCTCCAGTGCTGCTGGGAATGATGTTGAAGGAAGCAGCTCTTCCACCTCTCCAGTCCTTGCTTGATGGACCATCAACGGTCTTCTGAGTAGCTGAGATTCGCCACAAAAAAATTGTAATAAACCATTAATAAACATCAACTTCAACTCTTAAATAGAAAAAAATCTCATGTAACAATTCAGAAAAGCTCTATATATACGCTTTGTTCAGAGGTTAAAATGAATAAATGTGTAAATAAGCAACCTGTGATGGCGTGGACGGTGGTCATAAGACCCTCAACGATTCCGAATCGGTCGTTAATAACCTTGGCAAGGGGAGCAAGACAATTGGTAGTGCAACTAGCATTGGAAACAATGTTAAGATCTGATGTGTATTCCTTCTCGTTAACACCAACAACAAACATAGGTGCATCTTTGCTTGGTGCAGAAATAACAACCTTCTTAGCACCACCCTAATCACAACAACAATCCAAATTACACACATTAAAAATCACTCAAATCTAATTAATTACATTCTCAATACATCACTATTACTCAATACAAAATCAATCAAAGAAAAAAAATAATAAACCTATGTAAAATTTAATACTAGTTGACTCTATTAGTATGACACAAGTCAACAACAGTTGACACAAACATGACCTAACATAGATTTTGACTTTTTGGTAACCAAAATAAGAGAATAATGATATGAACCTTCAAGTGAGCAGCAGCTTTATCCTTGTCAGTGAAAACACCAGTTGACTCAACAACATAATCAGCTCCAACCTCACCCCATGGAATCTCCTCAGGGTTCCTATTATTCAGATTCAATCATAATAATTAATTAATTAATTACTAATTAACAAGGTTTCAGATCCAAAATCACAGATCATAGATTAACAACATAAATATTTAAAAAAAAAAAAAAAAACTACCTGGTTCCGAAAACAGCAACAGTCTTCTCACCAAAGAGAAGAGTCTTAGAATCCTTAACCTTAAGATCAAAGTGCTTCCACTGACCATGAACAGTGTCATACTTGAACATATATGTCTGAAATAAACAAACAAAATACATTATAAACCCTAAATCAAAATCTAGAAGTAATTTCAGTTATTTTTGCTAATTTCTAATCAGATCAGAGCGAGAAAAAAGAAATTACCATGTAATCGGTTGTGATGAAAGGATCGTTGATGGCAACAAGTTCAACATCGTTTCTTTGTAGAGCAACCCTAGCAACCAATCGACCGATTCTTCCAAATCCGTTGATACCGATCCTAATCTTCTTGTCAGATGCTGATTAACAAATAACAAATCGAATTAGTTAACGATAAGTAAGGATAAGAGAAATTAGCGAGAAAAAGAGTAGAATGGATGAATATACATACCCATGGTATTGAGATTGAGAATAAGAAAAGTAGTTGAAAGAAAGTTGAGAAATTAGGAATGAGAATAGAGAGTGGTTTGATGGAGAAAACAAGGGTGAGTGAGGGGGGTATTTAAAAGGGTTGTGTAAGAAGAGAAAAAGAGGTGTCGTGCGTGTCACGTGACGTTTTATGTGCTTGGGAAAGGGGTAACTACTAAAACCATTGTAGTACCTATTACGTACTTATGGTACTTATTAGATACTATCATTGGAGTACAACACATTTTAGTACTAAATAGGTATCACTTTTCAAATAAACACCCTCTCTATCATAGTATCTAATAGAATTTGTGGACCCATTTATAAATATGTAGAGTTATTATGAAATGTGTAGTTATTTGTGGGACCGGTTTAGAATTTTTTAAGAGGTGCTCTGTTGGAGAGCTTGAGTGCTTATTAGATACTATTGTTAAAAAATTATATAAAGGAGTGATGTGTACACGCGGAACCCATTTAGGTACCATAAATTGGATTTTTCCATTGTGGATGCTCTAACTAGAATTGAGCGGGCAGCTGATTTTTTATTTATTTTTTAAGATTTTTTATTTTTTTTTTTACACAAGATTTTTTTTTTTTAAGATGGAAAAGTGGTGAAAACCCGGGGTTGCCCCTAGTTTGTCAAAACTCAAATTGGTTTGGTGAGATGAGAGGCGTTAAGATTTTGGCATGTGTATTAAGGAGAAGATTATTACTAGAAGAAGAAGGATCTAGAAGGAATCGGAATTGGAATATCCGGAACCGTTTTTTGTTTTACACAATTACGCGATTGGTGTTTTTAATTTGAATAAATATCTGTGTAAACAAAAAAAAAATTGAATAAATATTCCAATTTCAATATTTCTTCTTCCTAATTGACTTATATATATGAGCAGTGCTATATCTCCCGAACACTTTTGTCCCGAATTTTGTGAAAAACAAAAAAAAAACAAAAAAAAAACGCTACTATATTTATTAAAAATCAAAAGAGGTCTGCCAATTAACTCCCGAACGAATGATCAACAACAACACACCATCATCTTTCATGGCAACCAATTAAAAGAAAGAAAAAAAAAAGAAAAAAAAAAACACCATCATCTCTTCCATGGCAACCAATTTCTCAATCATCTCCGCGGATACCCTAAAATACAGAGATGAACTAAAATCGTTATCAAAATCTTCACTTTTGAAAACCCATGTTGGAATTTCATCTCCCAACAACCATCATCATACAATATATGGTGCTTTCAAATAAGAAAAAAAAAATCCAATTGAGTAAAATTGTGAAACAGACCTTGGCAAGATAATAGAAAAAGACTTAGGTATATGAGTTTGAGAGAAAAATAAATGGAAGAGAGAGGGGTTGAACCAACAAAGAAGTTGAGAAAGAAGTTTGGGAGAAGAACCTTAGCAAATTGTAGAGAGAAGAAGGTTGTTGTTTAGGTTGGAGATGAAAGGATGAGAGAGAAGAGAGAACTGGATTTTTATTATTTTTTTAAAGAGAAATTAATTAATTTAAAGTAAATAATGCAAGTGGGGTGCCACTGCCAACACATTCGGGAGATGTTCGGGATGTTATTTTCGCACTAACAAGCATTTCCCTATATATATATATAGGGGGCTGCTAATTTAGACCCAGTTGGGTCTAAATTAGCAAAGTGCACCTTTTCAGTTGGACCAAAATACCCATTCTTTTTAATTAATTAACCAAATTACCATCAATGGACGCGGATCCAGTGTCGCGCGCGTACCGCAGGACCATGGTTACAGGCCGTTGATTTCCATCAGACAGCCAAGATCGGATCTCATCAAGACTGTCTGATCAATCCGACAGCCCATATCATCCGAATCCATCAGATTCCAACGCGTGCACCACACTGGATTACACCCTGGAGAGAAGAATCTACTTTTTAAAAAGCAGGACACGTGTCGCTGTCTGATTGGCTGGGCGTGATTTTTTTCCATTTAATACTTTGAACTCAATTATTTCATTGTAAATTAATTTTTTATTTTTTTTTTTATACCAAAATTCATAATTTTTTTTCTCTACAAATAGAGACTTGGTTCGTTTGATTTGGACACAGAAAAAAAAACCCAATTTTTCACTACCTTAATCTCATTTTTCACTACCTTACATCAACTCACTGAAACCATTCTACCAGGAAAATGGTTTCAGAGTACAAATCTCTGAAACCATTCTACCATCTAAATGGTTTCAGAAGCAAATAACTAAGAATCAACTTACTGAAACCATTCTACCAGCAAAATGGTTTCAGAAGCAAACACAATTAATAAATTACTCACTGAAACCATTCTACCAGTAAAATAGTTTCAGAGTACAACTATGTGCAACCATTCTACAAGTTAAATGGTTTCAGAAGCAAATAACTAATAATCAACTTACTGAAACCATTCTACCAGCAAAATGGTTTCAGATTACAACTCTCTGAAACCATTGTACCAGATAAATGGTTTCAGAAGCAAACACAATTAATAAATTACTCATTGAAACCATTCTACCAGTAAAATGGTTTCAGAAGCAAACATTAGTTTTTAATTACCGTTTTATCTCATTTAATTAACTAAAAATAGTTTCAGATCTCCAAAAATTTCATAAAATATACCAAAAGTTCCAGAATATTATCTACTATTTTCCTGGTATAATGGTTTCAGTGAGTTGGTTGAGTGGTGCGTGTTAAATTACAACACACAAGTAACGTATTTAGTAGACAAAAAATGAGATTAAGGTAGTGAAAAATTGCATTTTTTTTTTCGGTGTCCAAATCAAACGAACCAAGTCTCTATTTGTAGAAAAAAAAAATTATGAATTTTGGTATAAAAAAAAAAATAAAAAATTAATTTACAACGAAATAATTGAGTTCAAAGTATTAAATGAACAAAAATCACGTCCAGCCAACCATTGTGTGACACGTGTCCTACTTTTAAAAAGCAAATGTTTCTCTCTCCAGGGTGTAATCCAGTGTGGCGCACGCGCTGGAATCTGATGGATCAGGATGATCTGGGCTGTCGGATTGATCAGACAGTCTTGATGAGATCAGATCTTGGCTTTCTGATGGAAATCAACGGTCTGTAACCATGGTCCTTCGGTACGCGCGCGACACTGGATCCGCGTCTATTAATGGGTATTTTGGTTAATTAATTAAAAAAAATGGGTATTTTGGTCCAATTGAAAAGGTGCACCTTGCTAACTTAGACCTAACTAGGGTCTAAGTTAGAAAACCCCATATATATATATATATATATATATATATATATATATATATATATATATATATATATATATATATATATACACGACTTTTTTAAGATACAAATTTAAAAAATAATTTTCTGAAATTACGATATAGTATTTTAAATTTTTAACATTTTTTATAGTTTAGGTTTTCGAGCTCAAAACTTGAGTCCACCCCGTTTATTGACGAGTTGACGGGTTGGTGGGCCGAAACGTCAAACTTTTTTTTTGTAGTTTAATTTACTACATAATTTACAAAATTATTAGTCATTACCAACGAGGCCGACTAAAAAATATTTTTTAACAACGCATAATAGAACTTCAACAAGTCTTAATGTCAATGTCATATTCTTCAACAACATAAACAAAACAACTTAACTATAACACCAAACACCGTATAGGATTTGGATTATATAATGTAATAGTTTCCTAACTTTCATACATTTAGGCAAAACTCTAGTGTATTTTGGTCTTTATGACATACATAAATGCACCTAGATATGCAATATTTTCTCTCTCTTAGTTCATTTTTACTTGAATGTAGATGAATGTAGGAAAAACAAATTTAAAGAATCCAAATCCAAAAACAAACACACATTAATTAAAACACCAAAATAATCCACTTGGTTCAAAAGAAAATCTCCGCCTTAGAAGTATATGGAATAATATAAGGAAGAGGGAAAGATTACTTTTTAAAAATAAAAAGAAGAAGGAAAAAAATAGTGGATTGGACTCCTCAATGCATTACCCAATTTATTTTTTTTTGTTTTTAAAAAAAGCACATGGGTAAAACCCGCCCCGCCAATGCCTGTTTTTTAAGCGGGTTAGGCGGGACGGACCAACTTAAGTTACCGAGCTGAAAACCTCATCCCAAGCTTGTTGGAACAAAATTGATTTACAAATGTTTGCCCCTAAATCTATAAAGGTTTTGATGATAACAAAGTATTAATTAACAATTGAATGGACTAAAAATTTATTTTAAGTGCGCAGATATAAGCATCATATAAGCCCTGAGTGAAGTTCAGAGGATGTGAATTCAGAAGTTCACAAGCGCTCAGAAGATGTTGGACTTCAGAAGATACAACATTCAGAGAATGAAGACTTCAGAACTTCATATCTGTCTACAAGCTTCATCAACCTCTGAAGATCTCTTTGAAAGCTGTAAAGATTCCCTTTGCTAGTCAACTCTTCTACCAATGAAGAAAAGGACCTTTCTAGTCTGATCAGTTCAGCTACCTCTGTTTTGTCTGTCTTCTTTTGAGAACGTGGGTCTTCAGTTTTGTTAGCTGAATAAGGAAAGTCTTCTCTGCAGTAGTCAAAGTACCTGAAACTCTTTCTTAGTTTTGGATACAACCAAACTGCATCAAGACAGGCTGCTTGAAGACAAAAGTTTATCAACTCCAACGGTTCTTTTGCAACGACTATTTTCTAGTGGTATATATACTAGAAGATTCAGCTACAACAAATAAATAATTATCAAGATTTGAACGTGCGCTGAACAAACTCTGAACTCTGTGATATACAAGCTCTGAACCTTTCTCAAGTGTTTTTGCACTTTAGCCAAATACTCTGTAATATTTGTATTTGCTCTCTTTAGGTTCATCTAAGAGCATTTGTATATTTTTATATACTTTACTATTTACTTGAGGAAACTTAAGCTTGTGTGCTTAAGTGTGAAGTCTTAAGCTTGTGTGCTTAAGTGTGAAGTCTTAAGCTTGTGTGCTTGAGCATTGTTGAGAAGTCTCTTGCTTGTGTGCTTGAGCAGGTGTAATCTTGTGTGATTATAGTGAAATCCCTTGGAAGTGCAAGGGGACTGGACTACTCTCGTTTTGTGAGAGGAACCAGTATAAACTGCTTGTGTGATTTCTCTCTCTCTCTCTTGTTATTATTTGTGTTATTTATCCGCTGCGAACGTAGTTGAGTTAAGAACTTGAAAAAGTTTTAACTTAGCTAAAACACAATTCAACCCCCCCTTCTTGTGTTTTCACACCTTCAATTGGCATCAGAGCACCTGGTCTGTTACTTTCACTTAACAGTGAGACAGTAAAGATCTTGTGAGAACACTATGTCTGGAGGAGATGATAGTAGTACTAGAACTACTGGTGAAGGTGAGGCCAGTGGTGCTGGTGGTGGTCCTAGAAACGCTTTTGGTTTTGACTACTTAAGTAATGAATCACATGAACATAGTGGCAACAGAAAAGCCCCTATATTCAATGGTGATGCTTCATTATTTGAATGGTGGAAAGAGAGACTGTATAGCAATATTACTGCTATTGATCATGAGTTGTGGGATTTGGTTGAGTTGGGAGTAACTTTTGAAAACTTAAATGAACATGGAAGGTTGTCCATTGAGCATAGAAAGTTACTCACACCAGCTAACCTAAAAACCTACACTAAGCATCATAGAGTAAAGGACATTGTTGTTGGCGCTATTAGACATGAGGATTATGTCAGAATAGAGAACAAGTCTACTGCTAAATCTATCTTTGATTCCATGTGTGCTACCTATGATGGTAATGAAAAGGTTCAAGAGGCTAAAGCTAGTCTTTTGATAAGACAATATGAACTTTTCACTATGCAACAAGATGAAAACATTGAGACTATGTTTACAAGGTTTCAAATCCTTGTATCTGGTCTTAAAGCTCTTAAGAGAAGTTATTCAACCTATGACCATGTTCAGAAGATTCTGAGAAGTCTTCCTATTGCTTGGAGACCTAAGGTCACTGCAATAGAGGAAGCTCAAAATCTCAAGACTCTGAGTCTTGAAGCTCTGATAAGCAATCTCAGAAGCCATGAGATGGTTCTGGATGCTGACTCAGAAACTAAGAAGAAGTCTAAGTCAGTGGCTTTACAGTCAACTAAGACTACTTCTAAGGCTCTTAAGACTCAGCTTCTTGATATTGAAGAAGAATCTTCTGCTGATGGTCAAGAGGATGAGATGAATGAGGATGAGTTTGCTTTATTCACCAAGTTTCAGCAATGGAACAGATTTAACAAAAGAAATTTCAGAGGTAACAGCTCCAGAAATTTTGTCAGCAAAAAGGATGATCAGAAGAACTGCTTCAACTGTAAGAAGCCAGGACACTTCATTGCTGATTGTCCAGAAATGTCTGCTAAAGACAAAAGCAAAAGATACAGCTCAAAGAAGCAACAATTCAAGAGCAAATTGAAAAAGAGTCTGATGGCTACTTTTGAAGAGCTATCATCTGAGGAAGAAGTTGAGGAAGAAGAAGAGGCAAATCTAGCCCTGATGGCTTCAGCTGACTCAGATGTAGACTCAGACGATGAATCAGAATCAGATTCAGAAGTAACTGATGAGGTATTTTCTGACTGCTCTAAATCTCAACTTATAACTGCACTTAACAAGGTCATTGAGAAACATCTCAGAGTGTTAAGTAAACAAAAAGTTTTTCAAGAAAAGCTTAACACTCTGACTGAGCAAGCAGAACATTTTCAAGGTCTATATCAAGAAACTCTGAATAGAGTAGATGACTTTGAAAAGGGTTGTGCTGTTTGTCACAAACCTATTGATGAGCAGGAAATAGCTCTTCAACAGTTTGTGCATCTCAACCTTGGGAAGAGCAAAGCTGCTAATAGAATTTATAATGTCTTGAGACATAGAGGAGAAGGACTTGGCTATGAATATGGTAGAACATATTCAAAGCTGAAGACCTTTGCCAAAAAGGTTGGAAAATCTTGGGTTTATTATGTTGTTCCTCCAAGTGAAGAGGGAAAGAATCCTGGTAGTGGTGAAAATGACAATGATGATCTGAATGATTTAGAAGCTGACAGCTCAGAGGAACCAAGTGCCTCAGGATCTGGAAAGAAAAGTTCAGAAGATAGAAGTTGTTCAGAACCTGAGAACATTAGTTCAGAAGTTCTGAAAGCTTCAACATCTGAGACTTCAAATTCTGAATTCAAAGGAACTTCAGTACCTGAAGCTAGTCAACCTAAAACATCAGAAGTTTTTAAAAAGAAAAATTCTAAATCTCAGATGAAGTACAAGACTCAGATTATTTATGATTCTAGAGTCAGTAGATATAATCAATCAGAAAATGGGATTGATAATAGATACAAACCCTGGAATCATAAACAATCCAAATCTTGGAACAATAACAGATTTCAAACAAAGAAAAGATTTCAAAAAGGTTATTATTCCAAACCAAGGTCTTTCTTCAACACTAGACAACATAATAAGCATTTGTGGACTAACAAGCGTGGACCCAGAAGATGGGTACCAAAAGCTGAAATCATGTATCATTCAGATTTACCAACTAGGAAAGGATATATCCTACCTAAAGTATGGAAACAAGTCCTATGCAAAGGAAGAAGGGCTTATGTCCTTGACCAATGGCTGACAAGTTCTCAAGATAACAATCAGAACTAGATAAATGAAGAGGAAGAATATTGGGATGACCTTATCATTAACTGTGATAAAGAGTTCCACCGTAGTGATTAAAGTTGTTTCTCATACAGCCTGTCACTCAAAGAAGTATCATGAATCATTCATGGTATCTGGATAGTGGGTGTTCAAGGCACATGACTGGTGATAAACAACTATTTTCTAAGCTGACTATGAAAGAAGGAGGTTCTGTTGGTTTTGGAGGAAATCAGAAAGGAAAGATAATAGGTACAGGTACAGTAGGTAATTCCTCCCTATCTATTAATGATGTTTGGTTAGTTGATGGACTTAAGCATAATCTATTGAGCATAAGTCAATTTTGCGACAATGGTTATGTAGTTGTCTTTAATAAGGAATCATGTACTGTGTCTAAACAATCTGATAACACCATGATATTCAAAGGTTTGAGAAAGAACAATGTTTATAAAATTAATCTTTCTGATTTGAATGAACAAAAAGTGATGTGTCTTTTGACCTTGAGTGAAGAAAAATGGATCTGGCATAAGAGGTTAGGCCATGCTAACTGGAGGTTAATCTCTAAGCTTAGTAAGCTTGACCTTGTCAGAGGTTTACCTAAAATTAAATATCACTCAAACACACTTTGTGGCTCATGTCAAAAAGGAAAGATTACAAAATCTTCTTTTAAACCTAAGAACATTGTCTCTACCTCAAGACCATTGGAACTTCTTCACATTGATCTTTTTGGACCAGTTAACACTGCTTCAATCAATGGAAAGAAGTATGGATTAGTGATTGTTGATGATTACAGTAGATGGACTTGGGTAAAATTCCTAAGAACAAAAGATGAAGCTTATGATGAGTTTAGCATCTTCTGCAAACAAATTCAAAATGAAAAAGGCTACACTATTTTAAAAGTTAGAAGTGATCATGGTGGAGAATTTGAAAATGAACCTTTTGAAAACTTTTGTGAAAAATATGGCATTCTGCATGAATTCTCTTCTCCTAGAACTCCTCAACAAAATGGAGTTGTAGAAAGGAAGAATAGAACTCTGCAAGAAATGGCCAGAACCATGATGCATGAAACTAAAGTAGCAAAGTTTTTATGGGCAGAAGCTGTAAACACAGCATGTTATGTTCAAAATAGAATCTATATCAGATCTAAGTTGAACAAAACTGCTTATGAATTGTTCAAAGGAAGAAAACCTGATATTTCTTATTTCCATCAGTTTGGATGTACGTGTTACATCTTAAATAACAAAGTCCATCTAAAGAAATTTGATGCTAGAGGTTATAAGGGTATCTTTATAGGATACTCTGAACGCTCAAAAGCATACAGACTGTATATTTCTGAAACACATAATGTGGAAGAAAGTATGCATGTCAAATTTGATGACAAAGAGCCTGACCAAGTGTCAGAGCTTGTGGAAGGTTTGTCTAGATTTCAGGTATCAGAGGATCAATATTCAGATATTCCTAACTACTCAGAACATCCATTCTCTGAAGTACCTCTGAACACAATAGTTCCTACAGACTCTGAACAACCAAGTACTGAAGCATCTGCTGAACCTGATGTTGATGAGTCTGAAGATGATGAGCCCCCAAGAAATACTTTCAAATACAAATCATCACATCCAGAGGAACTGATATTAGGCAACAAGGATAGTCCAAGGAAGACAAGATCTCAACTGAGAAATGAGGAATCATTAGTTGGTCTTATCTCAATGATGGAACCATCAAAGATTGATGAAGCTCTGAAAGATGATGCTTGGATTGTAGCAATGCAAGAAGAGCTGAATCAATTCCAAAGGAATGATGTGTGGACTCTAGTGCCTAAGCCTTCACACAAGAACATTATTGGAACAAAATGGGTATTCAGAAACAAGCTGAATGAACAAGGTGAAGTGGTAAGGAACAAGGCTAGATTGGTTGCACAAGGTTATAGTCAACAAGAGGGGATTGACTATACTGAAACCTTTGCACCAGTTGCTAGACTTGAAGCAATCAGGTTACTTCTATCTTATGCTGTTAATCATGGAATAACCTTATATCAGATGGATGTTAAGAGTGCCTTCTTAAATGGTTTCATTTCTGAAGAAGTGTATGTTAAGCAACCTCCTGGTTTTGAAGATGTCTCAAACCCAGAACATGTTTTTAAATTGAAAAAATCACTGTATGGTCTGAAACAAGCTCCAAGAGCTTGGTATGATAGACTCAGTAATTTCCTTCTTGAAAAAGGTTTTGAAAAAGGAAAGGTTGACTGCACACTCTTTAGAAAAACAACCAAAGAAGACATTTTAATTATTCAAATTTATGTTGATGATATTACTTTTGGTTCAACTAATGCTGCTTTGTGCAAGAATTTTTCTAAGATAATGCAGGATGAATTTGAAATGAGCATGATGGGAGAGTTGAAGTTCTTTCTTGGAATTCAAATCAATCAGAAGAAGGAAGGAACTTATGTTCATCAATCAAAATACACTAAAGAACTTCTGAAGAAATTCAATCTAGATGACTGCAAGATTATGAATACTCCTATGCATCCAACTACCAACATGGGCAAGTCAGATGATGAAGGAAAGGTAGATCAAAAGGTCTACAGAGGTATGATTGGCTCCTTACTCTATCTGACAGCCTCTAGACCAGATATTTTATTCAGTGTTTGCTTATGTGCAAGATTCCAGTCAGATCCTAGAGAATCTCATCTTACAGCTGTAAAGAGAATCTTCAGGTATCTGAAAGGAACAACTAATCTTGGACTTCTCTATAAGAAATCCAATGATTATGTGCTAAATGGATTCTGTGATGCTGACTATGCTGGAGATAAAATTGAAAGAAAATCCACAAGTGGCAATTGTCAATTTGTTGGTGAAAACCTTATCTCCTGGGCTAGTAAGAGACAAACTACTATAGCTTTGTCTACAGCAGAAGCAGAATACATTTCAGCAGCTAAGTGTTGCACACAACTACTCTGGTTAAAATATCAGTTAGAAGATTACCAGGTAAGCAGTAACAATATTCCTTTATATTGTGATAATACTGCAGCCATTCATTTATCTAAAAATCCTATTCTACACTCTAGAGCCAAACATATTGAAATTAAACACCATTTTATTAGAGATTATGTTCAGAGAGGCATTATAGATATTAAGTTTGTTGATACTGAAAATCAATGGGCTGACATATTTACTAAAGCCTTATCTGTTGAAAGATTTGATTTTATAAAGAAACATCTGAACATGTTTTCAATCTCTGAATGAAAATTTTTTTGGCATTTAAAGTGTAAGAGGTTATGTATATCAGAACTTATGATACAGAACATCTGAAACACAAGCTCTGAAGTACTTAACTCTGATAGAGAATTTTAAATAACCCAGAGGCTCTGAACTATTTAAGTGGGAAACGTTTAGTATTCACTGCTGAACAGTTGTCCATTAAAATAGCAGTTACCGAGTAAATTTCTGCACGTGGTCTACGTGTGTCAGGTAGTGGGTGGTTAATGATGATTTTTGGTATTCAACTTTCTGTCAATTAGCGTAACTTCCCAAATTTGCTATTTTCGTGTTAACTGTGTGCATTTAAATAAAACTTACACAATACACTTGCACACTATTCACTTTCACAACCTACACTTTCATATTCTCTCTAAACCACCAACAAATTTTCTTTCTCTCTCGTTAGTCTTTCCAAACCTTACCCTAATCTCCAACAATGGCTGGTACTTCATCTTCTTCATCAAAAAGGATTCCTCCGTTTATTTTCAAGAACCTTCAGATTGTTGGGAACGAGATGGAATTCCCAGAGTCTGAACTCACATTTCTGTCAGAAAAGATAGTTGATTTCGACGGTTTGAAAGCTAATGGTTTCGACGTTAAGCCGTACTTTATCACTCAAGGTTGGGATAAGTACTTCGACATGCTTAACGGTCCTATCTACCCAGATTTGTTGAAGAAATTCTGGATGAAAGCAAAGGTGTTTGATAAGCATGAAGCTAAGAAGGAAGAGCTTGCTGCAATAGAAAGAGATCCTAGTCTGAAAGGTAAAACTAGGAAGGAAATGGGCTTGCTGGATTATACAGGTGTACAGATTAGGTCAAATATCTGTGGGATGAACATGGCACTCTCGCCTATTCATTTCAATGCTCTTCTTGGTCTGCCTAACTCTGGGATAGAGTTAGATGTGTTTGAAAAGGATACAAGATTCAGAGATGATCTTCTGCATCTCATATGCACAGACTTCTCCTTAAAAGGGAAAGTAAAGGGTTTGACTGATGAATGTCGAGTTCTTTTCAAGATCATCATAGCAGCTATCAGTCCAAGGGTTGGTGGGACTGATACAATCTCCTGGACGCATCGTCATCTGCTGTATTTCCTTCTGACAGGAAAGAAGGTAAATCTGGGAGATTACGTCTTTGAAAGGATTTGTGAAGCCATTTTTGCAAGTAAATCTCAGAGGAAAACTACTATAGTTTATCCTAGGTTGTTGTCAGACCTTCTGCATCAAGGTCATGTTGTTCAGAACCTAAAGAAATTTCACCCAGAGCTTGTGGAGAAGAAGTTCACTCCTGAAATTCTTCATGCTAGTTTCCTTACTAAGATGCGCCTTATTGCATCTAAGCCTGTTGCACCTCCACAAGAGCTATCTGTTAGACCTGAAGATCGTATGTATGTAGAAGGCTACCCAGTTATATCTGAAGCTGATGCTGAGCATGTGATTCAGGACTACTTAGAAGTGCTCAGAAAAGAAGGTTTGGTTGTTGATAGAAGTATGGTTCCTCCAGCTCCTGTAAACATGTATAAGCCTAAGAGGAAACCAAAGAGGAAAGCTGATTCTCAGGATGAGCAAGTTAAGCCAGATCTTCTTGCTCAGAAGAAAGTTAAAGTTGAACAATCTATGGCTGAGCAAAGGACTAAGAGGAAGCATGAAGAAACTACAAACAAGGCTGCTGAAGGAGCTTCCAAAAAGCCTATTGTTGTTGAGGATAACAGTTCGTCTGAAGAATCTGAGTCAGAAGATGAGACTGAATCTGATGAAGAGACTCTGGCTGCACGTTTGAGGAAAAGACCTGCTCCTATTTCAAAAGATAAAGGTAAGTCTACTAAGTATGTCTTTAATGAAAATGAGATTGGGATAGGTTACACCAAACCTCTCAGAACTATTTTACCAACCTCTGATATTCCAACCTCTGATAACCCCCTATCTGAACTAGAAAAACATCTTAGCCCTGACCCTCTGAATAACCAAACTTTCACCCAGAAACCTTCATCTCCACCTAAACCTAAATCACCTCAACCTCAACCACAAAAAGAAACATCTATCACATCACTATCTGAACCTCAACCAGATATTCCAAATGCTGAACCAACCTCTCCTATCAAACAATCTTCTCCACTTAGATCCCCTAACACAACTCCTGAACAAATTGCTCCTGAACCAACACCTGACCATAAATCTCCTGAACCATCTCCTGAGCATATTTACCCTGAATCCACTTCTGACATTTCATCATCTGAACCAACCCCTGAACCACATCCTAACCCAAGTGCTGAACATGCTTCTCCTGAGCGTATTCACACTTGTGCTCCCAAGCCCTCAGATCCTGAAACACCTACTCTCTCTACCATTCCCAATCCTTCACCCTCATCATCCAACACCTTTAGTAATCTATCCACTCAATTTCATGAAGACTTGCTTAGATTATCTACAATAAAGGACAGGTTCTTAGTTTGTCCTTCTGATGTGGACCTCGAAGTATCACGCATTAAGGCAAGGATTTGCAATGCTTTGGATGTTGCTGCTGCAAAGGTTAAGGCTGTTATTGGTAAGCGGGATCTGGATGGTATAAGCTTCATGAGGAACAGTTTGGCTAGGGCTGAGTTGAAAAGGTTAACGCCGTTCAATCATGAAGAGCATGAGCGTGCTAAGCTTGCTGCTATAGCTGGTGCTGTGAGGCGTCTGTCTGCATTCAAGGATTGCTGGGTTGATTCTACTCTTTTGCAAAGTCTTGAGGATCAACGGATTGAGTATGAACGACTTGCTGAAGCTGCTGCCAGGCTTGCTGAAGAAACTTCTGAGTTAAACCAAGAGGATGCTACAGATGATGTGCTTGCTTCTCAGGATCAAGAGGATGTGCTGATGATAGACTATCCAGAGGAAGGTGAACCCTCTGATAAAGGAAAGGCACCTTTGGTTGAAGAGCAAGTGCCTGTGATTGAAGATCAAGCTCCTGTTATGGCGGATCAGTTGCAAATATTTCAAGAAGCCCTGAGGGAACAGCAAGAAGGTTTAGAACGTCAAAGAGCTGCTCAAGAAACATTGGAAACCAAGGTGGATGGTTTAGTTTCCAATGTGGGATCCTTGAATGATAAATTCGACCAACTCTTAGCCTTTCTTAAGAAACCCTAGGATTCTATGCACATGTTTTATGCTTTCTTTTTATTCTCTATTTATCCTCTGAACAATTTTCTTTTTAAGCTATTTGTTATGTGGTTTGGTTTATGTTTTGTTTGTTTTGCTTGTGCTAATTTTTTTTGATAAATAAGAACACAAGATGCATTTAAACGGAAATTTTTTATTAATGCTCTAACCATGTTGAGTACATTGGTAAAAAGAAAAAGAAAAAGACAACCTAATCCTAATCAGATGGATAAAACTCAGAAGAAATCTCTGATTTCTCCTCAGCATCCTCTGATGAAATTTCTATGGGATCTGGGTTTTGTTCTTGTTCTTCTTCTTCTTGTTCCTCCTCTGGAACATAGCTAGCCAAGAACTCAACATAGTCAGCATCATCTTCATTCTCTTCAGCTTCAGAATCTGATGAGATGATTATTATCTCAGCATCTTGTGGTATCTTGTTGTCTTCTTTATCCTTCTCTTCGTCTTCGCGTTTCTCCTCGTTTTTCTTTCTCTTAAACTCTGCGATGCGTAAACTAAATCTTTTCATTATTCCCAATTTTTCTTGCTTCACTTGTTTCTTCTTGTTTTTACTTGAAGCAGGCATGATAACTTGTTCCGGTTTTATAAACCCTTGAGCGCGTTGGTTTTCGCTTTTGAATTTAATTCACCTTTGTAACAACCACTCTCCTTTCTCTTTGACTGTCTTGGTTATATAACTTTGTTTTACTTTTTGATAATGACAAAAGGGGGAGTAGTTACGCATTAATTGATTAGTTCCAAAACTGAAACCACACCTTTTATCTCGCTTTTATCTGTTAAATTAAAAGTTGTTACGTTTAAGATTGTTTTACGTATTTCAAGGTGGAGACTAAGTTAGTTGAAACTAAAATAAATTTCATAAGTAAGGATAAGTTAAGAGTGCAATTTTAACTTAGCCTTATGAGACTTAGGGGGAGAGCTTGCAAACCTCTCACTCTGAAGAAAGATATGAAACTTATTTTATTTCAAAATTATCTTAATCTTATACTAAATTAATATATCATGGATAAAACATAAAGTTCAGACTTTATGGAGTATCAATCTTAGGGGGAGCTTGCAAACCTCATAAACCTAAGAGAAACATGATAAGTTAATTTAACAACAATTGTCAATTAATACTTATGTTTGTCATCATCAAAAAGGGGGAGATTGTTGGAACAAAATTGATTTACAAATGTTTGCCCCTAAATCTATAAAGGTTTTGATGATAACAAAGTATTAATTAACAATTGAATGGACTAAAAATTTATTTTAAGTGCGCAGATATAAGCATCATATAAGCCCTGAGTGAAGTTCAGAGGATGTGAATTCAGAAGTTCACAAGCGCTCAGAAGATGTTGGACTTCAGAAGATACAACATTCAGAGAATGAAGACTTCAGAACTTCATATCTGTCTACAAGCTTCATCAACCTCTGAAGATCTCTTTGAAAGCTGTAAAGATTCCCTTTGCTAGTCAACTCTTCTACCAATGAAGAAAAGGACCTTTCTAGTCTGATCAGTTCAGCTACCTCTGTTTTGTCTGTCTTCTTTTGAGAACGTGGGTCTTCAGTTTTGTTAGCTGAATAAGGAAAGTCTTCTCTGCAGTAGTCAAAGTACCTGAAACTCTTTCTTAGTTTTGGATACAACCAAACTGCATCAAGACAGGCTGCTTGAAGACAAAAGTTTATCAACTCCAACGGTTCTTTTGCAACGACTATTTTCTAGTGGTATATATACTAGAAGATTCAGCTACAACAAATAAATAATTATCAAGATTTGAACGTGCGCTGAACAAACTCTGAACTCTGTGATATACAAGCTCTGAACCTTTCTCAAGTGTTTTTGCACTTTAGCCAAATACTCTGTAATATTTGTATTTGCTCTCTTTAGGTTCATCTAAGAGCATTTGTATATTTTTATATACTTTACTATTTACTTGAGGAAACTTAAGCTTGTGTGCTTAAGTGTGAAGTCTTAAGCTTGTGTGCTTAAGTGTGAAGTCTTAAGCTTGTGTGCTTGAGCATTGTTGAGAAGTCTCTTGCTTGTGTGCTTGAGCAGGTGTAATCTTGTGTGATTATAGTGAAATCCCTTGGAAGTGCAAGGGGACTGGACTACTCTCGTTTTGTGAGAGGAACCAGTATAAACTGCTTGTGTGATTTCTCTCTCTCTCTCTTGTTATTATTTGTGTTATTTATCCGCTGCGAACGTAGTTGAGTTAAGAACTTGAAAAAGTTTAACTTAGCTAAAACACAATTCAACCCCCCCTTCTTGTGTTTTCACACCTTCAAAGCTGCCAAAAATGGCTGGTCAAACGAGTCGACCTGGAGGGCCCGACCCGTTTTGCTACCCCTATCATATTCATTTTATTTTTGGCAAAAATGGGATAATTGATATGCAAAACTGAAAAGTTTTAGGAAAGACGACAATAGATCTCTTGTTTTTCTCAAGAAAAAAAAAAAAGATCTCTTGTTAGTCAACAAGGGCATGACTCGTGAGAATAAACTGGTACTTTGATTTCTCATTTGAGTGTATCATCATATTGTGATAAGTTGTTGATTGCACAAAATGGAACTTCCCCAAATTATGTTTCAACATCATGGAGGTTTGTAGGTTGGATGAGTTATTATTGTTGATTCATGAGGAATTACACATTTAGCAAGTCCCTCACCAGTATTCTCAATACATGTTGTTTCTCTTGAAGTTCTTAAGCTCTAGAGGCTTTCACCGTTTTCAAACAAGCCATGATTTCTTTGTCGGTCCAAAGTATCCCTAATTTCTCATTGACTTTTCATGTCACTACAATACCAATGCTTATCGGTGTTGTTCTTTCATACAAACTACACCATCTTGACTTATTTAGTAAGAAGTTTTTCCCCCCGTATGTAAGAAACATCCTCTTACGAGGGATCAGTGTTCACCATTATGGGGATGATAACAATTTACTTATTTACTATCATCGTCATTTTATTTTTGACAGAAACGGTGGCAAATAACGTGCAAAGCAAAACTAAAAATTTCTAAAGAAGACAATAGATCTTCATTCCGTCAACACGGTATGAGATAAATCACGGATTTCATCAAAAATATAGGACTTAAGACCAAATTTAACAAGAGAATAAACACTTCGGTTAGCTTCACAATGAGCATGAGATATTGTGTAGTGAGTAGGGGTGCTCAAATCCAAACCAATCCAAATAAAAACCGATAACCGATCCAAAAAAACCGAAAACCGCAAAAAACCGAAGTTTTTTGGATGTGTTTGGATGTTCTTTTGTGAAAACCGCTGGATCGGATCGGATTTCGGATAGATTTCTTAAAACCGATCCAATCCGAACCAAACCGCATACATATATTTTAATATTTATTTATCTTTTTATTAGTATAAATATATATATTGCATTAACCTTTTTTATTCATTTTAAATTTTGTTAATACTATATGTTAGTTTAATTTAATCTATTTTTTTTACTTTTTATATGTTTCGAATATAATTGGTAATTGTCATTCGAAAATATTAATTTTCAATATATTATATGTTATATTTTACATCAAACTTAATATTTATTTTGTCAAAAATGTCAAATTATTATTTTGTAGCGTTTTTTATAATATTTATACTTATTAAAAAAAATTACAATTTATAATTTGGATATCCAAAAACCGATCCAAATTAAACCGCATAATATTGGATCGGATTGGATCGGATTTTGTTTATTTGTCATCCAAAACCGAACCAAACCGCAAATGAATTTATTTTTGGATCGGATGAGTTTTTGCCTCAAAACCGATCCAAACCGAACCGCGAGCACCCCTAGTAGTGAGAAACTAAATTATACCATGAATGTCTCAAAGATCAAGTGTGTGTTTGTGTGTTAAACTCTTTATATAATTAGATTAGATGATGCGATGGACAATCCTGATTCCTAGCCAAAATCTCCATATTTGAAGTGGACCAGTGATGACATTGAACATTATTGGATTGTTGGTTGCCCATGACACCATTTTAATTAGAAAGACATCAATTTATTTATTTAAAAAAAATGTATTATATAAAAAAATTATCTATAAATATTTAAATTATATATATTTATGATTATGTTATATTTTAAAGATTCTAATTAAAAGAAAAGTATTCTCCCTTATTCTCTTAACCACTTTTGGTTTAAACAAAAGATTATACTTAAATAAATATTAAAAAAAATAGTGCAAAAAAATAATTAAAAACTTTTGATAATGGTATCAATAATTAATGCGAGAAGAAAAATTGGCAACAGACATAAACATGAAAGGTTACAAAATCAATATCAATATCACTATACAATTCATGCCTCATGTTGATGTCATAACTTTAACCTAACACTTTGTAATATTGTAAATTATTATCCTAAAATAGTTCTACAATAAATTTATATGTTATGACAATGAAATATTTTAAGAGTTAATAATGTGAATTTTTTTTTTTAATTTTACTTACCTCGCGACCGAACTCTGAATTATTAGAGTCTTTTTCTCCTAAAAACTAGAGAGTTATAAAACAAATAATTGAAATGTATTGTTCAACTCATAAGTCAATGGCACAAATATGTTTGGAAAGTAGCAAATGAGTCATCTCATTAATGAACAATCACATTTTTCTTGACAAATATATAGTAGATACTTACTCGATCTCTATTTATTCACATTATTTTCATCACTAACTACAAAATCATATCATTTTACTATCTTATAGCATGATTATCGGTACATATATAATATAGTGTCTTAACTGCTTATGACTGTTATTTGTTAGACCATTTACAATGGTGTTGAAAATGGATGTTGAATTGGTGTTGAAGGTAGCAAAACCATTGGAGAGGGAGTGTTGAAAATTGGTGTTGAATGATGTGGAAGAGAGAGGTGTTGAAAGAATTTAACATAGTTGAATGCGCGACATGTTTGCTTTTGATTGGCTGACTGAATTTTTATCACATTAATGCTTTGAACTCAATCATTTCATTGCAAATTAATTTTTTTTTATTTTTTTACCAAAATTCATGATTTTTTTTTTGTCTATAAATAGAGACTTGGTTCATTTTATTTGGACACAGAAAAAAAAAAAAAGTTTTTCATTATCTTAACCTTATTATCTTTCTATCCGTGTTTATTTTGAAGTTTTGTTCTTTTTTTAGTAAAATGGATCCCAATAATCATTTCAACACCCAATTAAGCATGTGTGTGCATTTCATTTTAAATTATTTGTATCGTACTAATTATGTTACTTGTGTGTTGTATAAGTTAAGATGATTTGTATCATATAAATTATTTGAATAAATTTTGTTTTTATTAAAAAACAAATTGTTGAGTATTTATTATTTTAATTTAATTTTAATTGATAATTGTAATTTTATGTAATCATAAAAACAAAAATTTAAATTTAAATAAGAATATGAAATAAAAAGTGTTGGGGTAGAGTGTTGAATGAAAAACCATTGGAGAGGGTAAAAGTTGAATGAGTGTTGAATTATCAGGTAGAATAAAGAGAAAATGATGTGGAATATTGGGAATTGAAAAAGTTGGTGTTGAATGTTGAAACCATTTGGTAAGATGGTTATTTAGCCTATTTCCACCGTATCTACAATGAAAAACGCTTTTCTATATACCAACGTTGCTGTGTACATACCACATGCATGCTTTCTTTTCTTTTTTCAACCAATTAAATACTTGGAATTTTTTTTCTACCTGATCTAACCTGATGATCAGAAAGGTAGAGGCCGGTCCGTTGAGCAAGCTTCCACACCGAAGGGGGGGTTTGTACCTGCAGGTGCTCCGATGCCTAAGTCAGCAAGAGAACAAGAGATACAAAGAAGAGAGAGAAAGTATCGTGAGTAATGAATCAGAATACCTGACTCTCCTGTCTAGGAGAGCTTATATAGTGCCCCCAGCGCTGGGCCAAAGGTTGGTCTATTGGGCCGGGATAACCGGCCCAATAGACTCAACTGCCAAGATAGTCCCTGTATCGTAGGGGAGGCCGTTATTTGCCTCTATCTTGGTTGGAGTCGTTCCGCTATTCGCGGGTAAGGGATAGACTCCGTGACGGATGTGGTTGGATAAAGGAGCACGTGCTAAACGTGCTGCTTAGCTGTTAAGCTACGGTGGAATGGATCAGCATGCATGGATAGATGAGCACGTGTTTAACGTGCTGCTTACCCATTATGTCGAGCAGGACACGTCATTGGCTGACGTGTCGGGGAAGTCTCCCCTTATTGGGCTGTGCCCCAAATGTCGGGCAGAAGTGATTGGGCCAACCCTTGGCCCAGTCCAGAACAGGAGCCCCCCAAGTCGTTGCTCCTAGGCATAGGAGTAATGACTTAAGGTCCAGGCCCGCATGTCGAGGAGATGTTTTCCCCGCTAATCCTAGGAGGAGTTCATAATTCATTGTTTATGATTGTTGCTCGTTTTCACGAGGAGAGTATATATGTTGCTTGTAAATTCTTCCGTGGCACGACGAGGAGAAATTTTCAAGGAGGAAGTTTCATTTTGCTCGCAGCGCGTGCCACA
Organism: Trifolium pratense; assembly: GCF_020283565.1. Lineage (NCBI taxonomy): Eukaryota > Viridiplantae > Streptophyta > Magnoliopsida > Fabales > Fabaceae > Trifolium > Trifolium pratense. The sequence goes on from NC_060060.1 coordinate 52,392,506, forward strand.
ATGTTTGTGGAGGAAATTACGGGGAAGAGATTTAGCCTTTGGAGGGTATTGGCTTTTTAGTTCCTCGACTGATTGTCGAGGAGGTATTGCGTATGTCGCATCCAGTTGATGCTGCCTGTTTTTGCGGGCACACTTATGATGTTTGTCTCTCTTGCCCGCAATTTACGCTTGTCCGCAACGTCGGGGAGATATTTACGTTGGGGATAGCGACGAATCCCTCGAGAGACGCGTGGTTCTGTTCGATGGGATGTGAAAAGACGGATTCTTCATCATTTAATGCCACGTGTGTGGGCTAATGAAAAGGCGTAATAATTGCCTTGGGAGCATGCGTTAGTAGCCTCGTTTTACGAGGAGGTTTCTTGACCGTTGGATCCATCGTGCCTTTTCGTTTTTGCGAGATCGAATCTCAGCCACTTGATGGCTTGTAATCAGGATCGTTGGATCTGATCAACGGTTGTAACTGGAGGGGCGCCTCTTTTCGCCATGGAGGTGCAGAGCCTCCAAGGGTTTATAAATAGGAGGGAAGAGGTTCATTTGTACTTTTCCTTTCCTCTTCTCCTTTTCGCTGTTGCTGCTTCCTTTGGTTGTGCCTAACTTAATCATCAAAGCTTCAAGTTTGCCTATTTCAAGCTTCAACTTTCAATTTCCTCAAAGGTAAACCAAAGTTCATTACTTGCTATTTGCTTTGATTTCGTTTGTGTTTGCGCTAGATTCCTGTTTACTTTGTACCCATTTTGCATTGTGTGTGGGTGCCTTAAATCCTTGATCTTTTCATGTTAGATTCAGGCCTGTTTTTCGTTAGATTTTGGTTTTAGTCACTGCTCTTAGTGAGATTTGGTGTTTGATGGTAATGGATTTGCCGTATTTTCGTCATTTTCTGGAAAAATGAAGAACATCCATCAATATTGATGGGTTTCTGGAAAAATTGCTTTGAATGTTGATGAACATTCATACATTTCTGGGCAAAAGTGATGAACACGAAGAACGATGTTCAAAATTTCTGGGTTTTGCTGAGTTTGGTGTCGGGGAGAGAATGTTGTTTCTTCTCCCCGTTACAACCCTTATTTCGTCGGGGAGAATTGAATCACTATTTCTCCCCGTTTATTGTAGTGGAAATAGGTTAGTTAAACCTTGTGTTGGGGAGCTTCTCCCCGTTTTTGACTTCGCGAATATTGCGTGTCTTTTATGAATTGTATGAATGTCGGGGACCTTCTCCCCGTTTTTTCTTGGAGAATTTAGTAAAGAAATGAGTTTCTAGAAAACTCTATTTCCTTGAGAAATTTGTAGATAAATGAGTTTGTAAAACTTTATGTCGGGGAGCTTCTCCCCGTTTTTAACTTAAGATTTTTATGCAAAACTAAGTTTGCTCTTAAGCGTCGAGCAATGCTGCTAGCTTGTGTCGGGGACCTTATCCCCGTTTTTAGGCTTTCTCCTCGTTTCCTCCGTTTTGTCTTTGTTTTGCCATTTTGATAAGGGCTTTTGGTCGGGGACAGCGTCCTCGCCCTATCCTAAGCCCTTTCACTTGATTTGCGGTGAAAGGGTGGATTTGATAATTGTCGAATTCACTTTGTTTTCGCTGCTTTTCAGGTATTCAAAATGTCAGATACAGAGGAAATTGCGGGGAGCCAAGCGGTGTCAAAACATAAGCTGGTCGACACCATAACAGATCCTGCATTGGATTGGGTTGCGCCCGAACCGAGGGGCATTGCCTCGACGCTCACTGCTGATGACCCTCGACTTTACACCATTGTCGAGGACATTATGAATGGGCCAGTAAACTGGGAAACTCATTTGCCCGAGGAGGGGAAACGTATCTGCTCGGCATTTACTGAGGACGGGTTCGCCATGTACGAGCTGGCTTTTAAGGAATTGGGATTTAAGTTGCCCTTCAGCAATTTTGAATGCGAAGTTTTTGGCCGGTTGAAGGTGGCGCCCTCGCAGCTCCACCCCAATTCGATGGCGTTTATTCGGGCATATCCAATTCTCTGCCGGTACCTGAACGTCGAGGCCACAGTTCCCCTCTTCTTCCATATCTTTAAGATTCAGAAGCAGATTTTCGGGGAGAGGCAGGTCTGGGTTTCTTTGAAACACGCTTCAGCAAAGATTTTTAAGATGTTTGTGGAGTCTGCCCGGGGGTTCAAGGAAAGGTATTATGTCGTCAAGCCAGTGACGCAAGCTGCCCGGGATTCTCTTTATATGGACAAAGAGTTGTTTCAAGAAGATGGGTCTCCCCGACTTGACGAACAAGGGGTGCCCATGACTGAACGGGTACCTCGATTCCCTTTGGCTTGGTCATCCGAACACTTCGAGATGAGGACGGAAGAATACTTGACCGCTGCTGTGGATTTGTCCCCGGAGGAACGGGCAGGGTTTCTGAAGCTCAAGACTTACGTCAAGGGCTTCAAACCTTGTACTTTTATTGTTGCTTCGGGTGATGTTGCCCTCGACAAGCGTGGCAAGCCTAGGGTCGAGCCCCGGTTTGTCAATACTAAGGCCTTGCTCGCGTGTAAGAGTGTCGAGGAGGAAAAAGTTTTGCTTGGTATTTACTTTCATTTTTCCTGCCCCGATTTTACTTGTATTTTTCTTGGATAAAATTTTGTTGTTATGTTATTGTTCCTCGTGATACTGACCATTTAATGTTTTGTTGCAGATAACATGGCCGACCTTGCATCAGAGCTCTTTAAGCTGGCTGCCGAGCACAAGGGGGATAAGCTAAAGAAGAAGACTAAGAGGGCCAAGGTTGGGTCGAGCAGCACAATGATTCCGGAGGAAACTTTGTCCGGAAGTCCGAGCCAGTCTTCCCCGGTTGTGAGCTCTAAGGCGGCCCCGGGTAGCCGAACTAAGAGGCAGAGGGACGAGGCCTTGGCTACTATTGTTGACCTGTCCGAAGGGGATGGCGGGTTTGTTCTTCCCGCCTGTCTGACCAATGGGAGCTTCTTCGACAATAATCCTCCCCAAGTGCCTGTTTCTGAGAGGAATTATCTGATGGGCACCTCTGCAGCTGCTCGTCAACAACAACTGAACCGGGATGTCGCTGCGGTTATTAGGTTGGCGGAGACGGCGCTTGTTTTGAATGAGGGTGGCCCGACTCATGAGGCAGAGAAGTTGGCCGCCAAAAACAGGAAGCTGGAGGCTGAGATCTCCGAGCTGGAAAATGACCTGCTCGACCTTAAGAGCAAGCAGGAAAATTATTTTAAGAATATGGAGGAGGCTCGTCTTACCGCTGAGCAGCTGGATAAGACGAATAAGGTGCTCGAGGACCTGAAAGTCAGTAGTGCCGAGGAGAGGAGTAAGATGTTGGAAGAAATGGCCGTCCTGCAGGCCAAGTCGGCTCCCCTTGAGGATGAAACCGAGGACACCCTCAAATTTTTTTGGTTTAGATGTTTGTATACTTGCTCGACATTGTCGTATGCCTGCCCAACAAAATCGTTTTTCAAATTTGCAAGTTTTTGTTTCGAGCGCGTTTCGTCGAGGAGGTCGTCCTCGGATTTAACTTAGACTGTTTAGGGAACTATCTAAGCGCCTAGAGTTGTTTCTGAGGCTAATACGGACGCCGACACGTTGTTGTGCCCGCCCCCGCGGCTTGAACTTCCCATCGCGAGCTGGGCGTTAAGCCTTGGCACGAAGACGAGGAGCTTGTCTTAAAGGTCATCCTCGTCGGGGAGACGCTCTGCCCTTCCTGAGCCAGAGTATCTCCTTTTCAATTATTGGATCGAGCACGTGTGCCCGCGTGCTTTCCGTTGTCGAGGTGCCGGGCTCGTTGCTAGAGTATCCGAGCAACCTTTTAGTAGTGTTTTTTAGTTTGACAATAACTTAGCTATAATATTGTTTCAATTTTTGTGCGTTCCAAGGTCGAGGAAGTTTCTTTCCTCGAAGATCCTCGAGATAATATGCGCCATTTTCTGTTTTATCGATGACGCGATATGGTCCTTCCCAGTTGGCAGCGAGTTTGCCATCCTGGGTGTCCTTAGCATTTCGTCTTAGGACGAGGCTGCCCACTTCAAATTCTCTTTTGATGACTTTTACGTCATGTCGGGCAGCTATTTTTTGTTTAAGGGTGGCTTCCCGAAGGGATGCCCCCGTACGGATCTCTTCGACGAGATCAAGCTCTTCACGGAGAGCTTCATCGTTCATTTCCTCTTCGAGCGGTTGCTCGGTTCGGCGAGATGGCTCGCCCACCTCCACGGGGATGACTGCTTCTGTTCCATATACCATTCGAAATGGAGTCTCCCCGATCGTGGAGTGTGGTGTTGTGCGATAGGCCCAAAGGACGCTTTCGAGCTCCTCGACCCATTTCTTTTTATTTTGGTCCAATCTTCGTCGTAGGCCGCGCAGGATTACTCTGTTGGCGGCCTCGGCTTGCCCGTTAGTTTGGGGATGTTCCACGGAAGTGAAATGTTGCTTGGTTCCCAGGGCAGCAAGGAAGTCTTGGAATCATTTATCCGTGAACTGCGTTCCGTTGTCCGTTACGACGGCTTGTGGTATCCCAAATCGGCAGAGTACGTCTCGCTTAAAGAAACGGAGTATTCTGAACGATGTTATGTCGGAGAGGGGTTCAGCCTCTACCCATTTGGTGAAATAGTCCACAGCGACTATTAAGAATTTGTTTTGATGGAGTCCCTTTGTGAAGGGGCCAAGTATGTCCATGCCCCACCAAGCGAAGGGCCATGGTGACGACAAAGATTTGAGTTCGTGGGGAGGAGCTAGGTGCATGTCCCCGTGTCGTTGACATTTGTCGCATTTTTTCATATGGTCCTTAGCGTCTTGCTGCATGGTGGGCCAGTAATATCCTGCTCGGAGAGCTTTCCTGGCCAGCGATCTTCCTCCCAGGTGCTGGGCGTTGATCCCCTCGTGTACCTCGCGTAGGATGTAGTCGACTGTTTCCTCGTCGACGCATTTTAGGAGTGGGATTGAGAATCCTCGTCTGTATAACTTTCCGTCGAGGATGACATACGCGCATGCTCGACGTCTAATTATTGCTGCTTCTTTCTGATCGTCGGGGAGGGTTCCATTTGCGAGGAAGTTGTAAACGGGGGTCATCCAGCAGTTTCTGTCGCCAATGACATTTATGTCGAGGACGTTGGTCGCCTTCTCGATGCTTGGTCGAGGGAGTATTTCCTGAATGACGGACTTGTTTCCGCCTTTCTTTTTTGTGCTCGCAAGTTTGGACAGGATGTCTGCCCGTTTGTTATGCTCGCGTGGAACGTGTTGCACCTCCACGGACTCAAACTTAGTGATTTTTCTTTCACTAATGCTAAATATTCAGAGAGATTATCATTTTTGGCTTGATATTCTCCCAGCACTTGTGACGCGACAAGCTGTGAATCTGTATAGATTTTAATTTCTTTTGCCTCCATGTCCTCGGCTAACCGTAGTCCTGCTAGGAAGGCTTCGTATTCTGCCTGGTTGTTTGAGGTCGGGAAGGATAAAGCTAGGGATACTTCGATGATGATCCCGTTCTCGTTTTCCAGGATAATTCCTGCTCTTGCTCCCGTGGCGCTTGATGTTCCGTCGACGAATATTGTCCATTTGTCTGCCTCGCTTGTCGTGGAGGATGGACTCGTCATTTCGGCCACAAAGTCTGCTAGGACTTGTGATTTTAGCGCTTTCCTGCTTTCGTAACGAATGTCGAATTCGGAAAGCTCGAGGGACCATTTGAGCATCCTGCCCGCCATATCTGGCCGACCAAGCAATGACTTGATGGGTTGGTCGGTTCGGACTACGATTGTATGTGCTAGGAAGTAGTGACGTAGTCTTCTTGCTGCGTTGATCAAGTCAAGGGCCACCTTCTCGATTTGTGTATATCTGAGTTCGGGCCCCTGGAGAGCCTTGCTCGTAAAGTACACTGGTTTTTGTCCTTCCGTTGTTTCACGGACAAGAGCTGCGCTGACGGCCTCGAATGCGACGGAGAGGTAAATGTATAACACTTCCTCGACATCCGGGTGTGAGAGGACTGGGGGTTTGGACAGGGCCTTCTTAAGATGTTGGAGGGCCTGCTCGCACTCATCCGTCCATTCGAACACAACTTCCTTCCTAAGTAATTTGAAGAGAGGTAATGCGTGTTGAGCAGATTTTGCTACGAAGCGAGATAATGAGGTCAGCATTCCGTTCAGGGTTTGTATGGATTTCTTGTTGCTCGGAGTTGGGAGCTCCGTAAAGGCACGACATTTGTCGGGGTTGGCTTCGATTCCTCGTTCTGTTAGGTAGAATCCGAGGAACTTTCCTGCCCGTACCCCGAAGGTGCACTTCTCTGGGTTGAATCGCATGTTGTGTCTTCTGGCCTGCTCGAAGACCTTGCGTAGGTGGGCGGTATGGTCGATTTCCTCGTGGGATTTTACGATCATGTCGTCCATGTAGACTTCGAGCATGTCGCCTATTTCTCCCCGGAATACCCTGTTCATCATCCGCTGGTATGTAGCACCAGCGTTTTTTAGACCGAAGGGCATTAGGTTGTAGTAATAGTTGCCCGACTCGGTCATGAAAGCTGTTTTTTCCCTGTCGGCCACAGCCATTGGGATTTGATTGTATCCTGAATATGCATCCATAAAAGACAATAATTTAAAGCCAGAAGAATTATCGACTAATTTATCAATGCAAGGTAAAGGATAAGAATCTTTAGGGCAAGCCCTATTGAGATCGATATAGTCAACACACATTCTCCATTTTCCATTAGATTTTTTCACAAGTACAACGTTAGACAACCAGGTAGTGTATCTGGCTTCAGAAATAAAATTTGCCTCTAGGAGGTCTTTTACAGCTTTTTCAGCAGCCTCCGCTTTTTCGGGAGACTGCCTATGTTGCACTACGGCACTAGCAAGTGGGTCGACGGTGAGTTGATGACATGCGATGTTTGGATCCAGCCCGGGCATATCAGCAGCGTGCCATGCAAACAGGTCAGCATTTTCTCTAAGGCAGGCTTTCAGCTGCTTCCTTGCCAAGTCGGGGAGCCCCGTGTCAATCTTGACTCCTTTAGCTGGGTCCCCGCCGAACTGGACTATCTCGAAGTCTCCATCTAGAATGGGGCGGTAATGCTCTTTGCTCGCCTCGTCGTCCTCCTTCTCCTCCTTCCTCAACTTTTTCTCCTCCTTATGTTCTTTCTTGGAGGTGCGGCTGTCAAGATCAACAGAGCTCACATTTGGTCCGGGCAGACTTGGTGGTGCTTCCGGGGAAGGCTTTGGTGGTGTTTCCGAGGAAGGCTTTGGCTTCTTCGGTTCAGGAGTTTTGCCAATGAAATTATTGCCTTTGGACGCTGCGTCGAAGCACCTCCTCGCGGCTTCAATGTCCCCGTGTAAAGTAGCAACCTGCCCCTTATGAGTGTAATACTTCATCTTCAGGGCAGTGGAGGGGACAGCGATCAGGTCTACTATGACCGTCCTGCCGATGATGCACTGGTAGAGGCAGGGGCAGTCTACGACCAAAAATTTGACCCTGATCGACTTGGCAGTTTCCTCGGAGCCAAAAGTGACGATGAGGTCGACATAGCCCCAAGGCTTAGTAGTTGCCCCGTTGAATCCTGTGAGATCTGAGCCCAAGTACGGGGTGAGGTGTGTCTCGTCCAGCTGTAAGGTCCTGAACAGACTGACGTACATAATGTCGCAGGAGCTCCCCGGATCGATGAGGACCCGACGAACGTCCATGTTGGTCATGTCTGCCCGGACGAGGAGGGGAATTTGGAAATTGGCTGACCCACCGGGCAGCTCCTCAAGATAGAAGGCTAAAGGCATTGATCGCCCCTTCGCCTTGTCCAACGTTGCGTTCATATTCGAGGACGTGTTGATGAGCTCCTCGAATTTTCTTTTTATTGATCCGACGGTGTGCTTGTCCATACGACCACCGAATATGACAAACGAGTCTGTGAAATAGTCCCACGTGCTAAGCGTAGGACCAGTATAGATGTCCTCGAAACCGCTAGGGATAGCAAAATCTTCTGGCCGGGATACGCTCATAGCTATCTGCTTGGCGTTGTTCTGCCCGGCGGGTTGTGGAAGTACCTCCTCGACCGTGCGAGTCTCCGCGGTCTCTGGTCGATGATCGTTGTTTCTTTTGACGAACTCTCTCAGTTGTCCGCTCCTTATCATTATTTCAATAGCATCATTCAGCTTGATGCAGTCGTCGGTCCTGTGACCGTAACTCTTGTGGTATCTGCAATACCTATTCTTGTCTTGGCCAGGCTTCAGAGGGGTTGGCTTTGGTTGCTTCACACCTGCTCTGTTGAACTCGGAGATGTGAACTTCCGCGAATATTTCTCCCCGAGATTTGACGAGGGGGGTGTATGTGCTGAATGTGCTTGGAGGGCCACGAGACTCTCGTCTTTCGCCCCTCCTTCTGTCTCTGCCCCTCTCGCCACCCCTATCGCCGCCTCTGTCGTTTCCCCTGTCGCCGCCCCTATCATCGCTCCTATGGGAGGACTCGCGGGCAGGGTGACTGCTTCCAAGTCGGGCAAGGCGGGCGACATCTGCTGCCTGGACTTCCTCGTATTCAATGTACTTTTGAGCTTTTAAGAGGAGGTCGTCCCAGGTGGGTGGTTTTTCTATGCCAACAGCTTTGGCAAAATCGCTGCTCGGGCGAAGGCCCCTCTGCAGCAAATACTTCTTCATATCGTCAGTCGTCTCGACCTGCACGGCTTCTTTATTGAACCTCTCGACGAAATTGCGGAGAGTTTCTTCCTCGGCTTGGTATATGGCCTCCAAGGCGTGCACAGTTTTTGGGTGCTTGCGGGAAGCAGTGAAGTGTCTACAGAACTGTTCTGTAAGGTCCCTCCACGAGTGGATAAATTGAGGGGGCAGGCTTTGGTACCATGTCATCGCTCCCTTCCTCAGTGTGGTCGGGAATAGTCTGCACCTAATGGCACCGCTAATATTCCTGAAATCCAGGTTAGCGTTGACATTAGCAATGTGATCGTCGGGGTCGGTCAAACCATCGTACGCGGGGAGCGTAGGAGGTCTCTCGAAGCCCTTTGGAATATGCTTCCTCAAGATGTCTTTGGAAAGGGGGCATCGGGGATCGCCCTCGTCACTCCCGTTGGGAGAATGGTCCTCGGAAGACCGAGGAGAATAATCGCCGGGCATGGGCGTCGGACTGCGAGATTTGCGAGGGCGGTAGCTGCCCGATGCGCCCTGCTTGGACATCAGCGCCAACCCTTGAGGTGAATGGCGGCGCGGAGCTTCGTGTTTCCCTTTCTTGCCCGGGGAGAGTCTACCCTCGCGATGTGGAGGAGTACGATCCCTCTTCCGAGGAGTAACTTCGACCCTCTCTAGGTCGGGGCGTCGATGTTTGACGGCCGCCGGACGGGGAGGGGAAGGAGTAGCCTGGTGTCTCCGCGGGGGAGAGTTGGTCTTTCTGCGGCGCCGGCTCCTTTCCAGCGCGGCGATCCTTTCACTTTGCTCGTCTAGTCGACGACCTTGAGCCTGCATGGCCTCCGTTGTTTGTTTCAAGGCAGCGATCAAGGCTGTGATCTCGGAATTGGCCAAGGTGGCAGGCTGTCCAGCGTTGTTTGCCGGAGTTTCTTGTTTGAACTGCGAGCGTTTGCCCGTTCGACGATCGGTCACGACCTCGACGTCTTCTTCATCGGACGATAGTGAGGTTTCCCGTCCGCCGCGGGAATCGGTTTCTGGACCGCGCGCTACGGTGGTATCGTCACGCACCGGTGACAGAACGGTGTTATGTTGCGGCGGCGGAGAGGGTGGAACGTTGAGCACGTTCTCGTCGCCGGTATTGGTGTTGAGTTGCTGCGATGAACTAGCCATGATGAAGTTGTTGAGAGAATCGGTTTTGATCTTTAGAGTCTTGAATGAAGACAAAAGAAGGGGAGGAACTCAGTTCCCACAGACGGCGCCACTGATCTAACCTGATGATCAGAAAGGTAGAGGCCGGTCCGTTGAGCAAGCTTCCACACCGAAGGGGGGGTTTGTACCTGCAGGTGCTCCGATGCCTAAGTCAGCAAGAGAACAAGAGATACAAAGAAGAGAGAGAAAGTATCGTGAGTAATGAATCAGAATACCTGGCTCTCCTGTCTAGGAGAGCTTATATAGTGCCCCCAGCGCTGGGCCAAAGGTTGGTCTATTGGGCCGGGATAACCGGCCCAACAGACTCAACTGCCAAGATAGTCCCTGTATCGTAGGGGAGGCCGTTATTTGCCTCTATCTTGGTTGGAGCCGTTCCGCTATTCGCGGGTAAGGGATAGACTCCGTGACGGATGTGGTTGGATAAAGGAGCACGTGCTAAACGTGCTGCTTAGCTGTTAAGCTACGGTGGAATGGATCAGCATGCATGGATAGATGAGCACGTGTTTAACGTGCTGCTTACCCATTATGTCGAGCAGGACACGTCATTGGCTGACGTGTCGGGGAAGTCTCCCCTTATTGGGCTGTGCCCCAAATGTCGGGCAGAAGTGATTGGGCCAGCCCTTGGCCCAGTCCAGAACACTACCCCTACATTTATCACTTTACCACAACAAACAAATCAATATTCTCATTTTACCCCTTTAAGAAAACTTAAAAAAGAGTTTTGAACATTTAGCAACGGTTTAGTTAAACCGTGGCTAAATGTCACATTTTTCGGAACACTTTCCCCCAAGTCTTTTGGTATTAAGTGTAAACCGGAACAGTTTAAAAAAGTGTTCCGGGAAGCTTTAGCCACGGTTAAACCGTGGCAAATATTAGATCTGGAAAATCAGAGATTCATCTTCTCCTTTATCTCCTTCTTAGAGGAAGGTGTATGAAAGGTATTGTTTGCATCGACAATAGGCAATAGTAACCATATAATTATATACTAGGAAAAACTTGTAAATTCTCCTAAGTGTAATTTCTTATATGCTAATCATGTTATCTTTATTATTAATTCAAAATCCTTGTGTGTATCCTACAATGTACATATCCCTTAGCATATAGGGAACCAAGCATTTTGAAGAAGGAATCAATGCCGCATACGGATGTTCCTATCCTGCGTTTGTTGAGATTCTCACCGTGCTTGCAGCCAACACTCTAAGGCGTTGAATCCGTTGATAAGGATCGGAATAAATTTTCTGGTCAAGGGACATATTTTCCAGATCTAATATTTGCCACAGTTTAACCGTGGCTAAAGCTTCCCGGAACATTTTTTTAAACTGTTCCGGTTTACACTTGTTATCGGAAGACTTAGGGGAAAGTGTTCCGAAAAATGTGACATTTAGCCACGGTTTAACCGTGGCTAAATGTTCAAAACTCATTTTTTTTAAAGTTTTCTTAAGGGGTAAAATGAGAATATTGTTTTGTTTGTTGGGGTAAAGTGATAAATGTAGGGGTAGAAAAAAAAAATCTCGTAAATAGTTGAAAAATATTGTGGGGTCAAGTGGACCCGTTTTAAAGTGTTTGATGAGTTGTATGAATATTTAAAAAAGAGTTTAATTGCTGTGCACCGTCGGTGTAATTTTTTTTTACACATACATCCAATGACGCGTTGCCACATCATTTAATGAATGTGACACATCATGTGTTTTTAATGACCATACATGATGTGTCTGTATATTATTGGACGCATGTGCAAAATATCTTTACACCGACGGTGCATATAAATTAAATTCTTTAAAAAATATAGTTGAATTGTTTAAATTGTTGAAAAATGTAAAATAAATAAAATATTAAGTGAGCATTTAAAGAACTCAAATGAGTTTGATGGATATGGATGCTGTTATATATATATATATATATATATATATATATATATATATATATATATATATATATATATATATATATATATATATATATATATATATATAAACGAGTTACTAGTACCAACTTCTATTGTCCTCTCATACTCCCTTTGTGACAATATATAAACCAAAATTAACTTTTTAGATTCATTGCATATTTAATGTATACGTCTTATAATATAGACCAGATGCAATAAATATGAAATGAATTTAGAAATGTGACTTTTCCTTATATATTGTCACGGATGGTGTATCATTTTTGTTATTTCAAATATAATTATATATTTCTCTGTTCTCTTTTTCTATTCAACCAAACAAGAGAAAAAACATAAAACTTATTTCCTTCGTCTTTATTTCTTCTCTTTTTTATATACGAAACAAAATTTAAGAAAAGAAGAAAATAAAAGTTGTCCCAAATTATTAAAAAAAGTTGTTCAAATAAGACACATCTTTAAATATACTAGTATAATTCTCATCTTTTTCTTTCTTACTATACTCCACTCGCCAATTATCTCTTCTTACTTTATCTCAATGACCAAATACTCGGTACCATACAAGTAGTCATTGGCGGAACTAGGGGTGGCTGGGGTGGGCCACGGCCACCCCCGGAAAAATGAGAAATTACTTTAATACCCTTGGTATATTTATACTATTAAAACTATATATACCGGTTTGCATACATATAACACCACGCCTTTACATCTTGTGGGCGCGAGTTCAAGTCCCTCCCGCCCCAGTTTTTTATTTTTTTTTAATTTTGTTCCTTTTTTTTACACAATTTTTTGTTCCTTTTTTTCTTCAAAAAAACCATGTTCAACCAAAACATGTTCTCAAGTCACTGGACCAATAACACGGTTTCATAAAAAGTTGATTTATATATATATATATATATATATATATATATATATATATATAAACAATGAACAATTTATATTTTCTTTCAAAAACAAGTCAACTATTTTCAAATAAAAAAATCATTCTCTTTTAAGTATACATGTAATATGATAAAATATATAATTATTTTATGATCAACTTTATGGAAGTATTAGTTTAAAGTAAATCATTAATAATTTCAAGTTACTTGTCACACGTAGAATATTATTTACAGTATGCAATTTAAATTTTCATGATCAAATTTGTGTTTCTTATTACCTAAATTTTTGTATGAAATATAATTTTTTTTATTTAATTTATATATTATGAATTTTTTAGCCCCCCCCCCCCCCCCCCCCCCCCCCCAAATTTGTGTTTCTTATTACCTAGATTTTTGTATGAAATATAATTTTTTATTTAATTTATATATTATGAATTTTTTAACGCCCCCCCCCCCCGAATCTTATTTCCTGGTTCCGCCACTGCAAGTAGTTACTCTGCAAATTAGTGCCTGTATAGATTTCATCATCTATTCATTTATTTACTTTGATCAATTTTATTTATTTTTCAGTTTGCACCAATTAATTATTAGGCTAACCCTTTCGATTATTCACCCGTCTTAATAAAAAAGAAATAATGTATATTTGTATCTCGTTTATAAAAAAGACGTATATTTGTACCTATATTCTTTTTTGTACCTATATTCTATGTGTATGCAGGGCCGGCCAGGTGGGTGTGTAAGGCGAGCCACCGCATAGGGCCTCAAATATTTAGGGGCCTCAAATTGTTTATATCGGTCTATTAAAAAATTTATATATGTAAAAAAAAATAATGACTTTGTTACTACTAAAAATATTTTAATACTAAAAAAAAATTAACAGACACACTCTTAATTTTATAAGTAACTTGCAGTTGATCGTAAAAAAAGAAACTAACATTTCAAGAAAGTTTTTTTTCTGAAGGAACCGTAAGTTGATAATGATATTAGATTGAAGATGTATTTTAATGTATTGATTAAAATATGTCGCTTTTAGATGTTATTTATTATGGACTATTTTTTATGTTATTTACAATTCAAATAGAGAATCACTTTTAAAAATAAAAAAATAAATTATTAAAGATCTATTTATAATTTTCAAACAGGGCCTCCAAATATTCGGGACCGGCCATGTGTGTATGTACGTATATATAAATAATCTAATGGCTTGGCTCTAACGTGATCCTTGACATCAGTCTTCACGTTGTGTTAAATTAGTTGTTGCAATCATCAAAGCATTACTAAAATTTAATTGTCTTTGTTTGGTGCAATTATACAAGCGTGGAGCATGAAAGTATATTGAAGTCGCACTCTTTAGTTTAAGAAAAATATTTAAATACTGTACACAGTGACATAATTCAATAAGACAAGCAAATGGAGTATTAGTTCAGCTGTTTGATAATTGTGTGAGTTTTTTTTGTCAAATATTCTAATGGCTGTCAAATTCACCTTCAAGGTGAATAAGTGTAGTGTCCTGAATTCAAACTCAGGTTCCTGCACATATAGTGCGATATCCCTACCAATTAAACTAAGCTCACGAGGACTAATTGTGTGAGTTTAACTCCCGTTATTATTTTTAGTAAAAAAAAGCTCCCGTTATTTTTTGAACTTTAATATTTGTTATGATTTGGTGAAATTTTGAAATAGATTAAACTGTATTAACCTGCGATAACTTTTCCTTTTTGTTTGATTGCTTTATGATACTCCACCACTAGCTATATGATTATTTTATAAATAAATTTTGTATAAAAAATAGTATACACGCATGTCATTATACAAGTTAGCATGATGCTTAAAAGTGTTTAGCTTCACAATTTTCCATTGTCAAAGGCTTACAATTTTCAATATGTTAACACTTGTAAGTTCTCTATAATTGTCATAAAATATAGGACAAAGTTATAATCAAGACTTTTAATTAAGTCACCCAGTATTTTTCCACGACTAATTAAAACCACTAAATACGTGATGTCTTTGTCTATGATTTTCTTCTTGCGCAGCAACATTTCAAGGTATCCAGAAGGTCAAAATTATGATTTGAACTCGGAATAGAAGTTACATTAATCTTGACCCCAAAAAAAAAACTTCACGATAAAGGACAAAAAAACAAATTACAAACTTGAAGGAAATTCAAATTTGAACATAAAAAATAATTAAAATTGAAGGAAAGTCAAATTTGTACATAAAAAATAATTAAAAATAACATTTGTTGAGGTATGGCGTCACCTGAACTTGAGCAAGAAACCTTTGGTATATTAAACTGTTGTGATAACCAACTACACCACTTTATAACATGACGAACTAGGCCCAATTAATCCGGCATGACCTTCATATCCCCCCCTCCCTCAAGACTTTTTTGTCTTTTGTTAAATAATTTCGGAATGTATTTTCCGAAAATATATTACTGTTTTTTTTTTACTATAAAAAAATATAATTACCGTTGAGTATAATATTTTACGCCCAAACTTTTTTATGCATGGGAAAAAAATTCTTTTTGGAGAAAAACAAATCTTGGGGGGAGAGGGGAGTTGAGAATTTTTCAATTTTTTTGTTATAAAATAGTATAGACTGTTCTAAAAAAAGCCCAAACTTATTACTACTATGTTCCAAAAAGAAATAGAAGGCCCAGTCAAGAAAAATAAAAGACAAAGGAAAAGTAATAAAGAGAAGAATTTCTTTTTGCACCCCATGTTCTTATCGCGTGCTACCTTTTCAATTTTATCCATTTGCAGGTTAACTAGCGAATAAAGTAAAATTTGGAAAAATACAGTTTGTTACTTCAAGTTGGAACTCAATTTGCACTTTAGTGAACATTATAATAATCTAATCTTTTTGTCGCTCTCACTTTTCTCTCACTCCCATGAAAATATATTGAATAAAATACCGTGACCAATTTTGATTGGCCACAGGAGTGGTAGTGACATAACATCGATCAATCACACACACCTTATAAATTGAAACATCTTTTTTCATTTTTCAACCAGTCACTCATACGGGATTTCATTCAATATGTATTTCATGGGAGGGTGTGAGGGAAGGGTGATGTGGACAAAATGATTGAATTTTTATAAGATTCACTAGTTAGAGTGTTTGAGTAGCGAACTGTGTTTTTCTAGAATATATTTTCATAGGGCGTAAGGGGTGTTAATGTTGGGGCTGAGATAAAAAAAAATTGTCGTTCTCTATTTAAGATGCGAACTGAATTTGCAAATTAAGTAGCAAGTAGAATATTTTGAGAAATTCACACTTACGGGGGGCGCATAAAAGAAATTATCAATAAAATGAAATTGGGAAGTCCAAGAAACTTTCACTTAGGGTGCGTTTGATTCGTAAAACAGTAAGGACTGAACAGAATAGTACGAGACAGAACAAGATAATACAGGACAGGACAAACCTGTACCGAAAAGATATAGGACGATAATATTTTTATATTCGAAAATAAAATGGGTATTTTCGTATTTTTTATATTTGTACTGTGGACAAAAAGTTGTCCCGTGGTTTAGTGAGGGACAAAAAATCTTGTTTTTGTCTTGTCCCTTGCTATCTAATTTGTCCAGTCCCATAACAAATTTCAAATCAAACAGAATACAACAAAAGTTGTCCTGTCCAGTCCCCTGTTTTTTAGCAAATCAAACGCACCCTTATTCTCCCTACTTCTTCTTCCTTCCTCATCCCTACTTACCCCAATGGCCATCACAATACCACCGTCATTGACTCACTGTGCCACCAGTACTAATAGTGGCACCGTCGCTGCAACAATGACCTTCTCCTCTGCTGGTTAGCTGATCCGAACAAAAAGGGCAAAATAAAATGGAAGACCAAACATCTTAATTTTTTAAAGGGTCATGCTAAACAGTGTTGGGGATACTTAGCATACCAAAAGAGGAAATAAAAAATAAAGTTAATGCTGTTAAGATAACTTTTTGAGTTTTCAAAGTATTGAATATATAAATTCCAAGAAATAATTTTCTCTTTAATATGCTTAACTAGTACCCGGAGACACTATTTAAAAAAACAGGAGACCAAAATTGCAGAAAGTTCATTTGTTAGATATATTGAAAAATTGATGTATCTAGACTACATTATGGACTAAATACATCAATATTACAATGTATATAAAAAGTGAATTCTTTCTTATATTAATAACTATAGGAAGCACGGGGAAGAAAACTCATTGTTTGGTTCGAAGTAGATGAAAGGGAGGGGGAGGAGAGATGATGGGGTAATCTTGACAAATTTTTTTTTTTTATTAAATCATTTTTTTAAATAAAAAAATGTTTTTTATTCTTAAAAAAATGTTTTTTTAACCAATCAAATCTATCTGATAATTGAAACCTTTTATTTTAAATTTTTTTTTCAATAATAAAAAACATTTTTTAAAAAAGAAAATTTAATAAAACAAATTTTTTTTTGTCAAGATTACCTTCTCATCTCTTCTCCCCTCCGTCTACTTCGAACCAAATCGGTGCAAAACAAAAACAAAAGGAGGCAAGGGAAGGGTAACATTTGAATACGCGTTTGGTCGGTGATCATAGAATAGGGAGTATGGACAGGGTGTTCAAAGTTGGATTGTTCCATCTTGGTTTCCACGCAAATTAATACAGAGAACAATATTTGACCTCTCCCTCTAGAAACTACTACTATTTTTTTTTTTCTCTTTTAAATAGTCCAAAAGGAATAATGTCAAATTGGCCAATAGAAAAAGCAACAATAAATTTTTCCTTTTTCCTCTTAAAAGTAAAAAAAACACAACTAAACCAAAGAATATTCGAAGAACGAAAGGCCCAAATTGAAAACTAAGTAAATAGTGGGCCCACCCATTGACCCAAATTGAACGCAACTATTTTAATAGGCGGCGCGGGTCGTATCGTACAATGCTGACCTAATCTTTTACACCTAAACACACTTGCTTCCCTAATTTTTCGGGATATTATATTTAAGCCCATGATATCTGTGTTACGTTACATTATATAAACCCTCTTTTCTTTTTCTTTTCCCCTATTCAGAATTTTGCTCCGCTTCCTTCTTGTTTCACCAATTTTCCATTGAAGTTTCTTCTTAGCGTTTTCATTCTCTCATTCGTGCTCTCTTCTCATCATGGCTGGTTACAGATGGATTAGACCTGAGGTACATATTTTCACATTCCTTATGTAACAGTTGCACCGGTTGCATAGTTGTTAGATCTGTATTTTTTTAATTACATATATATGATTTTCTGTTGTTCATAATTGAATTGACATTGAATTTGATGGAATCACATACATTTTTTGATGGAAATCTAAAATTTAGGTCATGTAACTAGGTCAGATCAATAGTCAATTCAAATATCCACGTCTTAATAAGATTATTTCATGCGGTAGAAAATTTCGGCTTCAACATTTCTGATTAATTTAATTTGACTACTTTTCACAATTTCAATCTTAGTCAATCACTTTTGATGGGACGCATGGGTGGATATATAGTTCGGCTGGCTCGGGAACTTGTCTAGGCTCCGATAATTTTTTTGATATTTTAGGGGTTAACTAAAATTGAGAATGTGCAAAACTGAGATTTTATCAGGACTTTATAAATTTTCTAGCTCCTTCACGGAAGGTCATAATATATGTGATTTGATGCGATCTAAATGAGTCATGTGTTGTTTCATGTGAATAGGTGTACCCACTTTTTATCCCCGTTGGATTGGCCGTCGGGATCTGCGCTATGCAACTTGTTAGAAACATAACCACCAATCCTGAAGTCAGGTATTGAGATCTTTCATTAATTTTGATTTTTCTTTGATTTATTCATATTGTTCAAATCCAGTGCTACATATATTGAATTGTTATCTTCCATGTATTTGATGATTTTTTGTGTAATTAGTTATGCACGACACAATTTAATTTTAAATGAATTGATTTTCATAAAAAAAATTATTTAGTTATGTATACATTCACAAAAAAAATTGAGAATTGACTTTATACCATTCCAAAAGCTATAAATCTAAGTTTTTAGGTAGAATTGAGTTTGGTGCAAAAATCAATTTTAGGTGGCATGCCAAACATGACTAGTTTGTGGTCAAACCGCTCCAATGTGATCATGGGGTGTTTGGCTGTGGAACCTAATATCGGCAAGAACTCTTCAAAATTTGCATAATACTTTTCCAATTGGATCTATTTTTTCATATTATATATAATAATAAACTTATATTTTGTTTTATTAGATCCATTGCTATGAGTATGTTTGCTATCTAAGACTGTAATTTTCCAAAACCTAATAACTCATGTAAAAAATTATGTTGTTTCACCGTGATTTTTCGGAAGCTACACTCAGTAGCTTCTACGAAATCATGTTGAGTAACCGTGGTCTCGTGAGCTTAGCTCAGTTGGTTGGACATTGCGGGCCGATGTTTGATTCCTAACATACCTACCGTGATACCAACATATGCCATACTATTTTTCACCTTTGTATAAAGATTTGCTTGTTTTGAGAGTTTTTATGATGTATAATTGAATTGTTGAATTTGATTATGGTTTTCAGGGTAACCAAACAGAACAGAGCTGCAGGAATTCTTGACAATTTTTCAGAGGGTGAGAAATATTCACAACACTTTGTGAGGAGGTTTGTCCGTGACAAGAGCCCTCAGATTATGCCTGGCATCAACAACTTCTTCTCTGACCCAGAAATTTAAATGCTAAGTTTCTATTTCTAGAAAATTTTACTTGATTTCTGGGATTTATATTTTTGACTTTATGCTATTTCAAATTGAGAAATAGGACACAGGAATTTGATTTTTCAGATAAAGGATATGTTGTTGATGATTGTGTAATTTGTTGTTGGATGACATTAAATTTGTCTTGAGAATAAAGATTTATACTTTAAACATTTGTTGGTGTTCATTAGTTTTCTTTGAGGTTGTTGATAGATATTATAACACATGCATGCTAGTTTAATATATATAGTAAAGGGAAAATGCTAGATATCACGAAATTTGCTTCACAACTTTGTCACGGTGACAATTATATAAAGGTGTAACAGTAATCCTGATCAGATCGATAGTGATAAATATCATCATCATAGTGAAACCACACTTTGTGGTTTCAAAAAGTTGCGTCAAATATATTGGAATGTAAGAAAGATGTACTTGAGATGAAAAATCAAACATAATTTAAACGTAATGTAGCAGTCCTCGTGTTTATTTTCAATGAAGTTAGTAAAGAAACACTACGAGCACAAAAAGAATTGAAAGGCCTGCATTGTTGGGAAAAAAAATTTGTCAAAAAAAATGGTTAAACTTGTGACATAAGTAATTTGTATAGCACTTCATTTCGGTCCTTTATTCCTTTGAGTTTGTTAACATGCTAGTCAGATATTCTTGAGTTTCAGCTGTCAAAAGTCAAAACTATTGATGCCCAGTTATTCTTGTGTTTGAGTGGGAATGAGTTGTTGGGTCAAGCACGGACGCGCAAAATGATTTTTTTGATAAGCTGAACTAACCAACTTACCATGCCCTAACATTGTATACATATCTCATTTGAGGGGTGATCTGATGAGAAAACGATAATGCTTATAATTAGTCTTAAGGCCCTCACCTTTTTAGGTTCGGTAGTAATAAGTAGCGGTGACAAAGTGGACCGGCCCGCCAAAAAGATGGGTGGAGTGGGACAAACCAACTTAGGAAAATTTTTGTTTTACCCTAACAATCTTCACTCTACCCCAACATATTTTTCAAAATACCCAGTATATTCTTATAAAAAAATTAGTATATTTTAATAATTTTTTTTGTCGTATTATACTGTTCCGGTAGACTGTTTCATCCTCTCAAAAAACTGTTCCGGTAAGTATTTATCTATACCGGTATGTTAATTTTACCGGTACACTTTTTAAAAAGTGTTCCGATATGTTAATCTTACCGGTACACTTTTTAATAAGTGTTCCGGTATTGATTTTCTTGGCTTTGCTTTGTATCCCAAGACACACCATTTATATACTGTGAGACCAAATCATTGGGAAATCTCCGTTTACACCTCCTCTAAGTCTCCATGCAAGCAAACATTTTTGACATCGAACTGGTATAGTTCTCATACATAGTGGGCTACAAGAGAGAGTACAAGATGAACAATGTTCATCTTTTCCATTGGGGAAAATAGGTTTGAGTGTATCCTTTTGTCATTAGTTTTGCCCTGTATCGATCATGAGTGTCATCTAATTTGTGCTTAACTGTATAGATCCACATGATTAACAATTTTCTTGCCTCATGATCTCTCAAAAATCTCCCAAGTTTCATCATTTTCAAGTGCTTTCAGCTCCTCATCCATAACTGGGACCAAACTTTCATCCTTTAGTGCTTCTTGACAGATATCGGATTTCTCAAAGAGTCAGCAACTGTAATAAAACTCTGGTGCTGCAAGGGAAAATGTTTAGAAGAGACAAATTGAGAAATAGGGTACTTGGCACAAGACCTTTTGTCTTTTCTCAAAGCTATTGGTAAGTCATAAGGATTAAGGTCAAAAGCGTTAGAAATTTGAGAAGTGGATGTAGATGGATTATTTTCAGCAGTTACCTCTAGCTTGGGCGATTGAAGTTGTTTATGGACCAAAGGTTTTGAAGCTTTATAGAAATGAATTTCTCACTGCCTTTATATTCATTTTGCTGAATATCCTGTGCTTCTTTTGCCTTATTAACACCTACAATTCTTGAATAAATGCCTTTGATCAATCCTAGTTGAATGTAGAGAAGGGAAGTTGCACCTTTCTTTACAATTTCTTTATATTGCTTCAAATGGTTCCCTTGCAAAGGCACTGGTTGTGGTTGTTTTCTATATCCTTTTTCTACAACGTCCCAAAGATCTCGGGAAATGAAGAAAGTCTTCAGTTGATCACTCCAATATTCATAGTTTTCACCATAGAAAATGGGAAGTTGGCTTGGGGAATATTGAAAGAGAGTAGTTATATTTGAAGGAGAGGCCATAAGGTTCTAAACAAAAGTGGATCTATTTGAAAGAGAGTAGTTAGTTTTTACCGGAACACTTATTAAAGATACTAGAACACTTATTAAAACCAAATGTACCGGTAAAATCAACACCGGAACACTTATTAAAAGGTGTACCGATAAAATTAACATACCGGAACACTTTTTAAAAAGTGTACCGGTAAAATTAACATACCGGTATAGATAAATACTTACCGGAACAGTTTTTTGGGAGGATGAAACAATCTACCGGAACAGTATAATACGACAAAAAAATTTTATTAAAATATACTAATTTTTTATAAGGGTATACCGGGTATTTTGAAAAATATGTTGGGGTAGAGTGAAGATTGTTGGGGTAGAAAAATTATTTTTCCCAACTTAGGTGTTCAAGCCCAAAACTCAAGTCCGTCTCGTTTAATGGTGAGTTGGCGGGCCGGCCTGCCAAATACTTTTTGTTGTTATTTTTTTGCTTAAATAACTAATTTATCCATGTAAGTTTGCGAGATTTTAATTTTCGTATATGTATCGTTTTTTGTTTTAAACAAATTCCTGAATATGCAAAATTATTTTGGTTTTTGTCCCTGACGTCAAAGATGATCGGTCAAAGATGATGTGGCAAACAGAGACTAATGTGGCAACGTGTGCGTGGCAAGTGAGAATGATTTGTCAAAGATGATGATCGGTCTTCCACTTAGAGGGACCAAATCCAGAAATGAAATTGTAGAGAGGTACAAAATCCAAAAAAACGAAATTGAACTAAAAAACATATTTTTCTTGTTTCTCTAAACCTAGAGATTGACTCATATTTCTTTAAACCCGAAAATCTGTGCTGCAGTGCAGGTACTAAAACGATATCCAAATAACAACAACATGCGTTTGAATCTCTCTCACTCGCGCGCGCGCACACACATACACACACACACACCCACGCGCGCGCGCACACACACACACAAATGACTCATGTTGAATCTAATACTATTGAAGGAGTAAAAAAGAGAGAAAGAGAAAAATATGAAGATGACGAAGAACACCTTTGATTTATAGGTCGAAAGAGAATCCTAATAGTCTTGATATCAAAACAAGAAGAAAATATCGTTTTAGTAAACAAGAAAGGAAAAAAAGTTTTTGGGTTCAATTACGTTTTTTTGAATTTGGCCCATCTCTGCAATTTCATTTTTGGATTTGGTCACTCTAAGTAGATGATTCTGCATCATCTTTGACACATCACCCTCGCTTTGCCACATCACATGCTGTCACGTCAGCCTCACTTAACCACATATGCATTTCTTTAACACACGTTGACGTCAGGGACCAAAACCAAAAGGATTTTTTTAAAAAAAGATACCATGGACGAAAACCAAAAACTCTGTTTGATACTCTTATTGGAGATGCTCTAAAATTCAAATTGTGTGGTGCCCAATTCTTGCATGTAGTCAACAACATCATTGTGACCATTTTAGAGTGGGTTGTATGAATATTTAAATAATGTAGTTGAGTTATTTAAATAATTAAAAAGAGTAAAGTAATATAAAATATTATGTTGGATCCATTTTTAGAACTCAAATGAGTTTGATGGATGTAAGTGCTCTTAGGTGCCCACTCCGCTTATATTGCGTCTTACTTTGATATAAACGAATTGAAGTTAAAGAAAAAGAAAAAAAATAAAAGAACTTTGACATAGAGTGTTTTGCAAGCACAATTCCTTGTTTAGAAAAGAAGTGTACGATCAAAGGTGTAACGTTTAACGTACATGTATTCAACACACATATACAATTACAAAGACCACAGCATCAATCATCTAGAGTTCAACCGAGACAAAGTAAAGTCTAAACAATTATTATTTTTATGCTCAAAATAATTCGTTCTATAAATAGAATTCAATAAGCCGCTTACCCTACGGGCCCGTTTGGTGTACAGGATAAGAGACAGGATAGGATAACTATATCATATCCTGCCGCAATCTAGTGTTTGGTGATACAGAATGATATGATAAGTTAATCCTGAAGCTTATCATATCATGTCTCTCTAGTTATAATTGTTATCCTGAATTTGAGCTGGGTTACCAGCAGGATAGGATAAGAAAAAAAAAATACTGATTTATTTTATAAAATATATTTTAAAATACATAAAATAAAATTAATAAAATATAAATAATAAAATAATTGATTTTTAAATATATATGTGATTTTCTCACAGGGGTAATTTTGTAATTTATATATTCTAAAAAATCAAAATTTTACTAAAATTACAATATTTTAAAGTAAAATGATTATTAAAAAATTGACAAATAGGGATATTAATTTAAATTTTATAAAAAATTAAATATAATTCTTTTGCAATAGTAGTTTTATTATTTATGTATGAGATATATCATATATTTATTTGGCTTATCTAACATGTATATATTATTGAGTTATTTATTTGATCATGATTCATATAAAAAATTAAACTTGATTATTTTCTCATGATTTTTATTTGAAATTATATAAAGTTATTTGATTATTTATTTATATTTTTTATTTATAAAATTCAAAGTATTACAAAATAATTTTAAAAAAATAACAATTGTTTTACAAGAGTAATTTTGTCAATTAAATATGTTATATATCTTATCATATTATTATGAGCAAATATGTATTAAAAACAAAATATAATAGTTATCATGTTTGTTATCCTGTGTGCACCAAACACATGATATGATAACTGAGTATAACTGTTATCCTGCTGTTATCCTATCTTATCCTTATCCTGTTTTATATCCTATCTTGTCACTATGCTATCCTGCGACCAAACGGGCCCTACAAGTTTCCGAATCGCACGTGTACACTCAAGATCAGCAGAATTGCAAAAGGTGATTCCGAATCCTAACCGTTAAATAAGCAAATTCAAAAATAATAATACTAGTATACTGTTATCATTACGCTCTCTTATCGCATGGATCAAAAAGCCCACTAAAACCCAATTAAAAAAAAAAAAAACAGAACTAGCCGTTAAGCCGCTTCCCCTACAAGTTTGTTTCCACTCACAAATCCGTAATATATTAATTAACTTCATTTTTCTCACTCTTAACATTCTCTCCCATTTCTCAAATCGAAACTTCTCAAATGGCCGCAAAAACAGTTACCAAAGACATCATCACTCTTCGTGGTTCTGCAGCAATCGTTAGCGAGTTCTTCGGTATTATTCGTTCAAACGCTTCTATTCAATTTTCCCCTAATTTCTTTCATTATTCTTAATTTTATCATGTTATGGCTAATTATTTTACTTTTTCTTTTGTGCGTGTTATTTTCGATCATCAGGATATGCTGCTAACAGGTTTGAATTTGAGACTCTTTGTTTAGATTTTGTTTATCATAGATTTTAGTTATGTGATTTGAATTTTTTGTGAAATTGATTAATATGTATTTAATTTTTGCTGGGAAATTGTTCAGTATTCTTTATAATCGCGCTGTTTATCCCGAAGAAAGCTTTGTGAAGGTGAAGAAATATGGGCTTCCTATGTTGCTTACTGAAGATGAGGGTGTTAAATCTTTTATAGCTAATTTAACTGCTCAGCTTTCGGGTAACTAAGAACCCTAATTTTTTTTTCGATTGTTGTTATTGTGGTTTGGTTATCAATTTAATGCTGTAGAAAAATTGAAACAGTTTATTATTGGGTTGTGATTTGTGAAGAATTGGGAATTTTAAAGTTCTAGGTTATCTATTTAATGCTGTAGAAAAATTGAAACAGTTTGTTGTTGGGTTGTGATTTATGAAGAATTGGGAATTTTAAAGTTCATTTGTGAAAATGATGCTGAATTAAAATTTATGATTAAATATTTACTATTCATATTCTTATTCTTCTTGAGGCTTTTAATATCTATACTCAAATTTGAGAGTATTTTGTGATATCGTTATGGACTATGGCTGATGATTGAACTGTTAATTTGGAATGTTGAAAAGAATGGCTTGAAGCTGGCAAGTTACAGAGGATTGTTCTTGTTATTATGAGCAAGTCTACTGGTGAAGTTCTTGAAAGGTGGAATTTCAGCATTGAGACGGATAATGAGGTTGTTGAGAAGGGCGTGTCGAGGGAGAAGAGTGACAAGGAAATCATGAGAGAGATACAAGCCATTATGAGACAGATTGCGTCCAGTATCACCTATTTGCCATGCCTGGATGAACCTTGTAAGCTGCTGCCACTCTCTGATTCTTCTTTCTCCGTCTTTTAAATTTCGTATTGTTTTTTCTCTTTGTTGAGCTTGGCTATTTTGTTTCAGGTGTTTTTGATGTGTTAGCATACACTGATACAGATGTTGCAGTTCCATTCACTTGGACTGAGAGTGATCCAAAGCTGATCGCAAATCCGCAAATGGTGAAACTGCATTCCTTTGATACTAAGGTAAAATTTGGACTTGCCATTTTTGTTATTTATATGATTGACATGCTTTTGTTAAATTGGCTATCAGTAATACTTGTTTTTGTTATGCAGATTCACAAGGTTGACACACTTGTATCATACAAGAATGACGAATGGGATGAGCAGTAAAGCTGATCCATCTGCTTCCTTTCTTGCCCTGTTCTGTTTCTATGCATTTTCCGATTTCAAGTGAATCGTGTCAATTGTGAATTTTCTATTCACATTGTTAGATATGTGTACTTATGTGGGTAATGTGTATTAATATCCCGGCTTTTGTATGTTTGCCTTCTGGTTGAAAGTATTGACATGTAAGGGATATAAAAAAAGTTCCCTAATCTTTTCAGAGTATGTTGTTTAATGAAATAGTGAATCATTCTAAGTATGTTAGTTCAAATCTGGTTGTGGAAGCATCGATGTAGTGAATCATTCTCATGAAATTTCCTTATCCTTTCCTATTTCTGGTTGGATGGACTTGTCATTTCAGTTTTATGACTTGGTGAATCAGTCTGTCTGAAATTGTTTAAAGGAGGAGATCATAAAAAGCAAATCCTCAAAAGAGTATTGAAACAAGAGTAAATATCTAATTTGGTCATTAAACTTGAGTGTGAATTACTGAATCAGTCTGCGTGAAAGCATTAAAAGTATGAATTGCTATTTGGTCACTAAACTATTAGTCTCTTCTAATTGTTCTTTGAACAATGGATTGAGAAGATTATTAACTATTTATTATATTTCTGTAATTCAATGAAAAAAATAGGATTGAGAAGATTTACTCAATATGTGTGTGTTAGAGAGTGTGTTGCTAGCACTCCTCCTTGAAACAATTACTACAAAATTAGAAAGATGATTTAGTTTATAACATTAACACTTAAAATACATGATATATATATATATATATATATATATATATATATATATATATATATATATATAGGTTCTGCCACAGCCTCATTCTGGCACTCCTTTGTTCATATCTAGCTGTGACCTCAAGAAATTTTCCTAATCCTTTCATTTCGTAGTTCTGGTTTGTTGGACTTAACATTTCAGTTTTATGAATTAGTGAATCACTCTGAGTATATTAATTCAATTCTAATTATGAAAGCATTGAAAGAGATCATAAAAAGCAAATCTCTAGGAGATGTATGGTTTGGAATTGAAGCAATTATATTAGAAAGTTAAAAGAGTTTATTTTAACTTATAACCACTTATAACAGTAACTCATGACACTTATAATAACTTGTGATACTTAGGCTTGCGCTGCCACTACAGTGTCAATTTGACAGTGCCTTATAACTTCTCACCCATATGATTTCTGCTGCAAATGCAGCATGGCAACAAGTGGGTAATCCAAACTCCCCACAGTCTGCTTGTACCACAGCTTGCATCCCTTCATATGCAAGTTTGCTGAATTGAATTTTTAGGACAAAATGTACGTCTGATTAAAGTTAACAGTTACGATAGTTCATAAGATTCCTGCTCAAGCAGCGTGCCGGTAAAAGAGTATGCCACTATCCTAGAGAATTACATCAGCAAAAGTAACAATAGTCAATTATCTTGTAGAGTAAATACCTTGACAATAATCTTTTCCTATTACAGACTGATTATAAACAGCGTTACGAAACTAAACAAATACAGTTTCAGGTTAGTACTACACATATATATATGTCGTCAAAGATCCTAACAATTCCCTCCATTTCCCTAGACATTTAATGCAAATAACTGAAGATTGATCATACAATCCACCTATCCTCGACGCACACCTCGGTATAAGACACCAGGTCGAAGATCATCCATATTGTCAATATTTCTATTACTGTCATATTCTTGTAGACATATCCAAGACCGGCCTACCAGAAAATCATGGAAATCATCTTGTGTATAAAATATCTTATCTTCAGTGATTATGGGGAGATCCTCAAACTCGTCAAATTGGCATATTTGAATGGCCAATCCTGCAATGATAATATATTATGTTTACAGCGATCGTACACAATACGTTTTGGGTCAAAAACAGTTTATCCCTTAAATTTAAGGGATCCACAAACTCAAATCTCAATACATGAACTAAAAAAAAATAAAAAAAATAAATAACAGTAAAGCTCCTAGACATTAAAAGTAAAATAAACAATAAAATTTGCACAAGTTAGCTAAAAGAATAAACTGAGCCTAACCTTCATCAATGTGAAGAGTGTAATTTCCTATAGGCATGCCACGGTCAATAGTTCTGATAGTATGTTCTTCATCCTCCAACCAAAACAAACGTTTAGTTCTCAACCTAAAAGCGACCCTAATTGCCTCCTTGATGGCTGCCGAAGTGCCATCAATACCTATCTGTCTCGTATATTCACCCCAACTGACTGATATAACTCTTCCACGACGAGACTGACTTCCCTCACCTGCCAAAATAGGAAGAACCAGTAGCAGAAATAAGAAAGCAATTATACTAAAGAAAATAATTTATAAACTAGTCCTTTACATAGTTTACCATTTCCAGGAGGGACTCCACTTGCTGCAACATTAGCTGCATCTGCGGCAATGGTATGAGGATTTCTACCAAGATCCGCACTTTTCCCAAGATCGAGTCTTTTTCGTCTCTTGGAAGCTAATTTGCCAAGTACTCCCTCCGTCCCAAAATATAAGCAAAAGTGAGTCAAATAAACTTGATGTATTTGGTTAAAAATTTGGACCAATTACATCCACTTTTGTTGACCAATTTTTGCTTATATTTTGGGACGGAGGGAGTATTTGATATTCAGAATGATGAGAAACATGAAGGAACTATTACTTTGGAAACAAAGAATGCCTAAACATCTAATAAATACTGTTTTTGGTCATTAAAATGCTGAAAAGTTAAAATACATTTGAATCTTTTAAAATGATAATTGGTAAGAAAAAAGAAGAAGCATGAATACTTCCTCCACTAATTAAAGAAATAATTACCAGTATTAGAGGAGCGCATCCTCTCAGTAGAGCTTACTGTGCACTCGAAACTAACTGAAAAGTCGGTTAGTAGAATAGTTAGTTGATAGCGATAGCATATTAGAAATGTGAAACTGATCTTGAGAGTTTTGAGAGAGATGAATCTTCTCTTCTTTCATTAATTCTTAATATTGATTTTCACTTAATACGGTATCAACTAACTTTTCTAACCGACTTTTCAGTTAGTTAGTTAGTTTCCTAGATTTTAGGGGTTGGTTACATGAGGGGATATAGGATAGGGAGAGTGCACAGTAAGCTCTAGTTTATCAAAAAAAGGAACACCATGAAGATAACAGGTCTCCTCGGGTAGTGGTTGATTGTGCATCAAGAAAACAAGATAGGATCGGCCGGTCCTACTGGTTCAACCATAAATTGGACTCAAGGCCTGCTCGTCCGGTCAACCTATTTTGATCAAATCTTGCTATATTGCAATATGAACATGTTCATTAAACCAGTGCATTGGTTATTTTACATTCTTTAAATTTGATAGAGTAAAATATATATTTTAAAAAAACTAAATAATACAAATATATTAGTAAAAAAAAAAATAATACAAATATATTCTTGAATTATAATCTGTACTATTAAACATGTATAAACTTCCATTTTGTGAATACACATTAGAGGTGTGTTATTCAAACACAAATTTTGAGACACAAAATTAACACAATTCTCTTTCCACTCACAAGCACGCAAAACGAGGTATACAAAAAATATTAAAAAAATTAAAAAAATATATTTGTTGTATTTTTGTCAAATAAATGTGTTTACCTAACATTTTCCTACACGTTATTCTAGAAGTATAGTAGTTTATTATTTAATATATTATAAATGAATATCATCTCGTAGGTCCATAGCTTAGTGGTAGAGCATTTGAGTGCAGATCAAGAGGTCATCGGTTTGAACCCGGTTGGGCTCTTTTTCAATTTTTTTTTTTTTTACTTATATAACATATAATTCAAATATTGGGTACGTTTGACCCGACTTTTTTCCAACATTAAAGCTACTTTAAGAGTAAAGTTAAAATTATGAGCTTTTAAAATAAAGCAAAAGTTGTTTGGTAAATTCAAATTTTTTAGCTTAACTTTTTTTTCTTTTATAGATGGAATTTAGATTTAAAGAATTCACCCCTCATGCAAAGCAATATCAGGTAGAACTAGGGGTGCATATGGATTGGACAAATCCGGTCAAACCCACCCAATCCAAAAAAGTGGGTTGGGTCGGACAATTGGGTGTGTATGACTCTCAAAAGTGAAAAACCCTTAAAAAGATTGGGTTCCGGGTAAAACCGGATCCAACCAAAAAAACTTACTGACCCACTATTATTATGTTTTTTTGAAATACTTTTTATAAAAATACTATAGGTTTTGTCATTTTATCGTTAAATATTTTTATAGTGAAAATAAGTTATACTACTTTTTAAGAAAATAAAAAGATTGAATAATTTTTATAAACAAATATGATAATTCATTGCGCTATTTAAAAAATAAATAAAAAGATTGAATAATTTTTATAAATAAATATGATAATTCATTGCACTATTTTTAATAGTGAAATAAAGTTACGATATTTTTCAAGAAAATACAATGGGTGAGTTATTTAACTTATTTTTATGGAAAAATATGATGATTCTTCATTTAGATATTTAATATTAAAAAAATAGAAAAATAATTTGGGTAACCCACGACCCAACCCAACCCGGAAATTAGTGGATTTACCCAACCCGGCCCAATGTTGTAACAGGTGGTTATTTTTTTTTTGAAGAAGCTAAATTAGCCCACCCAAATTGGCGTCAGAGAGAATCGAACCTCAGACCTCAAGAGGAGCACACTCCCAGGTCCCAAGCCAACGGGTGGTTATTTTACTTGACCCAATCCGAAATACCCTATGTAGTTCGGGTTTTGGTTTTGGTCAAACCTAACCCAAACCGGCCCAATATTTAATTAAAATTTCGGGTTGAATTGTCAATATATGATAGAACTATTGTTTTTATTAAAAAGGTTTGTTTTTTTTTTTAAGACATAAAAAGGTTAATATTTGTAACATGTTATTCTTTTAAATTTTTTAAATCAAATTGGTTCTTTACATTTGTAATATATTACACGTTTATTTATTTGTTACGAACTTAAATGTATTTTGCCTATTAAAAAAATACTAAAAGAATGAATTATTTAAAAATAAATACAAATTTAATAGGAATAAAAAAAAGCAGTGTGTATGCAAATAATTTTTTTTGGTCTTTTTTTTTAATTTTTTTTTTAATTTTTATTTTTGGACTAAGCTATGCAACTGCTTGATGCGTGGGTGCAGGCCAATAGCAATAACATGTTAACATCGAATTCTGCAGATATGGCAGCAACAGAACATGGTAATTCGGCCGAATCCAGCAGAAGCACGGTCAGGCTGATGACGTGTAAGTGGGAGAAACCGACACAAGGGAGGTACAAGTGTAACATTGACGCGTCGTTCACGACTCAATTTAATCGAGTGGGTATTGGCATGTGCATCCGCGACGATGAAGGTAGATTTGTGCTCGCAAAAACCATATGGAAATCACCGATATGTAATGTGGATTTAGGCGAGGCGCTCGGTCTTTTGCATGCTATCCGGTGGATTCAAAATCTGCAAATTGATAATGTGGACTTTGCTATGGATGCCAAAAATGTTGTTGATCAATTTCATAATGAAGGGAGTGTTTTAACAGAGGTGGGGGATGTGGTAGAGGAATGCAAACGTCTATTTAGTTTATATTTTGAAAACTCTCGTGTTGAGTTTACTAAGAGACAAGCGAATGAGGTAGCTCATGCTCTTGCAAAGGTAGCCCCATCTCTAGCTAGCTCTAATATTTTCATTAATGTACCAACATGTATTCGTGATTTAGTTATGAATGAAATGCTATAAGCAACCTTTATGTCAAAAAAAAAAAAATTAAAATTTGGACTAAATGCATGTAAATAAAATTGATAACGTCATTATATGCATGAAAATGTAAATATGTAAATGTATCAATCAATTATTATGTAAAGCAAGCATAGTATGCACAAATAAAAATTGTAAGATTTTGGGGAAAAAATAGTCACGACTCATGAGTAAATATTTTAATATATACTAAAAAATCAGAAAGAAAAAAAAAAACAAAAAAGAGAAAGAAATGGCAGTGGTAGGGATCGAAGAGAGTTTTAGGAGAAAAAAATTGTTAAGAGTATTTATGGTATTTTAAAAAAAAGGCTGTGTTTTGTTGTTTTTATTATTAGTATATATAGATATAGATATAAATTTAATTTAAAATTTAAATTTCTCAGTTGGTGTTGCATTGCGTGATCATTTTCTGCGTTGAGACCTTGATATGCATTCTCAATAAAATTCGTCTCTGCTCTCTCATTGGTTCTCATATAACCGTTTTTCTCTCTCTCATTTCTTATCTATTCTCTCTTTTTCATTTCATTCTCCTCTATCTCTTTCTCTCTGCGTTGGTTTCCACTTTCTTCTACAACACTATGGCTTCAACTCCACCTCCACCAGATTCTCATCCTCAGCCTTCTTATTCAAGTAACTCCGATGATCTTTTTCCCTTTTACTTGTTGATTATATGAAAATCTTGGTAATTATAATCAAATTATTATAATGATAGGTTTTAGGGTTTATTTACAAACATTTTGAGATTCTCATCCTCAACCTTATTATTCAAGTATCTCCGATGATCTTTTTCCCTTTTACTTGTTGATTATACGAAAATCCTTGGTAATTATAATCAAATTATTATAATGATAGGTTTTAGGGTTTATCATTTTGTGCTTTTACAAACATTTTGAGATTCTCATCCTCAACCTTCTTATTCATGTAGCTCCGATGATCTTTTTCTCTTTTACTTGTTGATTATATGAAAATCCTTGGTAATTATAATGAAATTATTATAATGATAGGTTTTAGGGTTTATCATTGTAGAATTTCCGAAATGTCTGTTGTGCATCTCTCTAATGTATGTGGAATATATATTATTAATTGCTCTGTTATGGATGTGTATGAATGAGAGTGTCTGGTTTGCTTTGTGTTTTTATATGATTCTCTTTTGGTAAACTATGGTAGATATATAGAGTATTAGAAAGAGAGAGATGCTTGTTGTATGAGTTACATATACCTTGACTTAAATATGTTGGAAAACTTTTGCATGCGCTACAAAACTAATAGTGGAAATTTCTGCTTACTAACAGGGGAGCGTTATTTGGAGGCTATTTTACTTGAGGCTGATAAGCTGAAAAATTCTGAGGAAGCTTATCAACTTGTTTTTTCGACTGCACTTGCCACTTCTCTTTGGCATGATCAAAACTTGGGATGGCCTATATTGGAGTTTGAAGGGAGGGATGCGCTTCTGGAAAAAGCCTTGTTATTTGCAAGTGATGTGTCAAGCAAATTTCGTGATTGTGCAATTGAGGAAGCTAAGCTACTATCATCATCAATTGATCCCAGCATTTTTGAAATAGTGAATAATATGAAAGCTTTTCGCACGCATGATTCTTTTAGAGGGATAACACTGTGTTTGAAGAAACTTTTGGATTTTCATTGTAATGAAGATCTCTCTGAATACGATTGGCCGGAGAATATGTTTGGGTTTGATGATAATTGTATTGAAGACATGATGATGAATAGGAAGCTTTCTCTTGAGACATTTATTTACTGTTGGACATGTTTGAAGAAAAACATGGAGGCTTTAGTAAACTGTCTTGGCAGTGAGTTCAATGGTGACAGTGAGATTGACAGGTTTGTATTGAGCTACTTGGGTGTGTGGAATCTGGATGGCACTTATGTTCTGCTCATGCCTGAAGCCAAGTGGGTGGAGGAGCTGGCCGATAAAAGTCTAAAGAGAAATGGAAGTCTAGTCTCAGTTGACTTTGAAGATTTGGTTACTTCTGCTGGGAGAATTTGGATTGAAGAAATGTCAGTTTTTGCAATGACTTGTTGCGACCAACTTGAGAGCATTGCTGATTTTTTATATCAGAAAAAGTATCCTTCTAAAGCTCTTTGCTTCATGACATTTCTGCACATATTTGAGGTGATTCGATTTCTCAAACCGTATCTGCGTAGGCTTCAACATACAGAAGCATTAACAATGTATGAGCAGCTTCGGAAACGCGCCGTTCATGTGTTTTATGTATTGGTCAATCCTTTGGGTTGGGATACATCGATGACCAAAGACATGGCTTTGGCAAGGAAAAGTGAAGCTTGTTTAGTGGTTGCCACAGAATATATGCGTGAAAAAATAAAGGGAAAAAATAGATTGAATGAAAGTGACATGGCACTTGTTGCCCAAATGGTGCTTTCCACTCCAAATTTGAGAAAAGAGGTTTATATAAATCTTCAAAAGAAATTAAAAAACAATGAGGTATGGTATAATTTCATTGGAACATATGTAGAAGAGGTCAGTGAATTAAACCAATTGTTGTCACTTTATGAAGTGGTTAAGCATACCAAGATGTGTAGTAAGTGGAAGGATCAAGAAGAAAGAGTAATGTCTTATCGCCAAATGTACATGATTGAGAGGCTTCTAACCTTAACATCACTTGCCAAGGGTACAAGCTACCTTACTAAGTCAAATTTGGCAGACTTGATTGTTCAGTATGATGAACAATCAAGCTTAAGATTGAGTTCCTTGGGTAGTATAAAAGCTAATCAATTGGAGGACATACTCATGTTCTTTGCCAAATTTTTGGTTGAGTTTACTAAAAACTTAAATTTGTTCCCGGTTGAAGACTTATGTTGTCTTACTTTAAGAGCAGTTGTTTGGGCTTGTTTACTCTATCTTACCTTTGGAGGAGAACACTTAGATTTCTTGAAGTGTATGTTGCTGGATGACAATATAACTTCTCATTTGCCATCAACCTTTAAGAAAGCTTTGGAAATAAGAAGGAAAGAGGATATCATTGATGTAAAAATGGTTGCTAGAGCATTCCAAAAGCTTAACAATCCTTTGATGCTGATTCAAAGCTTAAGGAAAGAGGATAACTCAGTAACTATTTTATATGCTGATTCAGATTCAGATTCAACCTTTGATGCTGGTAGCTCTTGCTTTTGGGATGCTCTGCAGGACTGTTCTTCAAAGATCTCACATATTCAGGTAAGGGACTCTTTTATTTTTTGTTTGATTTAGTATATGTTTGTAACGGCCTGTTTGATTGTTTAATTGTTTTGTCAATTTAGAAATTTTTGGATCGAATGCTCCCATTGTTGTCTTCGTCTGTTCAAGACCCGATTTGCATAGCCAATCAATGTCAAATGCGGGAATTCACCCGGCTGATAGGTGAAATGGAGCAACTTCATGAAGAAGTTAAACATAGGTGATATAATTAACTTACATGCCAATTTTTTTTAATGCCAATTAGTTTGTTTCTTACTCATGTTATTGTGTTGTGTGTATATACTTTTAGTCCCTGCTGTATGGATTTGGTGGTCAAGATCTCAAAGACAATACTTTTAAGACGATCAAGAATGACTGGCATTTTGGATCAACATATCTTGTTGTGTAAAAAGAATGACGCCGATGAAGAAGAAGAATGGGAGACTGAAACTGATGAAGAAAATGAAGAGGTGAAAAACGATTACAAATACGAAGGAGACTTCAATACTGATGATGATGAATGGTAGACCATGTATATTCTGATAAAACAATTTAAAGTTCATATAAAACAATTTCATGTGGTTGTATATTCTGATGAATGGTAGACTTCAATACTTTCTAGCTGTTCATATAAAACAATTTTTAGTGATCAATCCCTGCACCGAGTTGGGATGTTTTCCTTTAACTTCAAAATCCCTTAGTATCTTTATTATTTTGTATAATTTGTTTCTATTTTTAAATTTAACCATTTTAAGTTCCTCCCTCAAATATTTTATTGAAATATTTTATGGATGAAAGCTTGGAACAGATGATGATAGGTTGAAATTTGGTGCACAACCAAAATTAGGCAAGTTTTGAGGATGTTGGTTGGAAAATTGATTTGGATTTGGATAATTGTTGGAATTTTGATAACTGTTAGGATTTGGATAATTGTTAGGATTTTGATAGCCAAATGGAAAATTAGAAGAATTTTGGGTGTTGAAATTATTATTGGGATCCATTTCACACAAAAAAAAAAGACTAAAACTTCAAATTAAACACTAATAGAAAGATAAACAAGATTAAGATAGTGAAAAACTTGATTTTTTTTTAAGATCATTATATTGATCATATATATGTGACTCGTGTGACAAGTATCAAATGGGGTATAACCTATGAGCCAACTTAGTTCAACCCATGTCACCGACAGATTAGCTCAAAAAAATGCTCATATTTTCTTGAGTTGTTTTGATCCGGATCACTTTTTTTTTTTTTTTTTGGTATAGTAGAGGGCTAACGCCCAAAGGAAATGAAACTACATAGTTAAACGAACATTCCTAGGCATGCAAGCCCCAGATATGTCGTGAAAAAGAATTCTCTGAAGCTCCCTAGGGGGAGACTCGATAAAATGAACATCAAAAGAACTTAGAGAGTAACTGAAATTAGCAAGCCAATCGGCGCTTCTGTTTCCTTCGCGCCTAATGTGTGACAAATGAACTTGCCAATTTAAATCCAAGAGTTGTCTGATACGACTGACCAAGGTGGGTATGTTTCCTTTAAAGTTGCTTTTCTTTGTCACCATATCAATTAAGACTTTAGAGTCACTTTCAACATGAAGATGCATGATCCCCTCTCTACGAGCAAGGTCTAGTCCCAGGTACATGCCCCACATTTCCGCATGGAGAGCATCACAATTTCCTAGTTTTCGTGAGTAACCCTTTAGCCAAGTGCCATCTGAGTTCCTCAACAAACCACCACAACCAGCAAGTCCCAGTCTATCGTTATGAGATCCATCACAATTGAGTTTCACCCACCCTTCCCTAGGGCTTCTCCACCCTTCCCTAGGGCTTCTCAAGATGGCTACAGAGACTGACAACCGTCGCCACAATATGTGGAGTGATGATCCGGATCACTTTAACTAAGGAGTCAAAGTGCATCTAATTAATTTAAACTTTTACGTGAGTACAAAATAAATAACCATCCATACTAATAGGACAAAATTGTGAAACTACTTAGATTTTTTTTATCGCAAATGCATGTTAAATAGTGTTTTTAGACACTCTTTAAATCTTTAAATAATACTAATATTTTATAAAAAGAAAATTATAAAATATGTGAAGTCAATCTGAAATGTTCAATATTTTAAATAGACTTTTTAAAAAATGTTCCAAAAATATTGTTCAGCAATATTTTTATATATATTCTTTTTTTTTTGAACAAGCCAAAATGAGATATATATAAACAAAAAGTCTTCTTAGCACAAGACGTGCCAAGAACGACCAGATAAAGTTACACTAGAGTCAAAGAAATACAATAACCAAAAGAAACTATACAAGGCCCAGACAAAGCATAGGACTAGACCACCAACTATGGCAGTTCAAAGCTAAAGTACTACTCGTCGCTTTCAACCACCTGTAGGAAAAAATCTTGATCTTGTCCAACATATGATGCACTGAGTTTGTTGAGCCTCTGAACAATCTATGGTTTCTTTCGGTCCATACAACCCACACAACAGCAAGCCATATAAGCTGCATGAAAGAACGTCGTGCTCGAAGACCCCCTGCTGAACCTGTAAACTGAACAAAGTGATCGGAAAGAGTCTGAGCAGTCACCAGAGAAGAGCCAATCCAGGAGCTGACAAGAGACCAAAGGGCACCAAAAGTGCTGCAAGAAAGGAATAAGTGATGAGCCGACTCAACCCCTCCGCAGCCAGAAACACAATGATGGGCCGCCTCAGATAAGATCCCTCGAGTAACCAGGTTTGCTTTGGTAGGTAACCTGTCCCGCAAGAGTCGCCATGCAAAGATAGAAACCTTCAAAGGAACCTGGCGGTGCCAAATAAGACCTGACGCAACATCCAAAGTAACTGCATCCCGCGTCGTCAAAAACAGATATGCTCCACGAACAGTATAACCATCAGCCAAGTCAGACTGCCACTGCCACCTATCGGAAACATGATCCTGCAAAGAGAGGGTAAAAAGTAAAGTCTGACATTCCCCCAGCATCTCCTCCTCCCACGCCCTCAACTGACGCCTCCACACCCACGCCTCCCCTCCAACCCCCCATCCATGCATAAACATCTCAGCCACCGTGGCCGATTTATTTTCTGCTAGATCAAACAGCCTCCCAAACCGCTCCCGCAAAGAGGTCCCATCCACCCAAGGATCAGTCCAAAAGAAAGTATCGGACCCATCCCCCACCTTTCTCGAAACATACTCTCTGAACCACCCTCCCCCTGCCTCACCTCCACCATCCCGAATACGCGCCAACTCCCTCCACCATGTCGACCCACGAGCTCCACCCTCACACAGCCTGCCTCTCTCCACCCCGTAACGACCTGCCAACACTCGGAACCACAAACCCTCTCTATCCACTAGCATCCTCCAACACCACTTGCCTAACAGGGCTAAGTTAAACTCCCTCAACTGCCTAACCCCCAAACCCCCGTACTCCTTACGTAAACAAATAGTTTTCCAGTTAATCTAAGATATTTTCCTATCATCCTTACTCCCCCCCCCAAAAAAATTTAATCAAAATAGATTCGATAGAAGAAATAGTACCTGATGGAGCTTTAAAGAAGGAAAGAGCATAGACAGGCAGAGAGGTCAGAACGGATTTAAGCAGAACTAGACGACCACCAAAAGAAAGAAAGCGACTCCTCAAACCCGACAAACGATTCTTCAAACGGTCCAAAACCGGTTCCCAAAAACCTAAACGCCTCGGATCACCCCCAATAGGAAGACCCAAATAAAGGAAATGAATCTTTCTCACTTTACAACAGAGAGCTGACGCCGCCTCACCTAACCAAGAATCAGGGATGTTAACCCCAACTAGCATGCTTTTTATATATATTCTTAAAATTGTTGTTGTCTCTAGTTAGAGACGTTGTACCCAAAAAAGAGAGTAGAGACATACGTTTAATTATCATGTTGACTGTTAAATAATTGTATTGGAATTTGGTTGAAAGCAACTATGTTTAGAAAAAGTAAGGTTGCTTTAATTTTTGTTTTTGAAAAGGAAGATTTTGAAGTGAATTTTATTTTTTGGGGTATATAGTGATATTTTTTATTTTTATAAAGAGGGAAAAATTATTTTTAATAAAATGGTCTAATAATAGTATTAAGCTGACACTCATTTTTAAATTAAAATGGTATGAAATACCTTAATGGTCCGTTTGAATTTGACTTATTTTTTAGTTTACGAAAATAGTTTATGTAAATAAATAAATTTTTAACTTAATTTATTAATTTTCACTAACAAAAATTATGTCTTTATAAGATTTTTTTTCATAAACTACATTAAAAAATAAATTAAATCATACATAAAAACTTATTTATTTACATAAACTGTTTCGCAAAAGCTAAAAAAGATAATTTGTATACATAGCATAGTTTGCCCCGTGCAACGCAAGGGTAGAAATACTAGTTTTAATATTATGTTAAGAAACATAACATCCATGGAAATACGAGAGAAAAACTTAAAATGCAATTAGTGAAAATGTTACGAGGAAAAATTACCTACTAATGAGATGGTTACATCTATACATAGACACTACTAGGTACCAATTACTACTATTTCACTAACACTATCTTATAAGTAACTCATATCTTCAACACACGGTTGAAGAATAAACCACAAAATTAGTCTTTAATTTTATAGGTGT
Source organism: Trifolium pratense (assembly GCF_020283565.1). Classification (NCBI taxonomy): domain Eukaryota; kingdom Viridiplantae; phylum Streptophyta; class Magnoliopsida; order Fabales; family Fabaceae; genus Trifolium; species Trifolium pratense. The sequence goes on from NC_060060.1 coordinate 52,432,186, forward strand.
TTTTAAAATTTCAGTATGTCTCATGATTTTAGAAACCTATTTTAGAGCATCCCATAAAATTAGAGACAAAGTACAATAGTTTTAGGCTCTGTTTGGTAAAAATAGCGGTTGGCTGATAAGCTAGCTTATAGCTTATGGCTGATAGCTGATAGCTTATAGCATATGACTGATGGCTGATAAGCTAATTAAAAGTGTTTGGTAAAATTAGCGGTTCAACTAGCTCATAGATGTAAAATGACATAAACGGACATTCCAATTTGTAATAATATTTAAGATATTTAATTAGTAAATTAAATTTATTAATTTAATATATCTTTTATATATTATTATATTAATTTTTATTTGTTGAAATTTTATTTAAGTTTATTTTATGTTATTTTTATAATTTATAAAAAAAAAACAATATATTCAAATAAAAATGGACATGGTTCGTTTCATTTTGCCTTTTTTCATGGATATTAGACTTATTTTGATCTATTTTGGGTTTTATTTAAATTTAAAACAAAAAGTAGTAGCTTATAATATTGTTTTACGGGATGCATCATGTTAAAACAGTCTATAAAAAATGTTACACATTTTTTTTGACAAAAAAAAAAATGTTACACATTGTTTTAATGTTGTTAATATTGTTAGAATTTTTTAGTCAAAAATCGTTATTAGTAAGTTTTAGTTTTTTCTATGGGTACGAAATAGTAAGCCGATATTAATATATATCTAGTTTATTATAAAGGGTAATAGTGGATTTTAGTAAAAATAATAAGGGTAAAAATAGAAGAAAAAATGAAAAGCTATAAGTTATAAGCTTATAAGCTACTTGAAATAGCTTATGAAAAATAAGCTATAAGTCAGTAAAATAAGCTATAAGCTCATGGTGAAAAGACCATTACCAAACAGGTCTTTTAACTTATAAGCTATAAGACATAAGCTATAAGTCAGTTTCTATGTCTTACCAAACAGACCCTTTATTCAAGATATGACTAATAAGAATGCTGATATAAATTTAATGTACATAAATAAAAGTTTTAAGATCAATATGACTAATTATTACTTTTTTTATAAAAGCAAAATGTACGGCTAAAATATCCTAACTATATTGTCATCTCAAAAAAGACACATCTTAATGAAATTTATTAAATTAAAATATTAAGGTTGTATAGAAACCTTTGGAGAACTAGATCAAAATTAAAGGTGTGAAAATCTCTCTGCCTAATTAAAAACCTTACCAAAGAAAATCCAACAAAATAAAACTTTGTGAAAAGAAAAAAGAGCATAAAGATATATGACATCTATATATATAAATCCTAGATAGTTGTCCAATTGTCTATCTAAACCCTAATCCAAAAACCAATCAAAACCTTTCATTTAGCCACATCACTTACATCCATTTAATGTGTGGTACTAATTATAATTATAATTATAATTGTTTTGGGTTATTATCCATTTTAATTTTATTATTTTGTGTATTTTATTGTTTTTTGTTCAAAATAGTTAATGTTTTTGCTAATAATCTTTTGTCCATTATTTGTGTATATAAGGAGTTGGTCGATTGTTAGGACTACTTCCTAATGTTAGTAAAAAACAAAATACTAATGGTTGGTATGCCCGACCTGATTTTTATCATATTCGATTTTGAGTATGAGTTAAGTTGGTTTATCTTTGCTCCAATGAGTTTCAGATTAATATAAATGACAAATTCGATAATGAAGTAGTTTATCCAACTCAGAATCATGCATTATTCAACGCCAATTGTTTTTCATGGTCAATTATATGTTGTCATTTTCAAAGTTATTTTAAAGAATGAGTTAAAAATATTGATAACCAATGTTAAGGAAGAAAATACCAAAGTAACTTCAAATGTGATGTATAAATAAATAAGTTTTTAAAATGTATAAATACATATTTAACATCTATATCACATTTAGATAACTTTTATTGTTATTATTATTTTGATAATACCTATTATTTCAATTTTAAATTACTACTTATACAAATAAATTTTTGACGTTATAATATAAAATAGAGCATAAGACCCGTGCATCGCACGGGTAAGCGTCTAGTAAAAACATAAACAACCGAAATCAACAATACTTAAACAAAGATAAACCTAATGCATATAATAATTCATTGTTCACTGCACCTAGTTATCATCTCTCTCATCAAACCCATCAAAATTGAAATAAGTTGAAACATCAAAGCTAGTTGAGTCAGCATTGTCAACAAACCCATCAAGTTGGAAAATTTTGAAACATCAAAGCTAGTTGAAGCAGAAGCAACATTGTCTAATGAACCAACATCAATTTTCAATAATTGGGCTTGGATTTGTGGGAGTGTTTAACCCAACATATGCCTCAACATGTTGTGGTCAAAAAGTACCCCTGAGGTAGTGGTCAAAAAGTTTGTCGTCTACTTAACAAAATTCGTCGTTGGCACAATATTATGTCAGATAGACAACGAAATATAGGGATAAAGATATTGGCACAAGATTTTGTCAGGTAGACAATAAACCTATAACGTTGGCGCAAGATTTCGTCAGGTAGACAACAAAACTGTGGTTCAGTAGTTTCAAGAAGAAAGTAGTGGTTCTTGCGCAAGAACCAGGTTTTGCCAATGTGTAGACGTATTTTCGTCGCGTACTCAACGAAATTGTTTATCAAGGGCATTTTCGTCACTTTGAGGGGCCTGAGAGTAAACATGGAGGGCCTAGATAGCAATTTTCAAAAAGTTATGAGCTTCTAAAAATTGTGAGCTTTAGCCCATCACACCCATTACCTTAGCTCAGGATCAAGCCTCATAAGCTGGAAATCTGATCTTACCTAACAAAAGCCAAAACCTTAAATCCTTAAACCAAAAGAAACATAAGCACTATAGAGAAATCATCTCAATTTTATTTTAACATGAATGAAACACGCCACATAACTGGCACCGCAACAAGTATCAATCTAAAAGGTTGAATTCATAATGAAACTTTATGGTAAACAAGTCGTGATCACAAACTCGTCCATGACTAGAACTGCATTGCTTAACAATTACATATAAGGTGAGGGCTCTAATAAGTTCCTCACCGATGGACTATTGTTATAACAATTAAAAGCCATTAGATTGGTCAAACACACAATTCTTATTATATACCATATACATTGTATCACACCTCTTATTTTTCCATGTTTTCCTCCGATTTGGATTCTCTATATTTGATTTTCCTAAATTCAACTGCATTCAAGCAAAAATTAACTAGGAAAGATAAAATATTATACATTTAAATGCTTTAAATAAGTGTTGTAAAAACCAAAATATCCTAGATTTTTGTCTAAATGTAGGAAATGTAGAAAATTACGACTTTAGAAAATTCAAATCCGTCTTCCTATACGCAAAACCAAAAAAAAAGTGTACAAAGAAAGGTTGAAGATGAAAGGATTGAATATGTATTTTATTTATTGATTTAATGTGTTGTGTCATGTTTTTATTGGTTGGAACCAAACACGGCTTCTTGGTCTAAAGACCATACAAGAGTTTCTCGTGAAAGGGAACACGTAAACTTGATTAATTTGTTTATGATGGTCCACCGATGAGGGATTTGTTCGAGTCTTCATCTTAGAGCATCCACAATGGAGCTACTCATTTTTTAGTACTTAAATGAGCCTCATGTGCACACATCATTTATTTATAAATTTTTTAATAATAATACCTAATAAGCACTCAATCCCTCCAACCCAACATCTTTTAAAAAGTTCTAAAACGGTCACACTTATAACACATTTCACCAATAACTATACATAATTGTAAATGGATCCCACACAAATAAAATAGGTACCGGTGCTTAACTTAGAACTAGTACCTATTAGGTACTCATTTATATTTTGCTCCAATGAGGATACCTATTAGATACTGGTACTTAAAAAATAGGTACCCACCATTGGAGATGGTCTTAGAATCCACATATTTTACAGTAAAAAAACAATTAAATATATTTTCCTTAAAAAAAACTATTAAATATATATTTCTTGCACATTGTTTTTGTTATGAAACTAATCTAAACATAACTAAGAATATAGAAGAATAGAGATGAAGGAGAGAAGAAAGAAAGATTAGAGTTTGTATATTCTCTTCAAGGTGTGCATTACATTGTAACAAAGGGGTCCTATTTATAGGACACATTTAGGGGACAAGAAAACCTACACAATAATGGACATTCATTACATATAATTATTCATAACACTCCCCCTTGAATGTCCATCAAGGATATGCCTCGTTAAAACCTTACTAGAGAAAAAACCATTAGGAAAAAAAATCCTAGTGAAGGAAAAAGAGTACATATCATCCTTTATATGTGAACTGCCTCGTTAAAAACCTTACCAGGAAAACTCAGTGGGACAAAACCATGGTGAAGGGAAAAAGAGTGCAGAACATATATATTTATGTCTCCCCCTCATAAAAATAGTTATTTATGAGATGAAAAAACCAAATAATCTCCGGTGCTAGTTTCTCAAAAGATTTGCTTGAAGTTGATTTTGTAGAAAGATTTGACATATTTTCTTTATTATACTCTTCTCCAAGTTAGCAGTGCTTCTTATGTTATCTTCATATTGAATTGTTGCGGGAACCATCCTTTTGTAATAAAAACAACAAGTTTCTTGTATGCGTTGAATTACAGGCCTCGGGCCTCGACAAAAGTGCATTCTCAACTTGCTTGATGTAGTGCTAAAATCTTCATATGATTGGATAATATTGTTGTTTCTTTAAGGTAAATAATATGCTTGACTTTGTTCCACTATTTGTGTTGGCTGAAAAGACTAAAATAAAATACTACATGTATAACGAGTAAAATATATTAGTGTCCACAATTGAATTAAGATATCATATTTTCATCATTGTCTTGAGGCTTGACACATCAAATGACATCGCATCCATTTTAGTACACAACAAATTAGATTTGTCAATGTCAAATATCATTTTATTGAGGCACAAAATTTTATTCAAATTATAAATTTGCAATTCCAAATAAATTTTGCGCATCCAGATATTTCTTTAATCTACAAATTTCAGAAGCTCTTCAGGAGTTCTGATAATATTTACAGCAAATGATATTTCTCAACAAATATATTAGCATTTGATATATGGTACTTCAGGACCGATTAGTAATTCACTATTGAGGAACTTACAACAATTTCATATAGAATCATGTTTTCTATAAGATTCATGATTCACGAAGCATTCTTCAATTACTTATTTTGTAAGAAAAATGACAATATCTCATAAGCTCTTCAGGAGTCTTAATGATATTTTTTTATCATCGATATAAGCCTCAAATATAACAAATTCATTTTCAAATATTTTCTTAAAAATGGATAAATGATGTCCTTCTCATATTCCTCATTTGGAAATATTCACATGCATCAAAACTGTTTGAGAGACAAAAGGACTTATTCATTTTTATTAAATCATCGATTCAATAGTCTATTTTACATGTCTCACGAAAATTAAATCTTTCAGGGATTTTCACATAATCATTATCTAATGAGCCGTTCAAACACGTTGTAACACATCTTTCAAATAAATCGAGCATTTCATGTGCTACAAAACTTAATCAATTATAAAGAAGTATTGAATTCACTTCAGGTGAATACACCTCTTGAAAATTAATGGTAGACGTTTATCATTTTCTTTTCGCGCGAAAACTAATTTGTAGTAGTTATTTTCATCTTCAGGTGTACGGACTGCTCATCCAAGAACCTTTTGCTTTGCAAAGCTAGTTTAATATTGTATCAATCGCATCTACCTATTTAGTCAATAATTTCATTGTCTATAATCTTTAATAGACTTTGATCCATGATCCTCATTGTCATTTATCACATATAGCGCTTTATTATGTGCAAAAATAGTGTCAACGTTGACTTCATCTCGGTTCCATCGTATTTTATTCATGACATAATTTATTGAGATCTCTTTGTTTTAATAAATTATAGGTACCTGATGAGTTCTTCTGGAACTGAAAAATTAATTATGTCAAATACTTTTTTCAAAATTTTTCATATCCTCCCTTGAGTCATCTTTCTTTTTAGCTCCTTATCTTATTTGAGGAATTTATCCTTGAAACCGATTTGCTTACCATGCTTTAAGCGTGGTTAAGAATCATTTGCAATATTAGATTGTCCGACAGGGACATTTATTTTTATCGCAGCATTAGCAGCTATTGATTGATTTCATAAACTTTGCAAATGAGTTATCTTTTGAACATTTGGTTCAAGCTATTTTATATGAGGATCAAGATGAGATAATAATAATAATTTATTTCAAGTGATTCATTTGAACTTCTGGTTCATATTTTTTAGCTGCTTATTCCCTCCCCTAATATTGGGAAAACTAGTTCATCACTTGAAAATTAGCCTTCTAGGCTATAAACAAGTCCCTTATTGGCTCGATATAATTTATAAGGGATGAAGAGTTATATCAAATATATTTTCCCAATATTCTTTTACGACCCATTTAAATGCATTATATTGGAGCAATTGAGACGTACCCAACACATCCAAAAATGTTTATATATGGGAAATTAGGTTTATAAACCAAAATTCAAATAAATTAGGGGAGAGCTTATGTATATAATAATTTGTTGGCATGATGCTATTTAATATCTCAACATACATGTTTGAGTGTTCCCAACTATAACTTAGAAGTTACGATCTCATAAATATCGGTCGTGTAATTAACTTTAGACCTCTAAAGAATGAATCTTCAAGTCCATTATTTTTGTTTGTATGAACATATTCTACAAAATGTTCAGTATAAATTTCAATTAACATATGATACTTATCAAATACTTTCTAGAATAATATATATAAAATGAGCTCTTAAAAATAATCTTACAAACTTCTGGTTGTGAGTTTATAACAAACATACATGTGACCATTTAGTTGATGCATCAATTAAAATTTTAGGATTCGAATTGGTCCACGTGATCGGTGTATTGATTTACAAATATCACCTTATATATATTCTAAAAAATAAAAGATGCTCATTTACTTAATTTATCAACTTCCTTCGGGAACTAGTGACACATAAAATTATTAGATTGAAGAAACTTCAGGCCCTTCAATTCATATAAAAATATTTTATATTTCACATCATAATAGATTTGGGATGACCCATCCGATCTTGCCAATTACAAACTTAAATTGTAAACTTCTGGTTTACTTAAACATATATGTGCTTGAGTTGCACTAATATTATAAGTATGCTCCAAACTAGAGACAAAAATTGATAATGTGTCTCGTAATATAGAGATACAAGATCTCCTCCATTACTTGTTTCAATATGATATTTATTTATGTGAATATCCTCCAAGCATATATACTAAATTTCTTTAAGACTTTAAAATATACAATACATTAGCAAAGTGTAACTTTGTTTCTCGATATAACAATGTATTTGCTCTTCTAGAGCTTCAATAATTTTTGTACTATAAGACATAGGATTTAATTCCTTCCAATTTTTTTTTTTATGAATAGTAATATAGATATATACTTTCATGCTAACAAAAATATGTTTCAGCAAAAAAAATTCTTTTTGGTAGAACATAATAAAAAATAGTAATAATTTATTTGTTTGAGAATTAAAAGAGTAAAAATAAAGTATAACAGAATAATGTTTATGTGGATTTCAGCAGAATTAGAAATTAGAAGATTGTAACCAAATAAAATAAATAAATTAGAAGATAGTAACAATTAAAATATTTTTAAAATTAAAATCAATAAATTGATTTAAATAAGTAACCGAATAATTAAAACCAATTTATATTTGAAGAGAATAATCTTTATTATGAGAGGGGGAAAAAACGTATGAACCATGCATTCAATCATGAGCTAAATATATCAATAATATTCATCCAATGTATGTGCAACAATTGATATACAAAATATTCTTGAAATTATCTTTTCAAAGTTGCTACTTCAGGAGCATATTCGAGAGACATAAACAATTCTTCTATTAATTTCCTTTAATTTTGGTCCATCTTATACCAAGATCAAATAGATCATATAGATTGTAATCTGCCGTAAGAATTTAGTTCTTCAGGAACTCAATAACAAATCTCTTTTTAGAATGGCCGGAGAAATTCACAATTTTTACAATTTTTTATTGAGCGATACTACAAGAATGCTTTAATATTGGATTTTAAGTTCTTCAAGAACTATACAAATAAATTTTTTTCATTAACAATAGTTAAGGAAATCCATAATCTTGGAGCAATCCATCCATAATGCGTTAATATTAATTCCATATTCTTTGTGATGTAGTTCTTCAAGAACTATATCACAAATGATCTTCATAAGGATGTTCGGTATTAAATTTATAGTTCTCCGAGAGTTGTGTCTGAAATCTTCAAACATTGATATCAAACTTCTTTCTTTGAGCAATTCTTCAAAGATACTTCAATATTAAGGTTTTTTCTTTTTTTTTCTTTAGTTCTTCGGGAACTACTATATCACAAATAATTTTCATAAACAATGATCAAGAAAAATCATTATTTAAGCAATCCTTCAGGGATGCTTGAATGTTGAATTCTTCTAGAATTCATAAGACTATATATAATTGTACATGTAAAAATAAAATAAAGAATAAAGAATTAAAGATATATTATCAAACAAAAAATTGGAATTAATGTACAAAAAATGGAATTAATTCTCTTAAAAGTGATGAAAACGTTTTCATACATGATCCAAGAGGTTACAAAATAGTAAATGTATTTTAATAAGAACATAAAAGGGTAAAATCAAGAGGTTACAAAATCTTCATATTTTCATAAATGTAATCTTCATATGAAATCATATGATCCAAGAGGTTACAAAATAGTAAATGTATTTACATTTATTCTTTATTTGAATTAAAATAAGAACGTAAAAAGGGTTTAGTTCTTTAGGGACTAACAAATTATACCACAAGTTCTTCTTATCACATTTTCATAAAATTCTATATATAATTCTATGTATGAGCAAAGAGATAAAATACGCTTGTAGTAATTTAAAACTATCACAATACATATGAGTTAATATTCCATGATTTTTTTTTTTTAAGTTCTTCAAGATATAATATCGTTATAATGTAAAAATAATTCTTTATGCAATCCTCCAGGGATGCATATATAACATTGAGTTCTTCATGAACTGTATAATATATACTATAAAGTATGAGAAATATATTGGTGCAATCCTTCAGGGATGCATATAGATATTGAATTCTTTTGGAATTCTAAATGAATAATAAGATCAAATCAGTTATTTATCCAATTCATTTTACTTATATCTATAAATCTTCGGGATTCATTCTTATATCTATGAATCTTCGGGATTCATATTTTAAAAATATTTTGCGGTACTTCTAGAAATTGAGGCTTATGAATCTTCAGGATTCATATTTTAAAAGTTCATCACACTATGAATCTTCAGGATTCATAATTCAAAAATTTCACTACGATACTTCTGGATCGTAGGATTCATATTTTAAAATTTTGTCAAACTATGAATCTTCAGGATTCATATTTAAATTTTTTTATCACGATACTTCTGGATCGTAGGCTGTGAATCAATATAAAAAACGAGAAGGAATAAAATGATCCGATAAAAAATAGAATAAAAAATCATACAGAAAATAAAATTATCACTTCCCATGGTTGTTATACCTTTCTTGAAAGAGGAGAGACTATGGTGCTGATAACGTGTTATGAAACTAATCTAAACATAACTAAGAATATAGAAGAATAGAGATGAAGGAGAGAAGAAAGAAAGATTAGAGTTTGTATATTCTCTTCAAGGTGTGCATTACATTGTAACAAAGGGGTCCTATTTATAGGACACATTTAGGGGACAAGAAAACCTACACAATAATGGACATTCATTACATATAATTATTCATAACAGTTTTAGCTTTATATGCTTACTAATTTTATGTAATTTTAATGGCTATTGCAGAAAAAAAAAAGGATTAATGTAGTGAAAAACTTGTGCTTGTTACGACAATTATATCCATCCAACTCACTCAAATTCTTTAAATTGACCTACAATCTATCAAATACTCTTAAATGGATCTCACATTACCCTACAATATGAGGTTGTCAAATTTTTTAAATGAAAAAAAATCTCAACATTGAATGTATTTCAAATTAATTTATAAGAATAAGAAATTTCTATTTATGTTTATAATTGAGCATAAAAGGTATTTGAGAATTTGTCAAAAAACAAAAGGTATTTGAGAAATTCTTAAATTAAGAAAACATAAAAGGTTTGGCAAATAAAATTGTCTTAAAAAAAATAAATTATTGCAATGTATATCTCAGGCAACATGCAAAGCAGTAAAATTCAACCAATGTAGTGTGACACAAGTGGTAGATACTTGAGCGTCTTAACCATTTGATCTTGGATTCGATCTTTGGACGGTGCGTATGGAGAAACATTTGTTGGGAGAGGTCAACCCCTTAAATGTATCTCAATTACCTCGAGGAGATTAGTCTCCGCAGTTGCGCGTGGAGGATACCTTTGGTATACGAAAAAAAAGCATTAAAATTCAAATAAAATATACAAATAAAATAAAAAAATGTGGCTAGTGGGAATCGAACTCGTAACCCCTTGCACATAATGAAGCAAGTCTTGGTTGGATATTCAAATGCCTCATAGTTAGCCACATAGGAATTGAAAAAAATAAGAAGATGCCACATAAGACATGGATCATTGAGAGGGTGCGACATATGAATTGGACCATGAGAGAGAAACTCTAAAACATATAGATAGATAGACATGTCTTCCCAAACAAACACAAGCCTAGGGGTGTAATTGGACCGGTTTGGATCGGTTTTTGATGAATCCAAAGTCCGAACCAATGTGTACTCAATTGGTTCGATTTTTCCTGTTTTTGAAAAATGAAACGATTAGTTTGGTTCGGTTTGGTTCGGATACTTTGATCAGTTTTGTAACGCTTTTTTTTGCAATATATTCTCTGCTATTATGTTTTTCCGATGTATTTCCTACTATTATTTTTTCGATGATACGTAATCAAATATTATCGTACACAAGAAAAAAGAATCATAGTTCATAACATCATAACTCATATGTTTGAAACTCATAAGATTTTCAAACAGAGTAGAGAACCTCTTTACTTTTTGTCTTTGCATTAAAAAACCCTAAGAATGTTTGTTTAAACATCATGAAAATTATAACTTCAGAAAGAATAAAAGGTTTCCATTTAACATCAGCGCCAATGACATTATAAAGAAGAGAAAACATTTTGTATCTTCACATGTGAAAATGTGAATTAGAATAGGTTGACAGCCAGATAGCAGTTATCTATCAACAATTACAATAAATAAAAGTACAGGTTGAAAATGTGAATTGAATCAGTACATAGTAAAAGTATCGTTTAGAGGGTTTGAGATGAGAGATGAGAGCAACAACTTGACGTGAGAGTGTTGTTTGGGTAGTGTTGAGAGCAGCTTGAGGATGAGGTGAGGTGAGAGCGGCGTTTGTTTGCGGTTGTAACATGTTTATGTTTCTAAGTTAGGGTTTCTAACTTCTAAGTGAGGCAGATTTTTTTTTAGTAGTTGGGCTTTGGCTAGATGTAGTTTTTGATAGACGTGGGCTGCCTAAAAAAATATTAACATAAATTCTATATATTGGTTTGGTTCGATTTGTCCATTGGATCTGAAAACTGGATTCGAGAACCGAACCAAACCACATCGGTTTTCGATTGGTTTGGTTCAGTTTTTGATCCGAACCATAAAAATCAGTTTTTTTCGGTTTGGATTGGATTGGATCATCAGTTTAATTGAATTTTTCTGATCCGCTTACACCCCTACACAAACCAGCTATATGCGGTAATAACTAATAAGTTCTATTGGGCTCATGAATTGTATGATGGGCCATAAAATAAGTTAACTTATCTATCACCCTCCCATGTTGAGCGAAGCCGATTTCTAAATCTAAGAATCCCTACAATATAAGAGTGAGTTCGGCACGGCGCTATCACTTTCAAACTCAAACATCACAGACCGGAAGCAGCAATCGACGGCTACCTGCAAGTAGTCGGAGCCGTTGAATCCCGGCGTTTTCTCATATACTGAAAGCTGTGCCTAAGCCCCAGGTACCTTCTTGTAGATTTGCAGTTAGCTTTAATGAAACCGGTACTAGGTTTCGTCACTTGACATTGTTGTCTTGTAATTATCTATATCAATTTGTTTGCCAATTAGTTTCTTAGTTCTCAGATTTGTTTGATTCAACTTGTACTTTTTAATATGAAATTTTCAATTTTTTATTGAAAGTCATAGTTTCTCCTTCGTCCTCTACGATGTCATATCAGTTTGTTTGCTAATTGGTTTATTAGTTGGTTCAAGTTGTAATTTAAATTTTCAATCTTTTATCGAAAGATATGAACTTTTTGCCTTCTCGTATTTGATTTTCATTGTTTCTCGTTCGTCCTCTAAGATATAGGTCAAATTCTTATTTTCAATTAAAGTTGTTATATTTAATATGAAATTCATACTTTTGATGTGTTCTAATTTACATATTTTACAACTTAGTGTAGTCATGCAAAGAAAAAAGGATTCAATTGTCTCTGCAAAGGCTACTAACCAAAGATGCAATGAAGCAAAAGGGGAAGTTGAAGGGGCAGAAAGTCATGAACTTTGCCCTTATTTTGATAATCTTCCATCCCACCTCGCTGCCAACATTTTGCTTCAACTTCCCATAAAATCTCTTCTTGTTTGTAGATGTGTGTGCAAAATCTGGAAAACAATAATTTCAGAACCACGTTTTGCTAAATTGCACTTTGAGCGATCACCATTTAGTCTCATGATTCGGACCCATCGCTTCAATCTAGTGTCAAGAACCCTGCATCTTCTTGATTGTCAGCCTGAAACATATGATTTTGGAAGCAAAAATCTTGTTAAGCTTGACTGTATGACCAAGCTTCCACTTCGTGATGGCAAATTATTTAAGGAGAAAAGGGAAAAAATCAAGAATAAATCCATGCACCCATTTCATGCTGATACATTATTTTTTAACAAATATAGTCTTGGTATTCGGGATGATAGACGATGGCGTTATTATGCTGATTGCAGGATATCTCATGATAAGTTTAATATTATTAATTCTTGCAATGGTTTGCTTTGTTTGTCTGACCCATCTACCGAAAACCCTTTAGCGATTTGCAACCCAGTCACGGGGGAGTTCATAAGACTTCCTAAAGCTACTAAGGCTCCTTTCAAATTAAACACAAATGGAGTAAGAATGAAAGGACACTCTGGTCTAGGTTTCCAACCTAAAACTAATGAATATAAGGTGATAAAAATGCGGATAAGACATGTTGAACGTGCCAAAGAATGGGTGTTTGAGCGTGTTATCCTTGAGGTAAACACACTTGGATCACCATCATGGAGGAATGTTGAAGTGGATCCTCGTATTTCTATTTTGAGCCTTGAGTATCCCACTTGTGTGAACGGCGTGTTTCATTGGATCAAACTTGATGGGCAGCAAAGGTCAATATTATGTTTTTGTTTTGAAAGTGAGAGGTTGCAGCCATTTCCTTCTCCTCCACATGTGTTCGAAAATCATAATAATGAAATTCATGATAACAGACGTATCAGCATGGGAGAGCTAAAGGGGTTTATTTACATTTGTGACTTGAATTTTTCCCTTGTTACAATGTGGGTTATGAATGAATATGGCATTGAAGAATCATGGACTAAGGCTTACAACATCGAGACTTCGTTCAATTCTCGGAGCTATTCTTTTTCATGGCGTCATGGTTTCTGCTGGCCGGTAAAACCCTTTGAAGAAGGTGCTTCCATATTTTTATATCATTCCCGCAATTGTTTAATTCACTGTGAACCTGAGAAATGTGAACCTGAGAAATATCGACGCAAGGTTTTTCAAATTCGTGGGGCTTGTTCAGCACTTATTGATGTAATTCCACATATTCCAAGTCTAATCTCACTTAAGGATGTCGTGAAAGGAGACAATATTGAGGTGCTGAGCATTCATTCAAGGTAAGACTTTTTAGCTTTTAATATTTTATTTTTGTCTTAAATATACATTTTGTCCGTCATGCAAATATAGAGAATTTGGATTTTTGTCCTTGTAGATTTTTTCTTTTAAAATATGCCCGTGCAAAAATAAAATTGTTTTAAAAAAGTCACTTTGGTAGATCTCTTACTTATTTGGAGAATTTGAGCCCATGTGTTGTTAACAATAAAGAGAGTGAAAGCAGCTAGGGTTTCAATAATATCAGAATAATATTACTTAGATAAGGATTACAAAGAGAATATATAATAATATCTAATGGACTATTGCTAACATAAAAACCCAATAACAAAAGTCTTATTATCCACTAGGTTTGATCTAGTGGTGAGAGATTTGGGTAGTATGCATGAGGTTCTGGGTTCGATCCTCTGCTCTGTTGTAAACCAAAAAAAAAAGAAGTCTTATTATCCAACGGCTGTCAAGCTGTTGCGTGTTGACAATGTACTAATGATATATGTGGCATTTGTGACTGATTTAAACAATTTATTTAAAAATAATAAGAAATTACACAAAAACATTATATATTTAATTTATATTTAAATATATATTAATGAAATTAAAAATAAAAGGTGGCATTTGTGACTGATTTAAACAATTTATTTAAAAATAATAAGAAATTACACAAAAACATTATATATTTAATTTATATTTAAATATATATATTAATGAAATTAAAAATAAAAGGAGGAATTTAGGGTTGCAACACCACTTTCAGCAAGAAATTAGATCCGGGTTTGATGCCCCCATCCTGACCATTTTATTTCACCCAACAACAAAATCCCCTCTTTACTCAACCTAACTTCCACCCTATGTGACCCAACCAACCTAAGATTTCATCTTTTCACCACTATTCAGAACCAAATTCGATTTCGAAATGTTTGCAACCGCAATAGAGACAAGACTTCCGGAGATTAATATCAATGTTATGGGGGGATGCAACGGCGAGATCGCCGGGGATGAGGATTAGACTGTGGTCGGCCAAAATGTAGAAGGTGAATTCGACGGAGGAGTTGTGGTCGATGAATGTGATGGGATGAGTTTTACTCGAAGATGGTGATGGAAAGGAAGAAGAATAGAAACCCTTTCTATTTTAATCTTTTAAAAAAAGATGGTTTAAATTAAAATAAAAAAGAAACATTTTCTGATCTATTATTTTATAATTATTTAAATGCCACATGTATTAGTCCTGCACAGTCAACATATGCTACCTAGGCTCAAATTGGCCAGATCAACAAGAAATTTACCAAAAGAACTTTTTCAATTTTTTTTTTAATTTTTAGTAAAAGAAAAAGAGAAATTATTTTACGAGGACCAAAGTCCAAGTTCATTATATCTTTAAATGTATACTAGTTTAGAGACCCTTGCATTCGCAAAGGTCCATTGACAAAATTTGTTATAAAATATTGCTAATTTGATTGATGATATTTACAGTAATTTAGTAAATTTGAAAGTAATTTAACTTTTTTTTTTTGGTCTAGTAGCCTAGTGACTAGAGAATCCACCTCAAAGGTGAATAAGTGGAGTGTTCGAAGTTCAAACCCCGGTTCCCGATGTCTCTACTAATTGAGCAAAGCTCACGGGGACAAAAATAAATAACTTTATTATATTACTAGCGTCCAGACGGGCACGCGTCCGCTCTTTTTTGTTTTGTTATAATTATGTGCCCGTTTGTGTGATATGTATTTTATATTTTGAATTAAATGTAAAAACACATTAAGTGAAAAAACACCTTAAATGACAAAATGAGGATCAAAATTTGCAATAACAATATGGTTGGGTAGCCATTAGTGTCTATTTTTTTTAAAAAAAGAAATGAGAACTAAAATATCAATTATTTTAAGTAGGAAAAAAAAATGCACTTAAACATATTTCCATGGGAAGCATATAGTTTAACAATCCTGCAATGAAGAAATGTATAAACTTCGCAAATAATGTGACAATCAATCCTGCCCACCTTATTAACTTTGACAAACACAAAATTTAAAAATGTTTATGATATTACTAGCGTCCTTATGCAAGTAGTATTAAGTATTAACTTTGACAAACACAAAATAATAGTTATTTATTTTGCGAAGTTATTAACTCTGAAAATCCTGCCACCTTATCAATCGACGGCTACCTGCAAGTAGTTGATTTTTATTAGAGTAAAATTACATAGATGATAGGAAATTTGAAATATTACTAAAACCGATAATGACAAATTAGTAAACTTGGTAGTAAAATTGTTTATGTTTCTATGTTCCTATTTTTATGCATATCATTTTTTTATTGTATTTTTTTAATATTTTTTTAGTGCAATTACAATGAAAGATATAAAACTTGGAATACGGTTAGAACAACTAAGGGTAAACTAGTAAATTTAGTAGAAATTAATTTTATTATATTATAGAAGTAGATTTAAGTCTTTATTATAGTGCATTTGTATCTAGTGTTTCTTTAAAAACCATTGTAATAAATTTTAGGCTAAATTACACTTTTACTCCTTATGCAAAAGGATGGCCCCACTGGATTTGACCAAGTAACGCACATGTGACAAGTGACTCACATGACATGTCAACATGGCTTGCCACATAGATTGATGTGACATGTGAATCATTGTTTGGGTGACAAGGTATGCTGATGCGACATGTGAGTCTTTTGCCGCATGTGCGTTGACTTGGTCAGGGGCCAAAATTGCAAGCTTGTGTAAGTTAACAGGCCAGAAATGCAATTTAGCTTAAATTTTAATCACAAGACAAGTAGTATTCAAAGAGACATGTGAGTTTCCCTATGTTATCACTTATATTTATCTTTCTATTTTGGCATTCTATACGGAGAAAAGAAGACTTGTACGTACAAATCTTCTCACTTAAGATAGTAAATTTTCATATATCAATCAATTGCTTAAATAACTAATCTCTTTATGGTATATATTATAAATTTTAGTTTTTTGTTACCTCCATATTTAATTTCATCCTTGGCTTTGATATTGAATGTTAAAACAATCATGTGGACACAATCTTTCATTACTAATTACCTCTTAGGAATTTCCTTTACATTTTCCCTAGAGGACGAGAAAATGGACAGTTGTTGTAATGTCAGCTATGAAGTACGGACACCTCTATGATTAGGCGTGTTGCGGTGTCCGACATTCGTACGACACCGTGTCGGATAGCTCAGATCGGTGTCCAAAAAAATCAATTTTTCTTTTACTGTGACACTCCTTTGATCGGCGTCGGACACCTGTAAGACACTCGTAAGAACGTGTTGGACAAGTGTCCCAATTTTTTTTTTTTTTTTGCTTATACTCTCCTTAGACACATATCAGACACATCCACAAAAATTAAAAATGTGTCGAAACAACATTATTGATCAATTAACTTCCCCAACTTAGATTTATATGTATATGTATATGTATATATTTTGATTCTCAATTTATATATTTTATATACATGGTAGCGGTGTCGGTGTCCTATATTTTTAGGTTAGTGGTGTCTTGGTGTTTGTGTCAGAGTGCGTGCTTCTTATAATGTCAGTTTATGTATCTAATTTATTTTCCAAGTAGTAAATAGTTTCCGGAGACTATTCCATCCCCTGCAAATTGTAGTTTTTAGCTAACTTATCCATTGTTCCCTAATACTAATACTGTTGTAATTTATAAAGGTATGCTGAGTATAAAATGTCGGAAGAAAATGAAGTTCTTTTCTTGGCGAAATGGTTTACTCGAGACTTGGTAAGTAAACGCTCTTCGTCATCTTATGTGACTTTATAAATACACTTTCTCATCTTATGGTTCCTAGGATTTTAGCCACGTTACTTAGGCATTGTTATTTAATATTGGTGTTATTTTGTATAGGTGTCCAAAGTTGAAACGGCATGAAGAAAATGAAGATCTTGACGTGATAAGTAACCCTCCCTCCTCCGGTAGTGAGGCTTTTGGCGAAGAGTACAACTACTAAGAATATTTTGCATACAGTAGGAATGGTTATGCTAAATTATAAACTTATGATTAGGCTAGTTGTCATTTTTGAAAAGAAATAGATGTTTTAAGTTGCAAATGACGTACTTTTTGTAAACTTTAATCTAGACTAGATGTTCATGTTGCAAATTATAAGTTATGATTTACGAGATTAAAATGTGTCCAACTTTAATCTCAAATAAAGTTATGATTAGGATTAGGCTAGTTGTGTCCGACTTTAATCTACCACGCCTCCAAATGACGCTTCATTTACCGATCAGCTACTTCCAATGTCGGATTTAGATTCACGGCAGTTGATAAAAGCCTATGTACAATCACTGAAGTCAAAATTTATCAACCGCTGGATTCATCCAACCATCAAGAAGCTTTCATCGCTTATTAAAAAAAAGCTTTCACTAGGCAGAAACACTATGCTTACTTAAATGGTTTTATATTGTGATTTGATTTGTATTTGTGAATTAGAAAAATTGGCTGCTATAAAATACTTGGATCAAGGATTTAATGGTTGAATATGAAACTTGAATTTATAGATATGGACAATGTGGAGTTTCAATAGCATGAATTTAAAGTAAAGTGGTTTGGTGGTTGCTATATGAAGAGATTAAATATTCATATTAGTACTGTTTATGAATATTTTCTCTCATCCCTTTTATAAATAAATAAATAAACCAACAGTGGTTTAAATTGAGTTGTAACTGCATGATTAATTTCTCTTGATGGATTCATGTTGGTTTTGACATGAATATGTAAGCCTTTTTTATCGGTTGAATCTTTCTTCAATAGTGGACAATGACTTTGTTGAAGTTTGAGTTCTTAAAATAGTGGTTGCAACTATTTTGTGTAGGTATATGAAACATTTCTTGCAAATTGCAATAATGATACTTATATTGTCTGGAGCATTAGGCTGCTATGGTAAGATACTATATATTCTTTGGTTTCCCTTATGAGTAACTATCTCATGGTTTACAATTCATCAAGTCAGTTATTTTATTCTCCATCAATTGTTTATAGGTCTCCTTTTATTCATCAAATTATTATGTAAAGTAGGATTGGAGAATTCTTCATCAGAAATGTGGAAAGTTTCTTGCAAAACTAATTAATGATTGTTAATTGCATTTACACTTGCTCTCTATATGTTGTGTTAGGATGTATTACAAAACATATATAGAAACCAGTGTTGAGTTAAGAGACAATCCAATAGACTCTAAATTATTCAATGATGCAGTCAAGATTTTTGTTTGTTATATTTGTATATTTAAATATATATACTTTCACTATTTCATAATCACTTCTATCTAATTTTTGAAATTATATCTTTAAATAAGCTAGCTATTTGAAGAGATATTTCACAAACTCACATTTTGGTGAGTTATATATTATCAATGTCAATATACATATTGTATGCCAAGTTATCACAGGTGAAACAAAACTCCTAAAATGCATTGTTCTTAGAGAATCTTAGTAAGGTATATGTCACTAGCTATGATTATGTGAGACAAATTTTGATTAATTAAGGTAGGGATAAGAGGGAACAAGATATCCTGCTGTAAAAGTTTCACGCAGTTTCACGCGGTTTTGAATCTCAGCCGTCCGATCATAAATGAATGGTTCAGATTACAAACAGTTGATTTTAGTAATATATAATCTGGACCGTCTGATTTTAATCTAACGGCCAAGATCCAAAACCGCGTGAAACTGCGTGCAAAATGCACTGCAGCAAATCCAGATCCGGATAAGAGGATCTTCAAAGCAAATATTGTTGAAAAATGAATTAATATTCAAATTTTTCAGCTTAGTTTATTTGTTCTTTATATGCTTCAGGGCCTCTGGTAGAAAGTTGGAGCAATATATATATATATATATATATATATATATGGGGTTTTCTAACTTAGACCCTAGTTAGGTCTAAGTTAGCAAGGTGCACCTTTTGAGTTGGACCAAAATACCCATTCTTTTAATTTTTGAAAGAATAGAGCAACAGGGGCATTTCTGTAATTTTACATTAAAAAAAAAATAACAACACGCGCCCCACCTTCTTAAACAATTAATAGACGTGGATCCAGTGTCGCGCGCGTACGGAAGGACCATGGTTACAGACCGTTGATTTCCATCAGACAGCCAAGATGTGATCTCATTAAGACTGTCTGATCAATCAGACAGCCCAGATCATCCTGATCTGTCAGATCATCCTGTCTGCGCCACACTAGAATATAAGCTGGAGAGAGAAAATTTTGCTTTTGAAAAAGGCAGCCACGTGTCAGCATATGAATGGGTCTGCGTGATTTTTTTCATTTTATACTTTAAACTCGATTATTTCGTCGTAAATTAATTTTTTATTTTTTATTTTTTATACCAAAATTCATAATTTTTTTTCTCTACAAATAGAGACTTGGTTCGTTTGATTTGGACACCGAAAAAAAAACGCAATTTTTCACTACTTTAAACTCGATTATTTCGTCGTAAATTAATTTTTTATTTTTTATTTTTTATACCAAAATTCATAATTTTTTTTTCCCTACAAATAGAGACTTGGTTCGTTTGATTTGGACACCGGAATCCTTCTGAAACCATTTATATGGTAGAATGGTTTCAGAGAGTTGTAATCTGAAACCATTTTGCTGGTAGAATGGTTTCAGTAAGTTGATTATTAGTTATTTGCTTCTGAAACCATTTAGCTTGTAGAATGGTTGCACATAGTTGTATTCTGAAACCATTTTACTGGTAGAATGGTTTCAGTGAGTAATTTATTAATTGTGTTTGCTTCTGAAACCATTTATCTGGTAGAATGGTTTCAGAGAGTTGTAATCTGAAACCATTTTGCTGGTAGAATGGTTTCAGTAAGTTGATTATTAGTTATTTGCTTCTGAAACCATTTAGCTTGTAGAATGGTTGCACATAGTTGTATTCTGAAACCATTTTACTGGTAGAATGGTTTCAGTGAGTAATTTATTAATTGTGTTTGCTTCTGAAACCATTTATCTGGTAGAATGGTTTCAGAGAGTTGTAATCTGAAACCATTTTGCTGGTAGAATGGTTTCAGTAAGTTGATTATTAGTTATTTGCTTCTGAAACCATTTAGCTTGTAGAATGATTGCACATAGTTTGCTTCTGAAACCATTTATCTGGTACAATGGTTTCAGAGAGTTGTAATCTGAAACCATTTTGCTGGTAGAATGGTTTCAGTAAGTTGATTATTAGTTATTTGCTTCTGAAACCATTTAGCTTGTAGAATGGTTGCACATAGTTGTATTCTGAAA
The DNA here is from genome assembly GCF_020283565.1 of Trifolium pratense. NCBI lineage: Eukaryota > Viridiplantae > Streptophyta > Magnoliopsida > Fabales > Fabaceae > Trifolium > Trifolium pratense. The sequence goes on from NC_060060.1 coordinate 52,453,461, forward strand.
CCATTTTACTGGTAGAATGGTTTCAGTGAGTAATTTATTAATTGTGTTTACTTCTGAAACCATTTATCTGGTAGAATGGTTTCAGAGAGTTGTAATCTGAAACCATTTTGCTGGTAGAATGGTTTCAGTAAGTTGATTATTAGTTATTTGCTTCTGAAACCATTTAGCTTGTAGAATGATTGCACATAGTTGTATTCTGAAACCATTTATCTGGTACAATGGTTTCAGAGAGTTGTAATCTGAAACCATTTTGCTGGTAGAATGGTTTCAGTAAGTTGATTATTAGTTATTTGCTTCTGAAACCATTTAGCTTGTAGAATGGTTGCACATAGTTGTATTCTGAAACCATTTTACTGGTAGAATGGTTTCAGTGAGTAATTTATTAATTGTGTTTGCTTCTGAAACCATTTATCTGGTAGAATGGTTTCAGAGAGTTGTAATCTGAAACCATTTTGCTGGTAGAATGGTTTCAGTAAGTTGATTATCAGTTATTTGATGAGATTAAGGTAGTGAAAAATTGGGTTTTTTTTTTCTGTGTCCAAATCAAACGAACCAAGTCTCTATTTGTAGAGAAAAAAAAATTATGAATTTTGGTATAAAAAATAAAAAATAAAAAATTAATTTACGACGAAATAATCGAGTTTAAAGTAGTGAAAAATTGCGTTTTTTTTTCGGTGTCCAAATCAAACAAACCAAGTCTCTATTTGTAGAGAAAAAAAAATTATGAATTTTGGTATAAAAAATAAAAAATAAAAAATTAATTTACGACGAAATAATCGAGTTTAAAGTATAAAATGGAAAAAAATTAACGCAGCCAATCACATCATGACACGTGGCCTGCCTTTTTCAGAATTTTCTCTCTCCGCGTCATCCAGCAAGCACCACGCGCGTTTGTCGGCGCGTGTGATGCACGCGCGCTGATCTTGGCCACTAACACGCTGCCACGTGTCCTGGGGGGGAAAAAGAAGTGGGGGCGCGTGTACTGTTGCGTAAAATTACAGAAATGCCCCTGTTGCTCTATTCTTCCAAAAAATTAAAAAATGGGTATTTTTGTCCAACTCAAAAGGTGCACCTTGCTAATTTAGACCCAACTGGGTCTAAATTAGCAGCCCCCTATATATATATATATATATATATATATATATATATATATATATATATATATATATATATATATATATCATGAATTGCTATGGATACTATGTTTCACTTATTCAAGATTAAAGACATATTTATACATTTGTTATTAGTTTTTTTATTAGTTAATCTTTTGACTAATTTTTATTGATTCATGATGCAGGGAACCTCAACACTTGATAAATGCTCCGTCTAAAAAATCTTTTCAAGAAAACCAGAAGTTCCAATCACATATACTTTATATTATGTAAATGTGAGTATGATAATAATTTAAGACTGAGTTAGTATATAACTTCTTAGTGATTCAGATTTTTTACGCTTTCAACATAGCTTAGATTTCTTGGTGAAGCACATGCTACGTAATATATGATTCAAATTTTAAGTTGTTGCATTGCAGAACAAGCTATGTGTAAATTTTTTAAGTATATGAGTGATACATATGAGAGCAATGTTTGTATATTTCACATTTATTTTTTGTTGTATGGCCTCTAAAGCTCAATCATACACAAGAATATCAACATCTAATAAAAAATGAAAGTTTTATTATGATAGCATAACCAATTAGTTTGGAATTGTCAAATATTCACAATTTATTAATGTCACATATATTCTATTTGCTCAAACAAATTCACAATTTATTAATGTCACATATATGACCCGTGCGAACGCATTGATAATTTGTGAAATTTTTTTTTTGTCAAATATTATTTAGGATACAATTTTTCTTTACACTAAACATTTATATTAATTAACATTGTTATCATTTATATTTTTTTCAACGTGTTACTTTAATATTTTATCTATGTTGTGGACTAATGCACGTGAATTACAATTTTTATAATTACATAAAATAGTTTAAATAAAAATCAAGTTTAATAAATCGTTGTTTACAATTTATATACTTACCAGAATAGACAACACAGATCACACAAACGGGTACGGAACGTGCCCGTTTGGCCACTAGTGATACATAAGTTAACAACTTTTGTTCATGATAAAAAATTAGTTTCATATAATTTTGTAATGAATTTTTTTTAGAAAGTATCAAAGCTACAAAATGCGAAAATAAAAAATGAAGACCTCATGCTTACTACTCAAACCTTTTACTACTAGACTAAATGTAGTGGTTTATTTTAAGGAAAATATTGAAATCTTCCCCGTTTTCCTCTTTTTTGATGCATTTAATTTAACTAGTAGTCAGACGGACACGTTCCGTCTGTGTGATCCGTTTTTTCTATTTTACTAGTAAAAAATTATATTCTAGATTTTTCATATACATCTACATTTTTTTTTAAGTAAAGAAGTTATTGAAGTTAAGAAAATATAGAAGTTATAAAGTATAGCAGTTATAGAAGTTAAGTAAAAAAAGAGCAAAAACAAATTTAAAAAACAAAGAAAAAAATTGTTAAGAGTATTTATGGTATTTTAAAAAAAAGGCTGTGTTTTGTTGTTTTTATTATTAGTATATATAGATATAGATATAAATTTAATTTAAAATTTAAATTTCTCAGTTGGTGTTGCATTGCGTGATCATTTTCTGCGTTGAGACCTTGATATGCATTCTCAATAAAATTCGTCTCTGCTCTCTCATTGGTTCTCATATAACCGTTTTTCTCTCTCTCATTTCTTATCTATTCTCTCTTTTTCATTTCATTCTCCTCTATCTCTTTCTCTCTGCGTTGGTTTCCACTTTCTTCTACAACACTATGGCTTCAACTCCACCTCCACCAGATTCTCATCCTCAGCCTTCTTATTCAAGTAACTCCGATGATCTTTTTCCCTTTTACTTGTTGATTATATGAAAATCTTGGTAATTATAATCAAATTATTATAATGATAGGTTTTAGGGTTTATTTACAAACATTTTGAGATTCTCATCCTCAACCTTATTATTCAAGTATCTCCGATGATCTTTTTCCCTTTTACTTGTTGATTATACGAAAATCCTTGGTAATTATAATCAAATTATTATAATGATAGGTTTTAGGGTTTATCATTTTGTGCTTTTACAAACATTTTGAGATTCTCATCCTCAACCTTCTTATTCATGTAGCTCCGATGATCTTTTTCTCTTTTACTTGTTGATTATATGAAAATCCTTGGTAATTATAATGAAATTATTATAATGATAGGTTTTAGGGTTTATCATTGTAGAATTTCCGAAATGTCTGTTGTGCATCTCTCTAATGTATGTGGAATATATATTATTAATTGCTCTGTTATGGATGTGTATGAATGAGAGTGTCTGGTTTGCTTTGTGTTTTTATATGATTCTCTTTTGGTAAACTATGGTAGATATATAGAGTATTAGAAAGAGAGAGATGCTTGTTGTATGAGTTACATATACCTTGACTTAAATATGTTGGAAAACTTTTGCATGCGCTACAAAACTAATAGTGGAAATTTCTGCTTACTAACAGGGGAGCGTTATTTGGAGGCTATTTTACTTGAGGCTGATAAGCTGAAAAATTCTGAGGAAGCTTATCAACTTGTTTTTTCGACTGCACTTGCCACTTCTCTTTGGCATGATCAAAACTTGGGATGGCCTATATTGGAGTTTGAAGGGAGGGATGCGCTTCTGGAAAAAGCCTTGTTATTTGCAAGTGATGTGTCAAGCAAATTTCGTGATTGTGCAATTGAGGAAGCTAAGCTACTATCATCATCAATTGATCCCAGCATTTTTGAAATAGTGAATAATATGAAAGCTTTTCGCACGCATGATTCTTTTAGAGGGATAACACTGTGTTTGAAGAAACTTTTGGATTTTCATTGTAATGAAGATCTCTCTGAATACGATTGGCCGGAGAATATGTTTGGGTTTGATGATAATTGTATTGAAGACATGATGATGAATAGGAAGCTTTCTCTTGAGACATTTATTTACTGTTGGACATGTTTGAAGAAAAACATGGAGGCTTTAGTAAACTGTCTTGGCAGTGAGTTCAATGGTGACAGTGAGATTGACAGGTTTGTATTGAGCTACTTGGGTGTGTGGAATCTGGATGGCACTTATGTTCTGCTCATGCCTGAAGCCAAGTGGGTGGAGGAGCTGGCCGATAAAAGTCTAAAGAGAAATGGAAGTCTAGTCTCAGTTGACTTTGAAGATTTGGTTACTTCTGCTGGGAGAATTTGGATTGAAGAAATGTCAGTTTTTGCAATGACTTGTTGCGACCAACTTGAGAGCATTGCTGATTTTTTATATCAGAAAAAGTATCCTTCTAAAGCTCTTTGCTTCATGACATTTCTGCACATATTTGAGGTGATTCGATTTCTCAAACCGTATCTGCGTAGGCTTCAACATACAGAAGCATTAACAATGTATGAGCAGCTTCGGAAACGCGCCGTTCATGTGTTTTATGTATTGGTCAATCCTTTGGGTTGGGATACATCGATGACCAAAGACATGGCTTTGGCAAGGAAAAGTGAAGCTTGTTTAGTGGTTGCCACAGAATATATGCGTGAAAAAATAAAGGGAAAAAATAGATTGAATGAAAGTGACATGGCACTTGTTGCCCAAATGGTGCTTTCCACTCCAAATTTGAGAAAAGAGGTTTATATAAATCTTCAAAAGAAATTAAAAAACAATGAGGTATGGTATAATTTCATTGGAACATATGTAGAAGAGGTCAGTGAATTAAACCAATTGTTGTCACTTTATGAAGTGGTTAAGCATACCAAGATGTGTAGTAAGTGGAAGGATCAAGAAGAAAGAGTAATGTCTTATCGCCAAATGTACATGATTGAGAGGCTTCTAACCTTAACATCACTTGCCAAGGGTACAAGCTACCTTACTAAGTCAAATTTGGCAGACTTGATTGTTCAGTATGATGAACAATCAAGCTTAAGATTGAGTTCCTTGGGTAGTATAAAAGCTAATCAATTGGAGGACATACTCATGTTCTTTGCCAAATTTTTGGTTGAGTTTACTAAAAACTTAAATTTGTTCCCGGTTGAAGACTTATGTTGTCTTACTTTAAGAGCAGTTGTTTGGGCTTGTTTACTCTATCTTACCTTTGGAGGAGAACACTTAGATTTCTTGAAGTGTATGTTGCTGGATGACAATATAACTTCTCATTTGCCATCAACCTTTAAGAAAGCTTTGGAAATAAGAAGGAAAGAGGATATCATTGATGTAAAAATGGTTGCTAGAGCATTCCAAAAGCTTAACAATCCTTTGATGCTGATTCAAAGCTTAAGGAAAGAGGATAACTCAGTAACTATTTTATATGCTGATTCAGATTCAGATTCAACCTTTGATGCTGGTAGCTCTTGCTTTTGGGATGCTCTGCAGGACTGTTCTTCAAAGATCTCACATATTCAGGTAAGGGACTCTTTTATTTTTTGTTTGATTTAGTATATGTTTGTAAGGGCCTGTTTGATTGTTTAATTGTTTTGTCAATTTAGAAATTTTTGGATCGAATGCTCCCATTGTTGTCTTCGTCTGTTCAAGACCCGATTTGCATAGCCAATCAATGTCAAATGCGGGAATTCACCCGGCTGATAGGTGAAATGGAGCAACTTCATGAAGAAGTTAAACATAGGTGATATAATTAACTTACATGCCAATTTTTTTTAATGCCAATTAGTTTGTTTCTTACTCATGTTATTGTGTTGTGTGTATATACTTTTAGTCCCTGCTGTATGGATTTGGTGGTCAAGATCTCAAAGACAATACTTTTAAGACGATCAAGAATGACTGGCATTTTGGATCAACATATCTTGTTGTGTAAAAAGAATGACGCCGATGAAGAAGAAGAATGGGAGACTGAAACTGATGAAGAAAATGAAGAGGTGAAAAACGATTACAAATACGAAGGAGACTTCAATACTGATGATGATGAATGGTAGACCATGTATATTCTGATAAAACAATTTAAAGTTCATATAAAACAATTTCTTGTGGTTGTATATTCTGATGAATGGTAGACTTCAATACTTTCTAGCTGTTCATATAAAACAATTTTTAGTGATCAATCCCTGCACCGAGTTGGGATGTTTTCCTTTAACTTCAAAATCCCTTAGTATCTTTATTATTTTGTATAATTTGTTTCTATTTTTAAATTTAACCATTTTAAGTTCCTCCCTCAAATATTTTATTGAAATATTTTATGGATGAAAGCTTGGAACAGATGATGATAGGTTGAAATTTGGTGCACAACCAAAATTAGGCAAGTTTTGAGGATGTTGGTTGGAAAATTGATTTGGATTTGGATAATTGTTGGAATTTTGATAACTGTTAGGATTTGGATAATTGTTGGGATTTTGATAGCCAAATGGAAAATTAGAAGAATTTTGGGTGTTGAAATTATTATTGGGATCCATTTCACACAAAAAAAAAAAGACTAAAACTTCAAATTAAACACTAATAGAAAGATAAACAAGATTAAGATAGTGAAAAACTTGATTTTTTTTTAAGATCATTATATTGATCATATATATGTGACTCGTGTGACAAGTATCAAATGGGGTATAACCTATGAGCCAACTTAGTCCAACCCATGTCACCGACAGATTAGCTCAAAAAAATGCTCATATTTTCTTGAGTTGTTTTGATCCGGATCACTTTAACTAAGGAGTCAAAGTGCATCTAATTAATTTAAACTTTTACGTGAGTACAAAATAAATAACCATGCATACTAATAGGACAAAATTGTGAAACTACTTAGATTTTTTTTATCGCAAATGCATGCTAAATAGTGTTTTTAGACACTCTTTAAATCTTTAAATAATACTAATATTTTATAAAAAGAAAATTATAAAATATGTGAAGTCAATCTGAAATGTTCAATATTTTAAATAGACTTTTTAAAAAATGTTCCAAAAATATTGTTCAGCAATATTTTTATATATATTCTTTTTTTTTGAACAAGCCAAAATGAGATATATATAAACAAAAAGTCTTCTTAGCACAAGACGTGCCAAGAACGACCAGATAAAGTTACACTAGAGTCAAAGAAATACAATAACCAAAAGAAACTATACAAGGCCCAGACAAAGCATAGGACTAGACCACCAACTATGGCAGTTCAAAGCTAAAGTACTACTCGTCGCTTTCAACCACCTGTAGGAAAAAATCTTGATCTTGTCCAACATATGATGCACTGAGTTTGTTGAGCCTCTGAACAATCTATGGTTTCTTTCGGTCCATACAACCCACACAACAGCAAGCCATATAAGCTGCATGAAAGAACGTTGTGCTCGAAGACCCCCTGCTGAACCTGTAAACTGAACAAAGTGATCGGAAAGAGTCTGAGCAGTCACCAGAGAAGAGCCAATCCAGGAGCTGACAAGAGACCAAAGGGCACCAAAAGTGCTGCAAGAAAGGAATAAGTGATGAGCCGACTCAACCCCTCCGCAGCCAGAAACACAATGATGGGCCGCCTCAGATAAGATCCCTCGAGTAACCAGGTTTGCTTTGGTAGGTAACCTGTCCCGCAAGAGTCGCCATGCAAAGATAGAAACCTTCAAAGGAACCTGGCGGTGCCAAATAAGACCTGACGCAACATCCAAAGTAACTGCATCCCGCGTCGTCAAAAACAGATATGCTCCACGAACAGTATAACCATCAGCCAAGTCAGACTGCCACTGCCACCTATCGGAAACATGATCCTGCAAAGAGAGGGTAAAAAGTAAAGTCTGACATTCCCCCAGCATCTCCTCCTCCCACGCCCTCAACTGACGCCTCCACACCCACGCCTCCCCTCCAACCCCCCATCCATGCATAAACATCTCAGCCACCGTGGCCGATTTATTTTCTGCTAGATCAAACAGCCTCCCAAACCGCTCCCGCAAAGAGGTCCCATCCACCCAAGGATCAGTCCAAAAGAAAGTATCGGACCCATCCCCCACCTTTCTCGAAACATACTCTCTGAACCACCCTCCCCCTGCCTCACCTCCACCATCCCGAATATGCGCCAACTCCCTCCACCATGTCGACCCACGAGCTCCACCCTCACACAGCCTGCCTCTCTCCACCCCGTAACGACCTGCCAACACTCGGAACCACAAACCCTCTCTATCCACTAGCATCCTCCAACACCACTTGCCTAACAGGGCTAAGTTAAACTCCCTCAACTGCCTAACCCCCAAACCCCCGTACTCCTTACGTAAACAAATAGTTTTCCAGTTAATCCAAGATATTTTCCTATCATCCTTACTCCCCCCCCCAAAAAAATTTAATCAAAATAGATTCGATAGAAGAAATAGTACCTGATGGAGCTTTAAAGAAGGAAAGAGCATAGACAGGCAGAGAGGTCAGAACGGATTTAAGCAGAACTAGACGACCACCAAAAGAAAGAAAGCGACTCCTCAAACCCGACAAACGATTCTTCAAACGGTCCAAAACCGGTTCCCAAAAACCTAAACGCCTCGGATCACCCCCAATAGGAAGACCCAAATAAAGGAAATGAATCTTTCTCACTTTACAACAGAGAGCTGACGCCGCCTCACCTAACCAAGAATCAGGGATGTTAACCCCAACTAGCATGCTTTTTATATATATTCTTAAAATTGTTGTTGTCTCTAGTTAGAGACGTTGTACCCAAAAAAGAGAGTAGAGACATACGTTTAATTATCATGTTGACTGTTAAATAATTGTATTGGAATTTGGTTGAAAGCAACTATGTTTAGAAAAAGTAAGGTTGCTTTAATTTTTGTTTTTGAAAAGGAAGATTTTGAAGTGAATTTTATTTTTTGGGGTATATAGTGATATTTTTTTTTTTTTATAAAGAGGGAAAAATTATTTTTAATAAAATGGTCTAATAATAGTATTAAGCTGACACTCATTTTTAAATTAAAGTGGTATGAAATACCTTAATGGTCCGTTTGAATTTGACTTATTTTTTAGTTTACGAAAATAGTTTATGTAAATAAATAAATTTTTAACTTAATTTATAAATTTTCACTAACAAAAATTATGTCTTTATAAGATTTTTTTTCATAAACTACATTAAAAAATAAATTAAATCATACATAAAAACTTATTTATTTACATAAACTGTTTCGCAAAAGCTAAAAAAGATAATTTGTATACATAGCATAGTTTGCCCCGTGCAACGCAAGGGTAGAAATACTAGTTTTGATATTATGTTAAGAAACATAACATCCATGAAAATACGAGAGAAAAACTTAAAATGCAATTAGTGAAAATGTTACGAGGAAAAATTACCTACTAATGAGATGGTTACATCTATACATAGACACTACTAGGTACCAATTACTACTATTTCACTAACACTATCTTATAAGTAACTCATATCTTCAACACACGGTTGAAGAATAAACCACAAAATTAGTCTTTAATTTTATAGGTGTTTTTAAAATTTCAGTATGTCTCATGATTTTAGAAACCTATTTTAGAGCATCCCATAAAATTAGAGACAAAGTACAATAGTTTTAGGCTCTGTTTGGTAAAAATAGCGGTTGGCTGATAAGCTAGCTTATAGCTTATGGCTGATAGCTGATAGCTTATAGCATATGACTGATGGCTGATAAGCTAATTAAAAGTGTTTGGTAAAATTAGCGGTTCAACTAGCTCATAGATGTAAAATGACATAAACGGACATTCCAATTTGTAATAATATTTAAGATATTTAATTAGTAAATTAAATTTATTAATTTAATATATCTTTTATATATTATTATATTAATTTTTATTTGTTGAAATTTTATTTAAGTTTATTTTATGTTATTTTTATAATTTATAAAAAAAAAACAATATATTCAAATAAAAATGGACATGGTTCGTTTCATTTTGCCTTTTTTCATGGATATTAGACTTATTTTGATCTATTTTGGGTTTTATTTAAATTTAAAACAAAAAGTAGTAGCTTATAATATTGTTTTACGGGATGCATCATGTTAAAACAGTCTATAAAAAATGTTACACATTTTTTTTGACAAAAAAAAAATGTTACACATTGTTTTAATGTTGTTAATATTGTTAGAATTTTTTAGTCAAAAATCGTTATTAGTAAGTTTTAGTTTTTTCTATGGGTACGAAATAGTAAGCCGATATTAATATATATCTAGTTTATTATAAAGGGTAATAGTGGATTTTAGTAAAAATAATAAGGGTAAAAATAGAAGAAAAAATGAAAAGCTATAAGTTATAAGCTTATAAGCTACTTGAAATAGCTTATGAAAAATAAGCTATAAGTCAGTAAAATAAGCTATAAGCTCATGGTGAAAAGACCATTACCAAACAGGTCTTTTAACTTATAAGCTATAAGACATAAGCTATAAGTCAGTTTCTATGTCTTACCAAACAGACCCTTTATTCAAGATATGACTAATAAGAATGCTGATATAAATTTAATGTACATAAATAAAAGTTTTAAGATCAATATGACTAATTATTACTTTTTTTATAAAAGCAAAATGTACGGCTAAAATATCCTAACTATATTGTCATCTCAAAAAAGACACATCTTAATGAAATTTATTAAATTAAAATATTAAGGTTGTATAGAAACCTTTGGAGAACTAGATCAAAATTAAAGGTGTGAAAATCTCTCTGCCTAATTAAAAACCTTACCAAAGAAAATCCAACAAAATAAAACTTTGTGAAAAGAAAAAAGAGCATAAAGATATATGACATCTATATATATAAATCCTAGATAGTTGTCCAATTGTCTATCTAAACCCTAATCCAAAAACCAATCAAAACCTTTCATTTAGCCACATCACTTACATCCATTTAATGTGTGGTACTAATTATAATTATAATTATAATTATAATTGTTTTGGGTTATTATCCATTTTAATTTTATTATTTTGTGTATTTTATTGTTTTTTGTTCAAAATAGTTAATGTTTTTGCTAATAATCTTTTGTCCATTATTTGTGTATATAAGGAGTTGGTCGATTGTTAGGACTACTTCCTAATGTTAGTAAAAAACAAAATACTAATGGTTGGTATGCCCGGCCTGATTTTTATCATATTCGATTTTGAGTATGAGTTAAGTTGGTTTATCTTTGCTCCAATGAGTTTCAGATTAATATAAATGACAAATTCGATAATGAAGTAGTTTATCCAACTCAGAATCATGCATTATTCAACGCCAATTGTTTTTCATGGTCAATTATATGTTGTCATTTTCAAAGTTATTTTAAAGAATGAGTTAAAAATATTGATAACCAATGTTAAGGAAGAAAATACCAAAGTAACTTCAAATGTGATGTATAAATAAATAAGTTTTTAAAATGTATAAATACATATTTAACATCTATATCACATTTAGATAACTTTTATTGTTATTATTATTTTGATAATACCTATTATTTCAATTTTAAATTACTACTTATACAAATAAATTTTTGACGTTATAATATAAAATAGAGCATAAGACCCGTGCATCGCACGGGTAAGCGTCTAGTAAAAACATAAACAACCGAAATCAACAATACTTAAACAAAGATAAACCTAATGCATATAATAATTCATTGTTCACTGCACCTAGTTATCATCTCTCTCATCAAACCCATCAAAATTGAAATAAGTTGAAACATCAAAGCTAGTTGAGTCAGCATTGTCAACAAACCCATCAAGTTGGAAAATTTTGAAACATCAAAGCTAGTTGAAGCAGAAGCAACATTGTCTAATGAACCAACATCAATTTTCAATAATTGGGCTTGGATTTGTGGGAGTGTTTAACCCAACATATGCCTCAACATGTTGTGGTCAAAAAGTACCCCTGAGGTAGTGGTCAAAAAGTTTGTCGTCTACTTAACAAAATTCGTCGTTGGCACAATATTATGTCAGATAGACAACGAAATATAGGGATAAAGATATTGGCACAAGATTTTGTCAGGTAGACAATAAACCTATAACGTTGGCGCAAGATTTCGTCAGGTAGACAACAAAACTGTGGTTCAGTAGTTTCAAGAAGAAAGTAGTGGTTCTTGCGCAAGAACCAGGTTTTGCCAATGTGTAGACGTATTTTCGTCGCGTACTCAACGAAATTGTTTATCAAGGGCATTTTCGTCACTTTGAGGGGCCTGAGAGTAAACATGGAGGGCCTAGATAGCAATTTTCAAAAAGTTATGAGCTTCTAAAAATTGTGAGCTTTAGCCCATCACACCCATTACCTTAGCTCAGGATCAAGCCTCATAAGCTGGAAATCTGATCTTACCTAACAAAAGCCAAAACCTTAAATCCTTAAACCAAAAGAAACATAAGCACTATAGAGAAATCATCTCAATTTTATTTTAACATGAATGAAACACGCCACATAACTGGCACCGCAACAAGTATCAATCTAAAAGGTTGAATTCATAATGAAACTTTATGGTAAACAAGTCGTGATCACAAACTCGTCCATGACTAGAACTGCATTGCTTAACAATTACATATAAGGTGAGGGCTCTAATAAGTTCCTCACCGATGGACTATTGTTATAACAATTAAAAGCCATTAGATTGGTCAAACACACAATTCTTATTATATACCATATACATTGTATCACACCTCTTATTTTTCCATGTTTTCCTCCGATTTGGATTCTCTATATTTGATTTTCCTAAATTCAACTGCATTCAAGCAAAAATTAACTAGGAAAGATAAAATATTATACATTTAAATGCTTTAAATAAGTGTTGTAAAAACCAAAATATCCTAGATTTTTGTCTAAATGTAGGAAATGTAGAAAATTACGACTTTAGAAAATTCAAATCCGTCTTCCTATACGCAAAACCAAAAAAAAAGTGTACAAAGAAAGGTTGAAGATGAAAGGATTGAATATGTATTTTATTTATTGATTTAATGTGTTGTGTCATGTTTTTATTGGTTGGAACCAAACACGGCTTCTTGGTCTAAAGACCATACAAGAGTTTCTCGTGAAAGGGAACACGTAAACTTGATTAATTTGTTTATGATGGTCCACCGATGAGGGATTTGTTCGAGTCTTCATCTTAGAGCATCCACAATGGAGCTACTCATTTTTTAGTACTTAAATGAGCCTCATGTGCACACATCATTTATTTATAAATTTTTTAATAATAATACCTAATAAGCACTCAATCCCTCCAACCCAACATCTTTTAAAAAGTTCTAAAACGGTCACACTTATAACACATTTCACCAATAACTATACATAATTGTAAATGGATCCCACACAAATAAAATAGGTACCGGTGCTTAACTTAGAACTAGTACCTATTAGGTACTCATTTATATTTTGCTCCAATGAGGATACCTATTAGATACTGGTACTTAAAAAATAGGTACCCACCATTGGAGATGGTCTTAGAATCCACATATTTTACAGTAAAAAAACAATTAAATATATTTTCCTTAAAAAAAACTATTAAATATATATTTCTTGCACATTGTTTTTGTTATGAAACTAATCTAAACATAACTAAGAATATAGAAGAATAGAGATGAAGGAGAGAAGAAAGAAAGATTAGAGTTTGTATATTCTCTTCAAGGTGTGCATTACATTGTAACAAAGGGGTCCTATTTATAGGACACATTTAGGGGACAAGAAAACCTACACAATAATGGACATTCATTACATATAATTATTCATAACACTCCCCCTTGAATGTCCATCAAGGATATGCCTCGTTAAAACCTTACTAGAGAAAAAACCATTAGGAAAAAAAAATCCTAGTGAAGGAAAAAGAGTACATATCATCCTTTATATGTGAACTGCCTCGTTAAAAACCTTACCAGGAAAACTCAGTGGGACAAAACCATGGTGAAGGGAAAAAGAGTGCAGAACATATATATTTATGTCTCCCCCTCATAAAAATAGTTATTTATGAGATGAAAAAACCAAATAATCTCCGGTGCTAGTTTCTCAAAAGATTTGCTTGAAGTTGATTTTGTAGAAAGATTTGACATATTTTCTTTATTATACTCTTCTCCAAGTTAGCAGTGCTTCTTATGTTATCTTCATATTGAATTGTTGCGGGAACCATCCTTTTGTAATAAAAACAACAAGTTTCTTGTATGCGTTGAATTACAGGCCTCGGGCCTCGACAAAAGTGCATTCTCAACTTGCTTGATGTAGTGCTAAAATCTTCATATGATTGGATAATATTGTTGTTTCTTTAAGGTAAATAATATGCTTGACTTTGTTCCACTATTTGTGTTGGCTGAAAAGACTAAAATAAAATACTACATGTATAACGAGTAAAATATATTAGTGTCCACAATTGAATTAAGATATCATATTTTCATCATTGTCTTGAGGCTTGACACATCAAATGACATCGCATCCATTTTAGTACACAACAAATTAGATTTGTCAATGTCAAATATCATTTTATTGAGGCACAAAATTTTATTCAAATTATAAATTTGCAATTCCAAATAAATTTTGCGCATCCAGATATTTCTTTAATCTACAAATTTCAGAAGCTCTTCAGGAGTTCTGATAATATTTACAGCAAATGATATTTCTCAACAAATATATTAGCATTTGATATATGGTACTTCATGACCGATTAGTAATTCACTATTGAGGAACTTACAACAATTTCATATAGAATCATGTTTTCTATAAGATTCATGATTCACGAAGCATTCTTCAATTACTTATTTTGTAAGAAAAATGACAATATCTCATAAGCTCTTCAGGAGTCTTAATGATATTTTTTTATCATCGATATAAGCCTCAAATATAACAAATTCATTTTCAAATATTTTCTTAAAAATGGATAAATGATGTCCTTCTCATATTCCTCATTTGGAAATATTCACATGCATCAAAACTGTTTGAGAGACAAAAGGACTTATTCATTTTTATTAAATCATCGATTCAATAGTCTATTTTACATGTCTCACGAAAATTAAATCTTTCAGGGATTTTCACATAATCATTATCTAATGAGCCGTTCAAACACGTTGTAACACATCTTTCAAATAAATCGAGCATTTCATGTGCTACAAAACTTAATCAATTATAAAGAAGTATTGAATTCACTTCAGGTGAATACACCTCTTGAAAATTAATGGTAGACGTTTATCATTTTCTTTTCGCGCGAAAACTAATTTGTAGTAGTTATTTTCATCTTCAGGTGTACGGACTGCTCATCCAAGAACCTTTTGCTTTGCAAAGCTAGTTTAATATTGTATCAATCGCATCTACCTATTTAGTCAATAATTTCATTGTCTATAATCTTTAATAGACTTTGATCCATGATCCTCATTGTCATTTATCACATATAGCGCTTTATTATGTGCAAAAATAGTGTCAACGTTGACTTCATCTCGGTTCCATCGTATTTTATTCATGACATAATTTATTGAGATCTCTTTGTTTTAATAAATTATAGGTACCTGATGAGTTCTTCTGGAACTGAAAAATTAATTATGTCAAATACTTTTTTCAAAATTTTTCATATCCTCCCTTGAGTCATCTTTCTTTTTAGCTCCTTATCTTATTTGAGGAATTTATCCTTGAAACCGATTTGCTTACCATGCTTTAAGCGTGGTTAAGAATCATTTGCAATATTAGATTGTCCGACAGGGACATTTATTTTTATCGCAGCATTAGCAGCTATTGATTGATTTCATAAACTTTGCAAATGAGTTATCTTTTGAACATTTGGTTCAAGCTATTTTATATGAGGATCAAGATGAGATAATAATAATAATTTATTTCAAGTGATTCATTTGAACTTCTGGTTCATATTTTTTAGCTGCTTATTCCCTCCCCTAATATTGGGAAAACTAGTTCATCACTTGAAAATTAGCCTTCTAGGCTATAAACAAGTCCCTTATTGGCTCGATATAATTTATAAGGGATGAAGAGTTATATCAAATATATTTTCCCAATATTCTTTTACGACCCATTTAAATGCATTATATTGGAGCAATTGAGACGTACCCAACACATCCAAAAATGTTTATATATGGGAAATTAGGTTTATAAACCAAAATTCAAATAAATTAGGGGAGAGCTTATGTATATAATAATTTGTTGGCATGATGCTATTTAATATCTCAACATACATGTTTGAGTGTTCCCAACTATAACTTAGAAGTTACGATCTCATAAATATCGGTCGTGTAATTAACTTTAGACCTCTAAAGAATGAATCTTCAAGTCCATTATTTTTGTTTGTATGAACATATTCTACAAAATGTTCAGTATAAATTTCAATTAACATATGATACTTATCAAATACTTTCTAGAATAATATATATAAAATGAGCTCTTAAAAATAATCTTACAAACTTCTGGTTGTGAGTTTATAACAAACATACATGTGACCATTTAGTTGATGCATCAATTAAAATTTTAGGATTCGAATTGGTCCACGTGATCGGTGTATTGATTTACAAATATCACCTTATATATATTCTAAAAAATAAAAGATGCTCATTTACTTAATTTATCAACTTCCTTCGGGAACTAGTGACACATAAAATTATTAGATTGAAGAAACTTCAGGCCCTTCAATTCATATAAAAATATTTTATATTTCACATCATAATAGATTTGGGATGACCCATCCGATCTTGCCAATTACAAACTTAAATTGTAAACTTCTGGTTTACTTAAACATATATGTGCTTGAGTTGCACTAATATTATAAGTATGCTCCAAACTAGAGACAAAAATTGATAATGTGTCTCGTAATATAGAGATACAAGATCTCCTCCATTACTTGTTTCAATATGATATTTATTTATGTGAATATCCTCCAAGCATATATACTAAATTTCTTTAAGACTTTAAAATATACAATACATTAGCAAAGTGTAACTTTGTTTCTCGATATAACAATGTATTTGCTCTTCTGGAGCTTCAATAATTTTTGTACTATAAGACATAGGATTTAATTCCTTCCAAATTTTTTTTTTTTTATGAATAGTAATATAGATATATACTTTCATGCTAACAAAAATATGTTTCAGCAAAAAAAATTCTTTTTGGTAGAACATAATAAAAAATAGTAATAATTTATTTGTTTGAGAATTAAAAGAGTAAAAATAAAGTATAACAGAATAATGTTTATGTGGATTTCAGCAGAATTAGAAATTAGAAGATTGTAACCAAATAAAATAAATAAATTAGAAGATAGTAACAATTAAAATATTTTTAAAATTAAAATCAATAAATTGATTTAAATAAGTAACCGAATAATTAAAACCAATTTATATTTGAAGAGAATAATCTTTATTATGAGAGGGGGAAAAAACGTATGAACCATGCATTCAATCATGAGCTAAATATATCAATAATATTCATCCAATGTATGTGCAACAATTGATATACAAAATATTCTTGAAATTATCTTTTCAAAGTTGCTACTTCAGGAGCATATTCGAGAGACATAAACAATTCTTCTATTAATTTCCTTTAATTTTGGTCCATCTTATACCAAGATCAAATAGATCATATAGATTGTAATCTGCCGTAAGAATTTAGTTCTTCAGGAACTCAATAACAAATCTCTTTTTAGAATGGCCGGAGAAATTCACAATTTTTACAATTTTTTATTGAGCGATACTACAAGAATGCTTTAATATTGGATTTTAAGTTCTTCAAGAACTATACAAATAAATTTTTTTCATTAACAATAGTTAAGGAAATCCATAATCTTGGAGCAATCCATCCATAATGCGTTAATATTAATTCCATATTCTTTGTGATGTAGTTCTTCAAGAACTATATCACAAATGATCTTCATAAGGATGTTCGGTATTAAATTTATAGTTCTCCGAGAGTTGTGTCTGATGTAACACCCTTTAATTTTCCCCTTGATTTTTATTTGCCAAAAATTCAATTAATTTATTTCATATAAAAGGTGTCACACCTACTTTTGAATCGAATACCTAATTAAATAAGGATTAAGCAGCGGAGATAAAATTAAAACCAATAAACATAAGTTCTAAAATTTGAAGTCAAAAATTATTGAGAGCAGTAGAATCTTTCTAAAAACCAATTGACACCGTTCAAGTCATTTTGAAGAAATACTAATTGAATATATACGTGAATCCCCCAAGACATCCTATCAGAGCGACTCAATTACTAAAACAGCAAGGGACAAGCTCCCCGAACTCGGCAACTATGACTCGTCGCCTACCTGAAAATCTACGGTTGCACACCGTAGGGCCAAACCAGAAAAGGAAGCAACATGGGGTCAGTAATACAATCACAAAGAATATCACAAACGAAACAATTATTAAAAAAAATGCAATAAGTCAGCAATATCAACATCCATTCCAATTTTTCATCATGTAGGATCAACACCAATTACAAATTCCAGTTTTATATCATGGAGGATCACCACCAATTTCCAGTTTTATATCATGGAGGATCACCACCAATTCCATATGGAGGATCACCACAAATTTCCAGTTTTATATCATGGAGGATCACCATCAATTCCAGTTTTATATCATGGAGGATCACCACCAATTCCAGTTTTATATCATGGAGGATCACCACAAATTTCCAGTTTTATATCATGGAGGATCACCATCAATTCCAGTTTTATATCATGGAGGATCACCACCAATTCCAGTTTTATATCATGGAGGATCACCACAAATTTCCAGTTTTATGAACCAATACACCAATACACCAATACTTCAAGTACTTGTTTAAACCCAAAAATTCAAATTTTCTTAATAAATTTGATTTCTTTCCAAAACCCTTAAACCCCGTCCTTTTTATGAACTTAGAGGTTAATCTATGATTTAATAGCATACACGAGACAATCAACATCGCAAACAACACAACACCATTAATCCAAGGAATAAAATCACAACAACACAACCACCATAACAAGCACACATCGAGCAAGAAGAAGGAAGAATCAACCCATGTCATGTAATTTCAAGAAAAGGACAGAAATTTAAAGAAAGAATTAAACCCCCTTACTTGGAATAGCAATTAATCTTTGGTTGTGAGTTTTGTTTTCCTCTTCTTTCTCTTCTCCCTCTCATGCGTCAATCTCTCTTTCTCCCTTGCTCCTCTATTCTGTTTTTCTCTTCTCTTCTTTTTTAGTAAAAAGTTGATAGATTTCAATTTGTTTCTAACTTAGTCTAGTGGTTTCCTCCACAAGAAGGAAAAATTCTGCTTTTAACTATTAATGGGTTTTCTTTCTACTAAGCCCAATTTCATTATTTCTACTATTCTTTCTTACTCACACCCCCTCTCCACCTATTATATAATTTCTACAACCCCGTCTACTCTTTCTTCACTTTTATTTTCAACTTATCATTTTACTCATTTATTCATCAATTATTTAATTACTCGTCACACACAATTAAATAATTAACAATAATCAACACAACAACTCCTACGAAAATTATTAATTAATTCTAAATTCGGGGCGTTACATCTGAAATCTTCAAACATTGATATCAAACTTCTTTCTTTGAGCAATTCTTCAAAGATACTTCAATATTAAGGTTTTTTCTTTTTTTTTCTTTAGTTCTTCGGGAACTACTATATCACAAATAATTTTCATAAACAATGATCAAGAAAAATCATTATTTAAGCAATCCTTCAGGGATGCTTGAATGTTGAATTCTTCTAGAATTCATAAGACTATATATAATTGTACATGTAAAAATAAAATAAAGAATAAAGAATTAAAGATATATTATCAAACAAAAAATTGGAATTAATGTACAAAAAATGGAATTAATTCTCTTAAAAGTGATGAAAACGTTTTCATACATGATCCAAGAGGTTACAAAATAGTAAATGTATTTTAATAAGAACATAAAAGGGTAAAATCAAGAGGTTACAAAATCTTCATATTTTCATAAATGTAATCTTCATATGAAATCATATGATCCAAGAGGTTACAAAATAGTAAATGTATTTACATTCATTCTTTATTTGAATTAAAATAAGAACGTAAAAAGGGTTTAGTTCTTTAGGGACTAACAAATTATACCACAAGTTCTTCTTATCTCATTTTCATAAAATTCTATATATAATTCTATGTATAAGCAAAGAGATAAAATACGCTTGTAGTAATTTAAAACTATCACAATACATATGAGTTAATATTCCATGATTTTTTTTTTTTAAGTTCTTCAAGATATAATATCGTTATAATGTAAAAATAATTCTTTATGCAATCCTCCAGGGATGCATATATAACATTGAGTTCTTCATGAACTGTATAATATATACTATAAAGTATGAGAAATATATTGGTGCAATCCTTCAGGGATGCATATAGATATTGAATTCTTTTGGAATTCTAAATGAATAATAAGATCAAATCAGTTATTTATCCAATTCATTTTACTTATATCTATAAATCTTCGGGATTCATTCTTATATCTATGAATCTTTGGGATTCATATTTTAAAAATATTTTGCGGTACTTCTAGAAATTGAGGCTTATGAATCTTCAGGATTCATATTTTAAAAGTTCATCACACTATGAATCTTCAGGATTCATAATTCAAAAATTTCACTACGATACTTCTGGATCGTAGGATTCATATTTTAAAATTTTGTCAAACTATGAATCTTCAGGATTCATAATTCAAAATTTTGTTAAATTTTTTTATCACGATACTTCTGGATCGTAGGCTGTGAATCAATATAAAAAACGAGAAGGAATAAAATGATCCGATAAAAAATAGAATAAAAAATCATACAGAAAATAAAATTATCACTTCCCATGGTTGTTATACCTTTCTTGAAAGAGGAGAGACTATGGTGCTGATAACGTGTTATGAAACTAATCTAAACATAACTAAGAATATAGAAGAATAGAGATGAAGGAGAGAAGAAAGAAAGATTAGAGTTTGTATATTCTCTTCAAGGTGTGCATTACATTGTAACAAAGGGGTCCTATTTATAGGACACATTTAGGGGACAAGAAAACCTACACAATAATGGACATTCATTACATATAATTATTCATAACAGTTTTAGCTTTATATGCTTACTAATTTTATGTAATTTTAATGGCTATTGCAGAAAAAAAAAAGGATTAATGTAGTGAAAAACTTGTGCTTGTTACGACAATTATATCCATCCAACTCACTCAAATTCTTTAAATTGACCTACAATCTATCAAATACTCTTAAATGGATCTCACATTACCCTACAATATGAGGTTGTCAAATTTTTTAAATGAAAAAAAATCTCAACATTGAATGTATTTCAAATTAATTTATAAGAATAAGAAATTTCTATTTATGTTTATAATTGAGCATAAAAGGTATTTGAGAATTTGTCAAAAAACAAAAGGTATTTGAGAAATTCTTAAATTAAGAAAACATAAAAGGTTTGGCAAATAAAATTGTCTTAAAAAAAATAAATTATTGCAATGTATATCTCAGGCAACATGCAAAGCAGTAAAATTCAACCAATGTAGTGTGACACAAGTGGTAGATACTTGAGCGTCTTAACCATTTGATCTTGGATTCGATCTTTGGACGGTGCGTATGGAGAAACATTTGTTGGGAGAGGTCAACCCCTTAAATGTATCTCAATTACCTCGAGGAGATTAGTCTCCGCAGTTGCGCGTGGAGGATACCTTTGGTATACGAAAAAAAAGCATTAAAATTCAAATAAAATATACAAATAAAATAAAAAAATGTGGCTAGTGGGAATCGAACTCGTAACCCCTTGCACATAATGAAGCAAGTCTTGGTTGGATATTCAAATGCCTCATAGTTAGCCACATAGGAATTGAAAAAAATAAGAAGATGCCACATAAGACATGGATCATTGAGAGGGTGCGACATATGAATTGGACCATGAGAGAGAAACTCTAAAACATATAGATAGATAGACATGTCTTCCCAAACAAACACAAGCCTAGGGGTGTAATTGGACCGGTTTGGATCGGTTTTTGATGAATCCAAAGTCCGAACCAATGTGTACTCAATTGGTTCGGTTTTTCCTGTTTTTGAAAAATGAAACGATTAGTTTGGTTCGGATACTTTGATCAGTTTTGTAACGCTTTTTTTTGCAATATATTCTCTGCTATTGTGTTTTTCCGATGTATTTTCCTACTATTATTTTTTCGATGATACGTAATCAAATATTATCGTACACAAGAAAAAAGAATCATAGTTCATAACATCATAACTCATATGTTTGAAACTCATAAGATTTTCAAACAGAGTAGAGAACCTCTTTACTTTTTGTCTTTGCATTAAAAAACCCTAAGAATGTTTGTTTAAACATCATGAAAATTATAACTTCAGAAAGAATAAAAGGTTTCCATTTAACATCAGCGCCAATGACATTATAAAGAAGAGAAAACATTTTGTATCTTCACATGTGAAAATGTGAATTAGAATAGGTTGACAGCCAGATAGCAGTTATCTATCAACAATTACAATAAATAAAAGTACAGGTTGAAAATGTGAATTGAATCAGTACATAGTAAAAGTATCGTTTAGAGGGTTTGAGATGAGAGATGAGAGCAACAACTTGACGTGAGAGTGTTGTTTGGGTAGTGTTGAGAGCAGCTTGAGGATGAGGTGAGGTGAGAGCGGCGTTTGTTTGCGGTTGTGACCTGTTTATGTTTCTAAGTTAGGGTTTCTAACTTCTAAGTGAGGCAGATTTTTTTTTAGTAGTTGGGCTTTGGCTAGATGTAGTTTTTGATAGACGTGGGCTGCCTAAAAAAATATTAACATAAATTCTATATATTGGTTTGGTTCGATTTGTCCATTGGATCTGAAAACTGGATTCGAGAACCGAACCAAACCACATCGGTTTTCGATTGGTTTGGTTCAGTTTTTGATCCGAACCATAAAAATCAGTTTTTTTCGGTTTGGATTGGATTGGATCATCAGTTTAATTGAATTTTTCTGATCCGCTTACACCCCTACACAAACCAGCTATATGCGGTAATAACTAATAAGTTCTATTGGGCTCATGAATTGTATGATGGGCCATAAAATAAGTTAACTTATCTATCACCCTCCCATGTTGAGCGAAGCCGATTTCTAAATCTAAGAATCCCTACAATATAAGAGTGAGTTCGGCACGGCGCTATCACTTTCAAACTCAAACATCACAGACCGGAAGCAGCAATCGACGGCTACCTGCAAGTAGTCGGAGCCGTTGAATCCCGGCGTTTTCTCATATACTGAAAGCTGTGCCTAAGCCCCAGGTACCTTCTTGTAGATTTGCAGTTAGCTTTAATGAAACCGGTACTAGGTTTCGTCACTTGACATTGTTGTCTTGTAATTATCTATATCAATTTGTTTGCCAATTAGTTTCTTAGTTCTCAGATTTGTTTGATTCAACTTGTACTTTTTAATATGAAATTTTCAATTTTTTATTGAAAGTCATAGTTTCTCCTTCGTCCTCTACGATGTCATATCAGTTTGTTTGCTAATTGGTTTATTAGTTGGTTCAAGTTGTAATTTAAATTTTCAATCTTTTATCGAAAGATATGAACTTTTTGCCTTCTCGTATTTGATTTTCATTGTTTCTCGTTCGTCCTCTAAGATATAGGTCAAATTCTTATTTTCAATTAAAGTTGTTATATTTAATATGAAATTCATACTTTTGATGTGTTCTAATTTACATATTTTACAACTTAGTGTAGTCATGCAAAGAAAAAAGGATTCAATTGTCTCTGCAAAGGCTACTAACCAAAGATGCAATGAAGCAAAAGGGGAAGTTGAAGGGGCAGAAAGTCATGAACTTTGCCCTTATTTTGATAATCTTCCATCCCACCTCGCTGCCAACATTTTGCTTCAACTTCCCATAAAATCTCTTCTTGTTTGTAGATGTGTGTGCAAAATCTGGAAAACAATAATTTCAGAACCACGTTTTGCTAAATTGCACTTTGAGCGATCACCATTTAGTCTCATGATTCGGACCCATCGCTTCAATCTAGTGTCAAGAACCCTGCATCTTCTTGATTGTCAGCCTGAAACATATGATTTTGGAAGCAAAAATCTTGTTAAGCTTGACTGTATGACCAAGCTTCCACTTCGTGATGGCAAATTATTTAAGGAGAAAAGGGAAAAAATCAAGAATAAATCCATGCACCCATTTCATGCTGATACATTATTTTTTAACAAATATAGTCTTGGTATTCGGGATGATAGACGATGGCGTTATTATGCTGATTGCAGGATATCTCATGATAAGTTTAATATTATTAATTCTTGCAATGGTTTGCTTTGTTTGTCTGACCCATCTACCGAAAACCCTTTAGCGATTTGCAACCCAGTCACGGGGGAGTTCATAAGACTTCCTAAAGCTACTAAGGCTCCTTTCAAATTAAACACAAATGGAGTAAGAATGAAAGGACACTCTGGTCTAGGTTTCCAACCTAAAACTAATGAATATAAGGTGATAAAAATGCGGATAAGACATGTTGAACGTGCCAAAGAATGGGTGTTTGAGCGTGTTATCCTTGAGGTAAACACACTTGGATCACCATCATGGAGGAATGTTGAAGTGGATCCTCGTATTTCTATTTTGAGCCTTGAGTATCCCACTTGTGTGAACGGCGTGTTTCATTGGATCAAACTTGATGGGCAGCAAAGGTCAATATTATGTTTTTGTTTTGAAAGTGAGAGGTTGCAGCCATTTCCTTCTCCTCCACATGTGTTCGAAAATCATAATAATGAAATTCATGATAACAGACGTATCAGCATGGGAGAGCTAAAGGGGTTTATTTACATTTGTGACTTGAATTTTTCCCTTGTTACAATGTGGGTTATGAATGAATATGGCATTGAAGAATCATGGACTAAGGCTTACAACATCGAGACTTCGTTCAATTCTCGGAGCTATTCTTTTTCATGGCGTCATGGTTTCTGCTGGCCGGTAAAACCCTTTGAAGAAGGTGCTTCCATATTTTTATATCATTCCCACAATTGTTTAATTCACTGTGAACCTGAGAAATGTGAACCTGAGAAATATCGACGCAAGGTTTTTCAAATTCGTGGGGCTTGTTCAGCACTTATTGATGTAATTCCACATATTCCAAGTCTAATCTCACTTAAGGATGTCGTGAAAGGAGACAATATTGAGGTGCTGAGCATTCATTCAAGGTAAGACTTTTTAGCTTTTAATATTTTATTTTTGTCTTAAATATACATTTTGTCCGTCATGCAAGTATAGAGAATTTGGATTTTTGTCCTTGTAGATTTTTTCTTTTAAAATATGCCCGTGCAAAAATAAAATTGTTTTAAAAAAGTCACTTTGGTAGATCTCTTACTTATTTGGAGAATTTGAGCCCATGTGTTGTTAACAATAAAGAGAGTGAAAGCAGCTAGGGTTTCAATAATATCAGAATAATATTACTTAGATAAGGATTACAAAGAGAATATATAATAATATCTAATGGACTATTGCTAACATAAAAACCCAATAACAAAAGTCTTATTATCCACTAGGTTTGATCTAGTGGTGAGAGATTTGGGTAGTATGCATGAGGTTCTGGGTTCGATCCTCTGCTCTGTTGTAAACCAAAAAAAAAAGAAGTCTTATTATCCAACGGCTGTCAAGCTGTTGCGTGTTGACAATGTACTAATGATATATGTGGCATTTGTGACTGATTTAAACAATTTATTTAAAAATAATAAGAAATTACACAAAAACATTATATATTTAATTTATATTTAAATATATATTAATGAAATTAAAAATAAAAGGTGGCATTTGTGACTGATTTAAACAATTTATTTAAAAATAATAAGAAATTACACAAAAACATTATATATTTAATTTATATTTAAATATATATATTAATGAAATTAAAAATAAAAGGAGGAATTTAGGGTTGCAACACCACTTTCAGCAAGAAATTAGATCCGGGTTTGATGCCCCCATCCTGACCATTTTATTTCACCCAACAACAAAATCCCCTCTTTACTCAACCTAACTTCCACCCTATGTGACCCAACCAACCTAAGATTTCATCTTTTCACCACTATTCAGAACCAAATTCGATTTCGAAATGTTTGCAACCGCAATAGAGACAAGACTTCCGGAGATTAATATCAATGTTATGGGGGAATGCAACGGCGAGATCGCCGGGGATGAGGATTAGACTGTGGTCGGCCAAAATGTAGAAGGTGAATTCGACGGAGGAGTTGTGGTCGATGAATGTGATGGGATGAGTTTTACTCGAAGATGGTGATGGAAAGGAAGAAGAATAGAAACCCTTTCTATTTTAATCTTTTAAAAAAAGATGGTTTAAATTAAAATAAAAAAGAAACATTTTCTGATCTATTATTTTATAATTATTTAAATGCCACATGTATTAGTCCTGCACAGTCAACATATGCTACCTAGGCTCAAATTGGCCAGATCAACAAGAAATTTACCAAAATAACTTTTTCAATTTTTTTTTTAATTTTTAGTAAAAGAAAAAGAGAAATTATTTTACGAGGACCAAAGTCCAAGTTCATTATATCTTTAAATGTATACTAGTTTAGAGACCCTTGCATTCGCAAAGGTCCATTGACAAAATTTGTTATAAAATATTGCTAATTTGATTGATGATATTTACAGTAATTTAGTAAATTTGAAAGTAATTTAACTTTTTTTTTTTGGTCTAGTAGCCTAGTGACTAGAGAATCCACCTCAAAGGTGAATAAGTGGAGTGTTCGAAGTTCAAACCCCGGTTCCCGATGTCTCTACTAATTGAGCAAAGCTCACGGGGACAAAAATAAATAACTTTATTATATTACTAGCGTCCAGACGGGCACGCGTCCGCTCTTTTTTGTTTTGTTATAATTATGTGCCCGTTTGTGTGATATGTATTTTATATTTTGAATTAAATGTAAAAACACATTAAGTGAAAAAACACCTTAAATGACAAAATGAGGATCAAAATTTGCAATAACAATATGGTTGGGTAGCCATTAGTGTCTATTTTTTTTAAAAAAAGAAATGAGAACTAAAATATCAATTATTTTAAGTAGGAAAAAAAAATGCACTTAAACATATTTCCATGGGAAGCATATAGTTTAACAATCCTGCAATGAAGAAATGTATAAACTTCGCAAATAATGTGACAATCAATCCTGCCCACCTTATTAACTTTGACAAACACAAAATTTAAAAATGTTTATGATATTACTAGCGTCCTTATGCAAGTAGTATTAAGTATTAACTTTGACAAACACAAAATAATAGTTATTTATTTTGCGAAGTTATTAACTCTGAAAATCCTGCCACCTTATCAATCGACGGCTACCTGCAAGTAGTTGATTTTTATTAGAGTAAAATTACATAGATGATAGGAAATTTGAAATATTACTAAAACCGATAATGACAAATTAGTAAACTTGGTAGTAAAATTGTTTATGTTTCTATGTTCCTATTTTTATGCATATCATTTTTTTATTGTATTTTTTTAATATTTTTTTAGTGCAATTACAATGAAGGATATAAAACTTGGAATACGGTTAGAACAACTAAGGGTAAACTAGTAAATTTAGTAGAAATTAATTTTATTATATTATAGAAGTAGATTTAAGTCTTTATTATAGTGCATTTGTATCTAGTGTTTCTTTAAAAACCATTGTAATAAATTTTAGGCTAAATTACACTTTTACTCCTTATGCAAAAGGATGGCCCCACTGGATTTGACCAAGTAACGCACATGTGACAAGTGACTCACATGACATGTCAACATGGCTTGCCACATAGATTGATGTGACATGTGAATCATTGTTTGGGTGACAAGGTATGCTGATGCGACATGTGAGTCTTTTGCCGCATGTGCGTTGACTTGGTCAGGGGCCAAAATTGCAAGCTTGTGTAAGTTAACAGGCCAGAAATGCAATTTAGCTTAAATTTTAATCACAAGACAAGTAGTATTCAAAGAGACATGTGAGTTTCCCTATGTTATCACTTATATTTATCTTTCTATTTTGGCATTCTATACGGAGAAAAGAAGACTTGTACGTACAAATCTTCTCACTTAAGATAGTAAATTTTCATATATCAATCAATTGCTTAAATAACTAATCTCTTTATGGTATATATTATAAATTTTAGTTTTTTGTTACCTCCATATTTAATTTCATCCTTGGCTTTGATATTGAATGTTAAAACAATCATGTGGACACAATCTTTCATTACTAATTACCTCTTAGGAATTTCCTTTACATTTTCCCTAGAGGACGAGAAAATGGACAGTTGTTGTAATGTCAGCTATGAAGTACGGACACCTCTATGATTAGGCGTGTTGCGGTGTCCGACATTCGTACGACACCGTGTCGGATAGCTCAGATCGGTGTCCAAAAAAATCAATTTTTCTTTTACTGTGACACTCCTTTGATCGGCGTCGGACACCTGTAAGACACTCGTAAGAACGTGTTGGACAAGTGTCCCAATTTTTTTTTTTTTTTTGCTTATACTCTCCTTAGACACATATCAGACACATCCACAAAAATTAAAAATGTGTCGAAACAACATTATTGATCAATTAACTTCCCCAACTTAGATTTATATGTATATGTATATGTATATATTTTGATTCTCAATTTATATATTTTATATACATGGTAGCGGTGTCGGTGTCCTATATTTTTAGGTTAGTGGTGTCTTGGTGTTTGTGTCAGAGTGCGTGCTTCTTATAATGTCAGTTTATGTATCTAATTTATTTTCCAAGTAGTAAATAGTTTCCGGAGACTATTCCATCCCCTGCAAATTGTAGTTTTTAGCTAACTTATCCATTGTTCCCTAATACTAATACTGTTGTAATTTATAAAGGTATGCTGAGTATAAAATGTCGGAAGAAAATGAAGTTCTTTTCTTGGCGAAATGGTTTACTCGAGACTTGGTAAGTAAACGCTCTTCGTCATCTTATGTGACTTTATAAATACACTTTCTCATCTTATGGTTCCTAGGATTTTAGCCACGTTACTTAGGCATTGTTATTTAATATTGGTGTTATTTTGTATAGGTGTCCAAAGTTGAAACGGCATGAAGAAAATGAAGATCTTGACGTGATAAGTAACCCTCCCTCCTCCGGTAGTGAGGCTTTTGGCGAAGAGTACAACTACTAAGAATATTTTGCATACAGTAGGAATGGTTATGCTAAATTATAAACTTATGATTAGGCTAGTTGTCATTTTTGAAAAGAAATAGATGTTTTAAGTTGCAAATGACGTACTTTTTGTAAACTTTAATCTAGACTAGATGTTCATGTTGCAAATTATAAGTTATGATTTACGAGATTAAAATGTGTCCAACTTTAATCTCAAATAAAGTTATGATTAGGATTAGGCTAGTTGTGTCCGACTTTAATCTACCACGCCTCCAAATGACGCTTCATTTACCGATCAGCTACTTCCAATGTCGGATTTAGATTCACGGCAGTTGATAAAAGCCTATGTACAATCACTGAAGTCAAAATTTATCAACCGCTGGATTCATCCAACCATCAAGAAGCTTTCATCGCTTATTAAAAAAAAGCTTTCACTAGGCAGAAACACTATGCTTACTTAAATGGTTTTATATTGTGATTTGATTTGTATTTGTGAATTAGAAAAATTGGCTGCTATAAAATACTTGGATCAAGGATTTAATGGTTGAATATGAAACTTGAATTTATAGATATGGACAATGTGGAGTTTCAATAGCATGAATTTAAAGTAAAGTGGTTTGGTGGTTGCTATATGAAGAGATTAAATATTCATATTAGTACTGTTTATGAATATTTTCTCTCATCCCTTTTATAAATAAATAAATAAACCAACAGTGGTTTAAATTGAGTTGTAACTGCATGATTAATTTCTCTTGATGGATTCATGTTGGTTTTGACATGAATATGTAAGCCTTTTTTATCGGTTGAATCTTTCTTCAATAGTGGACAATGACTTTGTTGAAGTTTGAGTTCTTAAAATAGTGGTTGCAACTATTTTGTGTAGGTATATGAAACATTTCTTGCAAATTGCAATAATGATACTTATATTGTCTGGAGCATTAGGCTGCTATGGTAAGATACTATATATTCTTTGGTTTCCCTTATGAGTAACTATCTCATGGTTTACAATTCATCAAGTCAGTTATTTTATTCTCCATCAATTGTTTATAGGTCTCCTTTTATTCATCAAATTATTATGTAAAGTAGGATTGGAGAATTCTTCATCAGAAATGTGGAAAGTTTCTTGCAAAACTAATTAATGATTGTTAATTGCATTTACACTTGCTCTCTATATGTTGTGTTAGGATGTATTACAAAACATATATAGAAACCAGTGTTGAGTTAAGAGACAATCCAATAGACTCTAAATTATTCAATGATGCAGTCAAGATTTTTGTTTGTTATATTTGTATATTTAAATATATATACTTTCACTATTTCATAATCACTTCTATCTAATTTTTGAAATTATATCTTTAAATAAGCTAGCTATTTGAAGAGATATTTCACAAACTCACATTTTGGTGAGTTATATATTATCAATGTCAATATACATATTGTATGCCAAGTTATCACAGGTGAAACAAAACTCCTAAAATGCATTGTTCTTAGAGAATCTTAGTAAGGTATATGTCACTAGCTATGATTATGTGAGACAAATTTTGATTAATTAAGGTAGGGATAAGAGGGAACAAGATATCCTGCTGTAAAAGTTTCACGTAGTTTCACGCGGTTTTGAATCTCAGCCGTCCGATCATAAATGAATGGTTCAGATTACAAACAGTTGATTTTAGTAATATATAATCTGGACCGTCTAATTTTAATCTAACGGCCAAGATCCAAAACCGCGTGAAACTGCGTGCAAAATGCACTGCAGCAAATCCAGATCCGGATAAGAGGATCTTCAAAGCAAATATTGTTGAAAAATGAATTAATATTCAAATTTTTCAGCTTAGTTTATTTGTTCTTTATATGCTTCAGGGCCTCTGGTAGAAAGTTGGAGCAATATATATATATATATATATATATATATATATATATATATATGGGGTTTTCTAACTTAGACCCTAGTTAGGTCTAAGTTAGCAAGGTGCACCTTTTGAGTTGGACCAAAATACCCATTCTTTTAATTTTTGAAAGAATAGAGCAACAGGGGCATTTATGTAATTTTACATAAAAAAAAAATAACAACACGCGCCCCACCTTCTTAAACAATTAATAGACGTGGATCCAGTGTCGCGCGCGTACGGAAGGACCATGGTTACAGACCGTTGATTTCCATCAGACAGCCAAGATGTGATCTCATTAAGACTGTCTGATCAATCAGACAGCCCAGATCATCCTGATCTATCAGATCATCCTGTCTGCGCCACACTAGAATATAAGCTGGAGAGAGAAAATTTTGCTTTTGAAAAAGGCAGCCACGTGTCAGCATATGAATGGGTCTGCGTGATTTTTTTCATTTTATACTTTAAACTCGATTATTTCGTCGTAAATTAATTTTTTATTTTTTATTTTTTATACCAAAATTCATAATTTTTTTTCTCTACAAATAGAGACTTGGTTCGTTTGATTTGGACACCGAAAAAAAAACGCAATTTTTCACTACTTTAAACTCGATTATTTCGTCGTAAATTAATTTTTTATTTTTTATTTTTTATACCAAAATTCATAATTTTTTTTTCCCTACAAATAGAGACTTGGTTCGTTTGATTTGGACACCGGAATCCTTCTGAAACCATTTATATGGTAGAATGGTTTCAGAGAGTTGTAATCTGAAACCATTTTGCTGGTAGAATGGTTTCAGTAAGTTGATTATTAGTTATTTGCTTCTGAAACCATTTAGCTTGTAGAATGGTTGCACATAGTTGTATTCTGAAACCATTTTACTGGTAGAATGGTTTCAGTGAGTAATTTATTAATTGTGTTTGCTTCTGAAACCATTTATCTGGTAGAATGGTTTCAGAGAGTTGTAATCTGAAACCATTTTGCTGGTAGAATGGTTTCAGTAAGTTGATTATTAGTTATTTGCTTCTGAAACCATTTAGCTTGTAGAATGGTTGCACATAGTTGTATTCTGAAACCATTTTACTGGTAGAATGGTTTCAGTGAGTAATTTATTAATTGTGTTTGCTTCTGAAACCATTTATCTGGTAGAATGGTTTCAGAGAGTTGTAATCTGAAACCATTTTGCTGGTAGAATGGTTTCAGTAAGTTGATTATTAGTTATTTGCTTCTGAAACCATTTAGCTTGTAGAATGATTGCACATAGTTTGCTTCTGAAACCATTTATCTGGTACAATGGTTTCAGAGAGTTGTAATCTGAAACCATTTTGCTGGTAGAATGGTTTCAGTAAGTTGATTATTAGTTATTTGCTTCTGAAACCATTTAGCTTGTAGAATGGTTGCACATAGTTGTATTCTGAAACCATTTTACTGGTAGAATGGTTTCAGTGAGTAATTTATTAATTGTGTTTACTTCTGAAACCATTTATCTGGTAGAATGGTTTCAGAGAGTTGTAATCTGAAACCATTTTGCTGGTAGAATGGTTTCAGTAAGTTGATTATTAGTTATTTGCTTCTGAAACCATTTAGCTTGTAGAATGATTGCACATAGTTGTATTCTGAAACCATTTATCTGGTACAATGGTTTCAGAGAGTTGTAATCTGAAACCATTTTGCTGGTAGAATGGTTTCAGTAAGTTGATTATTAGTTATTTGCTTCTGAAACCATTTAGCTTGTAGAATGGTTGCACATAGTTGTATTCTGAAACCATTTTACTGGTAGAATGGTTTCAGTGAGTAATTTATTAATTGTGTTTGCTTCTGAAACCATTTATCTGGTAGAATGGTTTCAGAGAGTTGTAATCTGAAACCATTTTGCTGGTAGAATGGTTTCAGTAAGTTGATTATCAGTTATTTGATGAGATTAAGGTAGTGAAAAATTGGGTTTTTTTTTTCTGTGTCCAAATCAAACGAACCAAGTCTCTATTTGTAGAGAAAAAAAAATTATGAATTTTGGTATAAAAAATAAAAAATAAAAAATTAATTTACGACGAAATAATCGAGTTTAAAGTAGTGAAAAATTGCGTTTTTTTTTCGGTGTCCAAATCAAACAAACCAAGTCTCTATTTGTAGAGAAAAAAAAATTATGAATTTTGGTATAAAAAATAAAAAATAAAAAATTAATTTACGACGAAATAATCGAGTTTAAAGTATAAAATGGAAAAAAATTAACGCAGCCAATCACATCATGACACGTGGCCTGCCTTTTTCAGAATTTTCTCTCTCCGCGTCATCCAGCAAGCACCACGCGCGTTTGTCGGCGCGTGTGATGCACGCGCGCTGATCTTGGCCACTAACACGCTGCCACGTGTCCTGGGGGGGAAAAAGAAGTGGGGGCGCGTGTACTGTTGCGTAAAATTACAGAAATGCCCCTGTTGCTCTATTCTTCCAAAAAATTAAAAAATGGGTATTTTTGTCCAACTCAAAAGGTGCACCTTGCTAATTTAGACCCAACTGGGTCTAAATTAGCAGCCCCCTATATATATATATATATATATATATATATATATATATATATATATATATCATGAATTGCTATGGATACTATGTTTCACTTATTCAAGATTAAAGACATATTTATACATTTGTTATTAGTTTTTTTATTAGTTAATCTTTTGACTAATTTTTATTGATTCATGATGCAGGGAACCTCAACACTTGATAAATGCTCCGTCTAAAAAATCTTTTCAAGAAAACCAGAAGTTCCAATCACATATACTTTATATTATGTAAATGTGAGTATGATAATAATTTAAGACTGAGTTAGTATATAACTTCTTAGTGATTCAGATTTTTTACGCTTTCAACATAGCTTAGATTTCTTGGTGAAGCACATGCTACGTAATATATGATTCAAATTTTAAGTTGTTGCATTGCAGAACAAGCTATGTGTAAATTTTTTAAGTATATGAGTGATACATATGAGAGCAATGTTTGTATATTTCACATTTATTTTTTGTTGTATGGCCTCTAAAGCTCAATCATACACAAGAATATCAACATCTAATAAAAAATGAAAGTTTTATTATGATAGCATAACCAATTAGTTTGGAATTGTCAAATATTCACAATTTATTAATGTCACATATATTCTATTTGCTCAAACAAATTCACAATTTATTAATGTCACATATATGACCCGTGCGAACGCATTGATAATTTGTGAAATTTTTTTTTTGTCAAATATTATTTAGGATACAATTTTTCTTTACACTAAACATTTATATTAATTAACATTGTTATCATTTATATTTTTTTCAACGTGTTACTTTAATATTTTATCTATGTTGTGGACTAATGCACGTGAATTACAATTTTTATAATTACATAAAATAGTTTAAATAAAAATCAAGTTTAATAAATCGTTGTTTACAATTTATATACTTACCAGAATAGACAACACAGATCACACAAACGGGTACGGAACGTGCCCGTTTGGCCACTAGTGATACATAAGTTAACAACTTTTGTTCATGATAAAAAATTAGTTTCATATAATTTTGTAATGAATTTTTTTTAGAAAGTATCAAAGCTACAAAATGCGAAAATAAAAAATGAAGACCTCATGCTTACTACTCAAACCTTTTACTACTAGACTAAATGTAGTGGTTTATTTTAAGGAAAATATTGAAATCTTCCCCGTTTTCCTCTTTTTTGATGCATTTAATTTAACTAGTAGTCAGACGGACACGTTCCGTCTGTGTGATCCGTTTTTTCTATTTTACTAGTAAAAAATTATATTCTAGATTTTTCATATACATCTACATTTTTTTTTAAGTAAAGAAGTTATTGAAGTTAAGAAAATATAGAAGTTATAAAGTATAGCAGTTATAGAAGTTAAGTAAAAAAAGAGCAAAAACAAATTTAAAAAACAAAGAAAAAAATTGTTAAGAGTATTTATGGTATTTTAAAAAAAAGGCTGTGTTTTGTTGTTTTTATTATTAGTATATATAGATATAGATATAAATTTAATTTAAAATTTAAATTTCTCAGTTGGTGTTGCATTGCGTGATCATTTTCTGCGTTGAGACCTTGATATGCATTCTCAATAAAATTCGTCTCTGCTCTCTCATTGGTTCTCATATAACCGTTTTTCTCTCTCTCATTTCTTATCTATTCTCTCTTTTTCATTTCATTCTCCTCTATCTCTTTCTCTCTGCGTTGGTTTCCACTTTCTTCTACAACACTATGGCTTCAACTCCACCTCCACCAGATTCTCATCCTCAGCCTTCTTATTCAAGTAACTCCGATGATCTTTTTCCCTTTTACTTGTTGATTATATGAAAATCTTGGTAATTATAATCAAATTATTATAATGATAGGTTTTAGGGTTTATTTACAAACATTTTGAGATTCTCATCCTCAACCTTATTATTCAAGTATCTCCGATGATCTTTTTCCCTTTTACTTGTTGATTATACGAAAATCCTTGGTAATTATAATCAAATTATTATAATGATAGGTTTTAGGGTTTATCATTTTGTGCTTTTACAAACATTTTGAGATTCTCATCCTCAACCTTCTTATTCATGTAGCTCCGATGATCTTTTTCTCTTTTACTTGTTGATTATATGAAAATCCTTGGTAATTATAATGAAATTATTATAATGATAGGTTTTAGGGTTTATCATTGTAGAATTTCCGAAATGTCTGTTGTGCATCTCTCTAATGTATGTGGAATATATATTATTAATTGCTCTGTTATGGATGTGTATGAATGAGAGTGTCTGGTTTGCTTTGTGTTTTTATATGATTCTCTTTTGGTAAACTATGGTAGATATATAGAGTATTAGAAAGAGAGAGATGCTTGTTGTATGAGTTACATATACCTTGACTTAAATATGTTGGAAAACTTTTGCATGCGCTACAAAACTAATAGTGGAAATTTCTGCTTACTAACAGGGGAGCGTTATTTGGAGGCTATTTTACTTGAGGCTGATAAGCTGAAAAATTCTGAGGAAGCTTATCAACTTGTTTTTTCGACTGCACTTGCCACTTCTCTTTGGCATGATCAAAACTTGGGATGGCCTATATTGGAGTTTGAAGGGAGGGATGCGCTTCTGGAAAAAGCCTTGTTATTTGCAAGTGATGTGTCAAGCAAATTTCGTGATTGTGCAATTGAGGAAGCTAAGCTACTATCATCATCAATTGATCCCAGCATTTTTGAAATAGTGAATAATATGAAAGCTTTTCGCACGCATGATTCTTTTAGAGGGATAACACTGTGTTTGAAGAAACTTTTGGATTTTCATTGTAATGAAGATCTCTCTGAATACGATTGGCCGGAGAATATGTTTGGGTTTGATGATAATTGTATTGAAGACATGATGATGAATAGGAAGCTTTCTCTTGAGACATTTATTTACTGTTGGACATGTTTGAAGAAAAACATGGAGGCTTTAGTAAACTGTCTTGGCAGTGAGTTCAATGGTGACAGTGAGATTGACAGGTTTGTATTGAGCTACTTGGGTGTGTGGAATCTGGATGGCACTTATGTTCTGCTCATGCCTGAAGCCAAGTGGGTGGAGGAGCTGGCCGATAAAAGTCTAAAGAGAAATGGAAGTCTAGTCTCAGTTGACTTTGAAGATTTGGTTACTTCTGCTGGGAGAATTTGGATTGAAGAAATGTCAGTTTTTGCAATGACTTGTTGCGACCAACTTGAGAGCATTGCTGATTTTTTATATCAGAAAAAGTATCCTTCTAAAGCTCTTTGCTTCATGACATTTCTGCACATATTTGAGGTGATTCGATTTCTCAAACCGTATCTGCGTAGGCTTCAACATACAGAAGCATTAACAATGTATGAGCAGCTTCGGAAACGCGCCGTTCATGTGTTTTATGTATTGGTCAATCCTTTGGGTTGGGATACATCGATGACCAAAGACATGGCTTTGGCAAGGAAAAGTGAAGCTTGTTTAGTGGTTGCCACAGAATATATGCGTGAAAAAATAAAGGGAAAAAATAGATTGAATGAAAGTGACATGGCACTTGTTGCCCAAATGGTGCTTTCCACTCCAAATTTGAGAAAAGAGGTTTATATAAATCTTCAAAAGAAATTAAAAAACAATGAGGTATGGTATAATTTCATTGGAACATATGTAGAAGAGGTCAGTGAATTAAACCAATTGTTGTCACTTTATGAAGTGGTTAAGCATACCAAGATGTGTAGTAAGTGGAAGGATCAAGAAGAAAGAGTAATGTCTTATCGCCAAATGTACATGATTGAGAGGCTTCTAACCTTAACATCACTTGCCAAGGGTACAAGCTACCTTACTAAGTCAAATTTGGCAGACTTGATTGTTCAGTATGATGAACAATCAAGCTTAAGATTGAGTTCCTTGGGTAGTATAAAAGCTAATCAATTGGAGGACATACTCATGTTCTTTGCCAAATTTTTGGTTGAGTTTACTAAAAACTTAAATTTGTTCCCGGTTGAAGACTTATGTTGTCTTACTTTAAGAGCAGTTGTTTGGGCTTGTTTACTCTATCTTACCTTTGGAGGAGAACACTTAGATTTCTTGAAGTGTATGTTGCTGGATGACAATATAACTTCTCATTTGCCATCAACCTTTAAGAAAGCTTTGGAAATAAGAAGGAAAGAGGATATCATTGATGTAAAAATGGTTGCTAGAGCATTCCAAAAGCTTAACAATCCTTTGATGCTGATTCAAAGCTTAAGGAAAGAGGATAACTCAGTAACTATTTTATATGCTGATTCAGATTCAGATTCAACCTTTGATGCTGGTAGCTCTTGCTTTTGGGATGCTCTGCAGGACTGTTCTTCAAAGATCTCACATATTCAGGTAAGGGACTCTTTTATTTTTTGTTTGATTTAGTATATGTTTGTAAGGGCCTGTTTGATTGTTTAATTGTTTTGTCAATTTAGAAATTTTTGGATCGAATGCTCCCATTGTTGTCTTCGTCTGTTCAAGACCCGATTTGCATAGCCAATCAATGTCAAATGCGGGAATTCACCCGGCTGATAGGTGAAATGGAGCAACTTCATGAAGAAGTTAAACATAGGTGATATAATTAACTTACATGCCAATTTTTTTTAATGCCAATTAGTTTGTTTCTTACTCATGTTATTGTGTTGTGTGTATATACTTTTAGTCCCTGCTGTATGGATTTGGTGGTCAAGATCTCAAAGACAATACTTTTAAGACGATCAAGAATGACTGGCATTTTGGATCAACATATCTTGTTGTGTAAAAAGAATGACGCCGATGAAGAAGAAGAATGGGAGACTGAAACTGATGAAGAAAATGAAGAGGTGAAAAACGATTACAAATACGAAGGAGACTTCAATACTGATGATGATGAATGGTAGACCATGTATATTCTGATAAAACAATTTAAAGTTCATATAAAACAATTTCTTGTGGTTGTATATTCTGATGAATGGTAGACTTCAATACTTTCTAGCTGTTCATATAAAACAATTTTTAGTGATCAATCCCTGCACCGAGTTGGGATGTTTTCCTTTAACTTCAAAATCCCTTAGTATCTTTATTATTTTGTATAATTTGTTTCTATTTTTAAATTTAACCATTTTAAGTTCCTCCCTCAAATATTTTATTGAAATATTTTATGGATGAAAGCTTGGAACAGATGATGATAGGTTGAAATTTGGTGCACAACCAAAATTAGGCAAGTTTTGAGGATGTTGGTTGGAAAATTGATTTGGATTTGGATAATTGTTGGAATTTTGATAACTGTTAGGATTTGGATAATTGTTGGGATTTTGATAGCCAAATGGAAAATTAGAAGAATTTTGGGTGTTGAAATTATTATTGGGATCCATTTCACACAAAAAAAAAAAGACTAAAACTTCAAATTAAACACTAATAGAAAGATAAACAAGATTAAGATAGTGAAAAACTTGATTTTTTTTTAAGATCATTATATTGATCATATATATGTGACTCGTGTGACAAGTATCAAATGGGGTATAACCTATGAGCCAACTTAGTCCAACCCATGTCACCGACAGATTAGCTCAAAAAAATGCTCATATTTTCTTGAGTTGTTTTGATCCGGATCACTTTAACTAAGGAGTCAAAGTGCATCTAATTAATTTAAACTTTTACGTGAGTACAAAATAAATAACCATGCATACTAATAGGACAAAATTGTGAAACTACTTAGATTTTTTTTATCGCAAATGCATGCTAAATAGTGTTTTTAGACACTCTTTAAATCTTTAAATAATACTAATATTTTATAAAAAGAAAATTATAAAATATGTGAAGTCAATCTGAAATGTTCAATATTTTAAATAGACTTTTTAAAAAATGTTCCAAAAATATTGTTCAGCAATATTTTTATATATATTCTTTTTTTTTGAACAAGCCAAAATGAGATATATATAAACAAAAAGTCTTCTTAGCACAAGACGTGCCAAGAACGACCAGATAAAGTTACACTAGAGTCAAAGAAATACAATAACCAAAAGAAACTATACAAGGCCTAGACAAAGCATAGGACTAGACCACCAACTATGGCAGTTCAAAGCTAAAGTACTACTCGTCGCTTTCAACCACCTGTAGGAAAAAATCTTGATCTTGTCCAACATATGATGCACTGAGTTTGTTGAGCCTCTGAACAATCTATGGTTTCTTTCGGTCCATACAACCCACACAACAGCAAGCCATATAAGCTGCATGAAAGAACGTTGTGCTCGAAGACCCCCTGCTGAACCTGTAAACTGAACAAAGTGATCGGAAAGAGTCTGAGCAGTCACCAGAGAAGAGCCAATCCAGGAGCTGACAAGAGACCAAAGGGCACCAAAAGTGCTGCAAGAAAGGAATAAGTGATGAGCCGACTCAACCCCTCTGCAGCCAGAAACACAATGATGGGCCGCCTCAGATAAGATCCCTCGAGTAACCAGGTTTGCTTTGGTAGGTAACCTGTCCCGCAAGAGTCGCCATGCAAAGATAGAAACCTTCAAAGGAACCTGGCGGTGCCAAATAAGACCTGACGCAACATCCAAAGTAACTGCATCCCGCGTCGTCAAAAACAGATATGCTCCACGAACAGTATAACCATCAGCCAAGTCAGACTGCCACTGCCACCTATCGGAAACATGATCCTGCAAAGAGAGGGTAAAAAGTAAAGTCTGACATTCCCCCAGCATCTCCTCCTCCCACGCCCTCAACTGACGCCTCCACACCCACGCCTCCCCTCCAACCCCCCATCCATGCATAAACATCTCAGCCACCGTGGCCGATTTATTTTCTGCTAGATCAAACAGCCTCCCAAACCGCTCCCGCAAAGAGGTCCCATCCACCCAAGGATCAGTCCAAAAGAAAGTATCGGACCCATCCCCCACCTTTCTCGAAACATACTCTCTGAACCACCCTCCCCCTGCCTCACCTCCACCATCCCGAATATGCGCCAACTCCCTCCACCATGTCGACCCACGAGCTCCACCCTCACACAGCCTGCCTCTCTCCACCCCGTAACGACCTGCCAACACTCGGAACCACAAACCCTCTCTATCCACTAGCATCCTCCAACACCACTTGCCTAACAGGGCTAAGTTAAACTCCCTCAACTGCCTAACCCCCAAACCCCCGTACTCCTTACGTAAACAAATAGTTTTCCAGTTAATCCAAGATATTTTCCTATCATCCTTACTCCCCCCCCCCCCCCCCCCCAAAAAAATTTAATCAAAATAGATTCGATAGAAGAAATAGTACCTGATGGAGCTTTAAAGAAGGAAAGAGCATAGACAGGCAGAGAGGTCAGAACGGATTTAAGCAGAACTAGACGACCACCAAAAGAAAGAAAGCGACTCCTCAAACCCGACAAACGATTCTTCAAACGGTCCAAAACCGGTTCCCAAAAACCTAAACGCCTCAGATCACCCCCAATAGGAAGACCCAAATAAAGGAAATGAATCTTTCTCACTTTACAACAGAGAGCTGACGCCGCCTCACCTAACCAAGAATCAGGGATGTTAACCCCAACTAGCATGCTTTTTATATATATTCTTAAAATTGTTGTTGTCTCTAGTTAGAGACGTTGTACCCAAAAAAGAGAGTAGAGACATACGTTTAATTATCATGTTGACTGTTAAATAATTGTATTGGAATTTGGTTGAAAGCAACTATGTTTAGAAAAAGTAAGGTTGCTTTAATTTTTGTTTTTGAAAAGGAAGATTTTGAAGTGAATTTTATTTTTTGGGGTATATAGTGATATTTTTTATTTTTATAAAGAGGGAAAAATTATTTTTAATAAAATGGTCTAATAATAGTATTAAGCTGACACTCATTTTTAAATTAAAGTGGTATGAAATACCTTAATGGTCCGTTTGAATTTGACTTATTTTTTAGTTTACGAAAATAGTTTATGTAAATAAATAAATTTTTAACTTAATTTATAAATTTTCACTAACAAAAATTATGTCTTTATAAGATTTTTTTTCATAAACTACATTAAAAAATAAATTAAATCATACATAAAAACTTATTTATTTACATAAACTGTTTCGCAAAAGCTAAAAAAGATAATTTGTATACATAGCATAGTTTGCCCCGTGCAACGCAAGGGTAGAAATACTAGTTTTGATATTATGTTAAGAAACATAACATCCATGAAAATACGAGAGAAAAACTTAAAATGCAATTAGTGAAAATGTTACGAGGAAAAATTACCTACTAATGAGATGGTTACATCTATACATAGACACTACTAGGTACCAATTACTACTATTTCACTAACACTATCTTATAAGTAACTCATATCTTCAACACACGGTTGAAGAATAAACCACAAAATTAGTCTTTAATTTTATAGGTGTTTTTAAAATTTCAGTATGTCTCATGATTTTAGAAACCTATTTTAGAGCATCCCATAAAATTAGAGACAAAGTACAATAGTTTTAGGCTCTGTTTGGTAAAAATAGTGGTTGGCTGATAAGCTAGCTTATAGCTTATGGCTGATAGCTGATAGCTTATAGCATATGACTGATGGCTGATAAGCTAATTAAAAGTGTTTGGTA
This sequence comes from Trifolium pratense, assembly GCF_020283565.1. Taxonomy (NCBI): domain Eukaryota; kingdom Viridiplantae; phylum Streptophyta; class Magnoliopsida; order Fabales; family Fabaceae; genus Trifolium; species Trifolium pratense. Next base: position 52,495,467 of record NC_060060.1, read on the forward strand.
AAATTAGCGGTTCAACTAGCTCATAGATGTAAAATGACATAAACGGACATTCCAATTTGTAATAATATTTAAGATATTTAATTAGTAAATTAAATTTATTAATTTAATATATCTTTTATATATTATTATATTAATTTTTATTTGTTGAAATTTTATTTAAGTTTATTTTATGTTATTTTTATAATTTATAAAAAAAAAACAATATATTCAAATAAAAATGGACATGGTTCGTTTCATTTTGCCTTTTTTCATGGATATTAGACTTATTTTGATCTATTTTGGGTTTTATTTAAATTTAAAACAAAAAGTAGTAGCTTATAATATTGTTTTACGGGATGCATCATGTTAAAACAGTCTATAAAAAATGTTACACATTTTTTTTGACAAAAAAAAAAATGTTACACATTGTTTTAATGTTGTTAATATTGTTAGAATTTTTTAGTCAAAAATCGTTATTAGTAAGTTTTAGTTTTTTCTATGGGTACGAAATAGTAAGCCGATATTAATATATATCTAGTTTATTATAAAGGGTAATAGTGGATTTTAGTAAAAATAATAAGGGTACAAATAGAAGAAAAAATGAAAAGCTATAAGTTATAAGCTTATAAGCTACTTGAAATAGCTTATGAAAAATAAGCTATAAGTCAGTAAAATAAGCTATAAGCTCATGGTGAAAAGACCATTACCAAACAGGTCTTTTAACTTATAAGCTATAAGACATAAGCTATAAGTCAGTTTCTATGTCTTACCAAACAGACCCTTTATTCAAGATATGACTAATAAGAATGCTGATATAAATTTAATGTACATAAATAAAAGTTTTAAGATCAATATGACTAATTATTACTTTTTTTATAAAAGCAAAATGTACGGCTAAAATATCCTAACTATATTGTCATCTCAAAAAAGACACATCTTAATGAAATTTATTAAATTAAAATATTAAGGTTGTATAGAAACCTTTGGAGAACTAGATCAAAATTAAAGGTGTGAAAATCTCTCTGCCTAATTAAAAACCTTACCAAAGAAAATCCAACAAAATAAAACTTTGTGAAAAGAAAAAAGAGCATAAAGATATATGACATCTATATATATAAATCCTAGATAGTTGTCCAATTGTCTATCTAAACCCTAATCCAAAAACCAATCAAAACCTTTCATTTAGCCACATCACTTACATCCATTTAATGTGTGGTACTAATTATAATTATAATTATAATTGTTTTGGGTTATTATCCATTTTAATTTTATTATTTTGTGTATTTTATTGTTTTTTGTTCAAAATAGTTAATGTTTTTGCTAATAATCTTTTGTCCATTATTTGTGTATATAAGGAGTTGGTCGATTGTTAGGACTACTTCCTAATGTTAGTAAAAAACAAAATACTAATGGTTGGTATGCCCGGCCTGATTTTTATCATATTCGATTTTGAGTATGAGTTAAGTTGGTTTATCTTTGCTCCAATGAGTTTCAGATTAATATAAATGACAAATTCGATAATGAAGTAGTTTATCCAACTCAGAATCATGCATTATTCAACGCCAATTGTTTTTCATGGTCAATTATATGTTGTCATTTTCAAAGTTATTTTAAAGAATGAGTTAAAAATATTGATAACCAATGTTAAGGAAGAAAATACCAAAGTAACTTCAAATGTGATGTATAAATAAATAAGAACGACCAGATAAAGTTACACTAGAGTCAAAGAAATACAATAACCAAAAGAAACTATACAAGGCCCAGACAAAGCATAGGACTAGACCACCAACTATGGCAGTTCAAAGCTAAAGTACTACTCGTCGCTTTCAACCACCTGTAGGAAAAAATCTTGATCTTGTCTAACATATGATGCACTGAGTTTGTTGAGCCTCTGAACAATCTATGGTTTCTTTCGGTCCATACAACCCACACAACAGCAAGCCATATAAGCTGCATGAAAGAACGTCGTGCTCGAAGACCCCCTGCTGAACCTGTAAACTGAACAAAGTGATCGGAAAGAGTCTGAGCAGTCACCAGAGAAGAGCCAATCCAGGAGCTGACAAGAGACCAAAGGGCACCAAAAGTGCTGCAAGAAAGGAATAAGTGATGAGCCGACTCAACCCCTCCGCAGCCAGAAACACAATGATGGGCCGCCTCAGATAAGATCCCTCGAGTAACCAGGTTTGCTTTGGTAGGTAACCTGTCCCGCAAGAGTCGCCATGCAAAGATAGAAACCTTCAAAGGAACCTGGCGGTGCCAAATAAGACCTGACGCAACATCCAAAGTAACTGCATCCCGCGTCGTCAAAAACAGATATGCTCCACGAACAGTATAACCATCAGCCAAGTCAGACTGCCACTGCCACCTATCGGAAACATGATCCTGCAAAGAGAGGGTAAAAAGTAAAGTCTGACATTCCCCCAGCATCTCCTCCTCCCACGCCCTCAACTGACGCCTCCACACCCACGCCTCCCCTCCAACCCCCCATCCATGCATAAACATCTCAGCCACCGTGGCCGATTTGTTTTCTGCTAGATCAAACAGCCTCCCAAACCGCTCCCGCAAAGAGGTCCCATCCACCCAAGGATCAGTCCAAAAGAAAGTATCGGACCCATCCCCCACCTTTCTCGAAACATACTCTCTGAACCACCCTCCCCCTGCCTCACCTCCACCATCCCGAATACGCGCCAACTCCCTCCACCATGTCGACCCACGAGCTCCACCCTCACACAGCCTGCCTCTCTCCACCCCGTAACGACCTGCCAACACTCGGAACCACAAACCCTCTCTATCCACTAGCATCCTCCAACACCACTTGCCTAACAGGGCTAAGTTAAACTCCCTCAACTGCCTAACCCCCGTACTCCTTACGTAAACAAATAGTTTTCCAGTTAATCCAAGATATTTTCCTATCATCCTCACTCCCCCCCCAAAAAAATTTAATCAAAATAGATTCGATAGAAGAAATAGTACCTGATGGAGCTTTAAAGAAGGAAAGAGCATAGACAGGCAGAGAGGTCAGAACGGATTTAAGCAGAACTAGACGACCACCAAAAGAAAGAAAGCGACTCCTCCAACCCGATAAACGATTCTTCAAACGGTCCAAAACCGGTTCCCAAAAACCTAAACGCCTCGGATCACCCCCAATAGGAAGACCCAAATAAAGGAAATGAATCTTTCCCACTTTACAACAGAGAGCTGACGCCGCCTCACCTAACCAAGAATCAGGGATGTTAACCCCAACCAGCATGCTTTTTATATATATTCTTAAAATTGTTGTTGTCTCTAGTTAGAGACGTTGTACCCAAAAAAGAGAGTAGAGACATACGTTTAATTATCATGTTGTTAGGGGTGAGCAAAATATCTGGTCACGTGGATAAAACCACATCCAAATCCAAAATCATATCCAATTAACCGGTTATTTACAAACAAATATAAACCAGTCTATCACAAAATGGTTGGTCATCCACTTTTATAAATCCAGTTTTTATTTTGGATGTCCAGATTTATAACCATATCCGTTGGATCACAAAAAATGTAGAGATCTAGATAAATACTCCATCTTTCATCACCACCATTTTCTATTAATAAATCTATATAAAAGAAAAAAAAACAAATAAAAAAAAAGGAAACAAAGTAAGAAACAGAACGAGGGAGAAGGAGAGAAAAGCTCTCTCCGCCGCCGCAAATCCGGCCAACCACCACCATCTCCAGCCAATCCGACCAACCACCACACCATCCTCTCTCTCCCCCCCGCTCTCTCCCTCTCTCTCTCTCCCGCTCTCTCTGGTTGTTTATTTTTAATTTCATTTTGCATTCCATCCAACGACGGATCTCATTGCTGCTACTCACTTCCAAGCCTTCCGAACAACCATTCTCAACGAAGGGATCTATAATTTCTACACTACTCATCGAAACCATATCCAATTAAGATTTTAGTGTGAAACATGTTTTCAATGGAATTTTGTTTTGGGTTATTGTAATGTTTATGCAGGTTTGGATTATTAAATCCTAAAACTTGAAGATACGATTCTAGTGGTGGGACAATTTTGTTGGAAGGTTTGAAGTACAGAGAAGAAGATGAAACGTATTAACAAGTAATAAAAAATAAAATAAAATAAGTGGTTACAAACAGGTAACAGGTTACATAGAGAAAACTAGTGGATGATGTGGCAAATTTTAATTGGAGTGTGTTAGAGGAGTGTGACCCTAGCAAATTTAATTGTCTTTTAAATTTCAGGTATGAGATTTTTTATTTTGGTGAGCACTCCGGTACACATATTATGTGGATGTGTACCGGTACATCGTTGATGTGTATAATTTTAATTGGTCCACATATAATGATAATTTAACAAGTCATTTTGAAGATTTCTTTAAATAGAAGTTTTCTAAATTACTCTTTTAATTTACAAAAATTTCAAATTGGGGATTATTGTAATTTAGAAACCTTAAAACATGTTTCCATAATTTCAAAAGAAATAAAAATTCCTTAAACATGTCTCTTTCTCTATCGTGTGTCTTTGTTCTCCTTTCTTTTTTTTTTGATACTTATTTTTAGGGATTTAATATGCGTATATATTTTTTTACATCAATTCTTTTATTTTCTGAAAGTATAGCACCCCTTGAATTCATTTTGATGCCTTTCTTTAAGAACAAAAAATTCTGATGTCTTTCTTTCAATTTCTTTCAATTTCTCATAAAGTTCATATTTTTTTTTTCATATCTCAATTTCGTGGTTTTTCAATTTTTGGGTGTTGGATTTTTTTGTTTTAGGTTATTAGGGTTCATAGAAAATTGTCCTTATTTTTGTTTTTGCTAGTGGGGTTACAGTGAAACACAAAACTGAAGAATTTTGGAACCGAAAATTAGAGAGAATAGAAGTATCATGATAAATTTGAAGTCGGCAAGTGGCTTGGTTTTAAGACAAAAATTTGAGAATAGAAACCGTCTAATTTGTCATGATAATGCATTTTCTTCACTACACTGTATTTTGTTGTGTGAATTTGTATGACCGATACCATGATTATATATTGAACGGTTGCATTTTTGAAGAAAATAAAAGTAAAAAGATGTTGTTAATTTTTATTTAGAAGGGTAGTATTTCTAAAGAAAAAAAATTGAAGATGTTATTGATTTTTGCTTAGAATAGTAGTATTTTAAAGAGAGAAAAAATCAAAGTTAATTTTTTTTATTGATTTTTGTTTATTGTGCGCGACGGCGGAATGACATTAGGGATCTTGTTTTAGTATTAGGTTTATGCTTTATTTATTTTTCTTGACGCAAGGTTTAGGCTTTTTTTTTAACAATATAAAACAAAACATTAATATAATATAAAAACAAACAAATTTAATTTACAAAATATCATTTGTCTTGTTGGTAAGTTATATATTTTGCAAATAAATAATGATTAAGGGTCCGTTTGGATTGACTTATTTTTGAGTTTATGCAAGCAGCTTATGCAATTTTTACGTATTATTATAAGTTTGTCAAGGTAGTTTATGATAAAATAGGTTATAAAAATACAATTTTCACTAGTGTGAACTTATAAAATAACATAAAACATAATTTATATTGCATAAACTGTTTGCATATGCTCAAAAATAAGCTAATCCAAACGGGGACCTAAATCTCAACTAACTGAACCGACTAAAATATAAAAAAAAACTAATTGGACTAACAGTTACTTAAGAATCCCTCATGGAAACCCACTTGAGTTGGTCTAGTGGTGTTGGCTTGGGTCCTTGGAGTATGCTCCTCTCAAGGTGTTAGGTTCGATTCCTTCGTGTGCCAATTTCGGTGGGATAGTTCATACAGAGCAAAAAAAAACTATGGCTTTATATGGGGCCGTGCAAGTGGGCGGTGAGATTGGTCGTCTCAGATTAGTCGGTCCTAGGATCGGATACCGAGTTTCTTTTTTTAAAAAAAGAATCCCTCGTGGATCAATTTTTTTCTCAAACAATCCAATATCACTTAATTGGAATGACACACATAGGATTCAAACTTTCGGCAAGATAATGGTTCAATATCAACTAGTTGGATTTCCTGTGACTCAAAAAACTTAGTTCATATATGACCTGACTATTAAGTCTCAACTAATAATGCCGACTGTGATTAAAAAAATCAAAATTTATAGATCAAACTCTTCAACTTGAAACATAGTTCATATGCAAAACCTAACTAATTATACTTGTTTTTAATTAAGGAATTCAATTTTTCTCAATCAAGTCGTTCAATATAACCTAATTGAACTAACAAATACTTATGAATTTAAATTTCGACAATCAAACATTTCTTTATTGATATAAAAATTTCATTTACAAAAATTTTAGTATTTTTTAAAATGAGATGAATTAAATATGAATTTAATAAATAAAAAAAAACAAGATAAAAGTAACGAATACTTTGACCTAAAAATTAAATTTTGAGCCCCTAATTTTTGGACAAACTTTTTATAATGCTTTATACATATTTTGCAAAATCATCATAAATACACATCGACTTAACAACATGATTAAAATTACATGCATACTAGGTTTGCTCTAGTATGTTAGAGGTCGTGGGATCGATCCTAAGCTCTATTGTAAATAAAAAAAAATTACATGCATAAATAATTTGTGGAGAAGATAAAAAATTAAATTCAGTAACTTTGCAGCGATAAAAAACTTATTTAACCAAATAAAATATTACGAATCACTAAAAATTAATAATTAATATTACGCAAAATTAACATAAATTATTTTTTTGTACAAATAAATAAATGTATTTTAATATATATATATATATATATATATATATATATATATATATTAATGGTTAAACATAAAATAAATATTAATCTTTATAAACTAATAATATTAAATTATTATTTTAAAAGGTAATAATATAGAAATATTAAAATCATCCACTCATAATAATAATAATTAAAAAATTTGTTAAAGTCATACGTTTCTTTCTTTAGAAAATACACAATACTAAAATCATATTATTTTATAGGATATTATAATAATTAAAAAAATTGGAGTAAATATTAAAATATTTGAATCTTGTTAAAAAAAAAGTGAAAATTTGGGTTGGAAGATTTGATACATGCTTTGATTTATTGTGGAATATGATTGATGATTATATTTATGTGATGGATATATTTGCAAATTTTAAAAAGTAGTGTTTAATATAAAAAATTTAATAAAGAAACAAAATCTGCATTAAATGTTTTTGATTTGGTAAACACATCAGCAATATATCGGTACATTGCCACATAATATGTGTACCGAAGAATTCACCTTTTATTTTTATTTTTTTTGTAAATTTTGGTTTTAAAAATTGAAAGAGAAATATCTGGTTTTAATTTGTATTTAGAAAAAAACTGGTTTTAAACCAAATTTAAGAAAATAACCAAATTTAAACCAGTTTTATAAAAATAACCGGTTTGGTAATCATAACCAAATTTATAACCAGTTATGTAACCAGTTTGTAGAAAAATGTGGTTATGGTTATCAATCTGAATCCATTTAAGTGGTTTTGGTTTGGATACGGTTTGATTTGTAAAAATATTCGACCATGCACACCCCTAGTTAGGATTTAAAACCTTATCACATTTGAGTTTCATAACTAAAGTCACATTGTGCCATGAATTCAAACTACCTGGCCTGTGAATGGAGCATTTGGCATACGAAGGGAAGGACAACCTTTGACAGAGAACCGCTCGCAGAAATTATGCAAACAGATCGACGATGAGATGCCTTAGATAATAGTTTGTAACAAGGAGGGTATCCTTTAAAAAACCGAACAAAAAAACCGACAACTCCAAGAATATAACTGTGTCATAAGAGGTAAGAGCCGCTAGCATGCAACCAATCAAAACATGCATTAAGAAAAAAGTTAACTGTTGAATCCCCTAAATAGTGGTCACAATCCAAACCTTATATCAGTTAATAATAATGCTAGTAACACACTGTTTAACAAACACACTCTATCACACTTTCTTTTATTGGTTGAAATTCACATGGGTCCCATAAAAAAATGTGAACCCATATAACTTTTATGGGACCTATATAAATTTTAACCAATAGAAGAGAGTATCTTAGAGTGTGTTTGTTATTGGAGTGTGTTGCTAGCACTCCTCCTCATCAGTTAAATATATGTCCCATGTCGACCCACTTAGTTTAGTCATCCAAAGGGGAAAATTTGGGAAAATGAGACTAAAAAATAAAATAGATGCCGTGTTTCTTTCAAATAGCTTAGTTGTTTACATTAAAAAAGAAAGACGTTGTTAGTCGGTTTGATTTAGATTCATTATAATAATATTTTGAATGAAGACCTATTTTACTTATTGTGAAAATTTAAGAGAACTAATTTAGTCCGCAAGAAAAATAAAAACATTTTTTAGTCCCTTGAAAAAGATACACCGGGACAAAATTATGGTGTGTTTGGTAAGTCCAATAAGCTAGCTTATAGCTTATTGGACTAGCCTATAAGCTTGTTTGAAAAAAATAAGTGTTTGGTAAAAAAAATTTCTCACGAGCTTATAGTTTTTTTTGAGATGTTATTTCAAGTAGCGTTCGAGCTTATAGCTCATAGCTTTTTACATGTTTTTCCATTTTTAAACTTTAATTTAATTTAATTATTTTTTATAAAATAAAAAACTACCCACTAAAAAAAACTACTCACTACATATAAATGTCCTTTTATGTCTTTTTATATTTATCAATCATTTAAAAAGTTAATTTTACCAAACATTTTAATTTCAATCAGCTGGGTTTTCAGTTATCAGCTATAAGCTAGTTTTTTAGCTATCAACTATAAGCTAGCTTATAACTTAATTTTATCAAACAGAGCCTTAGTCTTATGTAAATCGACATAAAAAAAAAATTGGGTTTTTATGAAAACATGTACCCGACTCATCAAGTGGCTGTTTAATGTGTCATGTCGTTTAAAATGGAGAGAATTAAATTCCTGAAAATAACTAAAAAGTGATAATTTAAGAGTGAAATTTCTAGCACTAAACTAATACTTGACAAAAAATATAAAAACTAAAAATTAATAATTTAATCCTCAACAATAATTAAAAAGACGATTTAGTCTTTGATAATCTAACTACTAATTGTTGTTGTTGCCATTCAAAACAAAAATGTTGTGATTGTGATAAAGTCGCCTCATTATAAACGGTCATTTTGGCATTTTTGTTGTAGAAGCAACCATGTAATGGGGATCTCAAAGCCGGAATCGCTAGTAACCGCCGGTCAGCCATACGGCGGTGAATCCGATCCCAGACCTTGTACACACCGCCCGTCACACTATGAGAGCTAACCAAGCCCGAAGTCGTTACCTTAACCGCAAGGAGGGGGATGCCGAAGGCAGGGCTAGACATTTTCTCAATATTTTTTTTTAAGAAGCTAAATTAGCCCACCCAAATTGACGCAAAGAGAATCGAACCTCAAACCTCAAGAGGAGCACACTCCCAGGTCTCAAGCCAATATCAATGCACCAACCCAAGTGGGTTCATTTTCTCAATCCTTTCATAGTACTAGTTTGTTAGACTACAATCGTTTCAGTTTTATGAATTAATACATTAATTCAATTCTGAATTTATGATTATGAAAGCATCAAAGGAGATCATAAAACGCAAAAATTTGTAGGAAATGTATGGTTTGGAATTGAACCAATTGTTAGAAAGATATATGAGATTATATCTGAACATTTGTAAACTCTTACAGTAATAACTCATAACACTTAAATATAATAACTTGTGATACTTATAGATTTGCATCTTGCGCAGCCACTACAACATCATTTTGACGGCGCCTTGTGCTCATGATGTCTCTTCGGCTCTACTATTTTGTGTCCCACGGCCACTGTCGTTGCACCACCACTCTGCAACATCTACTATTTTTTGAATACAACATGTGGGTAATCCAAACAACCCACAACTTACTAGTATAACATCTTGCATCGGTTCATCTGCAAGTGTATGGTTTGAATTTTTTTATGACAAATGTTCGTCTGATCAACATTAACAGTAACGATGGTTCGAAAGATTCCTGCTTGAGCAGTACGCCAAAAAAAAAGAAAATGCCACAATCCTGGAGAACTACAGCAGTAGAAGTAACAACAGTTGAAAATTATCCTGTAGAATATCTTTGACGATAATCTTTTCTCACTGCCCAATGCATATTTACATAGGGCAAAGCGACTTGTTCATTCTCCTATTATAGACTGATTATAAACAGCATTGTCAAACTAAACAAATACAGTTTCAGGTGAAAGCTGCACATATATATCATCCAAGATCCTGACAGTTCTCTCCACTTCTCTAGACATTTGATGCAAACAGCTGAAGATTGATTATACCATGCACCTGCTCTCAACTTACACCTCGGTATATGGCACCAGGTCGAAGATCATCCATATTGTCAATATTTCTATAACCGTCAAGATCTCGTAGACATGTCCAAGCCCGACGTGCCAGAAACTCACGGTAATCATCTTCGGTGTAAAATATCTTCTCTTCAGTATGCACAGGGATACGGTCAGACTCATCATATAGGCATACTTTAATGGCCATTCCTGCAATGATAAAATATTGTTATGTTAACAGCAATTGTTAACAAACTCAACACATTTTGGGTGAAATACAGTTTAAGGGGTCCACAAATTCAAATCTCAATACATGAACTTTTAGCATGTGTTTGGTTATGTGGTGACGAGAAATGAGTTTGATAAAATTTATTTTGAGAGAATTGATTTTGATTAAAATTGAGTTGAACATAATTAATTTATGTTTGGATGTATTCACGAAAAATACATAACACCAAATAATTGAAAAATAATATAAGCAAGATTCCGTGATTAAAAAAACTTAATAATAATAAGCTGGTTCTGTGAGTCAACTTGTAAGCCTAGATCCATATAAGAATATTTTTTTCACAAATGTTCCGTATAAGAAATATTTGGCCATAAATAACAGAAAAATAATATAAGCATGGTTCATATAATTCAAAACATAAGCATGGTTCATATAACAAGGACACTTATAGACAATGATAGTATAATATAAAATAATTGTTCAACAAAAGTGTATAATTGATTTTATTGACCACAGAAGCTACCGATATGAGCTTCAAGAAAATTCAATTTTAGGCTCTAGAATCAATTTGCCTTTATTGAAGCCAAACATAATTTTTATGATCAAATCACGTTTCATACCCAACGTGCAACCAAACAGGTACCAAGTAATAGTAAAGCTCCAAGGCGTTAAAAGTAAAACCATTAAATTTGCATAGGTTAGCTAAAAGAATAAACTGAGCCTAACCTTCATCAAGGTGAAGAGTGTAATTTCCAATAGGCATGTCACGGTCAATGCTTCTGATAATTTGTTCCTCATCCTCCAACCAGAATGCACGTTTAGTTCTCAACCTAAAAGCAGCCCTAATTGCCTCCTTGATGGCTTCGGGAGTGCCATCAATACCTATTCGTCTTGTATAATCGCCCCATTTGACTGATATAACCCTTCCACAGCAAGACTGAGTTTCCCCACCTGCCAAAATAGGAAGAGCAATTAGCAGAAATAAGAAAAGTTAACCTAAAGGAAAAAAAAATTATGCACTAATCATTTATAGAGTTTACCATTTCCGGGAGTTTCTCTCCAATTCCAAGGAGGGACTCCACTTGCTGCAACTTCAGCTGCGGCAATGGCAAGAGGGTGTCCATCATGATCCAAACTTCTTTCAAGATTGAGTGTTGGTCTTCCAGAAGCTAATTGCATAGTATTCGAGAATGATGAGAAACATAAAGGAACTAATACTTTGGATAGAAAGAATGCATGAACATCAAAATGATATCCCATGTATATCTAAATCCTTATACCCCTTTCCTAAATTGGTGAATTCATTTTTCGTTTCCAAAATGATAAAAAAATTGACAATTATTAATGAATACTTAAATACTGATTTTGGCCATTAAAATGATGCAAAGAAAAGATATTTGAATATAAAAACTCATACATGGTAAGAAAAAAGGAGTATGAACTATGCATACTTCCTCTGACTATATGAACAATACCTGGTCATGCATAAACCTGATGAGTTACTACTAATGAAAATTTTAATCGAGACAAACTGATGAGTGATTGCAACAAGCAGGAACATTACTTTTTTCCACTATTTGAAGAAATAATTACCAGCCACGCATGAGCTGAATAAATTAATGGCAAAACACAATAACCAGAACATTCCAACAAAGTACACTAGTACAACATTTGAATTTTCATTTCAATAGGCTCTTCAAAGTAACAGTTCAACCTTTGCCCCACTCTTTTTATCGTAAAATGAAAGGTTTACAAGAAAAATGAACACCAAAAAGGTAGCAGGTCGGCTACGGTAGCGGCTAAATTCCCATGCAATGCATGTGCGTCTAGAAAACAAGACAGGATCAGCTGGTCCAACTGGTTTCAACCATAAACAGGACTCAAGTCCTGTCTGGTCAACCTATTAGATCAAATCTCTGCTAGATTGCTATATACATGTTCTTTAAACCAGTGTATTGCTTATTTTACATTCTTAAATTTGATAGAATAAAATATATATCTTGCAAAATATATAGCTTTTAAAATATTGGCTCGTATGATAATATTGTGATTTGTTTGCAGTAACTCTAGTGGTTTTGCATAAAATATAAAAAGTTCAATATACGCGTGAGATTTTAAATTTGTAAAACATGAACCAGTATTCAACTTGGCTATGGTATTGGGTCAGTGAGTGACTGAAATGAAATGGATGTAGCATACACTAGTTGTTATTTTCCAGTACAGCAATCTATGACTAGAACCAAATCAAATTGTCACATGGCATTAAAATTCTACATGATTCATGAACTGCAAAATATGAAATAATCTTAGGACACAACACAGGTGAACAGTAATAGAGTGGAAAATAAAAAGCTGACTTCAAAGACATACCTTCAACAGGCCCAAAAGAAATGTTGGCATCATCAATACCTGTACAGTAACATAACGAGTCAAACAACTGTTATTGAAGACAAAATGAGAGAAATTGTAACGAACAGACATCCAAATGCCACGACTCGGAATGACAACCAGGGAAAAACTACCAAGAATTCACTTGGGTTGCATGTGATGATTAAATATAATAGGAGTTAAATCCCCTTTGAGAACTTTGAAATTACAGTGATTTATACTCTCCTATATCAAAAATCATAAGCATAGGGAAAAATAGCACAGTTATCAAGCTGAATATCAATTGATATGGGCTGGTGATCACTACTTAAGTGTAGATTATTAACAAAGATATAAATTTAACTTCCAAACAGACTTCCTAAAGCTATAAAGGGGCAACCAAATGCTGCTTCTTTACTCCAGATTTCAGTTTCACAAAGGAGGAAAAATTATCGCGTGTCAAAATCAGTAATTTAAACAAGATCCAGACCTTTCGGAACTGTATTTGTTGGAAATTGGAAGTTGTAGTCAATTAGGCAGATACAAAGTCAATTAGGCAGGTACAAAAAGAGTAGTTAGGTTTATAACAGTCAGGTATTCCGTCGCATTATATCCACTTCGTAAGACAAGAATCATAGCCTAATATTCCAAGCCATAATGTTTGAGAAAAATATCAAATCAGCCCTTCTTTTTTTTTAAAAAAAAAAAAATTGTTGGAATTGGTAGACTACCAACTCTTTGGTTTTTCTAATGCTACATACACATTTTCTTTTACACAGACGGCATATGCATCTGTGCCAAAAGTCAAATGTTGTCAATAATCTGTTGGATTTAAGTTTGATGCCAAACACCATCACTAAATATGCATTGCGCAAAAACAGTTTGAATCAATGTTGTCAATTGCGGATCGCAGAAAAAATAGCGGTATGTTCAAATTCCTCTGTGCAACAATCCTATAGCACTGCTATAGCCACTACAAAATATTTTGTACTAAATACTGTATCGCGGAAAAATGGCGATTTGCTCAAATTCCGCTATGCAACAGCGCCGCTATAGCCGTTATTCAAAAACACTGGTTTGAATCTGTTGGGAATTTCGCCTTCGTTACGGTCCAGACCCAGCCGTCTGATTGCGGCATTTGGGTTGCCTTCATTGCAGCCTACAACACCTTCATTGTGTTGGGTGTGCAGGGGTAGATTTAGTCCCACATTGCTTAGAGATACGGCATGTATCGCATTTATAAAGTTTGGGCAACCCTCACCTTACAAGCTGGTATTGTAGGGTTGAGTTAGGCCCAACCTAAAAATTCTAAGAGAATCCTATCATTATTGCCTCAAAAGTCATATTCTTTAAGAGTAAACCAATAATTCGTCAGTACAAAATTTAGAGAGGTGACGTACCCTAAAAACCCTGGCCATAATAGTCCTTAATGGGTTCAACATTAGTGACTAATATTACCGACATTAATAGATTTTACGGACTAGATTACATTTTTACATTAAAAAAGATTCACTTCTAGCCTGTTTGCTTTAGCTTTTGAGAACTCACAAAGTAGATTTTACGAGAAGAAAGAAAAACTTTCTTTGATAAAAAGTGCATCGGCAAGCAATTTATTCGCATGCTTCCACCTATAATTTTATCAAACAGGCTCTCGTGTTCGAGACACGGAAATGATGCCACGCCACATGTTTAAAAGCCTACGGCCAGCAACTTTTTCGCACGCTTCCAAATATAATTCATATCAAACAAGCTCTCGTGTTCGAGACACGGAAATGATGCCACACCACGTGTTTGGAAGCCTAGGGCCAGCAACTTTTTCACACGCTTCCAACTATAATTTATATCAAACATGCTCTCATGTTCGCGACACGGAAACGATGCCACGTGGCATGTTTGAAAGCCTAAATAAACACGCGAACCCGAATTGCCTGCAGTTGGAATAACATGCTGTTTCACTTCTCAGCCATTAATTAGAGATCAGACGGTTGAGATTACTCGCTAGCAAAATCAACTTCAAATAATCTCGACTCTCAATCCCAAATCAAACGGCTAAGACCAATAACTACGCGCCAACTGCAGACCAGGCCAGCAACTTTTTCGCATGCTTCCAACTATAATTTATATCAAACAAGCTCTCGTGTTCGCGACACGGAAATGATGCCACGCCAGTACGCCACACGTTTGGAAGCCTAAGGCCAGCAACTTTTTCACACGCTTCCAACTATAATTTATATCAAACATGAAATAACACGAACCCGAATTGCCTACAGCTGAAATAACACGCTGTTTCACATCTCAGCCGTTAATTAGAGATCAGACAGTCGAGATTACTCACTAGCAAAATCAAATTCAAATAATCTCAACTCTCAATCCCAAATCAAACGGCTAAGACGAATAACTACGCGCCAACTGCGCGCGAAAATTAAACTTATCTGCCACCAAATCGATAAACACACTTATCTGCCACCAAATAATCATGCACAAGAGCACAACATGACATTGACTAAAAAAAGATTGAGCTACAGCATAAAACTCTTTATCAAATCAAACAGTGCATCAAAATTAAACTTTATACTCAAATAAGCACGATTGCATATAAATAAATAAAAAAACAGAAACAAATCAACAATTATCCAAACAAAGCATCAAATCAATTTTACCAAAACACAAACAAAGAATGGTAAAACTATTGAATTAACCTTTATCAGCAAAGTGCATGTAAGAAGATTCAACTTTAGAAGAAGGAGTAAGACTCTTATACTGAGCACACTTACTCCTCTCTCTTAAGATCTCATCAATCTCTTTATAACAACTCATTTTCCCAGAACCACTTCCACCTCTATCTTGATGATGTTTAGCTTTCTTAAACTCTTTCAAAAGATTCCTCCATTTATCAGTACACATAGTCGGTGACCGATCAAAACCCTTTTCTCTCATCTTCGCCGAAATTTGTTCCCAAAGATGCTTATTCGATTTCGAAGTATTGAAAAGTGAATCCATCTCTCTTCTTAAACCAATCAGACTTCGTGTCTCATCTTGTACCCAAGTTTCAGCTCGTTTTTTAGGAGCTTTGATCTCCATCTCAGGATCTTCACCGCTACTTTCTGCAGTTAGAATCATTTGTGGCGGTGGTGCTTGTTGGAGTTGATGGTGATGGTGTTGTTGTTGCGGTTGCGGTGGTGGTGGATGTGGTGGTGGTGGAAGATCGGCGTTGGTTACAACTTCCATCATCATGTCTCTTGCTTCTTCTTTGTAGAAATCGATTGGACGAGGCTTTTCTGATGATAGATACATTATTGCTTATTTGCTGAATAATCGATTTTGCTGAGTAATCGATTTTGGGATGATGAATTGAATTGAAGAGAAGAGAAAGAGAAAAGACAATGGTTTGTGTTATGTACTAAAAATTAGTTTTGTTGTAGTAAAAAAGGTTGAATTGAAGTAGTAAAAGTTTGGGTTTTGTGTGTGTAAAAATATTGTCAGCGTTAAGTAAAAGTTTTTTCGTTTGTTTGATGTGTAAAGGAGGATGAGGTTGAGTGAGACTTGAGATGGACGTGTCTGTCTCTTTTTTATATTCAACTAAATTAATTTAGATATTTTTTATCATTTTTTTAGGATAATACTACCGATAATGTTTTTTTTAGTGTATTATTTATTATTAGACTTTTGCCATTTTGTGAAAAATAAATAAATTAGAGTTTTTTGTTGTCAAAAAAAAGAAAGAGTTTTGTTGAAAAAAAATCAAATAGTTTAGCTAAAGTGGTAAATGTGTTTTAATTAAGGAAGAGTTATTTGTGTTAGAACTTTGCTATTTATAGCGAATACTATTATAATGAATTCATTGTGAAAGAATTGTGAAGTGTTACATTTTCTACTTTAGTGGAAAATATGGGTGGGTTTATGTAAAATCAAAAAAATTGTTGTAGTTGCTTTTGTTATCGTCGTGTTTTTGTGAAAGTTTTTTTTGTGATATATAGTGTTTTCATTTGTTAAAATCTGTATTTGAATATTTCATGAAATAATATTTTGGTGAGAACTGGAGGTTAAAACCAACAATAAAAAAAACTAGTAAATATATACGATTTTATAGAGCGATCCTCAAAGACTCACGTCACAAAAAAACTTATAATATTTTAATGTTCCCTTCTCTTATTCATTGTTCTCAATGGACAAATGCACACAAGAAGATTGCAAATCTGAAGAGAGATTATCTCAACGGTAATGTGTTATCATTTTTTTTCGGGTCATCTCTTCACCATAAATAGATTAGTCAATACTAATAAAATGTACACCATGTATATAATATATATCAACACCTCTTTCCTTCCCACTCATTCTCGCATTGACTTGTGCGTATAAAGAAAATATGGCTAATTAGAAACTTAAAAGGGGATAATTCATTTTATATGCTAGACATAGTTTTAGGTGGAGATTAATCCATGTTAAATGATAAAGTCTTTTGTAGTCATAGACAAAACACCTCAGTTTTAGCCACATCTTGTTAAAAATCTACACTTTATTTAAATGATAAATAAATTATAAAATTTGGAAAAACGAAACCCCTCTTCTGCATCTCACCGAGCAACTATTTTCTCATAAAACCAATCTTGTTCACTCTCTAGTCTCTACCATGAATGTTGCAACATCCCAACCTCCTCAAGCCAGAGTAAACAAGAATGTTGAATTATGTGTTGTCCTAGTCGGAAGCGGTGAAATGGTTGCTTGAAGGAAGATATATAGCTAACATTCAAGTCATCAATAAAGTCAAAGAGAAGAAAAAGAAAGAAAAAAAACACACACAACACAATATTATTCGATAGAATGTAACTTAGATTTAATTATGTTCGTAATTTTTTTTTAAGAAGCCAAATCAATATATTAAAATAAAAAGTTAAGTACAGAGTGTGTCTAACAAGAAAAATTACAAAGTAGTAAATATGTTCATGTAGAAAAACAATATGATATTTTCCATAACTAAAATCCATAAGAAAAAAAAAACATAACTTAAAAATTCGACGATTTGCTGCTGCTCTGTAACAACGACGGAGAAAGAAAAAACATCATGACATTCACGTTCAACTCAGTGGTACAACCACCAGAACCTCCAGACAAAAGAGGAGATAGTGATAATCATGCCAATGGAAAAGTAGTGAAAGAGATGGTATCTTTTAGAGATAAATTGCTGGGTAATCAAATCTTAGCAGAAAGAGAAAAAGTGGATCTTTTAGCAACAAACAAAGCAAAGGTTGAGCTTGTTCAAGGGAATAGGCTTATGCCCATGCTCCATGTTAAAAATTCTGTGATTGATGAACTCAGTGAACCATGGAAGGATGCTCTTATTGTGAAACTATTGGGAAAATCCTTGGGTTACAACACCATGAAGGCTAAACTTGAGATTGTGTGGAAACTCACAGGAGGTTTTGAATTGATGAACGTTGGTAACTCTTACTACATGGTTAAGTTTGATGGGATGGAAGACAAAAATAAAGTGATTAATGGAGGTCCTTGGATCATCTCTGATCATATTTTGGCAGTGAGTCAATGGTCTCCAACATTCAACGCCACAACTGCAACGATAGACAAAACTGTGGTCTGGATCCGAATACCGAGTTTAAATCTTGTTTATTATGATGAGAGCCTTCTTTGGGCGCTGGGATCTATGGTCGGTACTCCTATCAAAGTAGATCTTCATACTCTTGAAGTGGAAGAAATAGTCACAAGAAAGGCGGGGGTTTGAATTGTGACCCTTTTAAAAATTTAATCTTGCACTACATAATTGATCTCAAGTGTATACTTGGATAAATGTTAGTTAAATATAAAACAGCTTGTTCAGAGAATGTTCTCTGCTGTGTTAGGAGAACGTTCTCTGCTATGTTTGGAGAATGTTCTTTGTTGTGTGAGAATTCAAAGTGAATGTAAATTAAGTGGTTTGTGTGATGTGTGTTTACAGAAAATAAATAGTTAAAGGTAAGAGAGATTCACACACAAAATTTATACTGGTTCACCCGAATCCTGGGCTAGTCCAGTCCCCACGCCTGTGAGTTTTCCACTATAATCTAGATCCAGATTACATAAACTTCCCTTTGATCTAAGCCCAGATCAAAGACCCTTTATAATCTAAAACCAAGATCACAAAGTATCCAGCTATATCCAGCTGATCTACCTTTGCAAGGTAACCTCAATCAATTATACCCAATTGACTTGAGAAAATCCTAATGATTTATCAATGGTTTCTTGGATCTAAGCTTTTAATCACACCTAACCGGTTGTGAAGCTTACAAATGAATTACACTCAAAATACTCATGAAATATAGATCCTATTTTTCTAGAGGGCTTGGAGTATGAGTGAAAAAGAAGAGACAAAGATACAACCACTTAAAAGTGAGTTGTGTAGCAAAGTGGTCTCTTGAGATATTTGCTTTGTTGAAACTCAAAGGTTAGTTTGAGAAGCAAATAAAAACACTCAATATACCATAAGTATAGATGAGAATGAAGATCTTTGAGTGTGAGTGATAAAAGAAGAGTTTTATGACTTGTTGACAAAAACAAGTATTGATGATTTGTAGCTTGAACTCTTGCTCTTCTTGTGCAACCAACCATGTTATTTATAGATGGAGATGTCCCTCTGTAGTTTGAACATCAATTATAACCGTTGAGAGTATAGAAATAGTTGTTGTGAGAGAAACAAAACAGTCCATGTGAATCTGTCATTTAGATGTTTCAGGAGATCGTTCTTCTGATGGTCTCTGACCGTCACATTGTACTTGATGGCAAAAATATTCTTTAGCCAACTGTCAATGAGTTGTTTCTGAGTATATATCTGTTGCAAACATATTCCCCATGTGTGGAAATCAGATTGGGATGCCTTTGGATAAGATTGCCACATAAGTGTAAAAATCTGGGAGACCATTCTTCTGATGGTCTCTGACTGTGACATAGTACTAGATGGTAGAGATATTCGTTTTGCCAACTGTAAATGAGTTGTTTCTGACATATATCCGTTGCAAATATATTCCCCATGTGTGGAAATAAGATTGGGATGCTTTGGATAAGATTGCCACATAAGTGCAAAAATCTGAGAGACCATTCTCCAGAATTCTGGAGATCATTCTCTGTACTGGTGTAGATAATCCCCATGTGCTTAATGAGTTGTTGCAAGTTGTCAAACAGCTGTAAACACTCAACAAAGGCATAGAGTAGCAACTGTTCACTTGTCCTTCAAAGGACACATGAATAGTAAAGGAATTATTCTTTTATGGGAGAATGTAGCAACCCATGTCATAGTCTTTGTACTTGATTCAGTATTGAAGCTTTCATTGGTCTAAATAACAGCACCAGTTGTCCATGAGGGAATCATAAACCTTGGCAAGAGATATGTTCATATAACTCCTTGAATATGACAACAAGAGAATGTTCTCTAGTCATAATTCATTCGTTGCCTTATATGATTTATTCCACTGCTATGAGCCTTGGAATAACTCTCGTATAAAAGTTCATTCTTGTCTTGTACCAAGTTGACTTTATGAAAAGTGATTATCCTTGAACACGCAAACTTGGGAGACCGTTCTGAGAACGTTCTGCTGACTTATAAATAATTCAGCCTTTGAAATGATTTCTTCTTCAAAGTTGATTCTTGTCATTGTGCTGAACTGATATGAATGCTCTTGAGTGAAATAAACATGTTCATGATGAGAACATTGTTTCATAAGAGTTGATAATATTTCTTTTCTATATGAGAAGACAATATCTTCTTTGGTCAATCAACTTTGAATTCTTTTGTTGTTGCAAAACTTTCCACAATTTCTCTATGATGTTTTGCACACATCGTTGCTTGTTCAATGAGTATCTTTAGGATTATATAGTGGAGGCGTGAGTGTACTCATCATTGAGAGTGATTAAAACTTTTATGCATTGTGCATAAGCTCCTTTAAAAACCTCGTGGAAGATCATTCTCAAATATTGTCATCTTGACAAGCTTTGGAAGAATGATACTTTGAGTAGCTTTTGACGATCTTTCGTACATGCATCATTCCTTTTGATATTAATTGCAATTGTAATTCTTCAAAGCATGTAGTACAAAACTCAATGTAAGTTTTGTCACACAACATCAAATATATTCTTTTGTAGCTTGTGATGCAGGTTTTTCCATCTTGATTCTTCAACTACGATCCTCTTAATCTTCCTTGAATATTTAATTCCCATTGTAAACCTTGTGGTGAAGATGAAGACTATTAACCATGAAGTTCACTTTCTTGCTTGAACGTTCAATGAATCATCGTATGATTCAAACAACAGTCTTTAAAAATCTTCATGAAGCTTGTGATACTACTGTTGTAATTATCTGATGATACTCCAATTGTTTCATTGTTTGAGTATATAAAATGCACTTGTTGATGTGAGCGGCCTCTAACTCGTCCACTTTTGTCATTATCTGTCTTTGAACAAAAACTCAAGTGCAACCATCAGTAGATCACCATTCATAAAACTTAACATTTATTCCATAAAGTTTGTTGTCATTAAAACACATATCAAAAAGGATTTTGCTTCAACAACTCTGAAAGTGGCTCGGGGTAGATTCGCTAGAATGTGCGTTGAAATTGATCTCACGAAACCGGTCGTTGGTCGAGTTGGTATTAATGGGGATTGGTACCATGTGCAATATGAAGGTCTCCATATCATATGTACACAGTGTGGATGCTACGGCCACGTCTTGCAAGATTGTTCAATGAAAAAAAAAAACAGTGTACCGACGGAGAAAATGAAAAATTCCGACGAAGTTGACGGCGTCGGAGGTGCTACTGTTACCGGAGAAAAATCGGTGGAAAAAGAAAACGTAAATCATAGAGTGATTAATGTTGAGATCTCTGCTAATTGGGTTCAATACGTTGGGGAATTAATACCTGATTTATTGCATGGAGAATGGATTAAAGTTGAGAGAAGAAATAGGAACAAGCAAATGAATGCACGCGGTTTTAATGGACAGGCTGGTATTGGGCAAAGTCAACAATCTAAAAATCATATTCTTAACATGGTGGAGAAATTAAATAAACAATATACACCCCATAAAAGCAACGTGAATGAAAGTGGCTCACCTAGTTACAAAAACAAAAACCGGTCAAGAAAAAAAGGCCTAGAAATGATCCAATTGGGCCAAGTAAGACAATTCCAAAAGAGTCATCTAATGTGTATAAGGGGGGTTATATAGCAACCCAAGGCAAAATGGGCCTTGAAAAAGATCAAGTGGAGCGGTCCATTGATAAGAATGGAACTCATCTTGAGCATGAGCCTAGAACTATTGAGAAGCATCACGGCAATACGACCTCAGTGCAGCACGACAACATGAAAACTCAAGCTATTCCAAATGAAAAGGGAAACACGGGAGTGACTAAGAAAAGTGGGGATAATATTGGGGGAATAACCCATGACACCAATATGCTTTTAAACTAATGTATCCTTTTTTTAGGAGTATTTTAGTTTTTACTTCTTTTTGTTTTTTAATGATTGTTATTAATTGGAATTGTAGAGGGGCTCAAGGGATTAATTTCCGGCGAGCTCTTAATAACTTTTGCAGGAAGAACAAAGTTGACATAATAGCCTTACAAGAGACACGTTGTAGTGGGACTACTGCCAAAAAGACAATTAAGAAGTTGGGTTTCAAAAATCATGTTATGGCTGAAGCAATAGGCTTCTCTGGGGGTATTTGGTTAATGTGGAACAGGTCAGACATTCAAGTCCAGTTAATTCAAAATGACTTTCATTTTCTTCATGTGCAGGTAAGTGAGAAAGATATGGAACCATGGCTTCTTACGGTGGTTTATGCTAGCCCACGAGAGAATGAGAGACAAGATACTTGGCAATTATTCAAACAGCTTGCTACTTCTATCAACACACCGTGGCTTATGATGGGAGATTTCAATGAAATTGCTTATCCTAATGAGAAGAAAGGAGGTGCACCAGCTGATGTTAGAAAATGTCAGACTTTTAAATTTTAATAGTTGGATCAATGATTGTAACCTTCTTGAAGTCACAACCGCAGGAACACGTTTTACTTGGAGAGGTCCCAAGTGGAATGGGAGGGATAGAGTTTTCAAGAAACTTGACCGTGTCCTTTGTAATGTTGATTGGAGACTGAAGTACCACGAGGGTTTTGCTAAGGTTCTGCCGAGAGTTCAATCTGATCATCATCCCATTATTGTGTTCCTTAATGGGGAGGCTACTACTAATAGAAATCGCCCCTTCCGCTTTGAGACAGCATGGACTTCCCATGATGATTTCAATGATTTTCTTCATTCAAAGTGGGAGAAAGATAGAGATATTGTGCAAAGCCTTCACAATCTTACAACTCATCTCAAAAAGTGGAATAAAGAGACTTTTGGAGATATCTTCAAAAGAAAGAAGGAGATTCTGGCAAGACTTAACGAGATTCAAAATAGTTCCAACTATGGTTACATCACATTTCTTGAGAAGTTGGAAAAAGAATTACAAGATCAACTCGTTGTTACCCTTTATCATGAAGAGTGCCTCTGGTTTCAAAAATCTAGAAGTCAGTGGATCACAGATGGAGATCGAAATACGAAGTATTATCATTCCAAAACCATTGTCAGAAGGAGACGCAACAAAATCATTTCTCTGCGCAATGAGGATAGAACTTGGGTTGATGATCCAGAAAGATTAAAAGATTTGGTTCGAAAGTTCTTTATCAACTTATTTAAAGAGGATGAAGAGGTTCATGATCCAATTATTTCTTGGACTACTTACCCAACGAACATGGAAGCTCACCATAATGCCTTAAGTGCCACAATCCAGTTTGTTGAATGTAAGGAAGCTCTTTTTGATATGGGGCCTATGAAAGCTCCTGGAGAGGATGGTTACCCTGCCTTATTTTTTCAACAATGTTGGGACACTGTGGCCGACTCTCTTTTTCAGTATGTTAATCAGGTTTGGGTTAATCCTTCTCTCATCTCTTCGATTAATAATACTTTGCTTGTGTTAATTCCTAAAGTTGATAGGCCTGAATTTGTTTCTCAATTTCGTCCAATAGCTTTGTGTAATGTTGTCTATAAAATTATCACTAAGGTTATTGTGAATAGAAT
This sequence comes from Trifolium pratense, assembly GCF_020283565.1. Lineage (NCBI taxonomy): Eukaryota > Viridiplantae > Streptophyta > Magnoliopsida > Fabales > Fabaceae > Trifolium > Trifolium pratense. The sequence continues at coordinate 52,519,488 of NC_060060.1, forward strand.
TAAGCCTATGTTGGATGGGATCATATCTCCTTACCAATCCAGCTTCATCCTAGGACGCACCATTCATCATAACATCATAGTAGCTCAGAAAATGGTGCATTCTTTGACTAAGATGAAAGGTAATAAGATGTTTATGTCCATTAAAATTGACCTTGAGAAGGCTTATGATCGTCTTAATTGGAAATTTGTGGAAAATTGTCTAGATTAGTGTAAGTTTCCTCCTAATCTCATTAACATTATCCATCATTGCATTTCCTCTTCCTCTTTCAAAATTTTATGGAATGGTGAGAAAACAGATATGTTTACTCCTTCGAGAGGCATTAGGCAAGGCGACCCTTTGTCTCCTTATCTTTTTGTCATTTGTATGGAACGATTGTCTCATATTATTGCTGACCAGGTGGATGCTCAATATTGGAAACCCATGCGGGCAGGTAGGTACGAGCCTCAAATATCTCATCTTCTTTTTGCTGACGATCTTCTTTTGTTTGTAGAGGCTTCTATCGAGCAAGCACGTTGTATTATGCATTGCCTTGATCTTTTTTGTCAAGCTTCTGGACAAAAGATCAATAATCAGAAAACTGAAATATATTTCTCTAAGAATGTTGACAATCAACTCAGGGAAGATATTTTAAATCATACAGGTTATAAACAAGTGAACAATATGGGCAAGTATTTGGGAGCGAACATCAGCCCAGGCAGAACTACTAGGGGAAAGTTTAATAATATCATTGATAAAATTCAAAACAAGTTGAGTGGATGGAAACAACAATGTCTGAGCTTCGCTGGCAGACTTACTCTATCTAAATCTGTTTTAAGCTCTATACCATATTATCATATGCAGTATGCGAAACTCCCTAAAACCCTTTGTAGTGAGATGGAAAAAATTCAAAGGATCTTTTTATGGGGAGACACCGACCAAACTCGGAGACCTCATCTAGTGGGATGGGACGTTTGTTGTCTTCCTAAGAATGAGGGTGGTCTGGGTATTAAGAGACCTCAGTATATGAATGATGCTTTTCTGATGAAGATGCTTTGGAATCTGATCAACAATCCAAATGATCTCTGGTGTAAGGTCCTTTATAGCAAGTATGAAAGGAACAAAGACCTTAGGATAACCATAAACTCTCAAACTTATGACTCTCCTTTGTGGAAAGCTCTAACAGGTGTCTGGGAACAATTTCAGCAGAACATTGTGTGGCAGTTGGGTGATGGAAATAATATCAATTTTTGGCTGGATAAATGGACCCCTAGCGGGACTTCTCTTATCTCCATCACTAATCAAACTTATATCGACACGACCATCTCTATGAGGGATGTGGTAACCGCTTCAGGAGATTGGAATCATAATTTTCTTACTTCCAACTTACCATCTACCTTTGCTTTTCAGGTTATTGCTCTTCCCGCACCTAAGGAAACTGACGGAAAGGACAATATTGGATGGGGAGGAACCAACACTAGAAATTTCACACTTCAAAGTGCTTATGAATCTTGTAACAATAAAGCTCAACCCATCGAGGGAGATTGGAAGGCCTTGTGGAATTGGAAAGGCCCTCATAGAATTCAAACTTTTATGTGGATGGCAGCTCATGAGAGGCTGCTCACTAATTATCGTAGGAGCAAATGGGGTGTTGGAGCTTCTCCAACGTGCTCTGGATGCGATCGAGACATTAAAACTATTATTCATGTTTTGCGAGATTGCCCCATAGCAACCCAAACATGGATAAGGCTGGTCCCTTCAAATCAAATATCTAATTTTTTTTCTCCTCTTAATTGCAGGGATTGGATCTTCAGAAACATCAACCAACAATTGTATGACACTCAGGGTAAAAAGTGGAAGACAATTTTCATGGTGGCATGTTGGTACATGTGTATGTGGAGGAACAAAACGATTTTCGAGGAAGATTTCCAGCGTCCGATGAATACGACTTATACTATTCTCAAGATGGCTGAAGACATTGATAACTACACTCATCATCCTTTGAATCCTCGCCAATGTGACACTATTTTCATTGGCTGGAAAAAACCTCAAGAAGGGTGCGTTAAACTTAATTGTGATGGAGCATACAATGATTCTTTGGGTCTAGCTGGTTGTGGTGGTCTCTTTCGGAACTCAGATGGCAGATGGCTTAAAGGATACTCTCACAAAATTGGAACTTGTGACGCTCTATGCGCTGAAATGTGGGGTATGTACTTGGGAATGCAACTAGCTTGGAGATATAATTTTCACCATCTTCAAGTGGAAAGCGACTCAAAAAGTCTAATTGATAAGATCACCGGAAAAGTAAAATTCAATGGCAGTCCGCCCACCTTGATTCGTCATATACAAAAGCTTTTAAAATTGAACTGGCAGGTGCATTTCAATCACACTTTGCGGGAAGGAAATCGAAGTGCTGATTGGCTGGCCAATTTTAGTTTTTCTTTGGATTCGTTTAATACTTATGTTATGGAGACCCCTCCGAGTGTAATCTCTAGTCTCCTTTTTGATGATTTTTTTGGGGCTTGCATGCCTAGGAATATTTATGTAACTCTGTAGATCTCTGTATCTTTTTTGGGCGTTAGCCCTCTTTTATCACACAAAAAAAAAATCAATAACGAAGAGGGTCATCGTGGTGGCGAGAGATAGCGAGGATTAGGGAGGGTGTTGGTGAGTCAGGAGGGAGATGGTTTGGGGAGCATGTGGTTAGGAGGGTTGGGGATGGCTCTGATACTATCTTTTGGACAGATCCCTGGTTGGATGAGACTCCTTTGTGTGAGCGATTTGGTCGTCTTTACGTCTTGTCAGAGACCAAGTCGTTTACGGTGGCCGAGATGTTCACTCTAGGTTGGGGGTTAGATGGGGCAGCGTGGGTGTGGCGGAGGCTGTTGAGGGCTTGGGAGGAGGAGATGTTGGGGGAGTGTCAGAGTTTACTTTCTAACATGTCATTGCAGGCACATATTACAAACAGGTGGCAGTGGCAGCCAGATCCTGATATAGGTTATAGTGTTCGGGGAGCTTATGAGCTTTTGACTACCATTGATTCAGTTACTATAGATGATGCGGATCACCTCATTTGGCATTCTCAGGTCCCTTTGAAGGTCTCCATCTGTGCGTGGCGCTTATTGCGGGACAGGTTGCCTACAAAGTCAAACCTGATTTCTCGAGGCATTCTGTCTTCTGCAGCACATTTATGCATTTCTGGATGTGGGGAAGCAGAGTCAGCTTATCACTTATTCATCTCATGCCGCTGTTTTGGTTCCCTTTGGGCTTTAGTGTGCACTTGGATTGGCATCCCATCGACGAGTTCTACTTCTATTCGGGATCATTTCGTTCAGTTCACTTATTCAGCTGGTGGATCTCGAGCACGTCGGTCTTTTCTGCAGCTTGTTTGGCTCGCTAGCGTGTGGGTTATTTGGACAGAAAGAAATCATAGATTGTTTACAGGCTCAATTAGTACTCCTCTTCAGATGATGGACAAGATCAAGCTTTTTTCCTATAGGTGGTTGAAGATGACGAGTGTTACTCTAGTTTCAAACTACCATAGTTTGTGGTCTAGTCCCTTGTTATGTTTGAGTCTTGTATGATTTTGATTGTGTATTTCTTTCTTGGTCTCACTGTAAACTTTGGTAGTCTATCTTGGCACACCTTGTGCTGAGGAGGCTGTTTTGTTAATATATATATATATATTTTTTTTAGACCTAGTTGGGTCTAAATTAGCAAAGTGCACCTTTTCAGTTGGACCAAAATACCAATTCTTTTTAATTAATTAACCAAATTACCATCAATGGACGCGGATCCAGTGTCTCGCGCGTACCGCAGGACCATGGTTACAGGCCGTTAATTTCCATCAGACAGCCAAGATCTGATCTCATCAAGACTGTCTGATCAATCAGACAGCCCATATCATCCGAATCCATCAGATTCCAGCGCGTGCACCACACTGGATTACACCCTGGAGAGAGAAGAATCTACTTTTTATAAGCAGGACACGTGTCGCTGTCTGATTGGCTGGGCGTGATTTTTTTCCATTTAATACTTTGAACTCAATTATTTCGTTGTAAATTAATTTTTTATTTTTATTTTTATACCAAAATTCATAATTTTTTTTTCTCTACAAATAGAGACTTGGTTCGTTTGATTTGGACACAGAAAAAAAAACTCAATTTTTCACTACCTTAATCTCATTTTTCACTGCCTTACATCAACTCACTGAAATCATTCTACCAGGAAAATGGTTTCAGAGTACAAATCTCTGAAACCATTCTACCAGCTAAATGGTTTCAGAAGCAAACACAATTAATAAATTACTCACTGAAACCATTCTACCAGTAAAATAGTTTCAGAGTACAACTATGTGCAACAATTCTACAAGCTAAATGGTTTCAGAAGCAAATAACTAATAATCAACTTATTGAAACCATTCTACCAGCAAAATAGTTTCAGATTACAACTCTCTGAAACCATTGTACCAGATAAATGGTTTCAGAAGCAAACACAATTAATAAATTACTCATTGAAACCATTCTACCAGTAAAATGGTTTCAGAATACAACTATGTGCAACCATTCTACCAGTAAAATGGTTTCAGAAGCAAACATTAGTTTTTAATTACCGTTTTATCTCATTTAATTAACTAAAAATAGTTTCAGGTCTCCAAAAATTTCATAAAATATACCAAAAGTTCCAGAATATTATCTACTATTTTCCTGGTATAATGGTTTCAGTGAGTTGGTTGAGTGGTGCGTGTTAAATTACAACACACAAGTAACGTATTTAGTAGACAAAAAATGAGATTAAGGTAGTGAAAAATTGCATTTTTTTTTCGGTGTCCAAATCAAACGAACCAAGTCTCTATTTGTAGAAAAAAAAAATTATGAATTTTGGTATAAAATAAAAAAAATAAAAAATTAATTTACAACGAAATAATTGAGTTCAAAGTATTAAATGAACAAAAATCACGTCCAGCCAACCATTGTGTGACAGTCTTGATGAGATCAGATCTTGGCTGTCTGATGGAAATCAACGGTCTGTAACCATGGTCCTTCGGTACGCGCGCGACACTGGATCCGCGTCTATTAATGGGTATTTTGGTTAATTAATTAAAAAGAATGGGTATTTTGGTCCAATTGAAAAGGTGCACCTTGCTAACTTAGACCTAACTAGTGTCTAAGTTAGAAAACCCCTATATATATATATATATAGGCAAAGTCTATGGTGCACAAGTGTCTTAAGTTGTGCACCATGCACAAGTCACCAAAAACACTATAACGAATACGAATTTTACAAAATCCACCGTTGGATAGAAAATTTATATCGTATAGATCATCCATAAATTTTTTTAAAAAAATTGAAAATCATTTGATATGTTATTGAGACCCGTCAAAATTAACGGTTTATGGATTTTTATTCAATACCGTTAATCTTGATGGGTCTCAATAACATATCAAATGATTTTCAAAAAAATTTAAAAAATTTATGGATGATCTAAACGATATAAACTTTCCATTCAACGGTGGATTTTGTAAAATTCGTATTCGTTATAAAAATATCGAAGACTTGTACACCATGCATCACTTAATCAAGTGGTGCATGTTAGACAAAGCCATATATATATATATATATATATATATATATATATATATATATATATATATATATATATATATATATATATATATATATATATATATATATATATATATATATATATATATATATATATATCATTTTAGCTTTTTCAAAAAAAATATGATATTTTCCCAAATTTTTTTTTGAACGTAAATGATATTTTCCCAAATTTATTTCCCAAATATTATGACTTTGTTCGTCGTGCATGCACCAAGGTATTTTCATTTATTTTTCAATTCTAGTTGATTGATATATCTCTTTCCTTTTAATATATTATTATTATAGCTTAGGGTTTAAAGCCTTTGAGTTGGGGATTTTTAGGATGCGAGAGAATTTGAGTGTGTTGTGATGAAATTAAACCCTCAATGACATTCATTTTCTGTCCACCCATGTTTGATTTTAATTTTCTCAGGCTTGTGTTCATAAGTATGTTAGGATATTTCGTATTATGTTTCTATCATGTTGTTCATTGATTTGTGTGTTTGAGATATTTTATATGGTTGCTAGCTATCTTACATTCCTATGATTGATACCTTGTGTGTCTTGTTTCAAATTGATGATACCTTGTGTGACTTATATAGTATAGTATAGTATAAGATATAGAATTCAAAACTTTGATTAAATAGCTAAGTGGTCCCTAGACATCCAAGTGCTAGGAATTGGGTTAAGGAATCAAATGAAGCTATGATGTACGGGTACTCCATTTGAGGGAGAGTACCAGTACCGGGTACGTACCCTACCCGTATCTTAATTTTCGCCCATACACGTACAGTTTTTCTAAAAATGGCGTACCCAGTACTGGTACCTGTATCGTACCCGCACCTAGGCAACGTTGAATGAAGGTGATCGATCATTAGGCTTATATAATAATTTTGGGTACTGCCAGATTAGGAGGACAAGAAAGAAGTTCCTTCCCACTGCCATGAGGAAGACAAGAAAGAAGACGGGGAGGGAACCACCATAATTAGGAGGACGAGCAAAACCGTGATAGGGATGCTGGCTGGAAGGTCATAATACTCCTATTGGTAAGGGGTAAGTTTCATTTTAAAATCATTAACTTATCAATTTTAGTTTTAGTGTATTTGCAGTTTAGTTTTTAAAACAAAATTAGGGCAGTTTAATTGATATTGGAAAAGCATAAACAAAATAGAACAATACGAACGTGGACACGCATCTAAAATTGGAACTTATAAAAGAGATAGTTTATTTTGTAGCACTCAGAACTACAGACTTGATGCTTTTGGTTATGGTCTAGTTGTAGAAGACGATACATCTGCTTCTACACGCGTCTTGCAAGTTTCCTTATTAGCATGGTACTATTGTAGGTATACATGATCATGTATCTTGGTTAGTGTATGTAGCTATCTTACATGGATAATTAAAGTAGGTACTACTATATGTGGTTTGAGTTCTCGTAGTGTTATTTTTTTTCTATAAATGTGATTCCTTAGTTCCACAATTTGAAGATCATGACATCTCCATTTATTCGCCTTGTTACCTTTTACTTTTGTTTCCGTTTGAGCTATATGAATTACTTTATTATTGTCAATTCCCTTTTGTTGTCTCTTGTTTGTTTGGTTTGGTCATTTATTCATTCATTCATTCATTTCTCTACTTTGTTTACTCACACAAATAGTGATTGGATTTAACTAAAGAAAGAATAATTTCTCATTTTACGCTGCTGTTTTTGTAAGTCCGCTTCCTTTTCGTAAGTCCGTTGCTCCTTTTCTGTCTCTTTTCTATGTTTTGTTTTTTGTTGTTGTTTGATTTGGTGGTTGGGCTCCGGTTGTGCTGGTTGTGTGCTGTTTGTAATTGATTCGATTGCACGGTTGTTGTTTCTTTTCCCGCTTTAGCATTTTTGTATACCTTTCTTTCTCTTATATGATTTGCTTTTGTTGGGTGCTGTTTGTGATGGTTTCACAGTGCCCATGTGTAAATGTGAATGGGCTAATACCACAAACCCAAGAGGCATTAAGACACAGTTATCTCATGCAAATGCATTTTTTACGCGTGTGTAAAAGTTCTGATTTCATTTGATAACAATTGATGAACCATCATCACACTAAGTAATCCATGCATATATGAGAGATATTAGACTTGTTTTGGACGTTTTTAAGTGAATAAATAAGAGAAATCGACACATAAATGGGAGTAACTTGAGATCCAAGAAAACCAGAAAAATTGTGAAACAGGGGATTTTGAACTACGCCGGGGGCGTGAGGCCTTCACGCGCGGCGTAATTATTGTTCAGCAATGGAGTATTTTTCCCTGTCAATTACGCGCTGCGTGATGCTCTATCACGCGCGGCGTAATTCCATCTCCAAGAAGCTGTGAATTATCCGTTGATCAAGCGCGGCGTGAGTCTGGACTACGCGCCGCGTGATGACAATGTTACACTACGCTGAGGGCGTGAAGAAGACTAAGCGCGGCGTAATTGTGGAAGATTGGAACCCTGAGTTTATCTGGAGACCACGCGCGGCATGGGAGGTTATGCCGCGCAGCGTAGTTGGTCAAGGAGCAACCACGCGCAGCGTGATGGATCTAACGTGCGGCGTGGTTGCGATTTGTATATAATGTTTCTCAGAATTTTGAAAAAGGTTCGGATTTTGGAGGCAAAATAGTGACTGAAAGGCTGAAGCATTGGTTTTCTCTGCAAGTTCCTGTGATTTTGAAGTGGGGATTGATCAGTATCAAGACATCCAACACCATGGAAGAAGTTTCAAGGAAGTTGGAGCTGAAGATTGATCAAAGATTTATGGGAAACTAAGTCCCTAGTGAGGTTGGTTCTGGACTTCTGGTTTGGAAGCTAAGCTATGTAAACTCTATGTGATTTCCTTATTGTAACGAATTTCTCTTGTAATGCTATACAATGAATTTCGAGTTTAAAGCCTTCTTACAATTGATCATTGTTTAGATTGATTCTTGATTTTGATTATGTATGAAATATGAATTGGAATCTGATATGAATTCATTGTGCACTAGTTGATTCTTTTGAGAATTTGGATGAATTAGTGTAATTAGGAATTAACGAACCGTATTGACTTCTTTACTTGTAATTTCCACCAAGAGATTGGGAAATCACAAGTAAGGGATAGGGCGAATTCATCAAGAGATTGAAGTTCGTCACAAGGTTAATTCAATTGTAGCATTGAGAAATTCGTTGCGTTGTGGTAAAATTACATGCCGTTTGCACCGTTTAGCATACCAAAACATCTTACAAACTGAATTTCAAAGAATTTTCCCAATTATGTGTCTTAATACCTTAATGTGTCCGGATATGATTGAATTGATCGAATTACCACAATCCTCGTGGATCGATATTTTAATTACTACTTGAACGACAATCGTGCACTTGCGAAAAAGTCATCAACAATGTAGGAGAATGAACGAAAAAATGCAGCAAATCGGAGAAAGCTAAAGATGAATTATTCACTAGGAACCAAGTTGATTGCAAGGACACAAGATGAGTTGGTATGATTCACTTAATCTATTATTTATTGTATACATAATTAATTGGTATAAGGAGTATGGGTTCACAGGCATAGGCATATTGGCATAAGGATTATGGGTTCTACTGATAACAATTTAATTTTGTTGCATTTCAAGGTTAATTGTCTAATTACAATTGTAATTTTGTTGCTTTGTCATAGCATAAAGTGTAATTCTAGCCAATAAACTATCTTTGACAAAAAAAAAAACTCCACAGTATTAGAATACACTTCAAATAAATAGTGTTTATGTAGCATCCCTAAAATGTCTTTTTTTTATGTGTTTGCCTAAATACCATTTATTTAATGTTATGTCTATACACTGGCGGATCCATAGCCCGGCCAGCCCGGGCATTTGCCCATGTTCTGGTAAAAATAATTGGTATTTTTGGGGTTAGTTTAGGGCAAAACTGATATTTTTCAGTGCAAAACCAAGATTTTGCCCATACTTTATAAATTTTCTAGCTCCGCCACTATATTTACATAAGACTTTTTTTTTGAAACGGTATGTCTATAGAAGACTTGCTTATGTGCATAACTAAAATAGTCTTATAGTATAATAAGAAAAAGGCTTAATTAATAAAATGGTCTCTTAAAGATATTTTTGGTTTCATATTGGTCCCTTAAAGAAAAAAAAAGATCTAAATAGGTCCCTTAAAGAAAAAAAAGGTCCTAATAGGTCCCTTAAAGACATATCCGTTAATCAGTTTGGTCCTATTTAGACCTCTTTTTAGGGACCAAACTGATTAACGGAGATGTCTTTAAGGGACCTATTCGGACTTTTTTTTCTTTAAGGGACCTATTTGGACCTTTTTTTCTTTAAGGGACCAATCTGAAACCAAAAATGTCTTTAAGGGACAATTTTATTAATTAAGCCTAAGAAAAATGTCTTATACTATTCACAAATTTATTTTTCTTCGTATCTCATTTAATTTAATGGTAAAATTATTGGTGCACGGATGTAAGAGTATTGTTAGTGTTTTCCTATGAAAAAAGATAACAAATAAATAAACATTTTCCGAAAACAGTCCCAAGTTTTAAAAGATATATTCTATAATTCTATCACAAATCATTAGATAATTGTTAAGAAAACGGAAACTGAAACTAATAACGTAGAAAATAGCAATTACATATAATTTGTGATTAAAAAATGTTTTATATTATATCTAAATTCAAATATCATGATTCATGGGAATAAAGGAACAAGGGGATGCTTCCAAAGTATAAGATAACGTGTGCATTAAAATTGACCAAGATATATTTCTTTATTTTCTTTTTAACCGCAAGAATAAGGTCTTGATTTTGATTAACAATGCAGTTACATCCGTCATTTTAATTCTCGCCTCAGGTGAATCTGCACAACAACTCAAAGCTAAGGCTAAAATTTCATGAAGTTCTTTCTAATGTTGTGAGACTAAATTGTAATCCACAACTTCCATAACTGAATTGACCATTGATTTGCTAATCCAAGTTTTCAAGGTTAATTCTCTTCCGGAAACATTTCACTTGTTGGCTTCTTTCCAATGAACATTTCCATTAGCATTATCCCATAATTGTACACATCTCCTTTAACTGAAATGACTCCTGTAGATCCATACTCTGTATGCAAATGTTAATCATTAATATAAATTTGTTTTTCACCATTCAGTCAACATATTTCATTACATTTTATTTAATTCAATTGTGAGACTTATTAATTCAATCGTAAAAACAAGTTTGTATATGGTTTAAGATTTGACTCACTTGAAGAAATTCATTTATCAAATAACTTACATACTTGACTTGAAGATATATCAGGTTATTGGCGGTTAGAGCTGAGTATATAAGTCAATGTTCGCAGGCCGATCGGTTTAATTTACAGCCCACACGGACTTATGATTAAGTTTTTTTGGTCGGTTTATATTTTTGTCAGTGTGGGTTGAACTGTCAAAATCGTGGATTAGACGGATTAAATATGTGGGTTGGCCCATTTAACCTATCTTTTTATTTTTTACATATATTAATTACATTTTTATCATTTTATAAATTCTAATTTCACCCATGTCCAAATCCAATACTAAGCCTTTTCCTATATAAAAAGTTTAAACATTAAATATAAAAAGAGAACAACGCATTCTTCTTTTTACCTTCACCTTGAGACAACAACTCATTAGACATGTTCTTCTCATCTTTTATTTAGTCTTAGATAGATACCATGTAAATTTATATATTATTGCATGCATGCTTATTTATTTTTTAAAAGGTCATGCTTGCAATTTGAATGCATACTTATAATCTTTCTCACTGATCTCTTTTTCTTTATCTTGTTATTTTTTATGATTGAGTAAAATAATAGCGTTATATACAAGAGTATTAGACTCATAAAAATGTCACATATTAAATTTTTTATTGTAAAATTATACTGCAGATTATTTATCTTATTTTTTGTAACACTTTGTTGTTTTTTTTTTGTAACATTTTGGTCGTTTATATTTTATTTGTAACATTTTGATCCTTTATCTTTTTTATTTGTAACACTTTAGTCCTTTTTTTAACACTTTGGTCCTTATCTTATTTACTTATAAAAAATAAAGGACCTAAATGTTACAAATAAAAAATAATAAGGACCATAGTGTTACAAAAAAAAAGACCAAAGTGTTACAAAAAAAAAAGATAAAGGACCAAAGTGTTAAAAAAAAATAAAAATAAAAGATCTGCAGCGTAATTTTGCCTTTTTTATTTATTACTTATGAGATAAAATTATTAACAGTAATCGTTTTCTTAAGCTTTTAAAAAGGAAGAATTTTTATAATATCAATATTTTTGTTTTTTTTTTAAAAGTGATTTTTTTTCGTAATAGTCTGCGGGTCAACCGTGTAACCCGTGGACTAATGCAGACCGACTCAAACCAACTTATCATAATTCGTTTTAATTTGTTGACGGGCTAGCCCGACTCGTTTAAAGTGTAGTTTTATGCAGGGCGGATTAAATGAGGCGAGCTAGCGCATGTACCCGACTCTATGGGCAGTTACCACTTATTTTCATGGGAATGTAAAATTCCCCATCCTTTAACACGAGAGTAAAAAGTGGAAAAACCATGTGTAGATTGTATTTCTAAGAATAAAAAGTTCTTGGGCATAATTTATAAAAACTTGAAACAAACATAAAAATGAAAGATTTTCAAAGTCACATTCCTTGAAATAAATTTGTAATCCAAGAAAGAACCACTCCATAAAAGTTTGGATAATTTGCTAACAAGCTTTGTTGGAATAAAGTTCACATTGGTGTGTGAATTGAAAATAAAATTGAGTCTCTTATCGGGTATTATTGTGATTTATTTTCCATTAATTTGTAACGGTTAAGTTGATGGGAGAATAACTCTATTTTATGGCTATACTAAGACAACTTGCCATAGTTTTCGATGTTCTTTTTTAGTCGATACCAATATATATATCATTGAACAATGAGTAGATTCCTTGAAATATATAAAAAATGAGATACAAGCATGGCTACAAAATTTAAGCCAGCCATCTCTCATAATAAAGATGTATAAACAACAAGCACTATTTTTTCACCAATGGATTTCATGTTATCATGGCTGAAAAATAGGTTAGCTAATAGCAAGCTTCCTCTAGGATCATGACAATAATTGGTTCATTCACAAGACACAACAAAATAACTTGCTAAACGATCAAGTAGATTTCCACATATGTCATTGGAAACTTGTTCCTTTTAATAGTCTTTTCAATGTGGTTGTGGATATGGTGCTTCCGACTTGATACTACTCTCTTTACTCTGCTCATACATTCAATTGTAGGAATGTTACACCTAGTAGTGAGGTTAGTTACATCTTTATATTTTCTAATACTCATGATTCATTCTCTAATTATTCAATTTCGGGATTGCAATTCAATTGTAGCGATAATTGATTTGATTTGCTTATTAACTGAGAATGAACCTGCCTATTAGTAGCTTCTACAGTAATTTAACTTTAGAGTTTAGATGATACATCTATCGTGGATAAATATGATAAGTGAATGAACTTTTTAGACTCATTATTTGGTTTCTTTAGTTGGATATACAAATCATGATGATTTGCATTAATTTTTATACCTAATGAATTGTTTAGACAAGAACAAATCTTTATCTTGTTAATCGTAAGCATGCGACCTTTTTATACTAATACTTGTATTAGTATTAATTTGGTTAAGAGTGATCAAAGTATCACTAGTTCCTTTAAATAAAGAATGGTCTTAGTACCATTATCCCTTTGATTTGAGAATGATCTTAGTATCATTTTGGAATGACCTCATTGTCATTATATTGATTGATATTGAATCATCAATACATGTGGTATTGTAGTACCACATGTGGTATCGTAGTACCGTTGATTCATAGATTGATGTCGTAGCATCAATTTGAGTGGTATTGTAGTATCACTGAATCACCGATGAATCATAGATTGATGTTGTAGCATCAATTCGAGTGGTATTGTAGTACCATTCAAGAAGGTGTATTCTTTGACCGATTTCTATAGTGCAGTAGCATATCGGTATACAGTTGTAACTAGGCTGTTTTATCCTGGGGACGGCGTGGTTGATAGTCTGCTTGCACAATTTTGGGCAGTGCCACGAAACGTCTTAAAGAGAGCGACCTAGTCCGCGACTCAACCCAATAATCTCTTTGGTGGTTGTAAAAATTATTTTTTAACGGTTTTTTAAATCCGAAAACAACAAGCTTCTATGCTCTTTCAATATATGTTGCCTACCTCAGTAAGGTTTTTGGTTCTATCCATAATGACGTTTACCACTAGTAAACAATGTAGTTCAATAGCAACGGTATATCACTGGTCAAAATTTATGGTCATATAACTACCGATGACTTTTTAGATAATGGCATGCTAACATATATCCTAAGATCACATATTAAAGTATTTAAATATTGAGTTTTCGTGAACTTAGCTTAGATGGTAACGACATCGTATTTTATATGCAAGAATCGAGGTCCGAATTCCGGACATCCCACGTATCCATCATAAGGGTAAAATTTGTAGTTACCAGGCTACCTGATAAAATAAAGCTAAACATAAAAATTTTACATTTAATAATATAAAAATAATAATATTTAAAAAGTTGAATGAACAAATTTTTTAATTTTTTTTTACATTACTTCCTTTACATATGTATCTTTAAAACACATTTTTGTATTTTTCTTTAGATAATCAGCCCAACCAAACATTTCCTAATTGGGAGTCAGGAAAAAGGGATCAGATGAGGGAGCAGAAATGAGGTGTACTATATTGGAAATTCAAGCTAATCAAAATGGCCAAGATTTTAGGACAGGAGCTAATAAAAGTGGCATAATAAGGTTTACTAATTTATGTATAATATGTCCTTAATTAGTGCGAATAACCTTTTTCCAAAAATATTCGTTGATTCACATTAAAGAAAATAATAATTAACCTCATATATCCTAGCTAATAGCTAGCTATAATAAGTAAATGATGTGCATGAAATACTTCATATAGTTGTCACATTTAAAATTTTCTCTAATCCAAAATAACACAAAATATATCAAAATATGGATTCAGGCATGTCATGGGCTGATCAATGGGACACCAACCCAGACCCTCCAATATCATCAGAGAAAGACAAGAAAAAAAACAAAGATGAATCAAAGGTAAGCAAAATTGGAAAGTCTGTGATGAGCCTCAAATGGGTGAAAGAACTACGTAAGAAAACTCAAAAATGATGAAAATATTGTGATTGCATTTATTATTTATGATGTCACCCTTGTCTATTTGGAATTTAATTTGTTATAATGTAATTGACAACTTGACGTTGGCCTTTTTTTGTGTTAGAAAATTGGCTTATTGAAGCAAATGAAATTCTACCTTCATTTTCTTTGTTTTGTTTTCCAGAATTTATCAATTATTATTTGCAATTTTATGCAGCTATTGCCTTGAATATTGTTAATTACATGATTAATTTTGTTAAACACACAAAGAGACGATAACTAATGAATTATTTTGTTAATATTAATTGTGATTTTTTAAATGTTTTTTGGGTGATACGTCACAGAATGATAGTTTGAGTTTTTTTTTTTTTTTTTTTTTTTTAACATTATAGTTTTTTCATTCATTCATTTTTTCTCGTAACAACAAATCGAACATAGTCATGTGTATGTTAGTATGATCCGGGTTCGATTCCCGGCAACGACGTTTTTTTCCCTTGGTTTTTGTTCCTTACGGTCTAGTTCCCCAAGGTTCTGTTGTATGTGTCTTAGTTATCATATTTGTATAAAAAATAAATTACTAAAAATGGTAACAATATGTATGGTTAGACTTACTTTGAAAAACCTTTTTTTTTTACTCAAATACAATAATATTCATTCTTTCTTTCATTCAAATTTATAGGGAATACATCAATCAAAATCATTACATATTTAATTTCGCTAAAAACTAATAAAGATGAATTTGTAAACAGACTCACAGGATTCGAGTTAATAGGATGAATTCGCATAAAACGGTCTAATGTCTATGATAAAACCTACAATTGTTATGAAAAACTTCAAATGTCCATAATAAGGAAAATGCTGCACACAACGAAAACAAAATTCGTGAAATACAGCGAACATGCACATGCTGCATAAATTTACAATTATATCCTCCCATGTTTTCCACTAAAAGGGATGTTGAAAATTTGAATACAAATTAATTAAAAAGCAACAACAACCTAAATAACAAAAATAGACACACACTCATCAAAATAAATATTTTTTATTTTTTCATGCGTATGTGTTTGTGTCTAAACCCTTCCTTAATGAACGTTGTCTGAGACTTTGAGATCACACTCCCAATAACAATCCGCAACCTATTCGCAAGAACCTTCGCCAAAATTTTGTAAAGGCTTCCAACTAACGAATTCGGCCGAAAGTCATTAAGCCGTTGAGGATTGTCAATCTTCGGGATCAAAGCGATAAAAGTAGAGTTAATGCCTTTTGTCAATTTACCGTTCCGATGAAAATCTGAAATAAAGCGCATGACAATATATTTGAAAATGTTCCTTCTTGTATTGAATTTATTTGATTAATGATAATAGTTAAGTTTGCATTGGTAAAAAAAAAAATTAAGTTCGAAATAATAGTGATAGAGCGTGCGTGGTTTATGAATTCTCCTTAGGATAAATCGTTTGGAAGAACATGAGTTCCATTCTTTTTTGGACTAAAAAACAACAATATTCTTCACTCATTCAAATCTGTAAAGTACATCAATCAAAATCATTACATATTCAAAGTCATTGAAAACTAAAAAGAACGAATATGCGAACAAGTTCACAACACCCGAGTTAATAGCATAAAACAGCCTAATGACAAAGCCTACAATTGATATGACAAAATTCAAATGCACGTAATAGTCATGTATCTGGATCTGTAACGTTTAAAACTCTCAAGTTATTGAATCTGCACTAAATTTGGATTGAAGCAATTATGAACAAAACAAATATCGCACTAAGACATGAAATCAAAATAATTATCATACCAAGACGAGAAGATAAATCAACACAAACACCGTACAAAGATTGAAAATTAAAACTAATAACTTTGCACTACGACGAGAAATCATGAAGAATCAAACTTAAAGGAAACTTAAAAATATATGAAAATCACTTATTTAAGAAAAAAGAAATAAAAAAAAAATCAACAGGATGATTCCGAATCTAAATTGACCCTAAATCACCCCAATTGAGTGGATGAACAAGAAAAGAAACAAAGATAAATTAGGGTTATGATGAGAGTGGCGAATAACCCTTTTTCTTTTACTAGTTTTGTAAATTGAGTTTGTTTCTTCGTAAGAATAATTATTGGCTAGATTTTATTTATCTCCGAAATGTCACGACCTCTTCTGCTAAAAATTGGGGAGTTAACACAAAAAAATTGAGCTCAAGTGATCAATGAACTTTAATACATGAATAAAACAATTATTGCTAAAACTACACCTGTGAGGATAAATTTTTTTTTCCACTACCAGTTTAATCTGGTTCGAGGATCAGTTCTGACATCAAGTGATTTCAACCCATCCGATCGTAATTACGGAGGATCGAACCATAATCCTTCCTACCAAGTTCAACGCCAATCATCATTAAAATTGGCGAGATTAACTCTGTTTGCGGTTGCAGGGATAATTATTGGTAAAAAAATAACAATAAATGCATTAAATATTATTGCGTGTCTTCTTACTATATTTCCGGAATTTCAAAATTTACGTCATAATCTCCTCATTTCATTTTCCGCCCAATACAAAATCTCCCTTCGCGCTCGCCAAAGGAGAGAAAGCAAAGACAAAACAACACACACACACAGCTGGGAAAATGACGGAAAACGAAGGAAAACGTGAGAAAATGGAAAACACCAAGAAAACCAGAGGCATCATCGCCTTCACCGGAACTGCCGCAGTGCTCGCAATCGCCGTTAACCTCGTTATCACCGCCATCAAACACCAGAAGCAAAAAAATGCAAAGAAGATAGGTACTTACTCAGATTTTCTTTCACTTTATGCATTTGTGTTGTTAATTCATTCAGAAACTGTTAAGAATTGAGATTGCTTTACTGAATTTACTTGTTTGAAATTTGTAGATCTTGTTGGTTCTAAGGTTCGTGTTAACCTATCTGCATCTCAGATTGTTAAATTAGCAAACCAAATCATTGCTAAGTCAAATGAGGTTCATAATTCCGTTGCATCCGTGCCTCTCGATAAGGTATTATCATCGATTAATGCCTCACTGATTTCGACATTTTTGTTAATTTTTGCTGAATTGAAGATTCATAATAACCTACAGTAGTTCTTTATCTGCAAAATGATTTTTGAAATGCTGAAATCTTTAATTCATGGTGAAATTTTTCAATTGGAATTGTTGTTTTTAGTTATTTTGAAATTTGTTCTTGCTGTTTGTTTGTATTTAATTTTCCCTCATTTTTTGTGCTGTTTCCTTATGTGGATTTTGTTACTTGTGTTGGTAAATACTGTAGGTTACATATGCAAATGTTATATCGCCTCTAGCAGAACTTCAAGCGCAGCAATTTCCATTGATTCAATCTTGTTTGTTGCCTAAGTTGGTATCTACACGGGAGGATGTGCGTAAAGCAAGTGCAGAAGCGGAGCGAAGAATTGATGCTCATCTTGACATATGCAGGTTCGCTGCCATTGATTTTTAGTTTCTCACACTGTTTGTGATTTTTGTCATTATGCACTTTTGGTGTCGCAAAAATGTCTTAAAAGCTGAGGGATTAACATGGGTCGAGTTTGACAATGATTGTTTATTGCCTACTGTCACTGGGTTCTAAGTTTGCTGGATTGTGTGGTGTTTATTTTTCTTTTGAAGATCACATGTCTTTCACTTGATGGATTAAAAAACTAAATAATGTGTTATTTCCTTGCAAGCGGAACAGCAAACGTGAAGACATATATCTTGTCGTTAAATCATTTGCAGTGAGGGGGGACTGGATAAATGCTGAAACCAAAAGCTTTGTTCAAATTCTGGTAAGAGCTAAATAGTTGTTTGGATGAGTCCTTTTCTTTCTTTCTTTTTTTGGATTTTTTTGAAAAACTAATGAATCAATTGGTTACTGTTTGTATATACACTGTATTGTATATGTATTGCTAAAGTGATTGTTGAGCTGCATCATATGTTAATTTAATTGCTTATTAAAAAAAGGCTAATTTAGTTATCCACGACAACCATGAAATCCAGATGTTGATTCTTTCCTAATCAGTGACAGGTGAGAGATTTTGAGCGAAATGGATTGAACCTCAGTGCAAGCAAAAGAGAAGAGTTGCTGCGTATAAAAGCTCAGATTGATGAGTTAAGCATTATATATATCCAAAATCTCAATGATGCTAGCGCATTTCTTCCCTTCAATGAGGCAGAGTTAGCAGGATTACCTCCAGAGTTTCTCAAGGTTCGATATATCCTTCTCCCATCAATCCACTTGACAAGTGTATTCATGTTTCTGAAAAAATTGCTTTCCCCTTTTGCACTGGGGCCCAAGACAACTATTAAATGCTTGCATGCTAGGTTTTAAATAGCGGTCGCGTCACGGTCACGGTCGCGTCAAGGATTTCGCGATTTCGGCTGTTACGGCTGTTGCGTTGTGAAATACGGTCATCGCGGTGTGAATAAATCATAATATCGCACAAATCTTATTAAAATTATTTGTACTATGATATTTGTATAACAACTTAAATATGAGATAAATGTAAAGTTTTGAACTTGGAAAGAGTTAAAAAGATACAACACTTTATAATTTATGTTCATATTTGTATCAAAAATGTGATTTTTATGCATTTCTATTGGAAAAAATAGAAATCTCTATCTATTAGCATTTTGTCGCGGCCGTATTGCGTTTCTTTGCGGCTGTATCGGTGTTTCGTCGCGGCCGTAACGGCGTTTCGGCGTGATTTTTTTTCACCATATAAAAACGGTGAAAAACGGTAACGCTAGGCCCCAATACCTTTTTGTCGCGGCCGTTTTCGCGGTAACGGACCTTTATTTAAAACCTATGTAAACTACTTTTTTAACTTCAAATTTATGGCTTATATTATTTTAAATCTAAATCCATTGTAGTCTACTATTTGTTGAAATATAAATTGCACAATTGAGTTGAGTCACAAAATTCTTTTGTGAGTGGGCTGGGAATGATTGCTTTCTCCTTGGACTGTGAATTCCTAAGTGGTATGTGGAAGCATTCTGCTGTATTTGTGTTTGGGACAAAATAGTGGAAGTAATGGGAAGGGAATGGACATCCATAATATATTACTCGAGTCATGTGTTTTGGGGGTCCTCTATTTAAGAGGTGGATGTGGCATTGAATAACCTGACCCACAATTTTCCTCCCTCAGAGTTGAATGTTTCCTCCAAATCATCCTTTTGCACGAAAAAAGCAAACCAATAAATTGATTTCTGTTCAATTCCACTTTATTCTGTGTCCTAAACTAATGGGACAATGTATATTCAATTTTGTTTGACTATATAAAAATCTGACAAGAAGATAACTGCCTTTTCTCTCCTTTCGATTGAAAACCACTTCATCCCATTCCAATCTAAAATCCCAATATAGGCCTAATTATGAACTTATATGACTATGAAAAGAAGAGTTCAAAGGAATAGAATTTTGAGTAATTGAAAGAATAAATAAGAGGCAGTGTAGATATTAAGATCAAGAATTTTTTTAACTGATTGGATTACCTAAGGGCATGCTAAGTGCACAACAGACTGGTTTTCTCTCCTTGTCTTGTGCAGATTGATTAGGCTATTACTCCGGATAAACCTTCATGCATGGCTTTCTATGTAGCCTAATTACTGCTTTTACATTTCCTTCAGTTAACCATTTTTGTTTTCTAGTTATTATATACTTTAAGAATAAATATTTTCTCCACAGGGTTTAGATAAATCTGATAATGGACAATTGAAGATCTCGTTGAGAAGCCATCACGTCACAGCTGTACTTGAATTTTGCAAGGTATGGTGAATGGCGTATTAGCTAATAGTTTCTTATTTATTAGTATGTGCCATGTTGTCAATGTGATTAAGGTTGTTCTGGCACCATTTTTTTTAATAGCCAAATATTATTAATAAACCAAATTGTGTACAAGAAGTACCAAAGAGGTATAACAAGAGGAACAGAATACATGTTTTAAGGTAACACCCCAAGTCAGGCTAGACCAACTAAACTACCCTCTAATATCGAAACAATAGGAAAGGCTGATAATTAAAAGAAGCCAAAATCCATTGTATTCTCCTTAATAAAATACTATTGTTGTTTGTAAGGGTTTGTGTTTTAAAATTTTGAAATGGCTGTGTCCAATACTTTCCAAGGGAATTTGACTTGGAAGTTATAGATCAGGAAGCTGGAATGACTACCTTCACTTTGTGATTTTTTATTTAAAAAATAATCTTTTAAGAAGAGCTGTTTCATCTTTTTGTCAGAATGAATGTTTAGATTCTCATGTAGGCTGCAAAGTTAAATGATTAATTGTGGTTCTTACTTTGCAATCTTATTATTGATTATTGATACTGTTGTGAATTCGTCAATAAAATCACACCAATAAAAGAACTTGATGTGTGGAGCAATAGAACGGCAACCAATAATTAAGTGGAATAAGCAATAATAATAATAACCGATAAACAAGATAAAGGAGAAGAAAGAACACAATATTTGTTTACCCAGTTCGGTCCAATAATGACCTAGTCTGGGGGAGAGAGCAGCCCCTCCGTTCCACTATATCAAACGAGTAACTTTACAAAGAGTTCCAATTGAGTTACAAGAATTAATCCTAATTCTACCCAAATCCCGAATCTCTTCCTGTGGCCAAGAGACTCAATTTGATAAGTGTTTCCCAAGGTGTACCACAAAGATAGTTCTCCCACCCTAGAGTTATACCAAGAGAAAACCTTTTTTTCCTCTCTAAAACCCTAGCCCTTGTTTGGTGGCAAACCCTAATCCTTGCCTCTACATCTCTACTCTCTTGAGTTGCTCTCTTTCTCTCTTTTATCTTGACATCAGCCTGGAGAGGCACACAATTATTATTCTTATCAGAAAAGTATCCTTCTCTTCTTGGTACATTTTTGTGTATGTTGTTTAAGGAAACTGTACTGACAAAGTCTATAATTCTATGAACCTATATTGATCACATGAAGGTAGGAACTACAAGAAGGATGGTATCACGGGCGTATGGAAATCGATGTGGAGAGGCCAATCTTTCTATTTTAGAAAGTCTGGTAATTTTCATTATGACATTATTCTTTAAGAATTTCAGTTATTATTAATTTTTTTTTTTGGTCAAGAGAATTTCAGTTATTTACTACTATCAAATATTGCTGTTGTATTTTTGAGATATAAATATACAAGTTATCTTGTAATTGGACCTTGTAACAGGCCATTGACCTGCTAGTAGCAACCTATTATTATTGTACTTAAACTACTAATTAGAGTTTGGGAAAGAGATAATAGTCCCAATTTAATTTTGTCGTTCTATATTTTCACACAACTTACCAATGATAAGGCAATTGAATTTATTAGACTTTAATGAATTCATTTCAGTTTCCAATTTGTATACGATTATTAGTTTATTACAAATGGTTTTGCAGGTTAGTATATAGCATAAAAATTTGAACCGTTTACGGGGTCCGTTTGAGCATCTTTCATTTAGTGTTATATTATTCTTGATTTTGCATTGATTCTGGATGTGTTTGCAGTTGCACTCTGCTGCCAAATTTATTTCATAATTTGTTTATGTTGATATTCCATTGGCATGATTCAGGTGCAACAGCGTCATAAATATGCTCGTTTACTAGGCTATTCGTGCTATGCCGAGTATGCTGTCGATGTTAGAATGGCAAAATCACCAACAAAGGTTTGTAATTTTTTTTGTAGAGATGCATACTGTTTTTCCCATCAGAGACTAGAAATTTAGTTAGATATAACATGAGTTGCATCTCTTTTGAGTTTTCTTAGTCAATAGAAGAGGATTTCATCTGAACTTCTATTTTTAAGTTGTTTTTTTATATATTTGTCCGGGCAAAGAAGGAAGTAAATTCAACAATGTATCATCCCATCAAGCCCATCAAAGCACACACTTGCTTTTATTTCCTCACTTTGCTCATCTTTTCTCTTCTACAAGGTGTTTAAATCATTATAAGCCACATTTGTTGTTTTGGCAAGTTTAGCCCATGCTAGCTTGCAACATATATAGTTGAAGGATATGAAACATTACTAGTAACCACTTATTATAATTCGAGTACAATTATGCATTTTTATTCGTTAAATAAATATTGGAATTAGAAATGAATATGCTGTCTTGCTTTGTCATAAAGTAATTAGTTGGTTGCTTGATGTTTTTTCTTACACTTTCCCTGAATCTAATATCTTATTCTGTTTTTTTTTTTTTTTCCTTTTCCTTTTTCTAAATTTTATCCAGGTGTTCGAGTTTCTGAATGACATATCAATACGTATAAATGACTTGGCTATAAGAGAACTTGATATCTTGAAAGATTTGAAGGTTTGCACATTTTTGGTGTATTGGGTTTGATTTAATTGATAAATCTCTTATTACAAATTCATTTGTGATATCAGAAGAAAGAGGAAGGGGAGTTTCCATTTGGAATCGAAGACCTACTGTATTATGTAAAACGGGTTGAAGAGCAGAATTATGATTTGGACTTTGGCGAGATCAAGCAATACTTACCAATTAGTTTAGTTCTATCTGGAATCTTCAAAATTGTCCAAGATCTTTTTGGTAACTGAAATATATCATCAAGAATCCATTTTGCAATTTTGCAGTTTGATTTAATTGTATGCAGGAGAATACACATTAATAATCATTCATGTTACTTTCTGGGCAGGTTTAAGGTTTGAGGAAATTGCAGGAGCTGAAGTTTGGCATTGTGATGTTCGTGTATTTTCAGTATTTGACTTAAGTTCAAGTGAACTCTTGGGTTATTGCTACCTTGACTTGTTCTCAAGGTTGAACCTTTTTAACTATTTGGAATTTCTTCAATAATTTGTTTGCTAGTGTAAATTGAAGTTAGGTTCATACTTCATCTTGTTGCCTTTTACAGGGAAGGAAAATATGGTCACAGTTGTGTGGTTCCTCTCCAGAACAGTGCATTAACAATCAATGGGACACGACAGGTTCTTTTTAAGTGAATAAAATAAATTTTCATTTTGCTTCAGAAAAAAAATTCATTTTATAGATAGTAGACTATATATATATATATATATATATATATATATATATATATATATATATATATATATATATATATATATATATATATATATATATATATATATATATATATATATATATATATATAGCTTATAACTATGATGGTTAATATCTGGTTTAATCGGGCACTTAAAGCTGTCCTTTATTTTCTACATATATCAGATAGAGACAGCTACTTATTAACAGAAAGACCATGCAATGAGCACCAAAGAGAGGCTGTAATCACAACCCTCTCAAAATATACTACCAGGGTGTTAAATCTCCTTGAAATTCATGCATTTTGTCATGCAACACACAATTGGAGAGAAATAATTCACACCACAATAAAATTTTACCTTTTTAAATCTTGACATACTGTTCCAACTTCCAAGTTCCGATGTGGAAGAATCTATACAATTGTATGGATAAAAATATGACTCTCTTTCGATCTATTAATTTTTCCCCCTCTTTTCAATGTTTACACAGATACCAGTTGCATTGCTATTATCTCAGTGTCAAAAGGATTCTGACTGTAGTCCTGGATTATTGCGGTTTTCTGAAGTGGTCAGTCTGTTCCGCGAGTTTGGCCATGTGGTATGTTTGTTTTGTATCCATGAAGCATGCTTTACTGATCAGTGTTGTATTTTCATCTACATGATTTGCATTATACTTGTTTGAGTTTGGTATAGAGGGGAATAAAATGTATGATTGTATAATTGAGATTCTTTTCCGAAAATTTACATTTATCCCATTCTTTGTAGTCGTCAAAACTGGTACAGGATGGTGGAAGGTGTAGGATTGAAAAGATGAAAATTAGGTTTCTTCACGAGAATTAGGGTAGAATAGAAATTAGGGGACTGAAAAATTATCGGTTATTTTAGGAAATGACCATGTGCATTATGCTGGAAATATGAAAGGGTTAATTTATATTGTCCGCTGAGGGTGCTGCAATTAACTAGGCAAAGTTAAAAAGTTTATGACATAACTTACGTATAATGGTAGCAAGCATTACCTCATATGTACTACCCT
The DNA here is from genome assembly GCF_020283565.1 of Trifolium pratense. NCBI lineage: Eukaryota > Viridiplantae > Streptophyta > Magnoliopsida > Fabales > Fabaceae > Trifolium > Trifolium pratense. Next base: position 52,544,353 of record NC_060060.1, read on the forward strand.
GGGCAATGGTATCTGTATATGGATCTGGCAGCAAAAGGTGCTTCAAGTAAACTGTCTACGTCTGTGTGTAGAGGAAGTTTTTTTACATGCAAGATTTTTTTTTCCCGTTAGATGTGTTTGCTTGTATTTCCAGACACTAACCCCTTCCCCTTTCATTGCCTCGAGCGACACACCTTTGTTAACAGGGATGGGTGTGTTGCTTTTGTCTCGAATTTTATGATTAGTTATTGTTCCACCTCAGTTGTTATAATAAGATTCATTCAGTCAACAGCTTAAATTTTAATACAAATTGAGTCATATCCTTCTGCAGAAGGTGTGGGACATTGTAATGATAGTTTATTTAGTTTTGTTTGCACATTGTTACATGGTTTATTATATTCTGAAGCCTTTTTTTTTTTTTAATAAAAACAACTAGGTTCAACACATTTGCAACCGTGCTTCATTTTCTAGAGTTTCTGGAATACGTGTTGATCCCGACTTTGTAGGAATACCTGCTCAACTTTTACAAAACTGGTAAAAAAATTGAGCCGTTCTTTGCTATTTTGATTGACATTTATGCGTTTCTTTTTTATTACACACAAATTAATTCTTCATTTGTACTTGTCGGAAATGTAGCTGTTATGAAAGCTTTTTTCTGAAGTTGATTTCTGGATTTCATCAGGTGAGTTTTTCTAATTTTTTTCTCCATGATTTTCTGAATCATACACACTTAACTTCCATTTTCCTTCTTAATATAAGCCGCCATTGTTTTTTGAGTATACCTCAATCTGAAAACGTCTACTTAATGCTTCTATGAGGCTCTAATTTGTTAATTTGTGGCTTGCAGGATATCACAAAGCCCTTAAAGGATGACCTATGCAAATCAATTAAAAGATGGAGAAATTCTTCCTCTGCACTTAAATTGAAGCAAGAGATTCTATACTGTATGCTGTTTTTATTTTTCAGTACAACAACTGAACGTCTTAATTACCAGTTTGTCCTTATGCTTTTACCTATAATGTAGGTTAGATGAGTAATTGGTGTATGGCAATTGATATGGTAGTTTTTTATTGAAAAATTCAAAATGTTTGTTATCAACGATATGTTTGATCATCGTGGACTCTTTAATTCCTTATGATCTTTCAATTGATTCTAAGAGCCAGCTCTGGCAATTATATTGCTTTTGGATAGAAAGCGGGACATGGTGTTGACAGAGCAGATTATACACTGAATAGTTACTTTTCATTTAACTCGAAAACTGCTTTATTTCAGGCCTTTTTGACCAAATCATACATTCTGCGGATAATATAGACATTCGTGAGTTATTCAAGCATCTTCATTCCAAGGTAAACGAATTTAACATTAGTTTCTAATTTGAAGTTCGACGCTTTTAATGAAGGGTGTGAAAAGATGTTCACTATAATTTGTATCCCAGATGATGTTAGGTTTGCCGGTATTAGAAGGAACCAATCCTGCTTCATGTTTTCCTTTTAGCGTTGTTGGTTATGAGGCAGCTTGCTACAGCCGTATATGGAGTGAGGTATTAATTTGCTATATATAATATATTAGTCTTATTTCATGATAATCCCACACATGTAGTTTTTCTAAGGATTGTTGTTTGTGAGAGTCTTCCTTGATCAATGCGTTGAATAATAAAAAATGAATCATAAAATGTTTCAGGTTTTTGCCGCGGATATATTTGCCTCAATATTTTGCAATGGTGTTTCAAACCAGCTTCCCGGCTTGCAATTTAGGAACAAGGTAATTAGTGACAATGGCATTCCAATTTTTCTCCAGAAATATATTAGCCATATTAGTATTGTCACTTTACAAATCTGTATTCCCCTTCATGTTGCATTAGAAGGTTATGTTGGTGATCTCATTATTAAAATTCATTGGTCCACAACTTAAAAAATATACAAGTAAATTCTAACAGTGAGAGTATCAATATAATTGTCTCCTGTTGAATTCCAACGTAGTAGTATGTATGACTGATCAAGAAAGAATTCAAACGTACGAGGATCCAAATACCTAGAGATCACATGCTATAATGCATTGTTTCCTGAATCAGATATCAGAGATTGTTGTTAGAAGTGTTGTATTTATTCATGAGCTTGAGTTAATCTTTTTTGCAGGTATTGGCCCCAGGCGGAACGAAGGATTCTTTTGGAGCAATATCAGACTTTCTAGGAAGAGAACCATCAGTTAAAGCTTACATTGAGAACAAAACCATGTATACTTTGTAAGGTTTTTTCTACAAGTAGTATTTGTTCATTACCAGTATTTGGAGCATCCATTATCCAGAAATAATAGCTCAGTGTAAAATTGAGTACTTTTATTAATAAAATTATTATAAAATAGTTATTATTTAACTAAAGTACCTTTATTTTTACCTCATAATTCAGCTAAGTGATTAACTAATGCAGTATCTCTATTTTGAATTTATATACATAATACATTAAAAATATTTGCGTAAATAATTTATAAAAGTGACACTGTTGTAATATGAGAAATTAATCTCAGTTTAACTAATATCTTTATCAATAACTAGTAATAGAGTATTTGTATTGAAACCACATATTTATTTGAATAAATATTTATAGCAGAACCATTGAACACGTTATAACGCGTGTTTGGTTGGTAAGAATCTCTTTAAACGTAATGGATGGATTGGCAAGGAATGAACTCCGAAGTTCGAAGAAGATTCCTCCGGTTGAGGTTTGTTAGAGTGGAAAGCGAGTTGTTGAGGACAAAGATTCTCAAGGTATACTTCGAGACAATAACCCTGCTCTTCCTCCGGACATAAATATAAATAAAAAAATACTTTAAATTTTGGTCACTAATATAAGTAAAAGTTTACTACTTTTAAACTAATTAATACTACTATTCTAATATACCATTATTTAATTCTATTTTATTTTATGCATTTGTTTCACTTTTATACTTTTCAAAATGGGTAATATAGTAAATTTAACTCATGTGTTGCATTAAATCAAGAAAATTAACTACACTTAACTAAATTTCTTAAACACCACGTAAACAATTTTTTTTTATTATATTTGTGTCTGGATTGAGTACTTTATTTACCAATAAAGACAATTTATTTGAAATTGTTGATTTTTTTAATGTGTTTTAAAGATTATGAATTGATAAATTAAAAAAAAGTTTATATATTTGGTTGATTATATCTTATCCGTATAAGTGTTTTTAATTGATATAACATGAGTGTTTTTTAGGTTTGAATTTAAGACTTGCAATTGTGTGAGTATTAGTAATGTTTGTCACTTTATTTAGATTTGAATTTGAAATTTTATACAAATTTATGTGTTTCAGTGGTGCTTGTTACTTTATTTAAGACAAAAAAAAAAATATAGGTGCAATACAAGTTAACATATATTAATATTACCCAAAAATCGATATGAAAATAAACCTCTAAAAACAATAAAATGAGATGATATTTTCAAGTTTAACAAATGTTTTAAGTTTGAGCATTGATAAAATTCATAGAGAGTTTGCTGCTAACTTGATCTCCATGTGATTTTTAGGATTAATTTTTACATTGCACGGAGAGAAAACTTGATTTAAAAATAAAATATGGTGATTTGTGTAAAAAAAATATGGTGATCAGTAAAATATAGTGACAGCCTGGCTAAACAATGAGCCAAAAATGTCAAAATATAAATTGCCATTTGATTGACTTGTCTCTTGATTTGTTTTTGTCGAGAGAACACAATTCTTAACTGAAATTTTTGGTGGTCAAATAGTGTTGTCTACTTGGCTGCTGAAATTCATTCATTATTTGATATATTAAAACTTTGGATGCCAATTCATTCCATGCATTTTTCTGCTAATTTTAAATTGGTCGAAAATCACACATTGCACTGACTTGACTTCTTCTTGAAGAAGAATAAAAAAAAATGAATCCTAAGAATTAAAAATACAAAATTCCCAGGTCAACAAACAACAACCACTAAGATAACAAAACCGTGTTTGCTTTGTGTTGGTGCAGTAAACATTTCTATTGTTTCTTATTTTATTCTTATTATTACTATATCAGTATGAAGTTTTGACTATTGTAAGTGATGATTAATTTTCATCGGAGAATTTGTAGAAAACACAATGTTTCCTTTTATTATAAAATTAAATTATTATTAGTATATCTATAAATATAAATAGTATTCTCTCATTTTTTTTCATTTTTTTTTCTGCAATGTATGTGCTTCTTCCCATTTTCCCTCTATTTTCTAATTATTATATACTATGAAACTCTATATTTTTCAAGAATTTAATGGACGTGATAAATTTTTGGGTTATGCTAAGTTTTGTTTATACGTGTCTTAGAACATTAATTAAAAAAGAAAAGAAAAACTTGACAAAAAAAAAAAAGAAAAGAAAAAGAAGCTTTGCATAAGAAATAACAATTTTAAACTTCCAACAATACCTGTCAAAAAAAAAAAAACTTCCAAGACACATATAAGGGTTTACTATTGCAATTATAAGATGGAAAAAAAAAATAATATTAGTATCACTTTAATTAGTAAATTTTTTCTTCTTCCACAACTTAAAAAATATTGAACAAATTAAATACATTATTTTTCAACGCAATATTTTCATATATATATTTTTGGACCGTGAATCAATCATAATTATTAAATCACATGTTAATAAGTCTTGATAATGTTAATATTTTTTAGTTGAACACTTTCATTTAAGTTTGAACTCAGGACCTTTGTATGAGTTTCATAGATATTAGTCACATTATATCCAAAAAAATAATGATTAATAATTTTAATTATATTTGTCAAAAAAAAATTTAATTATATTTGTTTTATTGGTAAAAAAATAAATTATATTTGTTTTAAAAATCATACATTGAAAAATTAATAACTTTAGTTGAATTTAATTACCAGACATCAATGCTCTCATAATTCCTTCTTAAATTTAGTACATTTTTAAAAGAGTTTAGATGGTTATGGATGGCGTTTGTAAAAAAAAATTATGGATAACAGTGTTGTGTTTTTAGGTCTATGAATGTAGTGTTTAAGAGGGATAGTTTTATCATTCAAAACGTTAACGGCGCAACGCAATTTGTTGTTTCTTTTTGTCTTTCATTCATGTGTAATAATTATTTTGAATATATATAACTTTATAATAAATAAAAGGACAATTGCATCTAGGGGTCTTTAAGTTTCACATTTGTAACAATTAGGTCCACGAGCTACCTTCCCTTCTGCCCTTTGTCTAGAAGCACTTCGCTTGAGAGAAAGAACGGTCATACTACTAGGGAAATCATAATATCTTGAGCCAATAAACCGCGCGGAAGGTAGGAAAGATGACAATTGAGAGTCTTCCATGTGGATTCCTTCAAAGAGAAAGAGAGTGTGTGTATTTCCGACATCAATGCAAGTAAAATGTCTGCAATTGCGGCCTTGTAGTACCTTGCTACCTCTTTTGTAGCCGCCCCCTGCATGCTTGCTCATTCGCAAGATTTTTAGGTAACAGTTACGTTAGTTCGTCCTTTAAGTAACAAATAGATCCTTTAAGTTTCTAACATGTTTCACCGTCACCCTTTCAGTTATTATCTATTACAAAAACTTGTTGCACCGTACTGTCCCAATTACCTTGTTGCTCTGTGGCCATTAACGTTGACTTCCACCATGGTAGATATTTTGTTGAAAAATGAACATATATTGGAGGTGATTATCGAGAAGGGTAACTGCAACGAGTTAGAAATTTAAATTATCTATTTGTTATTTAAAAGTTTTAAAGATCTAACTGCTAAAAATGTAAAACTCAAAGGACCTTTAGATGAATTTAGCCTAAATAAAAAATGATGGATTTTTGTGTTTGTTTTGTATTGCCGAAATTTGATGAAATATATTTTTATATAGAAAAACTCTTTTCAAGACATTTTTTTACACGGAGAATACTTTTATATCATTATTCTCTTTCTCGTTCTAGTTTTCATTCGTTGTTAGCTCTTTCTCTCTCTATATATAAAGTTAAATTTTAATACAAAACATATTTTTTTAAACCACATATTTAAATAAGAAATAAATTATAAATTACCAGTGGGTGCAAGTCTAACTTATGTAAAAAAAAAAAAGACATGTCTATGTTATGGTAAATTTGTTAATAAAAAATTTTAAATCAATAGTATTGTTGGTATTATGATAAATCCACATCAAAACTCATGTATTCTCTTTATATATAGTAAGTATAGATTCTAAACAAAAATATAAAATCACAAATGCTAATGATATATTATTTTAAATATAAATCTAATTTTTTTAAAATATACTGTATTTAAGAGTATTATTCTATAAATAATATTTTCATAACTAAAAAAACAACCTCAAAATCACTAATTTACTACTTAAAAAGAAAATCAATAATTTATAAATTAGAGGAAATCCTTTTCAAAATTGATACATTTTCATAACTAGAAAAAAAACAAAAAATCACTATTTTACAACTTAAAAATAAAATCACTAATTCTTGACAAACAAAAAATCACTAATTTATAAATAAGATTTACAACTTAAAAAGAAAATCACTAATTTCTAAATAAATCAGCAGAGAGGAATATCATCCTTTCAAACCTTTATCGGGTAAATTTTTTTTCTTTCCTTTTTCTCACTTTTCTCAATGGGTAATCTCTCTTTTCTTTTATCCTATTTTTCAAATTAGTATATTTTTGATTTGGTCAAAATAATCATAATCATAATTATTATAATATTTGTGATATTTAAAAAAATAAAAAATAAAAAGGAAAAAAAGGGTAATCTGAAGAACATTCTCCTTCATCTTCATTCATTCTTCCTTTTTTCTCTCTCTTTTCAAACCAAACACAAAAGAAAAAATCAGAGCTTTTTCATATTTGAATTCTTAATCTCAAACCTCTTTTCAATTTCTTTCTGATTATTAACGTTGATCTCTATTCAACCATCACTGTTTCTGATCTCAAAGTTTCAATTTTTACAAAAAAAAAAAAAAAACTCTGAATCATCGAATTGGGTATGGTTCAAACTTCAATCCAACATCACTATGTGGAAAATTAACCAACTGGGTTTTCTTCTTTTACCTAAATAAGAAAAGGGTTTCTTTTATCTTCACCATAATCATCATCTTCATATCAGGTATTGTTGTTTTCTAGATTCGTAAAAAAAGTGTTTTTTTTTGTGTTTGATGAATTATGTTCAAAAAGGTATTTGGTAAACTACCTAAAAAGTCCTCAAAAGGTTCAGAGAATCGTGAACAAAGTGGGAATTCAAGAAGCCATGGTGGTGGTGTTGCAACCTCGAAAAACAGTGATGTTGTTGTTAACCAATCAGGGAGTAGCAAAACTGGTAATTCTTCTTCTACTTTGAATGTAGGACAATATCATAATCATGGTAATAAATCTTCATTACCTGTTAATGAGAATTCCAATGGAAATTTTAATTCTTATGAAGCATTACCAGCATTTAAGGATGTTCCTAATTCTGAAAAACCGAGCTTGTTTATAAGAAAGCTTAAGATGTGTAGTGTTGTTTTTGACTTCACTGACCCTACCAAGCATCTTAAGGAAAAAGAGATTAAGAGACAAGCTTTGGTGGAACTTGTTGATTATGTGTCTTCTGTTAATGCTAAATTTACTGAGAATGTAATGCAAGAGGTTGTGAAGATGGTGTCTGTAAATATATTCAGAACACTAAGTCCTCAACCGCGCGAAAACAAGCTTGTTGATGGTGTTGAATTGGAGGAGGAGGAGCCTTCGATGGATCCTTCTTGGCCTCATTTGCAAATTGTGTATGAGCTTTTTCTTAGGTTTATTGCATCGCCTGAGCTGGATGCAAAGTTGGCTAAGAGATTCATTGATCAATCGTTCATTTTGAGGCTGCTTGATTTGTTTGACTCCGAAGATCCTAGAGAAAGGGAATACTTGAAAATGTCTTTGCATCGCATCTATGGCAAGTTAATGGCGCATCGCCCTTTCATCAGGAAATCAATCAATAACGTCTTTTTGAATTTTGTTTTCGAGACTGAGAAGCATAATGGGATTGCTGAGTTCTTGGAAATTCTTGGGAGTATTATTAATGGTTTTGCGTTGCCGTTGAAAGAAGAGCATAAACTGTTTCTGGTTCGTATATTGATTCCGTTGCACAAACCAAAGTGCTTGGCAATGTATCATCAGCAGTTATCTTATTGCATTACTCAATTCGTGGAGAAAGACTGCAAGCTTGCTGATACTATCATTAGGGGGTTATTGAAGTACTGGCCAATAACAAATAGTTCAAAGGAAGTTATGTTTCTAGGCGAGTTGGAAGAAGTTTTGGAAGCAACTCAACCTCCAGAATTCCAGCGATGTATGGTGCTATTGTTTCGTCGGGTTGCTCATTGTTTGAATAGCCCCCATTTTCAGGTATTAAATTTTCCATGCTTACCTCAAGCTGATTTTCTTTTACCATAAACATTGTGTTGTTTTTTAAACAATTAGTTTTCAGAAACAACTGTATACTAACCATATGATTCGTTTCCTCATAGTTGAGAAACAATATTAGCTAAAAATGAAAGGTGATACTTGCATCATCTTCACATAAGATGAACTAACTCAAGGGTTTCCTTAAGATACATACTTACAATTTTAAGACATCAGACAAAACCTTCCTGGATTATTAAGGGAGTTATTCGAACTTTATATGCAACAAAAAACCTTCCTGGATTTAGATGTCATATGAAGAATTATCTTGTAGGCACAACTAATTTTGAACTACAGTCATATTCCAGTAAATCTATGTTTCTTATTGATTGTCACTTCACTTCACAGAAAGCTGTTAAACATGATTGTAATCACCATCCAAGATTGCAACAACAACCAAACCTCTTAAATCACTCTTAAGGATTGGCATATAGTTTTTCTTGGTTTCTTTAGCTTTAACTTTGGGCTATTCTTCGTCTGATATACTCTCCTTATTGCTTATCATTGGTTCTTTAGGTCTTCTCCATCTATGCCCAAACCACATAAGATGAGATACTACTATCTTCTATATTATGGATGGTATCCCAATTTTCTTTCTAATAATTGCATTTCTGATTCTATTTTTTCCGTGTAACCACTCATCCAACATAACGTTATGTCCGCGACACTAAATTTGCTTTCTTGTTGGCTTTTTACTGCTCAACATTCACATGTGTACAACATCGCATGTCTTATAATTGTGCGATTAAGTTTTCCTTTAGCTTGAGAGGTACTTTTCTATCGGATATCACATTTGAAACATTCCTTCAGTTCATCTATTATGGTTTCCATTGTTGGGGATCACAAATATATAAAACCAACTACAGCTGAAAATTCCTACCAATGATCAAAGCAAACGAGCACATTTTTGAGTTCTGAAATAACACATTTGGTGTATAAAAAACCACTGAGATGGTGCTGCAAATTCCAATAGTCCTTGCGAATAGAATTTTGACACATACCAGGTCAGAAAAAATCAGCACTTTCACTATATACGTATCACTTTAGACGCGCCTGTTTAAACATATATATCCCTGCTGCTTTCTGATTTAGGGTTAACAACCTCATACATTACGAGCCCAATCCGATAACAATTACATTTCGTTACTCGATGAACATTCATCAAACACAAAATAGTAAATGAGTTTAATATCTTATATCGACTCATTTCAGCATTGTCATGCATTTTACCGTCTTACTCTCGAGAGAAGACTAAAGATATCACTATTTTATGTATGAGGGATGGATCTCATTTAGATCACTCACACTCCTCTAAATGACTTATTGCATGTCCAATATCTGCCTTTGTGACACCCTGTTACAAGTGATGTTTGATAGTGTTAAAACATACAGCTCTCATTGTAGGAATCATAGTAATTTCAAATTGAAGGACTACATACGCTATAGTCTCCTTTAGAAGCGCTTATGATACTGACATAATATTCTATGTAGCGTTCTTATGGCGTGCTAATCTAGTACAATATTACTCTATATACATGACCCGTGAAATGTGATCATCGGTGTAATCACATACTGTTTTTGTCGTCATCGTTAATAGTAGTACTTGACTAAGGATATTTAAGAATAATTTCTATCATTCAATATGATCTCACCATCAAATCATGCACTTGATGTCCTATGGTATTGAGTTTACTCTTCCAAAGACTTTGTCATATTCAAGTATAACAACGAAAATAATTAAATACCTCAAATTACTAATAAAATCAAGATAAAAATGTAAAACTCGATTGAAAACACATTCACTCTAGAGCTCACACCAACAAAATCACCCTTTTTCTTCCTCACTTTGTTTGAAGGAACCAATGTACTTGAAACGTGAGACTTGTGGTACGGTGTGCCTATTTTCTCTACTTTCTCCAATTTTATCCTTTGCATTGGAATATTATTTGTCCTTTGCTAATCTGGCATTGCATATACTCTGTTTTATTCTATATAGATAATAGATTTTCAGAACCTGTGTATTCCAAGCTTTGGCGCTGTATCTCTAACTTTTCAAAAATCTCTTCTCTCAATTCTCTAACTAAGACTATATCAATGGGAGATGGCCCAATAGTACCTTACTCAATTTATCTATTGTGTCCTCTCACCCAAAAGCCAAGCATGAAAGATGTATAGGCCATCCAAAATCATATGCCGAAATTAGTGTAATCCAGAGATTAAGGGTAGTGAGGAGTCAGCTCTTGAACTCGGATATTTGGTTTCTGATACAATGTTTAGCAGACAAATATATAAAAAACTTGGGCTGTTAGGCAAAGGACCTATAAATAATTTATATTGATGTCTGACGGGTCTGGAAATGGAATGACCTTTATGAAGTTAGTCAATGTTATATAGTACGGCCATTCATAATTTAGGAAGGTTTGTTCTGGTGTCTTAAAATGTAAGCTTCTGTCTTGAAGCTAATTCATGTGTTGGTTCTATATTCTGTTAAAGTAAATGAAAATACATGACTATCTTTTCCCTAGAGGAAATTGATTATACGTTCTTGTGAGGCAATACCTCTTTTAACTTTTCATTAAAAACAATTGCTGACTTTCTGTTCATTATGATGTGCTTACTAGACAAGAATGAGTGCAGCTGTCCGAAGATTTTCCCCATAGAAAATCTATTTGCGACTTTAAATAATTAGGCAGATTACATTTTTCCTGCAAATCGTCTATTACTTTATTGCTAAATTTTGAATGTTGATGTTTTTATTTGATGAGGTGAAAGTAACCGTAAGTTTTGTCTAGTTAGTGCAATATGGCTGTGCTTGCAATTTTAAAGACCTAATCATTTCTATGGGGGATAATTTATATCAATGAATAATAGGTTATATTTATAATTTGTACTTCTAGTTAATTAACCTACTTACACAAGTAACAAAAATAAGTTGTAAGCCACTAGTAAATAGGGTATCTCTAGTTTAGCTTTCCATTCTCAAATTTAAAATTTAGAATGGTACTCATTATTACATAGTGCGAATTATATGTGGATAGTGTGCTGTCAACATGATGAAATTATTCTGATTTGATAAACCTTATCATACAATATGTCTTCTGTCATTTTTTCTTTCGTAACATGTTTCTCAGTCTCAAATAAGATAATTTAAGCCTTCTATGTAGCCTATCTTTAGTTTTTACCCTAAACCTTCTAAATATAAAGATTGTGCTAATTTCATTTTAGAAGTGTTTGCACGGCCAGGAATTACTTCATAGCTTTCAACTGATCATAATATTTTTCTTAGTCTTTTGAGTTGATTTTTTGTTGATGTGTTTGACTTATGCGCCTAAATCTTGAATTGCTGTAGAATGTCTAACATGTTTCTTACTCTTTTGAGTTGGCATACATACACTGCACTGTTGTCAAATATCAGCCATGGTGGATTTTTTGACAACCGTCATGGCTAATTTGTCATAAAAAATGGCGGCACCTTGACATTTTATGGCAGATTTTTGGCTTTCCGCCCCACAATCGATAACACTGGTGCACTGATGTCTCAATTGCTCAAGTAGTATTTACAAAGGATTATATGCATCAATTGAACAATAATTTATCTAGCTCAATATGAAGCTGCAGTTTCAATGTATTGTTCTTGTTTTCATGGATATTCGTTTTTGCTTTAGGTGGCGGAAAGAGCTTTGTTCTTGTGGAATAACGATCACATTGTGAACTTAATCAAACAAAACTGCAAAGTGATACTGCCAATCATCTTTCCTGCTTTGGAGAGAAATACTAAAACTCATTGGAATCAAGCTGTCCATAGCTTGACTTTAAATGTTCAGAAGATTTTTCACGATCTCGATCCTGATCTGTATAAAGAATGCTTACAAAAGTTCGAGCAAGATGAATCAAAGGAAGAGGAAGTGACAGCAGGACGTGAAGCCACGTGGAAACGCTTGGAGGAGGTTGCTGCAAAGAAAGCTGCAAGTAACGAAGCTGTGCTTATTAGTAACCTCGCAAATCTGCAGGTTAGATAGAAACGGAACATGTAATCTGTTATATAGCTTCATTTTTTAAGAATGGATTTTATAGTATTTTTTTGGCATGTGATGGGTTGGCCAAGAAAGGCAATTTCTTGAATACTTTGATATTCACTTCCTATAGGAATTGAAGGCTATTTATTATTAGTAGCGGATAATCTCATATTCACGATGATGTCCAAAGCTTAACTTGCATATAGCTTATGCTTTTGTAACCTGAGCTGACACTCAGCACATTTGAGAACTTTTATTTTTAATGCATTTCCAATGAACATTTCATTGACGTTTTGTTACAACAGCAAATCCGGTTCTAAAGAAAACAACTAAATAAACACACAAAATAACACGAGTCCATTTCTCAACAAATACGAGTCATATTCAACACTTCAGGGCAGTGGCTGATTCTAAGTGATTGTGTGCTATTCTCTCGTCTTGGATTGAGGCAGCAACTGGATTTCTCAAGGATCATTCCTCTATCAAGGACTTGAATTTCCATCCATCTATACTTTATCGATCCTTATTACTGGACGGGTTGTACTTTTATCTATGTGCTGGTAGAACTCAACACATACTCAGCACATAGATACAAGTACAACAAGTCAAGTACAAGCATTGCCAAAGTATATAGGTGGATCGAAATTCAAGTGTCTGTTTGAGGGCCTTTGACCCTCTTTTGCACCCAAAAAAAGTCTCTGTTTGAAGCATTAAGGGACAAGTGTTTTGTTTCTGACGTTTGCATTTAACCGGACAAGAATAAGAAAAATATGCTCCCCTTTTAAAGAATTATTTTGGCCCTAAATATAACAACTATGCAATTTATTAGGTGCATTTATTTATTTTTCTTCCAAATATATCCCTATAGTAATATAACATCAAAACTCGTGCAATCTATCTTTTCAAAATACAACATATGCTCTTTTCAATACAAAAATTATTATTTTTGGTATCCTTAGCAGGGTACTAGTTAGCAATTAGCATGATCCATACTTGTCTTGGAATTTGAAAAATTAAAGTTATACATTAATATACAAAGGGTGTTTTTGGAAAATCAATGGACACATTAAATTCACTAACATTTTTTTTATACTAGTATATGTGAAAAAAAGTCAAAGGTACTTACAATAAGCAACGAACAAACAGTTCGCGTGAGTTTCATTATGTTGATATTCATGTGAGTTTAACTCAGTTGATATAGACATCATATTATATATATAAGGGTTGAAGTTCAAACTTCAGACACTCAGTTATTCACCTTAAAAGGTTAAATTTTTAAATACTAAATTACTTGACAAAAAAAGGTACTCCCCCCGGACACAAATATAAGCAAAAAAATACTTCAAATTTTGGTCACTATTATAAGTAAAAGTTAACTATTTTTAAACTAATTAATACTACTATTCCTACTATACCCTTATTTAATTCTATTTTATTTTAGGCATTTATTTCACTTTTACACTTTTACACTTTTTAAAATGGGTAATATAGTAAACTTAACTTATGTTTACATTAAATCAAGAAATTTAACTACACTTACAATTTTTTTTTACTTATATTTGTGTCCGGAAAAAGTATATATATAAGTATATAACTAACCAATTGCGAAATTAATGAAATAAAACAAGTTGCAATGGGTGTGAACAAAAATTATCAATGTCAACGACAATTGTAATATGTTCTTTTGGTCGTTGTAAAAGTGGGCATGACAAAGAAAAATATAAAACAATGACGTATAAATGTTTCCTTACATAAAAATATCTATAGTGTTAATCCCAATCATATATACTTAATTTTTTGTGTGACCACAAGTTGAATCAATGAGGAAATCCACCAGCATGCCAACCGTAACATTAAAATTAATGGCTAGAATTTGTGGTCAATTTTCTTGATTGTGTGAAAAACATATTTTAAATCTTACGAACAAAAGGCATCCTAACAAGTAAAAACCTAACCTATTGTTAATTATTGTAGTTAATTAATTAGATTTTTTTGTTGAACAAGAATTAGATTTTTCTTATTATTATGTTATAAGTTACGAAGTTTCAATTTTCACTGCTATCAATGGTGATTAATCTCTGTTAGAGACTCTGTTGAAAACTATTCTTTTTTCTTTCATATAATGGAGTCGAGAACCCCTAGTGACTACTTAAGCGGTTCAAAATCCTTACCACTTGGATTAATTATGTTGTATTTGGTTTAAATTAGGCATAATATAAAGGTATAAAGTCGATCATATCCATAAGAAAACTTATGAAACTGGTCAAGTCTAATCTAATCTAGTACGAAACAATAATTCAAGAATTCTCTATAAAAAATATACAAGTATAAAGCTTACAAGAAACTTCAAATTTACTAGGAATTAACAACACATATGATCATGAGTATATATGCATGCATATGGAGCATGCTAGGAAAACAAGACAATACAACATTGAAATTGTTTCAACAACATAACGAGAAATTTAAGAATGAAGTTAGAAGTGGAAATAATTTCCAAAGAAACAATCAAACCTTCTTCTCCAACTCCCAACCATCTTCGTCATTACGAACTTTCCTTTCTCGACCAAATTGCTCCGATGGTCTACAACCCAATTGTTCTCTTCTACTCTCAGAATGACACACTCAACACAACCACCATATCCAACAATCTAAAAAAATCCCTATCAAATATATTGGTCCATTTCTACCCTCTTGCCGGACGAATGAACAACGACAACACTTTCATACATTGCAATGACGAAGGAATTCCTTTCATAGAAGCAAAGATCACAAACTACAAACTTAAAGATGTTATTCAAAATCCAATCCCAAGTGAACTCCATCGTTTGCTTCCGTTTCAACTTGATGATATCACAAACATCACATTCGGTATTCAACTCAATTTTTTTGATTGTGGTGGAATTGCCGTCGGTGCTTGCCTTTCTCATCAAATCGCGGATGGTTTATCATTTTTCAATTTCCTCAATAGTTGGGGAAATATTACTAGAAATTCGCATTTTCCAAAACCTAAGTTTGATTCTTCTAATCTTTTCCCGCCCAAAAATATTTCAGGATTTGACCCTAGAAGTGGTATCACTAAAGAAAATATAGTTTGCAAAATGTTTGTTTTTAATGCTGACATGGTTGAAAATCTTAGATCAAAATATGGTAATCTTAATTTTAATTTTAATCCTACACGTGTTGAGGCTTTATCAGCTTTTATATGGAGTCGTTATATTGATGTGATTTATAACGATGGTGTACAAAGAAAATACGGCGTGGTTCATGCAGTGAATCTCCGTCCAAAAATGGAACCACCATTACCTTCAGAATCGTTTGGAAACTATTCGCGGTTTACTATGACGATTCCAAAGTTGAATGGTGGAGAAGAGTGTTACGGGTTAGCGAAGCAAGTGAGAGACGAAATAAAGAAGATTGATAAGGATTATGTGAGGAAGGTTCAAGAAGGTAAGGAACATTTGGAATTTCTTAAGGAAAATTTTGATAGAGTGGTTGTGAAGGAGGAATTGGTTGTGTTTAATTTTACTAGTTTGTGTAGGTTTCCGTTGTATGATGCTGATTTTGGTTGGGGAAAACCTATTTGGGTTGGTTCACCTGCTTTGGCATTTAAGAATTTGGTTGTGTTTGTTGATTGTAAGAATGGAGGTGGTATTGAGGCATATGTTAGCTTGAAGGTTGAGGATATGATCAAGTTTGAAGCTGATATAGAGTTACTTGCATGTGTGAATAAAGCAAGCACCTATTGATTTGTTTGAGACTGCTTCAAATACTCGAACTAGAAGAAGATGATGAACGACATGATTAAAATATTGCACAAATTCCAAAGCGTGTGTATTACACTAAACTTTAGGTTCGATTCGTCCCCACCATAAACTGGATCCAAAAGGGTTAACTGGCGAATCCCCTCCAGGATACTTTGGAAACCTTGACATGGATTGCATACACATATCAAGCATATTGATCAATGATATTTTACGGAATAAAGTTCCTTACATATCAAGCATATCTCAAATGTATATTTTATTCAATCAAATGCTCATAATAGTTGGTACTGTGCATCTTTCTTTCAATTGCTTATGTTATTATTGGTACGTTCAACGCATCATTATATTCCTTATTCTCATCTGGAACTTTAATTTGTACACCAAACACAATTCGCAGCTCACGAAGACAATTTTATTTATACCTATGAAAACGATCAAAATTGGAGAAGATAATGAGTTTAGGGGTATTTTTGGTTGGGTTTGGTGTGAGAATTGAGTTTTTGAAATGGTCAGTTTGGTGTTTTACCATGATCGGATAATTAAAAATACTCACAGAATATTATTCCTTAAAATAATATGAGAGTTTGGTGTTTTACTCTTATATATAATCAATTTTAGGATTGTTTTGGTATAACAAAACTCCCTTTAAATTAAATTGAATTGTTTAAGTGTACTGAATAATCAAGAGTAATAAAAATAGTCACAGTGTAATTGACATCGATGAGACCGATCCGGATCCTCAGCTGCGAGACCCTCTGCTGCGGTTCCTGCTGCATGTGTATTGGCCATTGGATTATTTGTACGGCTGATATATTAGTGAGAAAAATAATGATGAAAACAGTCTAACATGTCCTTGTTTCAATTGTTTTTGCCGACTTCACCTCTGCTCTTCCCTTCCCTTCACTTTCTTTCTTCTATTTATTTTTTTTACGAATTCTTCTCACTTTGCAACTTAAATTCACCTCTGCTCTACATGTTTCGATTAACTAACTTAACCCAATTTCTATTTCAACTTAAATTCACCTCTGCTCTGCATGTTATATATGATTATAGAAGTCTTGGGTTTGAACTCGTTGTTGATTTTGCTTCAATTTTTCCCCCCAATTTGTTGATATATAAGCATAATTAAAGAAGTTTTTTTTTACTCAAGTATTGTCCCCAAATCCCAAATTGATTTGTTCTGCATAATCAGGAGGAGAATAAAATAAAGAAAAACTGTATAGAAAATGGGTTGAAGATTGATTGTGTTTAATAAAAAAGATGATTATCCTGAATAAATGCATGGTGTTTGATAAATAAAAGAAGATAAAGAAAATGGTGTGATGGCGATGGTAATGGAAGCTACGCGAAGTACAGAATCTTGAAATAAAAGACTGAGAAACTGGGAATGGAAAGAAATTGGCTAGAGTGTTTTACCCATATTTTTTAATGTTAGTTTTTATTTTCTATCTCAACCACTGGATTTTGCCAAAATAGAAATTGGGTTAAGTTAGTTAATCGAAACATGTAGAGCAGAGGTGAATTTAAGTTGCAAAGTGAGAAGAATTCGTAAAAAAAATAAATAGAAGAAAGAAAGTGAAGGGAAGGGAAGAGCAGAGGTGAAGTCGGCAAAAACAATTGAAACAAGAAAATGTTAGACTGTTTTCATCATTATTTTTCTCACTAATATATCAGCCGTACAAATAATCCAATGGCCAATACACGTGCAGCAGGAACCGCAGCAGAGGGTCTCGCAGCTGAGGATCCGGATCGCGATGCGACCACATATTTTCGATCTTTGCTATTTTGGGAAAAAGATTCGCTGCTGTCAGATTATCATGTTGTTACACGCAGTAATTGATTTCTGCCGTTCGATCAAAAATCAACGGATATGATCAGTATTACTGAAAAGACACAGTTTTAATATACACCGTTCGATCTGACATTGACGGCTGAGATCAAACACAGTGTGAAACTGTGTGATTTTTGTACAGCAGCAAATCTTAAGACAAATAGGTCTGTCTTTAAGGCGAATTAGCTTTTTGAATTATTAAAATTAATATGTATTTGCCAAAAAAAAAATCAATATGTGATTCATTGAGATACACCGTAAATAAATGTGTTAATTTTTTTTGGTAAACTAAAGGTATCCTTCGCGCGCAACTGCAGAGATTAATCCCCTCGAGGTAACTGAGATCCATTTAAGGGGTTAACCTCTCCCAACAAATATTTCTCCATACGCACCGATCATTATGAGCCAAAAGTTAATTTCAACAAAGAATGTTAAACCAAATTAATTTATTATAAACTAACGGGCCAGACGCCCCTGTGTCTAACTTATGTCCAAAAAAAAAATATGCCTTAAGTTATGATCAGTTTGTTAATAAAAGATTTTTTCAAAGATTTTTTCTGCTAAAAAAAAAAGATGTGCTTTATGTTATGGTGAATTTGTTAATAAAATATTTTTGTTGTTACTAAAAAAAAATCAAGGGTATTGTTGGTATTATGAAAAATCCACATCAAAACTTATATATTCTGCGCTTATCTGTGTTTATTATGTAAGCTTATGTAAAAAAAAAAAAGAGACACGCTTTATATGGTGAGTTTGTTAATAAAAAAAATTTGCTACTCACAAAAAAAGAGACATGTCGGGTATTGTTGATATTATGAAAAGTCCACACAAATTTTTTTTATATCTTCTTTATATATAGATGTACATATACATAATAGAAATATAGATATAGATATAGATATACATAATAGTTATATTTATTTTAAAAAAAAATTGAAAGGAATTCTATGTACAAAAAAAATAAAAATTGAAAGGAAATCTTCTTAATTTATTTCAGTGTTCAACGTGATGATCGGGACTAATGGTGTGTATGCCTCTCCATCCTCCACGTGTATATGGCATTTTCAAAAAAAAATTGTTTATTTTAAATTTAATTATTTTGCACCGTTAATGTAAAGATTTTTCACAAATACATCTAATTATATATTATCACATCATTTAATAAAGGCTTAATTAGTCTATTGGTCCCTTAAAGACATTTTAGGTTTCACAATAGTCCCTTAAAGAAAAAAAAGGCTCGGATTGGTCACTTAAAGAAAAAAATGTCCGGATTGGTCCCTCAAAGACATATATGTTGTCATATTGGTCATTTCCGTTAAATTTTAACTCCAAATATAACAAAAAATTTAAATGGTTAAAATTTTAAAAATTAATAAGGTTTTTGGTGGACCACTTACACTTAATGACATCCACAATTCAGTCAACTAAAACTAATGTTTTTTGTAAAAAATTGACGGAAAGGACCAATTGAGAAACGAACGTGTCTTTAAGGGACCAATCCAGACCTTTTTTTCTTTAAGGGACCATTGTGAAACCTAAAATGTCTTTAAGAGACCAAAAAACTAATTAAGTCTTTAATAAACTATGATTATTCTGATAGGAGAAAATAAAATATATTTTACCATGAGTTTGAGGTATCTGATAATAGTAGTGTATTTTAGAAAGTTTAATTTTAGTTATTAAGAATAAGATGGAGTTTTGCACGGAGATTAAGAAATGATTACTAATGTCATTTGGCAAATTCTTAACTACCCATTCTATAAGATTGAGTCATGTAGCCCATCCTAAGTGTCTTAAATGTATTGGTCCACCAAAATATGTTTTATAATATTATTAGAATATAGTTAATTTTCAATTGTTACCACATAACTTTTAACAATTGCAAATACACACATGTTCCAATTCATGTTTTCTATCCTTCTGTTCCATTTTTTTTTTTTTTTTTTGCTTATTATTCATCATTCTCTTCCATCTTCTTCCTCTTGATATGCATCTTAAGGATTCTCAAAATTCTCTTTTTACTTCTTCTTCTCAAAATGCATCTCTTTCTTCTTATCAAAATTTTTCTCTTTTATAATGGGTAATATGATTTAGGTATCAAATCTGGGTATTTTCTTCAACAAATTTGAGTAGTTCTTTAGCAAATATGAGTTTTTGTTCTTCATATTTTTTCAGATTTTGATTTTTAGTATTTGATTTAACACATTTTTAATTGAAATTAAAATCAGAAATACATTAGAAATGATTTGTATGATGTTTCTGAGTTATTAATTGTGGTTTTTTATGATAAAATTGCCTTGCAACAACCGGAACTAAATCTGCGGCGGCTAGAGGATGGAGATGAACCGTTTTTCTTTTTTTGTTGATGTTTATAATGTATATATATCGTAGGAAACTAATTAATGGCATAACAAGGATGCTTGGTGCGGTGGTTAATGATTGCCTTAATCAAGCAATGGTTGTGGGTCCAAGCCTTGTTGAAGGCAATTTTTTTATGCCAACTTTATTTTCTTTTAAACTATTGGATTTGGGTTCGAGTTAGGATCCTCTTCATTTTTAATTCTTTCCATTTCCTCCATTATTATATAGTTTTGGGAATATAAATACAAAAATGTGACATCAAGTGAGTTCAAATGTCATTTATACATCCCAAAATATTTAAAAACTTTGGTAATGGAAGAAATGAAAAACATAAGAAATGGAGAGGATCTCAACTCTTTGGGTTCAATCCTTTTTTTTTTTTTTTGGTATTCCTTTGGGTTCAATCCTTTGGTTAAACCTTTTTTTTTGTTCAATTTTATTAATCTATTTTTTAAAACTAATTAGATTTGTTCCTTTTTTTTAAAAAAAAAAAAAGTTAATTTGGACTGTCCATAAATTATAGTTCAATTGACAAAAATGTTGAGATTGCTAGTGTCGGACACTGTAATCGATGTTTGAACTTCGGTCCTCCACTTTATGTGTGTGAGTTTCCAATAGTTTACCATTTCTTCTATCACCAAAAAAAAAACTAACTAACTTAGACTAACAATTAATTATAAATTCGAATTTTAAATTAACGAGATTGAAATGTTCGATTGTCGAAATTCAAATATTTTCAATTGTTTGTCCATTTAAGTAATATATTAAACGGTCTAGATCGTCTCATGAATTTTTTTGAATTTCTTTATCATAGTAAAGTTTCATAGTAAAGTTAGTTTAGTCTATGCATAAAATTATAACAAAACAAAAACAATAAAAATATTTTAAAAATTTTAGTAAATAAAAATATTTAAAAATATGCATCTATGCATAAAAAAATATAGAAAAAAAAATAAACATTAAAAAGGTTATAGAAAGTATTAAAACAAATTATCAAAAAAAAAATAACAAGATTATATATGAATCTATGCTTAAAAAATAAAAATAAAAAAACAACAAAAAATATTATAGAAAGCTTAGTAAATAAAACTAAAATTATAGAAAGAAAAAATTATAGAAACAATAACATGAATACGTCTAAGATTTTGGTTTCAATCCATAGGTTTCGATCTTATCTATATCCTCGTGATTGATCGGACTGTTTGTGTTGTCTCGCAATTATCAAAATTTAATTTAATTAAGATTGAAGACACATTTTGATCCATCGCAAATTTCTGACGGAAAAATTTAGTCCCTGGCATTTTCATATTAGGGATAAATTAGTTTTATATTTGTTATAACCGAAGGACTAATATGTCCCCGATATAAAAATGTCAGAGACTAATTTGAATTTTATTTTTATCAAGTATTTTTTTAAACATTTTTTATTAGACATTAAATTATCTCGTAAAAAAGTGATTTTGTTTGCTTATAATATGGAACGGAGTGAGTACTACCAAAGTAGTAGTAGGTAGTATGACGGTCGACTCTGCAAGTGCACAGAATCGCTACCAAGTAATAAAGTGATAAGTTTATCGTTCTCCACAGGGATTGTGCCAAAATTACTAGTTTCACTTAGGAAAATGGATAGTTGTCTTCGCTTTGTTTGTTTGAAAGGTATCTTTGCGGGTAATAGTAAATGACAGGAAATTAAAGACAAAAAATAAATGACAAGAAAAGTAAATATTGTGTGTGTGACCACACGGGGTGGTTAAGTGTGGTCGGATCCCTCCCTTACTCCTGCTTGGTGGTTATTCCCTTGTCTCACTCTATTAGGAATTAGACTATTAAAAATAGGTCAAGAAACAATCGTTCCTTATTTTTATTACAAACTGTTAAGAGCCTAATTAGTGGTTACCCTTACTCTATTTAAGTTTCATCGCCCCAGGTTCCACTTTTTTGTTAAAAACGTTGGTATCATTACCTTAGTGGCTCCATGTGCCATAAGCTGTCATGTGTGCCTTTAACTAGTCCTAACTCTGCCTCAGGTAGAAATTATCGTTCTTTTTAATCCTATACTAAGACCTCAGATACTGAATTTAATGGTCTCATGTTGGACCTTAGCACACCGTCCTTCGTTCGGGATTACTAGCTTCGTTTCCTATGCGATATCCATTAGGTCCTTAGATTTTATTCTAACGTGATTAATATTAAAATAAATATAAAACCAGACGATAAAGGAGTTTGAAAACAGAAACAATTGAATTTATACCCAAATTGTACAAAATACAAAACCAAACATTCGTAAGGGAGTTCCTCGACTCCACCTAACCTAGGAAAAATAAATTACAAAGACAGAAAGGAAAGAACCTTATTGTTCTTGGAGTTCCTTGGCCTCCTCTTTAGAATTCTCCTAACTCTCTTGTGAATATTCAATGTCTCTGAATATTTCTGAATGAATAATAGTAAAGGAGGAAGACTCTATTTATAGTTTTATAACTGGTTTGGGCTTTTTCTGCGCGTCCATCGCACCAATCGTGGACAGAGAGGTACAAATCTAATTAGTTTTTAATAAAATCTAATGTGTAAAAAAAAGGAACAAATCTAATTACTTTTTAAAAAAGAAATTAAAAAATTGAAAAGAAAAAAAAAGTTTTAACCAAAGGATTGAACTCAAAGCAAATAGTTGAAAATAAAATAATGTTACTATAAAAAAATTGCCTTTTACAAGGCTTGAACCAACAACCCATTACTTGCATAAGGTAATCAGTAACCACTACGCCAAGCATCCTTGTTATGCGTTTCATTAGTTTCCTATTATATATATACATTATAAGCAACAACAGAACAAAAACACACGGTTCATCTTCAACCTCTAGCGCCACAGATTTAGATCCAGTTATTGCAGGCCAATTTTATCATAAAAAACCACAACTAATAAGTCAGAAACATCATACAAATCATTTCTAATATATTTCTGATTTTAATTTCAAATTAAAATGTGTTAAATCAAATACTTAAAAAAAAAATCAAATACTTAAAAATCAAAATCCGACAAAATATGAAGAACAAAATACTCAAATTTGATACATGAATCATATTACCCATTATGCAAGAGAAAAATTTTGGTAAGAAGAAAGAGATGCATTTAGAGAAGAAGAAGTAAAAAGAGATTTTTGAGAATCCTTAAAAATGCATATCAAGAGGAAGAAAATGGAAGAGAATGATGAATAATAAGCAAAAATAAAATAAAATGGAAGAGAAGGATAGAAAACATGAATTGGAACATGTGTATTTGCAATTGTTAAAAGTTGTGTGGTAACAATTGAAAATTAACTATATTATAATAATATTATAAAACATATTTTGGTGGACCAATACACTTAAGACACTTAGGATGAGCTACCTAACCCAATCTTATAGAATGGGTAGCCAAGTTCTCACCATGTCATTTTTTTTTGGTCAGGTAGCCTAGTGGCTTGAAATTCCACCTTTAAAGATGGATAAGTGGAGTGTCCAGGGTTCGAACCCTGGCTCCTGCATATAAAATGCTGATGTCCCAACCAATTGAGCTAAGCTCATAGGGACCTCACCATGTCATTTTTATTCTTACTTTATTAAGAAAGAGAAAATATATTTAATTAATATTTTAACTTTAGTAAGAGTGCAAATGGTAAAATATCACTCAATATGCATTGATTTCTTAAAATGACTAAAGTTTCGGGACAAAACTAAAAAAAATAAGGACTAAAGATTTGAGACGGAAGAATTATATTCTTAGACGCATGTGTAAAATAACTTTATTCTGATGATGGTGTATAAATTAAATTCATTTTTTTAATAGATTACATTGGGATAATAATTTCATAATCCTCCATCTCTCTCTCTATATCTCTCACTACCCTATCCAGTTAGTTGAGTCAGTTACAAACCAAACGCATGGAAGCAGCAATGTCATTGAACGCACTCGTTCTTCCACCTCTCTCAAGTTCATCTTCCAGATTCTTCAACGATTCATCACTGAACCACTCACTCTTTTCAATTCCAAGATTACAAACCAGCCGAAGAACTCAACAACAACGACGACATGTTTTGGTTGTTGAAGCTAAGGGTAAAAAAGGAATGATGTCTTCTGGTAAATATCAACGTCCACCTCCACCTCCTCCTTTACCTAAAATTGAAGATGATGGTAATCCGAAATTCGTGGTTTTCATTCGTATGGATGAGCTTTATATTTGGTATCCTCTTAGTATTGTTTCTGGTGGTACTACTGCTAAAATTATGGTTGCTGCTAAAGATAATTTTCTTGGCAAATATATTTATAAGGATACACTTGCTAGAAATCTTGCTGCTGTTATCTACAGAGTATGCTGTTTTCCTTTTTCTTCCCTAATTCTCCTCTAATTAATGGAAGATTAATTAATGCATTTTGCATCATTTTTTTTTTTTATTTCTTGAAATAATTGTTCAAAAAAGAAAAAAAAAATATGGGGGGGCATTCCGAGAATTGAACTCGGGACCTCTCGCACCCTAAGCGAGAATCATACCACTAGACCAAATGCCCTTTTATATGAAGCTATTTGTGTCGTTTGGAAATGAATGATACTTTGGTTTGACTTTTGATATAGTATAGTATATATTATTATATATAGCATATGGCATTTGATTCACATTTATGTGACGTAGCAGAACCAGAGTAAAATATTTGTATGAAAGTTCCTGTGAGCTTAGCTCAGGTATATCACACTATATGTGTAGGAGCCCTAGTTCGAACTCGGGACACTCCACTAATTCACTCTTAAGGTGGATTGACAAAAAAAAATAAAAAAATTGTATGAAAATACATTGTGAGTTGTAATTAGATGGTACATGACTTAGCTAGAAAATTGGTAAAATCTAGGTTATGTTAGTTATTTTTTTCTCCTTGTCACGGCTTGAACCTTGAACCTTCAACTTTTTAACCCTTAGCTCCACGCTCAAGGAAGAGATTGAATGTCATGTTTTATATATACCCCGTTTTATTATAAAATTCACCTTAGAAAAACTAAGGTCAACAACAAGATTTGGTGTCATTTTTGGTATGCCTCCTAAAGTTTTGAGTAGATGAAAATTCTCCCAATTTATGGCCTACCATACGATCCGATATATAAATCGGTAAATGTTCTTTACCATTGTGGATAGCATTATAGCAATGGTATGTCCAATCATTGTTGGTATAATTGTTGATGAGCTCTGACACAAACACCGAACACGGGACTAATATGTTGATATTGGTATATATTTGATAGAATGGCATGTGTTGGACACCAGACACACCGTCGATCATAAGTATTGGCGCTAAAAAATTGATGAGTTTGAGCTCTTATTAACCTTTATGGAATTCCTATATATTCATGATGCTGGGTTTGTGCTTTCTTTTTTATGCATGATCCTTGTATTTCTTACTCACCGGCACTGCTTGCTTCAATTTAAACAGGATGAGAAGGAGATACAGGAATCTGCAATCAAACAATTTCGTGTGCTAAAGTCAGCTACTAAATTCAGATATGGCTACAAACTTGTTGTAATGTTCCTATATTTCCCTAGATATATAATTGAAGATGAATTCCGGGAGACTTTTTCTTTTGTTTATAAACTTTTTCTGATGATGATTTGCAGGAGAATGGTAATGTAAGAGCTGCACTTTCTACCAGTAATGTTATTGAGGTGATATTCTTGACTTGTTTGTTCTTTATCACAATCATAAAAGTAATATTGCTAACAGAAATTTTGCTGAAATTTTAACGATTTTCAAACCTTATACTGCATTAGAGACATATATGTTCGACAAATACACCAAAGAACCCTAGTTGTTCATGCAACTTTTCATTTTAATAAATTTGCACTAAAATATGTAAAGTATTAGTATCATTAGCTTGTAGATTTGTCATTGTCTGCATTATAAAAAATTTATTAGTTTCCTACTTAATTGTAAGGTTTCTTTTACCAAATGTCGAGGAGCAATATTTTTGGATGCATTCTAGTCCTATTGATATATTGTTGTGTTTATTTATATATCCGTTTTGCAGCTTCCTACACCAGATAAACTAAAAACCGTAGCTGATAAAGTGAAAGACTTTTTCAAAGATGTAAAGGGGACCTTTCGCGATATAACATCGTTTGACGATACAGATGGGTCAAAGAAAAGATCCAGAAGAAGAAATTAAGTGAGTTTTACGTCTTTTTGCCTAAACAACAACTCTCAAATGTGCTTGTCAAAGGAAAAAATTTCATCTATATTTTTCTTTTCCAAATCTCTTGATGCCACATATTTGATGACGGTAGGTTACTTTTTAAAATTTCTAACATTTTAAATTATTTTTGTGCTAATGCCAGGGTTAAAAGATGAAACTATATGAGGAAACAATTTGCTTGAATTGTTATGTGCTGCTTGGAGCCACATGAGGTTTAGAAAGCAAGCTTCATGCTGTTTGTAGATTGGTTAATGTCTGCTTTCTTTGCACAACAAGTGATACTCTTGTTTTGTTCTTTATACCTGCACCAAACACATAATTTTATGTTCTGATGAATGAATACCACCTTTATGGCGCTGGTTACTAATTTATGTTTTGATTCACATTGGTACGGAATCACGGATAGCTTGTGGGATGATCATGTAATGGCATCATTTTTACTTCAAGAGATTTATGGATCTGCTGTACAAATTACTTGTTGTAATATTGGCATTCATGCATTTTATTTCAAAGGAATTCATTTTGTTGATCATATGAGTTTTAGGCTTAAACACTTTTTTGTCCCTTATTTTTTAGATTCAATTTGGTCTCTTAAATCTCAAAAATGTATTTTTAGAGGTGTTCACGGGTGGTCAAACTCATTATCCGATCCAACCAAAATTCATTGGTTTAGGTTTGGTTAAAAGATCGCAATGTTTTAGTTAAATCTAAACCAATCCAACTTGGTTTTCAATCTGGTTTAACTGTAACATTACGAACTATTAGTAATACAGGTTTGCTAGGCTAACAAAATCTCCTCTATGATGAACCACTGCATCAAAATCATAATCCATTGCAGATACTCGTGCTCTATTTTGTAAGCACTATATATTGTTAGCCTTCACACACGACAACCACCGCCGTATGGAAGGTGTCTTTCAGGCTCTCACCGCAAAAACCATTTCTCATGAGACCAACTTCATAGTCTTTGACCCCAACTGCTCTATATTTTGACTAATATTGTTAACATTTTAACAGAAAGAATTAATTTGTATTAACAGATTTAACTTCAAGGATTAAAATGACACATTTTAGAGTTAAGAGACCCAGTTGAACCTCTAAAACATTTGCATTGTTAATAGTTGTTGTACTTTTTACAGTATTTTTATATAACAGCATAAAACATACTAAATTAAGAATCTCATCTTGAACATACGCATGTGATTGCCACTAGAAATGCTCTAAATCTATGTATATGTTTTGTGTTTTAGAATGTCTGAATAGGGAATGATTTATGATGGAGAAACTGCAAAAAATGTCAGTAGAAGACAAAGTATGGCATATATATTCAACCAACGTCAGCTAGCTTTTCTATGAACCATATAATTAAGGAATGTGGGAAGTGGCAAACTTATTAATCCATCAATCCAAATACAAGCCTAAATTAACCACAAAATTAAGTTGTGGTACATGCAAGTTCAACCTTTCATTTAACAGGTTAAGCTTTATCTCACATTCATCATCATATCATATTGTAACTATCCTACTATATTCCTATGACTTCAACTGATTCTCTATAATAATATATGTCTGGTTCTGAAAAATTCTGGATAGTTGAATGCTACATTTACATGACCTCAGGTCCCCACCAACTGATCGTGCTTTCCAGAAGAACCCTCCATCATTCATTCCCAAACTTGTATATATTTCACAAACTAAACTTATATAGTACTTCATAAAAATACAAGTAACATTTAATACTTGTGATATTTGTATCTAAAGAAAATGGCACACTCTTTATCCTCAAATCTAGCTCTTAACCTCGCCATAATTTCCAAGACTTCAAGAAGATCACCCCATTTGAAACCCCTCAGAGTCAGAGCCGTGGCAGGGGACGCAAGAGAAAAACTCGACAATTTCTCAAGATCACACAAAAAGAGACTTGTTCCTTCCCCCCCTATAGGTAATTGTCCTTAATTAATTGATCTTTAATTATGAATTTATGATAACTATAGTGTGTATAACCGATCATTAGTTGGTCTAGTGGTGATTGACGCTAGACTTGGTAGGAGGATCACGGTTTGATCTCCCACGACTGCGATCAGGAGGGGGTTGAACCCACTTTATGCCAGAACTGGCCACCAAATTAGATTAGGCAGTCCAGTGGGCAGTGGGCCGAATATCGATTGTAAAAAAAAAACTATAGTGTGTATATAATTAACATTGCACATATATAAAATAACAGGACTATGGGATAGATTTCCTACAGCAAAGACAGTGCATGAGATGATGGAAACAATGGAAAGAATGATGGAAGATCCATTTGCAATGAGCACAATTGAGTGGCCATCATCACCACTTCCGAGTGAAGGAGCTGGCGGGTATCGAAGAAGAGGAAGAACACCATGGGAGATTAAAGTAGGAGAAAGTGAATACAAGATGAGGTTTGATATGCCTGGTATGAACAAAGAGGACGTGAAAGTTTGGGTGGAAGAGAAGATGTTGGTGGTAAAAGCTGAGAAGGAGCCAAAGAAGAAACAGAGTACTCTGCCACAGAATAGAGAAGAAGATGATGAAGAATGGTCAAAGAGCTATGGAAGATATAGTAGCAGAATTGCTTTGCCTGAGAATGTGCAGTTTGAGAGTATTAAGGCAGAGGTTAAGGATGGTGTTCTTTACATAACTATTCCTAAGGCTATTAGTTATTCCAAAGTAGTTGATATTAGTGTTCAATAATTCATATTTTTATGTGGTCTTGTTAATTAGATTTTTTGTGATTTTTTATGTATATGTTTAGATTTGGTTAGAGTTTTTAGTACCCTTTATGTATGGAGAATATGTTTGAATGAGAAATTCTTGAGTGTTATTTATAGCACCTAATATCAAATGCTTACTATATCAAAATAATATCTAATGCTTACAAACAACCAATCCAAACCTCACAACACATTTGTCAAAATAAAAAAAAAAACCTCACGACCATTAAAACTTAAACCTTCTAAAATTTTATATTTTAAATGAGATGACATGATCTCTTTTAGCTTAACTAAAGTTTTGGGCTTGATGTTTAGCGACATATATGATAGAATTATCTTATCCTACTTAAATCTCTTGTTTGGTGCATCAATAGGATATGATAAAATAAACCAATTTCTTATTTTATCTTGTTACTCCTTTGTTATTATAATCCTTATTTTAAGTTGGGTTAACAACCTGATATAGGATTTGCTAAACCTGCCACATGGAAACAACAACATGTGTCTTCGAATCTTGTAAGTGCCACTTTGATCAACTTTATTTTATTTTATTATTTCACCATATTTTTGTCCTACATCTGGCATTTTTTTTTTCTTCAAGTAGGCTAGTGGCTAGAAAATTCACCTTAAAGATGAATAAGTGGAGTGTCCTGGGTTCAAACCCGAGCTTGTGCACATATATAACATGTATTTTATCGGCCTTTTCAAAAATAAAACAAAAAAAACATGTATTTTATCATGTCCATATCAAGTGCGCACAAAACACAGGATATAATAAAATAATGATATTATCTTTATTATCCTATGTGCATCAAACACATGACATGATATATGTTTATCATGTCACTATCCTATCATATCTTTATCTACCTTCTTATCATATCCTATTTTTATCCTATCATGCACACCAAACGGGCCGTTACGGTGTTGAGTGTGATTTTAGGCCAAAAAAAAAATTGCCAAAAACTACCCCTTATGGTGAAAGAATGAAAAGTGGGAAAAATTATGAAAAAATGGGTGGCGGCTAACCCTATTTTATTGAAAGAAAATAGGAGTCGAACATTAATATCACACAAAGACTATCATCATAAAACTCACAAAGACTCATGTGTTACTTTTATAAGAGACTAGTCAAAGTTTCAACTATAATTTATAAAAAAAAAAAAAAGTAAAAGTGAAGTTAAGAAAAGAATACACATTTGTAATTTTTCACGAGAATGGATCATCTCAATTTTCACGTTTCAACTATTGATCAATTTTACACCATTTCTTTTAAATTTAAAAATATTATTCTATATTTTAAATTCAATAGTTTAGATCCCGACATTATTTTCTCAAATTTTTTTTCCAATATGAGAGGATCCTTTCTCATTTTTCACAAAGTTGATCATAGTAAATTATAATAAATAACATTTTCCTATTCAAATCTATACTTTTTTTTATAAAATTCAAAATCAATAAAAAAACATTTATCATCAACTCTGAATCCATCTTCACAATTTAAGGACTCGTTTGACCTAGCTTTTTTTAGAGCTAATGCAAACAACTTATGCAATTTTTATATATTATTATAAGTTTGTCAAGGTAGTTTATGATAAAATAGCTTATAAAATTACAATTTTCACTAGTGTGAACTTATAAAATAGCATAAAACCTAATTTATATTGCATAAGCTCTAAAAAAAGCTAGGCCAAACGAGCCCTAAGTCTTTTATCTAACCTTTTTTTTGGTTAATAGTTTTTTACCCCCTGTAATGTTGGTGATTTTTGCTTTACACCCCTGTAAAAAAAAATTGCTTTTACCCCCCTGCAATTCAAAGTTTTTTTGTTTTTAGACCCTCACTGCACATGTAAATATCTGACTGGACATTTAGATGACATGACTTGCCTACATGTCAAATTATTTTATTTTTAATATTTTTTTAATGCTAGCTGGATATTCCCTCTTTCATTAACACAAAAAAATATTAAATTTCCTTTTTTAACAAATCAAAAAAAATTGAAATATACAAAATAAAATTAAAACATTCATCTTTCTCGTTGTTCCATAGAAACCCAGAGCATTCCCTCTGTTTAAAATTTTGCTCCTTCATCTAACAACAACATTCCTCGAACCTACCTTTTCATCTTGTCACATCTTCTCCATCTTCTTTGATTTACCTTCTTCTTCTTCTCTCTCTCTCTCTCTCTCTCTCTCTCTCTCTCTCTCTCTCTCTCTCTCTCTCTCTCTCTCTCTCTCACGCGTTCCTTCTGTTTCTCGCAAGCGTTCGCACCACCACCACCATTTTCTGGGGTTTAATTTTGATTTGTGATGTTCCTTTCACCATCAAAATAGAGATCCATGCCACTAACCCAAATTCATACCACGAAATCAACAGCGACGACAACGAAAACGAAATCGATGGCAGATCTTATTCATCATAATCTGTTCATTAATTTCGATTTGTGTTGTTTTTGGTGTTTTAGGGTTCGATTAATGTTTGTGTGTTATGATTTTCAGTTTTGCAAATCTGTTCGTTAAGGATTTTGTAGAAAAATGTTTCATTTGGTGTTTTGGATTTGCCTCAAGGGAATGATTCAATTGTTCCTCTTGCTGCAACTATCTTTGCTCTTGGTGGTTGTCGTTTTAATGTTTTTTGTTGTTAGATGAAGAATAAATTTTCATTTTCTGGGTTTTTACTTCAGGAGGAATGTTGTTAGATGAAGGAGCAAGTTGTTCTGGGTTTCTATGGAACAAGGAGAAAGATGAACGTATCAATTTTTTATTTTGTATTTCAGTTTTTTATTAAAGGAAATTTAATATATATTTTTGTTTTAATAAAAAAGGGAATATCTAACTAGCATTAAAAAAATCAAAAACAAAATAATTTGACATGTAGGCAAGCCATGTGCAGTGAGGGTCTAAAAACAAAAAATCTTTAAATTGCAGAGGGTAAAAGAAAAAAATAATTTTACAACGGGGTAAAACAAAAATCACCAACATTACAGGGGTAAAGAGCTATTAACCTTTTTTTTTTTTTTTTATCTAAGCATCTCCCATATTATTTTGACCTTATTTATTTCTGAAAAAGTCTTTTATATAACCTTTTTTTGTTGTTGTCATTCAAATGCAATTACCACCAAGTTGACCAAAATAAAATCTAACGGCTATAAGTATAAAAGAAAGGAAAATATGAAAAACTAGACGTTACTAAGTGCAAAGTTGGATCCACCACCACACCTAGAAAAACAACTTACCTTATATATGATTAATTATATAGTAATTATTAATTAATAATAAAAATTATTATTTTTTAACAAAATTATTAATTAATAATCAATGCTACACAGAAAAAATTCATACTCAAATAAAAACCACAATTCAGTAACGTTTCAAGAAGGAGCCTAGTGAAATAGTTTCAATTTCATTCATCATTTTTTTTTCATAAAGTTTCAATTTCACTCTCTTGAATGCGTTTGTAGAGAAACAAATACTGTGTTTTTCTGTTTGTTATTTTTGTTAACTGTTTTCAGTTATGGCTGAATCTTCAACTTGTCTTGTTCGTTCTTTCTCAACTCCTACAGAAACTAGTTGCGTAACACACGAGGTTAGTTTTCGTTTCAAAATCTCATCTTTATCTCGATTTTGTTGTGCCCATTTGTTCAATTTTAATGGGTTTGTTTTGAATTTTTTAGTTACTGAGAAATTTGTTATCTTTTATTTTTGGGATTGGTTTTAGTCTTTAACTGCTTTTTTTTTGTTTTTTGATTCTAGATTTTGTTTTTCTAATCTTTTCTGCAACTTAATATTTTGTTAATGCGTTAATTTTTTTTTTTTTGAAGAAACTGTTAATGCGTTAATATTATGATTATCATTGTATATGTGTTTGATTATAACAATCTTGTTTGATCCTTTAAAAAAAAACAATCTTGTTTGTAATGTCTTCAATTTTCATTGCAAATTTTTGATATTACTTTATGTTTTCCGTCGCTAATTATTCTATAATTTAGCCTCCTCATGTTGTCCTTATCGAAGATCGAAATAACTCTTGGGTTTCTATGTCACTGGTAAATTCATTAATGTTTATGTTGTTGTTCTGTTAAGGATGTTTTGTTTTTATTTTATCAATGTTCATAGCTAGAAATTTGTTTTCAATTTCCCAGTTTTTAGTCTCTGATGTTTTGTTATATTAATATTAAGTGGTGTTTTTTTTAAAAAAAAAATAGGGTAACCCTCTTCGTGCTCTTAGTGAATCGATATCTTTTGGGAGGTATATGTCAGAAAGCTTGGATTGGGAGAAATGGTCAGCATTCACATGTAATCGCTATGTTGAGGAAGCTGAAAGATATTCCAAACCAGGTTCTGTTGCAGCCAAAAGAGCCTACTTCGAGGCTCATTACAAGAGAAAAGCTTCCCAGAAAGCAGCTGCATTGGTTGAAGAAGCAAATGTTCAAGCTAATCGAAATTTTGATTCGGAAATTTTGGAACGAAACGGTACTGACTCATCCGCTCAGATTAAGTCAGAATCTGACAACATTGAGATTGCCAATGAAGAGAGAAATAAAGATAACCATGTTGTTGATTGTGGTGATGATACAAACCAATGTAAATTCGGTGATGTACAAGATGATTTTGAGATGAAGTCAGAAGCCGACAACATTGAGATAATCAATGAAGAGATGAATAAAGATACTGTTGATAACCAAGTTATTGATTCTGATGATCGATGTAAATGCGATGTTGGAGAAAATGATTTGGAGATAAAGTCAGAAGCTGAAAACACTGAGGTAATCAATGAAGAGATGAATAAAGATACTGCTGATTACCAAGTTGTTGATTGTGATGATACAAACCAATGTAAATGTGACGACAAAGAAAATGATTTAGACATTTCCGAGGTGGAAGGAGCAGAGAAAGTCCTACATCCTTGCAATGCTATGAATCTTGATGTAGAAAGTTGCACGTTTGTTGATAATTCTAATAAGCTTGATCATGTTGAAGTCCATGAGAATATTGCCATCCCCATTGAAGAGAATGTGCCTGATCCTGTAATTTTGTTTGCTTTCTTTCTTTGTTTTTTCCTCTTCACACGAGAAATTTTGTGTCTGTAGCCATTTTTAATATTTGTCATTTTGATTCTGCAGGGCATTACTGGTCAGGAAGTTTTGGCTTTGCCAGTCAAGGGAAGAGAAGAAAATTCTTCTCCAAAATCATTGGCCGAAACTAGGGTTAACAAACTGCCTCATTCCTGTGATGTAAGGAAGGCTTCTGCCGCCCTACCACCCAGAATCAGAATAAACAGCAGTTTGAAACGCGAGAATGCTATTGGAGATGCAGTTGAGAAGAAGAGACTAACTTTGCGGTCACTCCGCACGTCGATCAATCTTCCTTCTAGCACCGGTGAAACAAGCAAAATAGCTGATGCAGTTTTACGACCCAGAAATGGCATGAACAGAATTTCAACAAGTAAGAACTCAGTTGGAAGCTTAGTTGAGAAGAAGAGACCGACTGCATCATCACTTCACATGTCAATCAATGTTCCATCTGGCACTGGTATTGCAAGTAAATTAGCTGCGGTAATGCCTAAACCCAGAAATGGAATGAACATTGTTCCAAAAAGTCCAAGTAAAACAACTAGTAAAACAACTGTAAGGTCACTCCACATGTCTATCAATCTCTCTTCTAGTGCCGATGAGACAAGTAAAGCAACTTCAGTGATTGAACATAACAGATATACAAAAATTCATTGTGATCTGCCCAAAGTTCATCCAGCGACATCACCAAAATCAACTAAGGTATTAACTTATCCTCTCTTTGTTCCTACGTACATTTATCTTTAGGGTTAACAAATAAACATGAATTGAAATCAAAGTCGAACTCGTTAGAAATTGTGCCGGTTGCTAAGAATTTTTTCCCCTTCTTTAGGCATCTCATGGTTTGTTAAATCAAGCTCCAGCAACTCTTCCTTCTCAGGGCAAGAGGTATTTATCTTCCGAACCATTTTTTTGCTGTTAATGTGTTAGAATATCATGCAAATGAGCTTTAGCTTCTGCTGTTTACATCATTCGAAAATTTTGCTAACATGGTCACATTTAACTATGTTAGGACTGAAAGGCCACTTAGCAAATCTGTGTCTGGAGATGTTACCGTTAATGCGAACAGCTGCCTGAAATCTTCAAGCACCGCCAAAATAATCCCCCGTCCCCCTACCATAACATCAGCTTTTAGATTCAGAAGTGAAGAAAGAGCAATAAAACGCAAAGAGGCAAGTTCTTATCCCTGTTCAATACACTAACCATGCACATTATGGCACTACTTAAGGTCACATTATGGCACTACTGAAGGTCACACCATAATATCTTTTCCATTTTTCTATTTCAGTTGTTGCAGATTAAAACTCAGCAGATGAACAAGAACTTGCCGCAGAGCAGTGGCTCTAAATCCAAACTAAATGATGATGGGCCAAGCGGATCACAATCACCAAAAAATCAGATTAGAAAGGTATATTTACTTGTTACTTAAGATTTTGAAAATGACACCGTTAGCCACATTCTATTTAACAACTGTAAATGTCCTTTTGTCGATTCATCTAGATGTTTATCAGCAGATTTAAGCCACATTCTATTAATCATTCTATTTAACAACTGTGGCCTTTTTATTTATTTTTTTATTTTTTATTTTTTTATTTTTTTTGAAAACTTGGTATCCGGCCTTAGGACCGACTAATCCAAGTGGACCAATCCCACCGCCCACTTGCGGGGGCCCCGTTTAAAGCCAGAGTTTTTTTTGCTCTGTATGGACTTAACCCACCGAAATTGGCACCAGTGGGAATCGAACCTGAGACCTTGAGAGGAGCATACTCCAAGGGCCCAAGCCAACACCACTCGACCAACCCCAAGTGGGTTGTGGCCTTTTTATTTATATTTTGAAGGATGTTTGTTTTAGACATTCTATTC